>NW_027361794.1:8002500-9202500 GCF_039654945.1 Dendrobates tinctorius
CGCTGCTGTGTGCTGGGAATGCCTCAAGCAACCGATTTACCAGAGTTGCTTGGCATGATGTTTTGTAATTTGCCTTTATAGCGTGGATCCAGGATGCTGGCCAACCAGTAGTCGTCATCGTTCATCATTTTGGCAATGCGGGGGTCCCTTTTTAGGATCCGCAAGGCATAATCTGACATGTGGGCCAATGTTCCCGGTGTCAATGATGCACTGCGAGTGCTGGGTGGAGGAGCACTTTCTGGCAAATCCACATCCCTCCAGTCACACACAAACCCTGTACCAGACCTTGCCACGCCAACATTTTCACTTGCCCCACGAGATGCATCCTCCTCCCCTAAGTAATCATCCCCATCATCCTCCTCCTCCTCCTCTTCTTCCTCCACCTCGTCCAGGAGAGGTCCCTGAGCAGACAATGGCTGAATGTCATCAAGGATTCCCTCCTCCTCTTCCTCCTCATCAACATTGGCTGCAGACGCCTGCTCCTTAAGGTGCATCAAAGTTTGCATGAGCAGACGCATAAGTGGGATGCTCATGCTTAGGATGGCGTCGTCTGCGCTTACCAGCCGTGTGCATTCCTCAAAACACTGAAGGACTTTACAAAGGTCTTTCAGCTTCGACCACTGCACGCCTGTCAACTCCATGTCTGCTCTCAAAGTGCCTGGCCGTGTATCCTCCCACAAATGCATTATGGCCTGCCTCTGCTCGCAAAGCCGCTACACCATGTGCAGGGTGGAGTTCCACCTTGTTGCAATGTCGATAATGAGGCGGTGGTTGGGAAGGTGGAGCAATCGCTGCAGCTTCTGCATACGAACGGAGTGTACAGGCGACCGGCGGATGTGCGCGCACAGTCTTCGCACCTTCTGGAGCAGGGCTGTTAACTCCGGATAATTTTTGAGGAAGCACTGCACCACCAGGTTCAAGGTGTGAGCCAAGCAAGGTATGTGGCTGAGTTTTGAAAGGGCTATGGCTGCCACAAAATTACGGCCGTTATCACTAACTACCTTGCCTGCCTCAAGATGTACACTGCCCAGCCATGACTCAGTTTGTCGCTTCAAGTACTCGGCCAGCACCTCGGCGGTGTGTCTGTCGCCCAAACACATCATCTGCAACACAGCCTGCTGACACTTTCCACTAGCTGCTCGATAGGGGGACACATCGTGTGCAACAGTGGCAGCTGCAGATGGAGTGCTCGTACGACTGCGCTCTGTGGACGAGCTTTCGCTTCTGGAGGAGGAGGAGGAGGGTCGAACGCCTACAGCCAACTGTTTCCTATACCGTGGGCTAGGCAGCACTGTCCCACCACCGCTGTCCCCTGTGGACCCTGCATCCACCACATTAACCCAGTGCGCAGTGATGGACACGTAACGGCCCTGGCCATGCCGACTGGACCATGCATCAGTTGTGAGGTGCACCTTTCCGCTCACTGACTGCTTGAGTGCATGGACAATGCGGTCTTTCACATGATGGTGGAGGGCTGGGATGGATTTGCGAGAGAAGAAGTGGCGACTGGGTAGGTCATAGCGTGGTACTGCATAGGCCATGAGTTCGCGGAAAGCTGTGCTTTCCACCAACCGAAAGGGCATCATCTCAAATGAGATTAGTTTGGCAATGTGGGCGTTCAAACCCAGTGTACGCGGATGAGAGACTGAGTACTTTCTTGACCTACTCATAGTGTCTGGGAGGGTGAGCTGGACTTGAGAGCTGCATATGGTGGAAGTAGCGGTGGACAGGGCGGACTGAGAGAGGGTTGATGATGGTGATGGAGTTGGTGTTCTTTCTGATGGCCTAGAATCAGTCTTTCGTTGATATAACAGTGGGATTCCCTGACTGCTGTGGTCTTGCAACGACACCTCAACATTTGCTGCTGTGCTAACCGGTGGGCTTACAGTGGGGGAAACAATGTAGCGTTGCTGACTACCTTCGTTGTGATCAGTTGCACATGTGGCACTTGAGGTTTGGTGTTGTGTCCACGCTTGCAAGTGCATGCTGGTTAAATGTCTAAGCATGCAACTGGTATTCAAATTTTTCAGATTTTTCCCTCGGCTAAAGGTCTTTGCGCACTTCTTACAGATAACCTTGGCCTGATCATGAGGATTTTGTTCAAAAAAGTGCCACACTGCACTCTTCCTACTTTGGCAGACATTTTGCGGCCTAGCACGCTGTGATCTTTTGACCCTCTGGACAAGCTGTCCAGCAACTCTTTTGATGTTTGGAACCTGTCTTTGGAGTGCTCCGGGCCTGCCAGATAACAGCTGTTGCGATGTCGATGTCTGCTGTGGATGCTCCTCATCTGAGCTATTGGAAGCAGCACCCTCTTCCCCCAATGGATGCCAATCTGGGTCAACAACTGGGTCATCCATCACCTCCTCTTCTATGTCATGTGCACCTTTCTCTGTGTCACCGTGTATGGTGGTATAGTGTGCGGGAAGGGGCACCTGAGTCTCATCAGGGTCAAAATCTGGCTCTGTACACTGCGAGGACAATGTAGTGCTCTGAGTGAATGTACCAGCAGAATCATCCATCAGCGGCTGTACATCAGTGCACTCCATGTCAGATTCATCTTGGCCTGGGTAATTCACCATTTCACTTGATAATCCAGGCATGGTATGTGAAAACAGCTCCATGGAGTAATCAGTAGTATGGCCTGCGTCATCCTTCAATCTTGGTTGGGGTGAAGGACACAAGGAAAGGTGTGGTTCATGAACATGAGCCTCCAATGACGACTCAGTGCTTTTACTTTTTACAACTGAAGAAGAGGAGGCGATAGAGCTGGAGGCTGAGTCAGCAGTGTAAGACGAAACTTTTTCCTGATGCTCTGCCTTTAAAAGCGGTTTGCCAACTCCTAGAAAACTAAGCGTTCGAGGCCTTATGTAGCCAGACGATGACGCAGGGTCAGCACCTCCTGCATTCGGTCCTATTTTGCTCTTGCCACTACCATCAGATCCACCACCAACACCATCATTACCAGCTGCCAACCCCCGCCCAATTCCACGGCCTCTTCCACCAGCCTTCCTCATTTTTGGTAGAAATGTAGACAAAATCCAACAAACTATATAGTAATGTAAAACAAGGTACAAGGTGTCTATAGGACAGGGGAGATTTAGAATTTCTGCACACACTTGTGGACAGTGGACACTTTTGGATTGTGTGAGGCCCACTGATATCTGAGCGCTATGTGACAGGCTCGATGGCACAGCTGCCTGTGACCAAAGTGACGAAAGGATAATGGAGATTTTGAATCTCTGCGCACACTTTTGGACACTGGACACTTGTGGATTGTGTGAGGCCCACTGATATCTGAGCGCTATGTGACAGGCTCGATGGCACAGCTGCCTGTGACCAAAGTGACGAGAGGATAATGGAGATTTTGAATCTCTGCGCACACTTTTGGACACTGGACACTTGTGGATTGTGTGAGGCCCACTGATATCTGAGCGCTATGTGACAGGCTTGATGGCACAGCTGCCTGTGACAAAAGTGACGAGAGGATAATGGAGATTTTGAATCTCTGCGCACACTTTTGGACACTGGACACTTGTAGATTGTGTGAGGCCCACTGATATCTGAGCGCTATGTGACAGGCTCGATGGCACAGCTGCCTGTGACCAAAGTGACGAGAGGATAATGGAGATTTTGAATCTCTGCGCACACTTTTGGACACTGGACACTTGTGGATTGTGTGAGGCCCACTGATATCTGAGCGCTATGTGACACGCTCGATGGCACAGCTGCCTGTGACCAAAGTGACGAGAGGATAATGGAGATTTTGAATCTCTGCGCACACTTTTGGACACTGGACACTTGTGGATTGTATGAGGCCCACTGATATCTGAGCGCTATGTGACACGCTCGATGGCACAGCTGCCTGTGACCAAAGTGACGAGAGGATAATGGAGATTTTGAATCTCTGCGCACACTTTTGGACACTGGACACTTGTGGATTGTGTGAGGCCCACTGATATCTGAGCGCTATGTGACACGCTCGATGGCACAGCTGCCTGTGACCAAAGTGACGAGAGGATAATGGAGATTTTGAATCTCTGCGCACACTTTTGGACACTGGACACTTGTGGATTGTGTGAGGCCCACTGATATCTGAGCGCTATGTGACAGGCTCGATGGCACAGCTGTGACAAAAGTGACTAGAGGATAAGGGAGATTGGATTGCTTTTAAAAAAGCAGTTTGCGGAGCAGTGGGTAAACAGCAATGCCAGCGTGTCAGGAAGCCTTAAAAGGCAGCCCAACAACCAACACCACTGATACACCACAATATAGCCTCCCCTTGCACTGCACACACAGTGACTTGTGTGTTGTGCAGGCCAAATCGCTAGCAGCAGAAGCAGTTTTTTTGTCTTCTTCCCTGCCTAACGCTCTCCCTACAGAATCAGCAGCAACCTCTCCCTATACTAAGATCGGCAGAAGTAAGATGGCGGTCGGCGTGCACGCCCTTTTATACCCCCTGTGACGCCCACCAAAGCAAGCCAATCACTTGCATGCCCTTCTGAAAGATGGTGGTGACCCGTGCCTAGGTCATCACGTTGCCCACAGTGTCCGTGGATCCTGATTGGCTGAAAAAGAGCGCAAAACAAACTTTTGAAACGCGACTTTGGCGCGTAAGTCGCCGACCTCGTGGCCGACCTCATCCTAGGGTCGGGTTTCGTTTCATGAAACCCGACTTTGCCAAAAGTCGGCGACTTTTGAATTTTTTCGACCCGTTTCGCTCAACTCTAGTGTTGATATACTGGAAATATGTGGAGAAGCAGTGATCTGTTATATGCGCCCATGTAACCAAGCAATTCCAGCCAGCGTACTTCATTCAGACTCCAGCCAAAGCAGAGTGGACCTCCTGAAACACGGGGTGGTACTGAAACAGGTACTCCAGCACGGTAGACCCCGTTACAGCGGGTTTTTTATTTTTGGCAGCTGCCGCACGCTAAAAGACGTTTTTTATTGTAAAAACATGGATTTTTTGTGATAACTCACCGTAAAATCCTTTTCTCCGAGATGCTCATTGGGGGACACAGGTACTGTGGGTGTATGCTACCGCCATCTGGAGGCTGACACTAAGTAAACAACACAAGGTTAGCTCCTCCTCCACCATATACGCCCTCGCCCCGATTGCGGGCGGAAACCAGTTTATTGCAAAAGCAGTAGGAGAAAAACGAAAATCAACCTTAATACAGATATAAATATGTCTGGGAAGGAACCACCCTAACATCAACAAAAATGCACATTAATTAAATAAACAAGAGCCAACTTGGCTAATAGGGTGGGTGCTGTGTCCCCCAATGAGTGTCTCGGAGAAAAGGATTTTACGGTGAGTTATCACAAAAATCCATGTTTCTCCTTCGTCTCATTGGGGGACACAGGTACTGTGGGACGTCCTAAAGCAGTCCTTGGGTGGGAAGTTGACTCACCAATCCAAGCCACATGCACCTCATGTCTAAAGGTGCGCCACCGCTGCTTGGAGAATCCTTCTACCCAGGCTCGCATCTGACGAAGCCTGAGTATGGACATTATAATGTTTAGTAAACGTGTGCAGGCTGGACCAGGTCACTGCCTTGCACACCTGTTCCATTGAAGCCTGGTGCCGACGCACCCAAGAGGCACCAACTGCCCGAGTAGAGTGTGCTCTGATTCCTGCTGGAACCGGCGCACTCCTGATGCGGTAGGCTTCCTGAATAGTTAGATGGATCCAGCTGGCTATGGTCGATCTTGAGGCTGAGAGTCCCTTCCTGCGCCCCTCTGGAAGCACGAACAGCGTGTCTGTCTGACGAAAGGGTGCCGTCCGCGAGATGTACCTCCTGAGTGCTCTCACCAGGTCCAATGTGTGAAGAGCTTTTTCCACGCGATGTACCGGCGCTGGACAAAACGAGGGCAAGACAATATCCTCATTAATGTGGAATGAGGAAACGACCTTCGGTAGAAAGGGGGAGCTAGTCTAAGCACCACTTTATCCCTGTAGAAGGTGAGAAACGGTGCTCGGCAGGATAGGGCCGCCAACTCCGAGAATCTCCTAATGGAAGTTATGGCTACCAAGAATACCACCTTCTAGGAAAGGTACGACAAGGAAATATCCTGTAGGGGTTCAAATGGAGCTTCCTGCAGAACACTCAGGACCAGGTTAAGGTCCCAGGCGTCCAGGGGCGCCCTATAGGGCGGTACCAAATGGGAAACTCCCTGAATGAAAGTCCTCACCTGCATATTGGTAGTGATCTTTCACTGGAAAAGGATGGACAAAGCCAATATCTGTCTCCTAAGGGAGCTTGGGGCCAACCCTGAGTCTAGGCCCGACTGGAGGAAGGACAAGATGTTGGGGATAGAGAATGCCAGTGGCGAAAGCCCACGATCTCGACACCAAGCAAAGAAGACCTTCCAGGTGTGATGGTAAATTTTTGCCGAGGTAGGCTTCCAGGTGCTAACCATTGTAGCGACCACCTTGCGCCCAAACTCCGCCTGGGTCAGAATCCAAGATTCAACAGCCAAGCCGTCAAACACAGGGCACCTGAGTTCGGGTGGAAGATCGGGCCCTGGGACAGCAGATCCGGGTGCTCTGGGAGTCGCCAAGGAACGTCGGCGAGCAGCTGCACTAGATCTGCATACCATGCTCTGCAGCGCCAGTCTGGGGCCAGCAGAATCACTGGAACCCCTTCTGTTTTGATCTTTTTGATGACCCTTGACAGTAATGGCAGCGGGGGGAACAAGTATGGAAGGCGAAACTGGTTCCATGGCAGAACCAACGCATCCACGGCGATCGTCCGTGGGTCCCGAGACCGAGCGATGAACATGGGTACCTTGGCGTTCCCCCTGGAGGCCATCAGATCCACATCCGGTGTTCCCCACCATTGGCAAATCTGCTGAAAGACCTCGGGGTGCAGAGACCATTCCCCGGCCGCGACCCCCTGCCGGCTGAGGAAGTCTGCCGCCCAATTTTCCACCCCCGGGATGTGGACCGCCGATATTACCGAGTGGTTCTTCTCGGCCCAGCGAAGCACGTGTCCCACCTTGCGCATGGTTGCTCTGCTGCGGATGCCCCCTTGATGATTTACGTAAGCCACTGCTGTGGCATTGTCCGATTGAATCCGGACAGGGCGTCCTGCTAGAGAGTGCTGAAAATGTTGCAGCGCCAGCCGGACCGCTCGTATTTCCAACAAATTGATCGGGAGACGTGCCTCTTGTTGCGACCATTGCCCTTTGGTCGTGTGGTGGCGAAAAACTGCTCCCAGCCAAGGAGGCTGGCGTTGGTTGTGACCACCAGCCACTGATCTGGGGGAAAGGGTTTTTCCCTGAAGAAGGGAGGACCTGATCGTCCACCATTCTAGTGACTGTCTGACCTGAGCGGACAGCTGGCACTGATGATCGAGCGTGAACGGGTTCTTGTCCCAAGATGACAAGAGGGCGTGCTGTAGGGGGCGAAGATGAAATTGGGCAAATGGAATCGCTTCCATTGCTGCAACCATCTTCCCTAGTACCTTCATCCCAAACCGAATGGTGTGCGGGACTGGTTGTCGAAGCTTCTGGGCTCCTAGCCGGAGCGCTAGGGCTTTGTCTTGAGGGAGAATTACCAACCCTCGGGAGGTGTCGAAAATCATCCCTAAAAAGGAAATCTGGGTGTGACGGACTCAGCTCCTGCTGAGCCCATTTTTTGAGTGGACCCTCTGGGTCGTGGCACCCACCCACCGAGGGCAAGCTGACCTTGTGAGATTCCACCCCCTATACAGGGAGTGTCAGGGGCAAGACCAAGGGGGTGAGCCACCACGACTGCTGGGACCAGACGGCCGGCTCAGGGGACACTAGACGAGTGTCTGACGACAAGGACGAGCAGGAAGCAAGACGAGACTAGACGTAGGTGCAAGGTATCTTCATTAGAATAACACAAGATCACATACAGAGAAAACAAGCAAAACGTGCAAGGTGCGCGCGTGGGCACGCCAAGGTCCATAACATGGTACGTGCCAGATGGCACGCCTAGGCACAGGTAATGGCATGATGGCATCGGACTCCGGACTGCTGGCAAACCGACAGGGTCCAGGGATCAGGCTGCGGACGTCAGCTCCGGACATCAGGCCGTAGTCATCTGGTTCCGGACCTCTGGCAACGGTCGGCAGGTTCCGGGCATCCGGCAGGCAAACCAGGGTTCAGGCAAGGAGGCACGACAGATATCCAAGCAGGGTGCGTGTTTAGGGAACACGCCAAGGTCCAAGGCTAGGTGCGTGTGTAGGGGACACGCCAGGGTCCAAGGCTAGGTGCGTGTGTAGGGGACACACCAGGGTTCAAGACTAGGTGCAAGGCAAGGTGCGTGTGTAGGGGACACGCCAGGGTTCAAAGCGAGGTGCGTGTGTAGGGGACACGCCAAGGTACAAGGTATAAGACAGAGTGCGTGTAGAGACACGCCAAGGTTCAAGGTACAAGACAGAGTGCGTGTTGAGACACGCAAAGGCACAAGACAGGGTGCGTGTAGAGACTCGCCAAGGTTCAGAGCAGGGCTGCGTGCTAGGAGCTATGCAGGGACGCACACCTCACTGGCCAATGCACACGGCTGTAACGCCAGCACGAGGCACGACTAAGGCACAGGAGGGGGCAAAGGAACCTTCGTGCTAGGAGCCACGCCAGGTTCAGGGCAGGGTGCGTGCTAGGAGCCACGCCAGGGTTCAAGGCAGGGTGCGTGCTAGGAGCCACGCCAGGGTTCAAGGCAGGGTGCGTGCTAGGAGCCATGCCACAAGGAAGGGCTGCGTGCTAGGAGCCACGCAGGGGGCACACCACACTGGCCAGTACACACGGCTGTACACAAACACGTGGCACTTACCACGGCACAGGAGACAGCCAAGGGGAACCCACGCCGGGGTTCAATGCAAGGACAAGGCAGGGAACAAGGCAAGGAATACAGGCAGAAACAGAGCCAGGTCAGAGAGAGGACAGAGTCTAGCAGCGGAGCGTAGGCAGAAGCCCAGAGCCGGGCCAAGGGAAGACCTTGGGACTAGACAAAGAAACGAGCACTAAGGAGAGGAGAAATGGTGCGTGTGCCAGGGAGCACTACTGAGCACCATAGGAGAGAGCGAGGCAGAGCAAGCAAAGACTGAGACCATAGGGAGGAACACAAAGCAAGGAATAGCAAGGCAGAGAACACAGGGAGGACTACAAGTCAAAGCATAGCAAAAGCAAGACATGGCAAAACAGGCGAGGCAGAGAATAAAGGAAGGACTACAAGTCAAAGCATAGCTAAGGCGAGACATAGCAAAACAGACTAAGACAAAGAACAGCAGAAGGACTACAAGGCAAAGCAAGGCAAAGACAAACATGGCACGAGAGACAACACAAGACATAGCACAAGACAAGAGGCGGAATACGAGCACGGAGCGTGTGCAGAGACGCACTACAGAGCAAAGTGCAAGGGCACAGAATAGAGGGAGCAACCCCACAGACCCAGAGCCTTGCAGGGAAGCAACACAATAATCAGGCCCTGAGCATAGGAAGAGGCGGCCTGATATAGGGCATAGCACCTCCTCCTCCAGGTCAGGACCAGGGGAGAACTTCCGGATTCTAGACATGACGAGATGATAGCAGAACCAGACAGTGCAGGATCTTAGGAAACGTCACATGATCAGGGTTTCAGACATGACGAGATGATCACCAAACCAACCAGTGCAGGATCCTAGGAAGAACACATGATCCGGGATTCTAGACATGACGAGATGATTGCAGAACCAGACAGTGCAGGATCTTAAGAAACATCACATGATCAAGGACTCCAGACATGACGAGAAGATCACAGAAGGCAGAGCAGAAACGCAGGGATCCTGCAGCTCAGACATGAGGTGAGTCTGTACACAGCTCTAGCGAACATGCAGGACAGCAGACAAAACATGCGCATGCACATCGCTCCAGGAGTTCTTGAGACAAACAGACATGGCAGACATGGCGGACGTGACACTGGGCTGGGACAAGGGATGATTTTTTCCTGTTGACCAACCACCCTAAGCGGGAGAGGGTATCCAGCATGATGCTAACATTCTCCTCGCATGCTCGAAATGAGGGTCCCTTCACCAAGAGGTCGTCTAAGTATGGCAAGACGACTATGCCCCGAGAGTGTAAGATGGCCATTACGACCGCCATTACCTTTGTGAACACTCTGGGGGCGGTGGTTAGCCCAAAGGGCAGTGCTGCAAACTGGAAATGTTAGCCTTGATGGCGAAACGTAGAAACCTCTGATGCGGAGGAAAAATGGGGACGTGCAGGTAGGCATCCTGTATGTCGATGGAGGCCAAGTATTCTCCTTGCCCCATGGTCGATATAACCGAACGGAGAGACTCCATTCGGAAATGTTTGATCCTGATCAACTTGTTCAGGAGCTTCAAGTTCAAAACCGGCCTGACTGTCCCATCCTTTTTGGGGACCACGAACAGATTGGAATAAAAACCCTGAGCCTTCACGTGCTCTGGCATGGGAATAATGACTCCTTTGTGCTGGAGTGACTTGATGGCCTCTAGCAACGCCCTTGCCCGGGTCTCCATCTTGGGAAGCCGGGACAGAAAGAATCGTTTTGGGGGATACTTGAGAAACTATTTTGTACTCCGAGGACACCAGTTCCGCCACCCATGAGTCGTGTGCTACCGTGATCCAGACGTGGCGAAACCAGAGCAGGCGGCTGCCTACTCTGCTGATGTCGCCTAAAAAGTGCTCCGAGTCATTTAGCTGAGGATCTCTGGGACCTAGTTCCCCTCGACCTGGGCTGGCGAGCCCGCCTTCTCCCCAATGGGTTGGCTCTATATGAGACCTGTCGCTCCCTATCCTGGTTGGAGCAACCTGGAGCGGCAGCACCGGCCGCTGCTGTCCACCCGGGTTGCGAAAAGCCCGAAACCGTGCCTGAGCCTGACGACCTGGCTGTTTGACCCTATGTTGCGGGAGGAAGCTACTTTTTCCTCCTGTAGCATCGGAAATGAGCTGGTCTAACCTTTCCCCGAATAGGCGGCCTCCCTGATAAGGCAGGGAAGTCAAGGACTTATTGGAAGTTGAATCGGCCCACCATGTCCTTAACCATAGGACTCTCCTAATGGATATTGCTTTTGCGGCCGCAAGTGCCGCACAATTGGCCGCATCCAAGGAAGCGTTGATTAAGTAATCCCCCGCCATAGCGATCTGACTAGCGATCTCTGATACCTCCTTAGGCAGGTCTCTATCCTGCAAGACCTTGTTCAAAGACTCTGACCATGACATCATAGCCTTGGTCACCCATGTCGCCGCGAACAAGGGAGAGAGTGCTGATCCTGATGCTTCAAATACTGAGCGAGCCAGACTGTATTTGAACCAATCAGTGGGATCCTTGATCGAAGAACCACTAGGCACATATAACAAGGTTTTAGAGGCCAAGCATGACACTGGTGGATCCACCGCTGGGGATTCCGCCCTTTTTTTCAGAGACCTGGGGCAAACGGATATCTTGCCTCTATCGTCTTCTGGCCCGAGAAACGCCTATCTGGCCGTTCCCTGTGCCTCTGTACTATGTCCTCAAACTCTGGGTGAGTGCCAAACACTCTATGTGGCCGCTTAGCCCGCTTAAAGGATATCTTATGGCCTGAGGCCAGGGTGACATCATCCTCCACCCCCCAGAGTCTGATTAACAGCTTCGATGAGGCTGTCAACTGTTTCTCGACACCCCGGGGTGTTATGAATGAGTCACCGAAGGAGGAAAAAACAAAAATAATAGCTAAGTCCAGAAAACCAGAGAAGTTGGCAGCTATCGGATTGCAGACCCCTGAACCTATCCACAACAACTACCAGTAGCCGTGGGGGGTTCCTACGGAGCCCTAGACCCCTCGATCACAGCCGGAGAACTAAATAAGCCTAAAGACAGAAAGGGGAATCTAACCTGCCTCAGAGCAGACCCCAAAGCAATAGGCAGCCCCCAACATATAATGACTGTGAAGCAAGATGAAAAACACTAACACAGATAGAAAGATAGGTTGAGCAAATGATGGGGCCCAAGCTAACTAAATAGGACAGGACAGAAAAGCTGCTGTGTGCAATCCGCAAAAACCCTATCCAAAAATGTACCAACAGACTGATAGGAAAAACAGGCCCTGAAGTCGCTAGGCTTCAAAAAGACTATATCAGCACTCAGGTATATTCTGAAGACAGAGCCAGAGATCAACTGATCAGAGACAAAAATGGAATTCAGCTCACCCCCGGCCGGGGATGGCTGAACTCCAAAAAACAAGGCAAACAAAACCAAAACTAAAGTGTACAAAAAGCAGAGCAAAACTTAGCTTTGAGAAGCAGAAATCAGACTGGTCTCCAAGAATCCAGCAGGAAAATCACCAGCAAGGCAGCAGGGCGTCGGCTGCCTTATATCCAGTCATCAGTTCCTGTGACCCAGTCATCATCTACCTGCCCAGCTGTTTGGTAATCAGCCTCACTACCTTCCAGAAGAGGGAGTTCATCAGACCTCACTGGTGAAGGGAAAAATGAACTCACAACACCGGGGTATCTAGGTCCAGAGGCTCGTCTGAGTCATAATCTGAACTCTGCCCACTCCCGAATACTGGTGAAGGAGAGCGAGACGCCGAACTCACGGATGCCGAGACCCCGGATGGACCAGTTTTATGAGTTCATTTTCTCCTTCACCTTTGATGTCTCATGAACTTCCTCTGCTGAAGAACCTGTCATCTGAACAGGTGGAGTGTGATTGGACATCCGGAATCTCTGAGTGGATATAAGGCAGCCGATGCCCTGCAGGGTTGCTGGTGATCCTTTCTGCTCTGAGCTCTTGCATCCAGTTTTGTTTCCTGTCTACTAAAAGCTAAGTTTTTGCCCTGCTATTATTCCATGAGATTTTGTCTGGTTTTCTTAGTGTTTGTGTTCAGCCAGCCCTTGCTGAGACTGGCTGAATTCCATTTTTGTCTCTAATCAGTTGATCTCTTTGCTCTGTTTTCAGAATATACCTGAGTGCTGATATAGTGATTTTGAAGTCTAGCGACTTCAGGGCCTTTTTTCCTATCAGACGGTTGGGACATTTTTGGTAGGGTTTTTGCGGATTGCAGCCAGCATCTTTTCTGTCCTGTCCTATCTAGTTAGTTGGGCCCCATCGTTTGCTCAGCCTGTCTTTCTGTCTGTGTTTGTGTTTTCATCTGTTTTTCACCGACAATACATGTTGGGGGCTGTCTTTTGCTTTGGGGTCTGCTCTGGGGCAGTTTAGATTTCCCCTTTCTTTCTTTAGGCTTATTTAGTTCTCCGGCTGTGACGAGGGGTCTAGGACCACCGTAGGAACCTCCCATGGCTACTGTTAGTTGTGGTGAATAGGATCAGGGGTCTGCAATCCGCTAGCTACCAACCTCTCCGGTTTTCTGGACTTAGCTTGTATTTTTGTTTTTTCCTCCTCCGGTGACTCATTCATAACAGAATCACCAGCCATACTGCAAATTCTAGGGTACTCAATAGCAGGAAAGAATTGTAAAAAAAAAAAAAAAAAAAAAAAAAAAGGTGTCAGAATATATATATATTTTTTTGTGTATATTTTTTCCTCTATTTCTCTGAGGCCGTAGGGGGAATTTTTTCTTAATGGAGATTAAGCAATTGTCTGATCGTGTGGAGCAGCTCACTGCGGAAGTGCGGGGAATTTCCGCCTATCTTGCTCATTCACATGCTGCTGAACCAAAGATTCCTACTCCTGATGTGTTTTTTGGGGATCGGTCTAAATTTGTGAATTTTAAGAATAATTGTAAATTATTTCTTGCCTTGAAGCCTAACTCATCGAGGAGCTCTGCGCAGCAGGTTAAAATTGTCATCTCTTTGCTGCGCGGCGATCCCCAGGATTGGGCGTTTTCTTTGACACCTGATGATCCTATTCTAGCTAATGTGGACGCATTTTTTCAAGCCTTGGGGTTGTTGTATGATGAACCTAATGCTATTGATCAAGCTGAAAAGGCCCTGTTGGCATTGAGCCAGGGTCAGGATTCTGCAGAGTTGTACTGTCAAAAATTCCAAAAGTGGGCGGTCCTTACTACCTGGAATGATGGTGCCTTGGCAGCTCTCTTTCGGAAGGGTTTGTCAGAAACCGTAAAAGATACTATGGTGGGATTTCCTGTTCCCTCTGGTCTTGACGATTCTATGTCATTAGCCATTCAGGTTGATGTCATGTCGGACACTGTTCGCACCAGGGTGTCCGGCAGACAGCGGTAATACCCCATCCTACCACATGGTTCTCAGCGGCGCTGGTTGGTCTTCTGATCCGGCTTGGATTGGGTTAACCAGGTTGTCATTCTGGCTGAGGGCTTAGCCACGCCCTCTGTCTTTAAATTGCCCTGTGTGACTATGGGCGTCGCCGACTATAGCTCTTGCCTTGTGCTAAGCGATACCGGTCTGGAGTGGTGGTCTAAGGAGCATACGGTTGCTGGTGTAGTATATTCCATTGTTGCCATTTTGCCTCCCTGTGTTGTATTATTTGGTTGCCCTTGCACATTACTGTATTCCCCTGTGTGTACGCGGTGTGGTGCATTTCCGTTATCCCTGTCCATACTTATTTGTGGGTTCTGGTGTTTGGTCTCCTTACTGGGTGGAGGGTGGTGGGTTCAGCTTAGGGCTGGACAGGAGACAAGGACAGGGTGGAGGCCCAGGCAGGCACACCTTCAGTGTAAACCCTGGGTTGAGAAACAGACAGGGTTTCCCCTAGTCTGAGGGACACCGCAGGGGCCCCGGGGTTTCAGCCTAAAGTTACCTAGGCTTCCCATGACATTATAGTCGGCCCAAAAAGAAAAAAAAAAAAAAAAAGGAATTATTTACCATGGATCCTATAGTCTCCATAACCAAGCAGCTGGAGGCTCTGTCCATACAGGTCACTGAACTGAGGGGGGCGGTCCAGCATCAAGGCCTCTCAGTTCCTGCTGTGCAAACTGAGGCAGCAGTCAGGGCAGCTGAACCCAAGTTGCCTCTTCCTGAACGATTTTCTGGTGATCGCTGTAAGTTTGTTGTATTTCGTGAATCCTGCAAATTGTATTTTCGTATGCGTCCACTCTCCTCAGGAAATGAGGCTCAGCGTGTGGGCTTGGTAGTTTCCTTGCTGAGTGGTGATCCACAAGCATGGGCGTTTTCACTACCTTCTGATTCAACTGCATTTGAGTCCGTAGACCTTTTTTTTTCTGCTCTGGGTTTAATCTATGACGATCCTGCCAGACTGGCGCTAGCAGAGTCTAAAATACGCTCTCTACTCCAGGGTGAGCGACTGGATTATTGTACGGAATTTCGTCGCTGGGCTGTGGACACTCAATGGAATGACTCTGCACTAAGGAGTCAATTTTTGCATGGGGTTTCTGAAAGGGTTAAACAAGCTCTGCTAATGTATGAGACTCCCACTTCTCTGGAGGCTGCTATGGTGCTTGTAGTACGCATTGATCGCCGTTTTCGTCAGAGGTCGCAGGAGACATTGCCTGTGGGGGGAGGGGCAGTCTCTGGTGAGGTCGCCTCAGGTGAATCCGTGGAACCTATGCAGATCGCTGGTATATCACATACACATAATAACAAGCATAAATGTCCCTTGCCCAGAAAGCAAGGGGTCTGTTTTTTTGTGGCAAAAAAGGACATTTTATTAATGCTTGCCCCCGGGTACCTAAGAAAGACGTGCCGGCGGAAAACTGCTAAGCTCAGAGGGTTTGGAGGAGTCTAGTCTGAGCCTTTGCATATCCTCCGTGGTGGTCTCCCAGTGTATGCTCCCTGCCAAGGTAGTTATCGGGGGCCAAGAGCTGTCAATTACTGTATTTGTAGATAGTGGTTCAGCCGCTAATCTCATTGATGAAAAGTTTGCGCGTACTGCGGGATTTAAGGTGGAGACACTGCCTAATCCTATCCGGGTGGTTACCATCAATGCCTCCCCTCTCTCACAAGGGGAGATTAAAGAGTTTGTGGCTGATGTAAAACTCCACATTGGGGTCCTACACTCTGAGTGGGTAACATGTAAGGTGCTCAGTAATTTACCTGCTCAGGTAGTTCTGGGGTTTCCATGGTTGTCTATGCACAATCCTGTGATTGATTGGAAAACCCAGGACATAATTCAGTGGAGCAGATACTGCCAGGAGAGTTGTCTGGCCACGTGTATCTCCGCTGTGACTCCCAGCATCCCGGAGCCACTGCTGGACTTTGCTGATGTATTTTCTGAAAGAGGTTGTTCAGAGCTGCCACCACACCGACCCTATGACTGTGCTATTAGGTTAAAACCGGGGGCCAAGTTACCAAAAGCCAGAATGTTTAATATCTCAGGTCCTGAGAGACAAGCTCTCAAAGAATACATTGCAGAAAGTCTAAGCAAAGGGCACATCAGGCCTTCATCATCTCCATTGGCGGCGGGGTTCTTCTTTGTCAAGAAGAAAGATGGTGGATTACGCCCTTGTCTGGATTTCAGGGAACTCAACCAGATTACGGTTCGTGACCTCTACCTGATGCCACTGATACCCGATTTGTTCAACCAGGTGTCTGGTGCCAAATGGTTTTCCAAGCTTGACCTCAGGGGGGCGTACAATCTCATAAGAGTCCGTCAAGGGGATGAATGGAAGACAGCATTTAATACCCCTGAGGGTCATTTTGAGAATTTGGTGATGCCATTTGGGTTGACGGGCGTGCCAGCAGTATTTCAACATTTCATAAATGATGTCTTTTCTCATGTCTTGGGGAAATTTGTTATTATATACCTTGATGACATTCTTATTTACTCATGCGACCGTGATGCACACATAGAGCATGATAGGCAGGTATTGCAGTTGCTCAGGGAAAACAAGCTCTATGCCAAGCTTGAGAAATGTGTATTTGTCGTCCAAGAATTACCTTTTTTGGGTTATGTAATTTCCGCCTCAGGGTTTAAAATGGACACCGCTAAGGTGCAAGCGGTGCTGCAGTGGGATCGGCCTGATAATCTCAAGGCGCTTCAGCGATTCCTGGGCTTTTCCAACTATTATAGGAAATTTATTAAGAATTTTTCTATGATTGCTAAGCCGTTCACCGACATGACTAAAAAAGGTACCAATTTTTCTGACTGGTCTGAGGCTGCTGTGCGCGCATTTGAATTCCTCAAAAACAGTTTTGCTTCAGCTCCCATCCTGGTTCAGCCTGATGTCTCCCTACCATTTACCATGGAGGTGGATGCATCTGAGGTTGGAGTGGGGGCGGTACTGTCTCAGGGTCCATCCTTGGGCGAATTGCATCCGTGTGCCTACTTCTCCAAGAAACTGTCGCCGAGCGTAATTACGATATTGGCAACAGGGAATTGTCGGCCATCAAGTTGGCATTTGAGGAATGGCGACACTTCTTGGAGGGGGCTGTCCATCAGATTACTGTTATAACAGACCATAAGAATCTGCTTTATTTAGAGTCTGCTAAACGCCTGTCCCCCAGACAGGCTCGCTGGGCGTTATTCTTCACCCGGTTCAATTTTTTTGTGACATACCGACCAGGTTCTAAGAATACTAAGGCGGATGCCTTGTCCAGATGTTTTCCGGGTGGAGTGCCACGTGAGGATCCGGTGCCTATCCTCCAAAAGGGAGTTGTGGTCTCGGCTTTCACGACAGAGGTTGAGGCAGAGATTGCTGATGCTCAGGAGGAGGTACCGCCGGATCTGCCTCCTAATAAATCGTTTGTGCCACTACACATATGCTTAAAAGTGTTAGGGGAACATCACGATACTGTCCTGGCGGGTCACCCAGGAGTTAAGGGCACTCTGGAACTTGTATCACGTCGTTTTTGGTGGCCCAAAATCCGGCAGGACGTGGCCTCATATGTGTCAGCCTGTACCACATGCGCACGGGCCAAGACACCACGCTCCCGTCCTGCTGGCACATTGCATCCTCTCCTTGTGCCCAGTAAGCCATGGACTGAGATTTCCATGGATTTCATTACGGATTTGCCCTCCTTGGCTGGGAACACGGTCATTCTGGTAATAGTTGATCGGTTCTCTAAAATGTCGCATTTCGTTGCTTTGCCATCTTTGCCCAATGCGAAGACCCTTGCTCAGGTATTTATTCGCGAGGTGGTCAGACTTCATGGTGTCCCGTCTGACATTGTATCTGATAGAGGTACACAATTTGTGGCAAAATTTTGGAGAGCTTTTTGTTCACGCCTAGGGATTAAATTGTCTCATTCATCGGCTTTCCATCCTCAGTCGAATGGGCAGACTGAGCGTATGAACCAAAACCTGGAACAATACTTACGCTGTTTTGTGTCTGACAATCAGGAAGAGTGGTCGGCGTTTCTTCCTCTGGCTGAATTCGCGATAAACAATCATTATCAGGAATCGTCTGGGGAATCTCCTTTCTTTTGTGTTTATGGTCAACATCCCCAATTCTGTACCATGCGCCAAGGGAGCTCTGCGGGCGTCCCTGAGGAGGACCAGTTGGGAGCACAATTGTCATCCGTTTGGAGGAGAGTAAAGCAGCGTTTGGTGAATGTAGGTTCTAGGTATAAACGTGTAGCTGACGGTAGACGTGTGCCTGGTCCGGACCTGTGTGTGGGTGATTGGGTGTGGTTGTCTACAAGGAACATCAAACTCAAAATACCATCGCTTAAGTTGGGGCCCAGGTTCATTGGTCCATTTAGGATCTCCGCAATTATAAACCCTGTGGCATTTCGTTTAGAGTTACCTGCCGTATATAAGATACATAATGTGTTTCACAAGGCGTTACTTAAGAAAGTCGTGGGTGCTGTTGATGTTTCTCCCGTGCCACCACCTCCCGTCTTGGTGGATGGCACGTTGGAGTTTGAGGTGTCCAAGGTGGTTGACTCTCGGGTAGTGCATCGCACTCTACAGTACCTGGTCCACTGGCGTGGCTATGGTCCTGAGAAGAGGACTTGGGTGCCGGCCTCGGACATACATGCGGACCGACTGATTACAGTGTTTCATCGCCGCCATCCAGACAAGCCGGGTCCTCGACATTGTGAGGTTCCTGGGGTCCCTCGTAGAAGGCGGGGTACTGTCATGTCGGACACTGTTCGCACCAGGGTGTCCGGCAGACAGCGGTAATACCCCATCCTACCACATGGTTCTCAGCGGCGCTGGTTGGTCTTCTGATCCGGCTTGGATTGGGTTAACCAGGTTGTCATTCTGGCTGAGTGCTTAGCCACGCCCTCTGTCTTTAAATTGCCCTGTGTGACTATGGGCGTCGCCGACTATAGCTCTTGCCTTGTGCTAAGCGATACCGGTCTGGAGTGGTGGTCTAAGGAGCATACGGTTGCTGGTGTAGTATATTCCATTGTTGCCATTTTGCCTCCCTGTGTTGTATTATTTGGTTGCCCTTGCACATTACTGTATTCCCCTGTGTGTACGCGGTGTGGTGCATTTCCGTTATCCCTGTCCATACTTATTTGTGGGTTCTGGTGTTTGGTCTCCTCACTGGGTGGAGGGTGGTGGGTTCAGCTTAGGGCTGGACAGGAGACAAGGACAGGGTGGAGGCCCAGGCAGGCACACCTTCAGTGTAAACCCTGGGTTGAGAGACAGACAGGGTTTCCCCTAGTCTGAGGGACACCACAGGGGCCCCGGGGTTTCAGCCTAAAGTTACCTAGGCTTCCCATGACAGTTGATCGGCGTTTACGTGAAGGCAAAACTACACGAGAAGTGTTGCCACCTGTTGAACAAATGTCTGAACCTATGCAATGTGATAGAGTTTTGTCTAGGGCGCAACGTCAGGAGTTCAGAAGGCGTAATAAGCTGTGTTTTCTCTGTGGAGATGCCTCTCATATTATTTCTGTCTGCCCTAAACGAGAGAAACATTTTGCACACACATTTGGTGTGGGTGGTGTTCAACCTAAGTTTCTTCTGGCGATTACTCTGATCTGCTCCCTGTCCACATTTTTCGCTAAGGCTTTTGTGGATTCAGGAGCGGCTCTGAACCTGATGGACTTGGATTTTGCTAAACGTTGTGGGTTTCCTATGACACCTCTGCGGACGCCTATCCCTTTGAGGGGTATTGATGCTACTCCTTTGGCAAAGAATAAACCTCAGTTTTGGACACAGGTGGTAATGCGGGTCACCCCAGACCATCAAGAAAATTGCAGATTTTTGGTGTTGCATAATTTGCATGATACCATTGGTCTGGGGTTTCCCTGGTTGCAAATCCATAATCCAGTTTTGGATTGGAAATCTGTGCCTGTGGTGAGTTGGGGTTGTCGGTGTGCCCTTAGTGATGCTCCTGTTTTCTCCACCTCTCCCCAGTTGTATGATGTTCCTGATTATTTGACTGATTTTTATGATGTATTTAGTGAGAATGAGTCTGCGTCTTTGCCTCCTCATAGGAGTTATGACTGTGCAATTGAGCTGAGCCCTGGGTGTAAATTTCCCAAGGGTTGTCTTTTCAATTTATCTGTACCCGAGCATGAGGCTATGCGATCTGTTATGAATGAGTCACCGTAGGAGGCAGACACAAAAATAGCAGCTAAGTCCAGAAAACCAGAGACGTTGGCAACTATCAGATTGCAGACCCCTGAACCTAACAACACAACTAGCAGTAGCCGTGGGGGGTTCCTATGGTGCCCTAGACCCCTCGATCACAGCCGGAGAAACTAAATAGCCTAAAGACAGAAAAGGAAAACTAAACTGCCCCAGAGCAGACCCCAAAGTAAAAGGCAGCCCCCAACATATAATGATGGTGAAGCAAGATGAAAAAACACACACACAGATAGAAAGATAGGCTGAGCAAACAATGGGGCCCAAACTCACTAAAATAGGACAGGATAGGACAGCTGCTGTCTGCAATCTGCAAAAACCCTGAAAAAACATAAGCCAACAGGCTGATATGGAAAAAGGCCCTGAAGCAGCTAGGCTTCAAAAACTATATCAGCACTCAGGTATTTTCTGAAGACAGAGCTAAAGGAATTCAGATCACCCCAGCAGGGAATGACAGAAATCCAGCAAAACAAAAACAACATACAAATGCAAACGGCAGAGCAGAAAACTTAGCTTTTGGAGAGCAGTGTTAGCGCGGGTGGTCTGGAGCGGGAACTCCGAGAGTGGACCCTCTGGACCGTGGCACCGAGGGGCCCCGGGCGAGCTGCCAGGTGGAACCGACTCCTATACAGGGACCGTTAGGAGCAGGCCCAGGGGTTCGAGTACCACGGTAGCCGGTACCGAGAGGGGCGGCTCAGGATGGACCGGAGTAAGACTGAGACTGGAGTAGGACGGCAGGAGCACTGAAGGCAGGACTGGAGTAGGACGACAGGAACACAGAAGGCAGGACTGGAGTAGGACGACAGGAACACTGAAGGCAGGACTGGAGTAGGACGGCAGGAACACTGAAGGCAGGACTGGAGTAGGACGACAGGAACACTGAAGGCAGGACTGGAGTAGGACGACAGGAACACTGAAGGCAGGACTGGAGTAGGTAGCCAGCAACACGGGTAGCATGACTGAGAAGCTGCTGTGAGGAGCAGCCGAGACAGGAACTGCAGGAGCATAGTAAGCACGATGGAGCGAGGCCAGAGTGTCAGGAAACACAACGATCAGGCGCCTCCCTCAGGGGGAAGCGGCCTGATATGGCCCTGTCTGGTTAGCCATTGGTCCAAAGGTGCTTCCGGGTCAGGGCACAGCCGGAGCATAAGAAGCAGGAAGGAGGCGCGGCCGTGGCCTATGGCGCATGCGCATAGCATGCAGGGAAGGCATCGGTCGTGGGCCTGTCTCAGGTGAACGCCGCGGCCGTCGGGTGGAGAGAGGCTGCGGCGTGGGAGCGTAGGACAACTGCGGCGTGGGAGCGGAGGCCGGGTGAGTATGGCGGAGCGGTGTAACAGTACCCCCTCCCCTAAGCCGCCCCCCCCCGGAGGTTAACAAGAAACCTCTTGAGGATACGGGGAGCATTAATATTCTCCCGAGGCTCCCAGGATCTCTCCTCAGGACCAAAGCCCTTCCAATCAACGAGAAAGAAAGTCCTACCTCTAACCCTTTTCACAGCGAGGATGTCCTGCACTTCAAAAACGTCGTCGGCACCCACCGGCTGAGGACCAGGATCAAACGAGGAATGGAAACGATTCAGCACCACAGGCTTCAGGAGAGAGACGTGAAAGGTGTTCGGGATCCGGAGCGAAGCAGGCAACCTCAATTTGTAGGCGACCTCGATAATACGTCCCAGAATCTCAAACGGACCGATGTAGCGTGGACCCAACTTGTAGGAGGGCAGTTTTAATCGGACGAATTTGGAGGAGAGCCAGACCTTGTCGCCAACACGATACGGAGGAGAATCCAACCTCTTTTTGTCTGCATAGTTCTTCATCCGATCAGCGGATCTCTTGAGTGATGTGTTGGTCTCAGCCCAAATCTTAGAAAATTCCGAGGACAAGGCATTGGCCGCGGGTACCTCGGAGGCAGGGGTTATCGGAAGAGGAACACCAGGATGTCTGCCAAAAACAATGAAAAACGGAGACATGGCCGAAGACTCACCAGCATGGTTGTTATAAGCGAACTCTGCCCAGGGGAGTAAGTTGACCCAATCGTTCTGGTGGGCGTTAGAGAAGTGACGTAAGTATCCCGTAAGCGTCTGGTTGGTACGCTCTACTTGTCCGTTGGACTGTGGATGGTAGGCCGAGGAGAAGTCGAGGGAAACATTCATGAGCTTACAAAGCGAACGCCAGAACTTGGAGGTAAACTGAACCCCTCGGTCAGACACAATGCGTCGAGGTAGTCCATGAAGCCTGAAGACTTGATGAATGAAGATTTCGGCCAGCTCTGGCGCTGAGGGAAGACTGGGCAGAGGGATGAAGTGAGCCATCTTGGAAAACCGATCCACCACCACCAGAATGACTGAGCAGCCCGCAGAGCAGGGTAGGTTGGTGATGAAATCCATGGCGATGTTCTCCCAAGGAACCGTAGGGACAGGCAACGGAAGCAACAAGCCGGACGGAGATCTCCGTGGCACCTTGTTTTTTGCACAGGATGGACAAGAAGCCACAAAGTCGAGTACATCTTGGTGAAGTGAGGGCCACCAGTAGTGACGTCTGATAAGGTCAAGAGTCTTCTTAGTTCCGGCATGGCCGGCCAGTTTGGAGGAGTGCCCCCATAGAAGAACCTTTTGCTTGAGATTCTCTGGCACAAGCGTCTTGCCAGGTGGAGGAGTAAGCCAGTTCACTGGAGCCACGGTGATGATCCTAGTGGGATCAATGATATGCGACGGTTCCTCCGTGGATTCGTGTGGTTGGAAGACCCGGGACAGGGCGTCGGCTTTGGAATTCTTGTTGCCAGGACGGAATCGGAGCTCGAAATCAAATCTGGCAAAAAATAAAGACCATCTGGCCTGGCGAGGGTTTAGTCTCTGGGCCGACTGGAGATAGGCCAGATTCTTGTGGTCCGAGAAGATGACAAAAGGATGGACAGCTCCTTCCAGGAGGTGGCGCCATTCCTCCAAGGCCAACTTGATGGCCAAAAGTTCCCGGTCACCGATCGAGTAGTTACACTCGGATGGAGAAAAGGCCTTCGAGAAGAAGCCACAGGGGTGCAGGTGACCGGAGGCGGTTCTCTGGGACAGCACCGCCCCGGCACCAGTCGAGGAAGCGTCCACCTCGAGTACAAAAGGTCAATCGCTCTCAGGGCGATGCAGGACCGGAGCCGTGGAGAAAGCCCGTTTTAGGGTCAGAAAGGCCTCCTCTGCCTCAGGAGACCAATCCTTGGAAGTAGACCCTTTACGGGTGAGTACAGAAATGGGTCTTGTGATCGCGGAGAAGTGGGAAACAAATTGCCGGTAATAGTTGGCGAACCCGAGGAATCGTTGTATCGCCTTCAATCCGACGGGGCGAGGCCATTTGAGGATGGCAGACAACTTCTCGGGATCCATCCTTAGACCAGTGTCAGAGATAATGTATCCCAGGAATGGCAGAGAGATCTGTTCGAAGAGACATTTCTCGATCTTCGCATACAGACGGTTCTCCCGAAGGCGCTGAAGCACCAGGCGGACACTCTTTCTGTGGGACGAGAGGTCTGGCGAGAAGACGAGGATGTCGTCTAAGTACACGACCACACAGGAGTACAAGAGATCCCGGAAGATCTCATTGACGAACTCTTGAAAGACTGCAGGAGCATTGCAAAGACCGAAGGGCATGACCAGGTACTCGTAATGGCCATCTCGAGTGTTTAAAGCAGTCTTCCACTCGTCACCGGCACGGATACGGACCAGATTGTAGGCTCCTCTGAGGTCCAGCTTGGTAAAGACCCGAGCCCCTCTGAGACGGTCAAACAGTTCCGGAATGAGAGGAAAAGGGTACCTGTTCTTGATGGTAATCTCATTCAAGCCCCTATAGTCAATGCATGGCCGTAGAGTTCCGTCCTTCTTTTTGATGAAGAAGAACCCGGCTCCCGCGGGCGAAGAGGATTTCCGTATAAAGCCTTTGGCGAGGTTCTCTTGGACGTACTCGGACATGGCGGTGGTCTCTGCGGGAGACAGAGGGTAGATTCTGCCCCTTGGGGGGGTTGAACCAGAAACAAGTTCAATTGGGCAGTCAAACGGCCGGTGTGGAGGAAGGACCTCCGCTTCCTTCTTATCAAAAACATCGGCGTAGGAGCTGTAAGCTGGAGGAAGACCCGGGAGGTCTGGAGGTGACCGTGAAGCGGCCACCAGGCAGACAGGAGTCAGACAACGAGCTTGGCACGGGTGCCCCCAGCAGAGTATCTCCCCAGAAGACCAGTCGAGAACAGGCTGATGAGTCCTTAACCATGGAAGACCGAGTAGAATGGCGTGAGAAAGCTTAGGTAAAACGTAAAAGGCTATCTTCTCTCGATGTAAGGCTCCGATTTGCAACTCCACCTCTTCAGTGACCAAGGTGACGGTCACCTGTAGCGGTTTGCCATCCACGGTGGCAATCTGAATTGGGTTAGATAGAGTGACTACAGGAATTTGGTATTTGTCTACCTCTTCCGGCCGAATGAAGTTACCTGCTGAGCCCGAATCCACGTAGGCCACCTCGGAACCACGCCTCCCTCCTGAAACCAAAAGCACAGAAATCGTAAGGGGTTGAGAGGAATCATCATCACCTAGGAAGGCCTCTCTTACCTGACATAGGTGGAGTCGTTTCCCTGTCTCTTAGGACAGGTGCGGATATAGTGTGACGAATGACCGCAGTAGAGGCACAGATCTTGTGCCCGTCTCTCTCTCTGACGTAACTCGGCCAACCTGAGATGATCTATCTGCATGGGCTCACCCGAAGAGAGGGAAGGAGATCCGACTGAACGGGAGCTGGCAGACTGAGTGAAAGGAGAAACTGACCTGGAGGAGCGCCTGTCTCTCGCTGACTCCCGAGCGCGCTCCAGGAAGCGCAGGTCAATGCGGGTAGTCAGCGAGATAAGGTCCTCTAAGGTGGACGGGGTATCACGACCTGCGAGTTCATCCTTTATTTTACTAGAAAGACCGCGCCAGAATGCCCCCACCAAAGCTGCGTTATTCCAGCCGAGCTCGGAGGAAATAGTGCGAAAGCGAATAGCGTACTGTCTGACCGTGAGAGAGCCCTGGTGTAAGTTAAAGAGTGACTCAGTGAGAGAGGCTAACCGACCCGGCTCATCGAAAACCTTACGAAACGTATCCAGGAAAACCGGGAGACTCAAAACGACCGGGTTGTCACGTTCCCAGAGCGGGTTTACCCAAGACAGGGCCTCTCCCTCCAGATGGGACATGATGAAGGCCACTTTGGCCCGGTCCGAGGGATATTGCTGCGGCAGCCATTCAAAGTGGAGACTACACTGATTTAAGAACCCCCTACAGAGCTTGGGATCCCCGGTGAAACGAGGCGGCTTGGCGAGGCGGGGCGTCGGAAGAGCAGTAGATGCAGGGGGAGGAGTCGGCACTGCAGTGGCAGCCTGGAGGGCCGACAAGCGACTATCAAAGGAGGCCATGTAGGACAAAATGTGGGTTTGAGTATCTTGCTGCTGACCCAACCCCCGTTGGAGACTGGCCAGCTGAGTGGCATTTCCAGGATCGGCCACCTGTAAGGCCGACAAACGGGTGTCCATCGACTTCATGATTGACATAATGCGCCCCTGATTCTCCCGTAGGAATAGCAACTCTTTCTGGGTAGCAACCGTAGTACCGGCGGAGTCCATGGCCTGATCGTACTGTTAGCGCGGGTGGTCTGGAGCGGGAACTCCGAGAGTGGACCCTCTGGACCGTGGCACCGAGGGGCCCCGGGCGAGCTGCCAGGTGGAACCGACCCCTATACAGGGACCGTTAGGAGAAGGCCCAGGGGTTCGAGTACCACGGTAGCCGGTACCGAGAGGGGCGGCTCAGGATGGACCGGAGTAAGACTGAGACTGGAGTAGGACGGCATGGGGGAACTGAAGGTAGGACTGGAGTAGGACGACAGGAACACTGAAGGCAGGACTGGAGTAGGACGACAGGAACACTGAAGGCAGGACTGGAGTAGTACGGCAGGAACACTGAAGGCAGGACTGGAGTAGGACGACAGGAACACTGAAGGCAGGACTGGAGTAGGACGACAGGAACACTGAAGGCAGGACTGGAGTAGGTAGCCAGCAACACGGGTAGCAGGACTGAGAAGCTGCTGTGAGGAGCAGCCGAGACAGGAACTGCAGGAGCAGAGTAAGCACGATGGAGCGAGGCCAGAGTGTCAGGAAACACAACGATCAGGCGCCTCCCTCAGGGGGAAGCGGCCTGATATGGCCCCGTCTGGTCAGCCATTGGTCCAAAGGTGCTTCCGGGTCAGGGCACAGCCGGAGCATAAGAAGCAGGAAGGAGGCGCGGTCGCGGCCTATGGCGCATGCGCATAGCATGCAGGGAAGGCATCGGTCGTGGGCCTGTCTCAGGTGACCGCCGCGGCCATCGGGTGGAGAGAGGCTGCGGCGTGGGAGCGTAGGACGACTGCGGCGTGGGAGCGGAGGCGGGTGAGTATGGCGGAGCGGTGTAACAAGCAGGAATTCAGACTGGTATCCAAGGATCCACAGAGAAATCACCCGCAGAGCAGACGGGCGTGGACAGCCTTATATCCAGTCAGAAACTCCACTCAGCCAATCATCATCATTAGACCCAGATGCCTGATAATCAGGCTCACTATCTTTCTTTACTAGAAGAGGGAGTTCATCGGGCCTGAGTGGTAAAGGGGAAAATGAACTCACAACAGTACCTCCCCCTTGAGGAGGGGTCACCGAACCCTCAACCACGCCACCAGGGCGATCAGGGTGAGCCCGATGAAAGGCACGCACCAATCTTTTGGCATGAATATCAGAGGCAGAGACCCAGGAATTATCCTCCTGACCATAACCCTTCCACTTAACCAAATACTGGAGTCTCCGTCTAGCCAGACGGGAATCCAGTACCTTCTCTACCTCATATTCCATGTTACCTTCAACCAATACAGGGTCTGGAGGTGCCACCCCAGGAACAACAGGTTCAACAAACCTCTTCAATAAAGACTTATGGAACACATTATGGATTTTAAATGTGACAGGAAGAGCCAAACGAAAAGAGACTGGATTAATAATCTCCAAAATCTTGTAAGGTCCAATAAATCTAGGCTTAAACTTAGGAGAAGCCACCTTCATAGCAATATTTTTTGATGATAACCACACCATATCACCAACCTTAAACTGGGGACCAATGGTCCTATGTCGGTTGGAAAACCGCTGGGCCTTTTCCTGGGAGAGAGATAACTTATCCACCACTTGGTCCCAGATCTGGTGCATTCTCTCCACCACAGTGTCAACACCTGGGCAGGCAGAGGGCTCCACCTGCCCTGAAGAAAATCGATGATGAAACCCAAAATTACAAAAAAAAGGTGACATCAAAGTGGCAGAACTAGCTCTATTATTTAAAGCAAATTCGGCAAAGGGCAAAAATGAAACCCAATCATCCTGATCAGCGGAAAAAAAACATCTCAAATACGACTACAAGGTCTGGTTTGTTCTCTCTGTCTGCCCATTGGTTTGAGGGTGAAAAGCAGAGGAGAAGGACAACTGAATTCCCAGCTTGGAACAGAAAATTCTCCAAAATCTAGACACAAACTGAACCCCTCTGTCAGATACAATGTTCTCAGGAATCCCGTGCAAGCGAACCACCTGTTGCAAAAACAGGGGTACCAACTCAGAGGAAGACGGCAACTTAGGGAGTGGTACAAGATGGACCATCTTAGAGAATCTATCACAAATCACCCAAATATCAGTCATTCTCTGAGAGACAGGCATATCAGAGATAAAATCCATTGAAATATGGGTCCATGGCCTCTTGGGGACAGGCAAAGGCATCAACAACCCACTAGAGCGAGAACACGATTTAGACCGGGAGCAAGTCCCACAGGACTGCACAAAATTCCTGACATCACGAGATAAGGAGGGCCACCAAAAAGACCGACTCACCAAATCTCTAGTACCAAAAATACCTGGATGACCAGCCAAAGCAGAGCAATGAACTTCAGACATCACTCTCCTCTTCCACTGGTCAGGAACATACAACTTTCCACTGGGACAACGCTCAGGTTTGTCCTCCTGGAACTCTTCCAGAGCACATCTCAAATCGGGCGAGATGGCAGAAAGAACTACCCCTTCGCCTAAGATGGTAGCAGGTTTGGTCACCACAGGAGAATCAGCAAAGAAGCTCCTAGAGAGGGCGTCTGCCTTGACATTCTTAGTTCCAGGAAGAAAAGAAACCACAAAATCAAAACGTGTAAAAAACAAGGCCCACCTAGCCTGTCTAGGGTTCAAGCGCTTAGCCGACTCTAGGTAAATCAAATTCTTGTGGTCAGTGAGGACCACGACTTGATGCTTAGCTCCCTCCAACCAATGTCTCCACTCCTCAAATGCCCATTTCATGGCCAACAGTTCCCGATTCCCCACATCATAGTTACGTTCAGATGGAGAGAACTTTCGGGAAAAGAAAGCACAGGGATTCATTTTAGATGTTACAGGATCCTTTTGGGACAAAACAGCTCCTGCACCAATCTCAGAAGCATCCACCTCTACCTGGAACGGAAGTGAGACATCAGGTTGCCGCAAAACCGGGGCGAAGGTGAATCTTCGCTTCAGCTCCTGAAAGGAAGAAACAGCCTCTGGAGACCAATTTAACACATCAGCACCCTTCTTAGTCAAATCAGTCAATGGCTTGGCAATACTAGAAAATTTTGCTATAAATTTCCGATAAAAATTAGCAAAACCCAAAAACTTCTGAAGGGCCTTCAAAGAAGTGGGCTGAACCCAATCGTGAATGGCCTGTACCTTGGCCGGGTCCATTTCAATAGTTGACGGAGACAAAATAAATCCCAAAAAAGAAATCCTCTGTACTCCAAAAAGGCATTTAGATCCTTTGACATACAGGGAATTCTCCCTCAAGATCCGGAACACAGTCTGAATATGTTCCACATGAGAATCCCAATCCTTGGAGAAGATCAAAATATCATCCAGATAGATAATCAAAAATTTATCGACAAAATCTCGGAAAATATCGTTCATGAAGCACTGGAAGACAGAAGGGGCATTAGTGAGCCCAAAAGGCATCACCAGGTACTCAAAATGTCCCTCCGGAGTATTAAACGCCGTCTTCCATTTATCCCCATGCTTAATGCGAATAAGATTATACGCCCCCCTGAGGTCAAGCTTGGTAAATCAACAAGCACCTTTAACTCTAGAGAATAGATCCGAAATCAGGGGTAACGGATACTGATATTTAACAGTAATTTTGTTGAGGGCACGATAGTCATTACAAGGCCTTAATGAACCATCTTTCTTGGCTACAAAAAAAAAAACGGCACCTAAGGGTGACGAGGATGGTCTAATATGACCCTTCTCCAACGCCTCCTTAATATAGGATCGCATAGCCTCGTGCTCGGGTACAGATAAATTGAAGAGCCGACCCTTGGGGAATTTACACCCCGGGCTCAGTTCAATTGCACAGTCATAACTTCTATGAGGAGGCAGAGACGCAGACTCATTCTCACTAAATACATCATAAAAGTCCGCCAAATAATCAGGAACATCATGCGACTGAGGAGAAGTGGAAAACACCGGAGCCTCACTAAAGGCACACCGACAACCCCAACTCACCACAGACACAGATTTCCAATCCAAAACTGGATTATGAATTTGCAACCAGGGAAACCCCAGAACAATGGTATCATGCAGATTATGCAACACCAAAAATCTGCAATTTTCTTGATGGTCTGGGGCGACCCGCATTACCACCTGGGTCCAAAACTGAGGTTTATTTTTTGCCAAAGGAGTAGCATCAATCCCCCTCAAAGGAATAGGCGTCTGCAGAGGTGTCATCCGAAATCCACAACGTTTAGCAAAATCCAAGTCCATTAGGTTTAGAGCTGCTCCCGAATCCACAAAAGCCTTGGTGGAAAATGTGGACAGGGAGCAGATCAGAGTAATAGCCAGAAGAAACTTAGGTTGAACACCACCAACAGAAAACGTGTGTGCAAAGCGTTTCTTTCGTTTAGGACAGACAGAAATAATATGCGAGTCATCTCCACAGAAAAAACACAACTTATTACGCCTTATGAACTCCTGACGCTGCTCTCTGGACAAAACTCTATCACATTGCATAGGCTCAGACACTTGTTCAACAAGTGGCAACACCACTTGTGCAGTTTTGCGTTCGCGCAAACGCCGATCAATCTGAATGGCTAATGACATAGAATCGTCAAGACCAGAGGGAACAGGAAATCCCACCATAGTATCTTTTACGGCTTCTGACAAACCCTTCCGAAAGAGAGCAGCCAAGGCATTATCATTCCAGGTAGTAAGTACCGCCCACTTTCGGAATTTTTGATAGTACGATTCTGCAGAATCTTGACCCTGGTTAAATGCCAGCAGGGTCTTTTCAGCCTGATCAATGGCATTAGGTTCGTCATACAACAACGCCAAGGCTTGAAAAAATGCATTCACATTAGTCAGAATAGGATCATCAGGTTTCAAAGAAAACGCCCAATCCTGGGGATCGCCACGCAGCAAAGAGATGACAATTTTAACCTGCTGCGCGGAGCTCCCTGACGAGTTAGGCTTCAAGGCAAAAAATAATTTACAATTATTTTTGAAATTCAAAAATTTAGACCGATCCCCAAAAAATACATCAGGTGTGAGAATCTTTGGTTCAGCAGTATGAGAATGAGCAAGGTAGGCGGAAATTCCCCGCACTTCCGCAGCGAGCTGCTCCACACGATCAGACAATTGCTTTATCTCCATTGAGAGAAAAAAAAAATCCCCCTACGGCCTCAGAGATATAGAGGAAAAAATATACACACTTTTTTTTTTTTTTTTTTACAATTCTTTCCTGCTATTGAGTACCCTAGGATCTGCGGTTCGGCGGGTGATTCTGTTATGAATGAGTCACCGTAGGAGGCAGACACAAAAATAGCAGCTAAGTCCAGAAAACCAGAGAAGTTGGCAACTATCAGATTGCAGACCCCTGAACCTAACAACACAACTAGCAGTAGCCGTGGGGGGTTCCTATGGTGCCCTAGACCCCTCGATCACAGCCAGAGAAACTAAATAGCCTAAAGACAGAAAAGGAAAACTAAACTGCCCCAGAGCAGACCCCAAAGTAAAAGGCAGCCCCCAACATATAATGATGGTGAAGCAAGATGAAAAAACACACACACAGATAGAAAGATAGGCTGAGCAAACAATGGGGCCCAAACTCACTAAAATAGGACAGGATAGGACAGCTGCTGTCTGCAATCTGCAAAAACCCTGAAAAGACATAAGCCAACAGGCTGATATGGAAAAAGGCCCTGAAGCAGCTAGGCTTCAAAAACTATATCAGCACTCAGGTATTTTCTGAAGACAGAGCTAAAGGAATTCAGATCACCCCAGCAGGGAATGACAGAAATCCAGCAAAACAAAAACAACGTACAAATGCAAATGGCAGAGCAGAAAACTTAGCTTTTGGAGAGCAGGAATTCAGACTGGTATCCAAGGATCCACAGAGAAATCACCCGCAGAGCAGACGGGCGTGGACAGCCTTATATCCAGTCAGAAACTCCACTCAGCCAATCATCATCATTAGACCCAGATGCCTGATAATCAGGCTCACTATCTTTCTTTACTAGAAGAGGGAGTTCATCGGGCCTCAGTGGTAAAGGGGAAAATGAACTCACAACAGCGATCCTATATTAAGGAGTCGTTGGAGAAGGGTCATATTAGACCATCCTCTTCACCCTTAGGTGCTGGGGTTTTTTCGTGGCCAAGAAAGATGGTTCATTAAGGCCTTGTATTGACTATCGTTCCCTCAACAAAATTGCTGTTAAGTATCAGTATCCGTTAACCCTGATTTCTGATCTATTCTCCAGAGTTAAAGGTGCTTGCTGGTTTACCAAGCTTGACCTCAGGGGGGCGTATAATCTTATTCGCATTAAGCATGGGGATGAATGGAAGACGGCGTTTAATACTCCGGAGGGACATTTTGAGTACCTGGTGATGCCTTTTGGGCTCACTAATGCCCCTTCTGTCTTCCAGTCCTTCATGAATGATATCTTCCGGGACTTTGTGGATACATTTTTGATCATCTATCTGGATGATATTTTGATCTTTTCCAAGGATTGGGACTCTCATGTGGAACATGTTCGGACTGTGTTCCGGATTTTGAGGTAGAATTCCCTGTATGTTAAGGGATCGAAATGCCTTTTTGGTGTACAGAGGATTTCATTTTTGGGATTTATTTTGTCTCCGTCAACTATTGAAATGGACCCGGCCAAGGTACAGGCCATTTATGATTGGGTTCAGCCCACTTCTTTGAAGGCCCTCTAGAAGTTTTTGGGTTTTGCTAATTTTTATCGTAAATTTATAGCTAATTTTTCTGGTATTGCCAAACCATTGACTGATTTGACTAAGAAGGGTGCTGATGTGCTGAATTGGTCTCCGGAGGCTGTTTCTTCCTTTCAGGAGCTGAAGCGGAGGTTCACTTTTGCTCCGGTTTTGCGGCAACCTGATTTCTCACTCCCGTTTCAGGTAGAGGTGGACGCTTCTGAGATTGGTGCAGGAGCTGTTTTGTCCCAAAAAGATCCTGTAACATCTAAAATGAATCCCTGTGCTTTCTTTTCCCGAAAGTTCTCCCCATCCGAATGTAACTATGATGTGGGGAATCGGAAACTGTTAGCCATGAAATGGGCATTTGAGGAGTGGAGACATTGGTTGGAGGGAGCTAAACATCAAGTCGTGGTCCTTACTAACCACAAGAATTTGATTTACCTTGAGTCGGCCAAACGCTTGAATCCTAGGCAGGCTAGGTGGGCCTTGTTTTTCACACGTTTTGATTTTGTGGTCTCTTTTCTTCCGGGCACTAAGAATGTCAAGGAAGACGCCCTGTCTAGGAGTTTCTTTGCTGATTCTCCTATTGTGACCAAGCCTGCTACCATCTTAGGTGAGGGGGTAGTTCTTTCTGCCATCTCGCCCGATTTGAGACGTGCTGTGGAAGAGTTTCAGGAGGACAAACCTGAGCGTTGTCCCATTGGAAAATTGTATGTTCCTGACCAGTGGAGGAAGAGAGTGATGTCTGAAGTTCATTGCTCCGCATTGGCTGGTCATCCAGGTATTTTTGGTACTAGAGATTTGGTGAGTCGGTCTTTTTGGTGGCCCGCCTTGTCTCGTGATGTCAGGAATTTTGTGCAGTCCTGTGGGACTTGCTCCCGGTCTAAACCTTGTTCTCGCTCTAGTGGGTTGTTGATGCCTTTGCTGGTGCCCAGGAGGCCATGGACCCATATTTCAATGGATTTTATCTCTGATATGCCTGTCTCTCAGAGAATGACTGTTATTTGGGTGATTTGTGATAGATTCTCTAAGATGGTCTGTCTTGTACCACTCCCTAAGTTGCCATCTTCCTCAGAGTTGGTGCCCTTGTTTTTGCAACAGGTGGTTCGCTTGTATGGGATTCCTGAGAACATTGTGTCTGACAGAGGAGTTCAGTTTGTTTCTAGATTTTGGAGGACTTTCTGTTCCAAGCTGGGAATTCAGTTGTCCTTCTCCTCTGCGTTTCACCCTCAGACCAATGGGCAGACGGAGAGAACAAACCAGACTTTGGAGTCTTATTTGAGATGTTTTATTTCTGCTGATCAGGATGATTGGGTTTCATTTTTGCCCTTGGCCGAATTTGCTTTAAATAATAGAGCTAGTTCTGCCACTTTGATGTCACCTTTTTTTTGTAACTTTGGGTTTCATCCTCGATTCTCTTCAGGGCAGGTGGAGTCTTCTGCCTGCCCAGGTGTTGACACTGTGGTGGAGAGAATGCACCAGATCTGGGACCAAGTGGTGGATAAGTTGTCTCTCTCCCAGGAAAAGGCCCAGCGGTTTTCCAACCAGCATAGGACCATTGGTCCCCGGTTTAAGGAGGGTGATATGGTTTGGTTGTCATCAAAGAATATCTCTATGAAGGTGGCTTCTTCAAAGTTTAAACCTAGATTTATTGGACCTTACAAGATTTTGGAGACTCTTAATCCGGTCTCTTTTCGTTTGGCTCTTCCTGTTACATTCAAGATCCATAACGTGTTTCATAAGTCTCTGTTAAAGAAGTTTGTTGAGCCAGTAGTTCCTGTGGTGGCACCTCCTGACCCTGTATTGGTTGAAGGTAATGTGGAATATGAGGTTGAGAAGATACTGGATTCTCGTCTGGCTAGACGGAGACTCCAGTATTTGGTTAAGTGGAAGGGTTATGGCCAGGAGGATAATTCTTGGGTCTCTGCATCCGATATTCATGCCGAAAGATTGGTTCGTTCTTTTCATCGGGCCCATCCTGATCGCCCTGGTGGCGTGGATGAGGGTTCAGTGACCCCTCCTAAAGGGGGAGATACTGTTATGAGTTCATTTTCTCCTTCACCTTTGATGTCTGATGAACTCCCTCTGCTGAAGAACCTGTCATCTGAACAGGTGGAGTGTGATTGGACATCCGGAATCTCTGAGTGGATATAAGGCAGCCGACGCCCTGCAGGGTTGCTGGTGATCCTTTCTGCTCTGAGCTCTTGCATCCAGTTTTGTTTCCTGTCTACTAACAGCTAAGTTTTTGCCCTGCCATTATTCCATGAGATTTTGTCTGGTTTTCTTAGTGTTTGTGTTCAGCCAGCCCTTGCTGGGACTGGCTGAATTCCATTTTTGTCTCTGATCAGTTGATCTCTTTGCTCTGTTTTCAGAATATACCTGAGTGCTGATATAGTGATTTTGAAGTCTAGCGACTTCAGGGCCTTTTTTTCCTATCAGACGGTTGGGACATTTTTGGTAGGGCTTTTTTGTGGATTGCAGACAGCAGCTTTTCTATCCTGTCCTATTTAGTTAGCTTGGGCCCCATCGTTTGCTCAACCTATCTTTCTATCTGTGTTAGTGTTTTCATCTTGCTTCACCGTCATTATATGTTGGGGGCTGCCTATTGCTTTGGGGTCTGCTCTGGGGCAGATTAGATTTCCCCTTTCTGTCTTTAGGCTTATTTAGTTCTCCGGCTGTGATCGAGGGGTCTAGGGCTCCGTAGGAACCCCCCACGGCTACTGTTAGTTGTTGTGGATAGGATCAGGGGTCTGCAATCCGATAGCTTCCAACCTCTCTGGTTTTCTGGACTCAGCTTGTATTTTTGTTTTTTCCTCCTTCGGTGACTCATTCATAACACATAGACTGTGATAGTGATAGGGCCCATTCCGGAGGACCTGAATCACTGGGCCCGGTCGCAGGGCGGGCTCCAGGGCGCATTCGGAGTCGCAGGCTTCGCATAATTTGTTGCTCTGCACCTGTGGAAACGTGGCCCGACAGGATATGCATGCAGCGTATAGGAACGTGTGCGTCTCCCCCTTCCCAGCCATATTGTATCCGCCAGGTCTCAATACTGCCCTGCTAGGGGGTGAGTGGGGGGCACACTCCTTGATTGTCTGTAGTGTGGCCTCTAGCAGTCGGGGGCGCACTTACCCGGTCCTGTGTCCCCCCACACATGCTGCTTCTGCTCTCCGATGCGCGCATTTCCGCTGTGGGTGGGCCGACCGTCCTTTCCCGGTTGCGGCCTACGCTGACATGAAGTCGGGGACTCAATTTATTCGGCTCCCGCCCAGGCCCCGGAGGGCGGGCCACTGGAAGTGACGTCGTGCCCTGAGGTGGGACTTCCGGCCGCGGCCTACCACCGGCCGAAGCCGCGGTCTGGATTTTCAGCGTCCGCCCGCGAAGGGGTGGCGGCGGGTGGGCAGGCCGCATAGCAAGGACGCCGCTGGCCTAAGAATGCCGTGTGGGCCCCGGCATCAGGCACAGCGCGACGCCGCCAGGAGGGAAGGGAGGGAGCGAATACTGCCCTGCTAGCCGATCCTCCTGAAGCTACAGGCTCCAGCCTTCTGGACGCGCCGGGCCCTGCCAGATCCATCCATGGCCCTCGTTGATCAGGTAGCGGAAAGGTGGGGGGATATCCAGGACGGTGCAGGCACCCTAACTCCCGTCCTCCTTCAGGGATGAGGAGAGGGACTGTCCGCCCCCTTGCAGCACCGCCGTCTCGTGTTGGTGGAGCAGTGGGGGCCGCTCGGACTGTCTTGTGCCTCCGTACACCCCACGGCTTCCATACCTAGGGGTGGTCAGGGCTAAGTCCGGCCTCATGTCCCACGTCGCGGGAGAGGATACATGGAGGGATACTCGCACGTGCTTCCCCGTTGATGGTTTGGGGAAAATCGGATCCTTTCATTAGGGTCCGTTGCCCCTGTCTTATCTTCATTGTCAGAGAGAAGCAAAAAAAAAAAAAAAAAAAACAGTCTGGGGAAAACGGCCCAGATATGTCCCACGGTGCGGGAAAGGATACGTGGAGACGATACTCACACGTGCTCGCCCGTTGTAGGTTTGGGGAGATTGGACCCTTTCAATAGGGTCCGTCGCCCCTGTCTCATCTTCATAGAAAGGATAAAAAAAGAAAAAAAGAAAGAAGTCTTGAGAAAACCAGACGTGTGTGCCTCCAAAGGCCACTAAGCATAAAACTGGTTTCCGCCTGCAATCGGGGCGAGGGTGTATACGGCGGTGGAGGAGCTAACCTTGTGTTGTTTACTTAGTGTCAGCCTCCAGATGGCAGTAGCATACACCCACAGTACCTGTGTCCCCCAATGAGACGAAGGAGAAATAGTTTATGCATCACCACATTTTGAGAGCTATAATTTTTCCATATTTTGACCCACCGAGTCATGTGAGGTCTTATTTTTTGCAGGACGAGTTGACATTTTTATTGGTACAATTTTCGGGCACGTGACATTTTTTGATCGCTTTTTATTCCGATTTTTGGTACGCAGAATGAACAAAAACCAGCGTTTCATGAATTTCTTTTGGGGGGTGCGTTTACACCGTTCCGCGTGCGGTAAAATTGATAGAGCGGTTTCATTCTTCGGGTCAGTACGGTTACAGCAATACCTCATTTATGTCGTTTTTTATGTTTTGGCGCTTTTATGCAATGAAAACAATTTTATATAAAAAATAATTATTTTTGCATTGCTTTATTCTGCGAGCTATAACTTTTTTATTTTTTCGTTGATGATGCTGTGTCATGGCTCGTTTTTTGCGGGACAGGATGATGTTTTCAGCGGTACCATGCTTATTTATATCCGTCTTTTTGATCGCGTGTTATTGCACTTTTTGTTCGGCGGTATGATGATAAAGCTTTATTTTTTGCTTCGTTTTTTATTTTTATTTTTTAAGAGGTTCAATAAAGGGGTTAACTAGTGAGACAGCTTTATAGGGCGGGTCGTTATGGATGCGGCGATACCAAATATGTGTACTTTTATTGTTTTTTATTTTTATTTTCAAAAAATGAATTTATTAGGGAATATTTTTTTTTTAATTTAGTGTTTTTTTTTATAAATTATTTTTACACTTTTTTTTTTTTTAACTTTATTACATTGTCCTGGGGGTGGACATCACTGTCATGTGACAGATCGCATGAGGAAGCCGGCTCCCTGCAGGCCCCCGCCGCCTTATTGGATCCGGGGACCTGCAGGGAAGGAGGCCCCCGCAGCAGCGCTCACGGAGGGAGCCCCCTCCCTGCCGATGCTTCCCTAAACCCTCGGTACACTGCGATCATGTTTGATCGCAGTGTGCCAGGGGTTAACGTGTCGGGGGTGGTCCGTGACCGCCCCTGACACATAGTGCCGGGTGTCAGCTGTGATAATCAGCTGACACCCGGCCGCGATCAGCTGCGCTCCCTCACGCTAGACGTACTATTCCGTCCTTGAGACTTAGGTCCCAGGTCACATGGATGGAATAGTACATCTAATGTAGGAAAGGGGTTAAACAAATTATATTTTCTTGTCTTAACTATATACTATTTAACCCCTTCACTACCAAGGGTGGTTTGCACGTTAACTACCGGGCCAATTTTTACAATTCTGACCACTGTCCCTTTATGAGGTCATAACTCTGGAACGCTTCCATGGATCCCGGTGATTCTGACATTGTTTTCTCGTGACATATTGTACTTCATGTTAGTGGTAAAATTGCATTCAAATAACTTGCGTTTATTTGTGAAAAAAACGGAAATTTTGCGAAAATTTTGAAAATTTCGCAATTTTCCAACTTTGAATTTTTATGTCCTTAAATCACAGCGATACGGCACACAAAAAACTTAATACATAACATTTCCCACATGTTTACTTTACATGAGCACAATTTTGGAACCAAAATTTTTTTTTGTTAGGAAGTTATAAGGGTTAAAAATTGACCAGTGATTTCTCATTTTTGCAACACCATTTTATTTTTAGGGACCACTTCACATTTGAAGCCACTTTGAGGGGTCTATATGATAGAAAATACCCAAAAGTGACACCATTCTAAAAAATGCACTCCTTAAGGTGCTTAAAACCACATTCAAGAAGTTTATTAACCCTTTAGGTGCGTCACAGGAATTTTTTGAATATTAAAAAAAAAATGAACATTTAACTTTTTTTCACAAAAAAAATACTTCAGGTTCAATTTTCTTTATTTTACCAAGGGTAACAGGAGAAATTGGACTGCAAAAGTTATTGTGCAATTTGTCCTGAGTACGCTGATACCTGATATGTGGGGGGAACCACTGTTTCGGCGCATGGCAGACCTCAGTAGGGAAGGAGCGCCGTTTGACTTTTTCAATGCAAAATTGGCTGGAATTCAGATCGGACGCCATGCCGGGTTTGGAGAGCCCCTGATGTACCTAAACAGTGGAAACCCCCCAAGTGACCCCATTTTGGAAACTAGACCCCCCAAGGAACTTATCTAGATATGTGGTGAGAACTTTGAACCCACAAGGGCTTCACAGAAGTTTATAACGTACAGCGGTACAATTAAAAAATCATATTTTTTCCACAAAAATGATCTTTTCACCCCCAATTTTTATTTTTCCAAGGGTAACAGGACCCTAAAAGTTATTGTGCAATTTGTCCTGAGTACACTAATACCCCATATGTGGGTGTAAATGACTATTTGGGCGCATAGCAGAGCTCGGAAGGGAAGCAGCGCCATTTGACGTTTTTGGCTAGAATTGAGATCGGACACCATGTCGCGATTGGAAAACCCCTGATGTACCAAAACACTAGAAACCCCCCACAAATGACACCATTTTGGAAACTAGACCCCCCAAGGAACTTATCTAGATGTGTGGTGAGCACTTTGAACCCCCCAGTGCTCCACTGAAGTTTATAACGTACAGCAGTACAATTAAAAAATCATATTTTTTCCACAAAAATGATCTTTTCACCCTCAATTCTTATTTTTCCAAAAGTAACAGGACCCTAAAAGATATTGTGCAATTTATCCTGAGTACGCTGATACCCTACATGTGGGTGTAAACCACTATTTGGGCGCATGGCAGAGCTCGGAAGGGAAGCAGCGCCATTTGACGTTTTTGGCTGGAATTGAGATCGGACACCATGTCGCGTTAGGAAAGCCCCTGATGTACCAAAACAGTAGAAACCCCCCACAAATGACACCATTTTGGAAACTAGACCCCCCAAGGAACTTATCTAGATGTGTGGTGAGCACTTTGAACCCCCCAGTGCTTCACTGAAGTTTATAACGTCCGGGCGTGAAAATAAAAAAATCGTATATTTTCCACAAACATCATCTTTTAGTCCTCATTTTTTTATTTTCCCAAGGGTAACAGGAAAAATTGGACCCCAAAAGTTGTTGTCCAATTTGTCCTGAGTACGCTGACACCCCATATGTGGGAGAAAACTACTGTATGGACACACGTCAGGGCTCGGAAGGGAAGTAGTGACGTTTTGGAATGCAGACTTTGATGGAATGGTCTGTGGGTGTCATGTTGCCTTTGGAGAGCCCCTAATGTACCTAAACAGTAAAAACCCCCCACAAATGATCCCATTTTGGAAACTAGACCCCCTGAGGAACTTATCTAGATGTGTGGTGAGCACTTTGAACCCCCAAGGGCTTCACAGAAGTTTATAATGCCCAGGCATGAAAATAAAAAAATCGTATTTTTTCCACAAACATGATCAATTAGTCCCCAATTTTTTTATTTTCCCAAGGGTAACAGGAGAAATTGGACCCCAAAAGTTGTTGTCCAATTTGTCCTGAGTACGCTGATACCTCATATGTGGGAGAAAACTACTGTATGGGCACACATCAGGGCTCGGAAGGGAAGTAGTGACGTTTTGGAATGCAGACTTTGATGGCATGGTCTGCGGGTGTCATGTTGCTTTTGGAGAGCCCCTGATGTACCTAAACAGTGGAAACTCCCCACAAGTGACCCCATTTTGGAAACTAGACCCCCTAATGAACTTATCTAGATGTGTGGTGAGCACTTTGAACCCCCCAGTGCTTCACAGAAGTTTATAACGACCGGGCGTGAAAATAAAAATATCGTATTTTTTCAACAAACATCATCTTTTAGTCCCCAATTTTTTTATTTTCCCAAGGGTAACAGGAGAAATTGGACCCCAAAAGTTGTTGTCCAATTTGGCCTGAGTACGCTGATACCTCATATGTGGGAGAAAACTACTGTATGGGCACACGTCGGGGCTCGGAAGGGAAGTAGTGACGTTTTGGAATGCAGACTTTGATGGATTGGTCTGCGGGTGTCATGTGCGTTTGGAGAGCCCCTGATGTACCTAAACTATTGAAACTCCCCACAAGTGACCCCATTTTGGAAACTAGACCCCCCACGGAGCTTATCTAGATGTGTGGAGAGCACTTTGAACCCCCAAGTGCTTCACAGAAGTTTATAACGCCTGGGCGTGAAAATAAAAAAAACATTTTTTTCCGCAAAATTATATTTTTGCCCCCAATTTTTTATTTTCCTAAGGGTAACAGGAGAAATTGGACCCCAAAAGTTGTTTTGTAATTTGTCCTGAGTAGGCTGATACCCTACATGTGGGGGTAAAATACTGTTTGGGCGCATGGCAGAGCTTGGAAGGGAAGGAGCACCATTTGACTTTTTCAACGCAGAATTGGCTGGAATTGAGATCAGACGCCATGTTGCCTTTGGAGAGCACCTGATGTGCCCAAACAGTGGAAACCCCCCAATTATAACTCCAACCCTAACCTCAACACACCCCTAACCCTAATCTGAGCCCTAGCCCTAACCCTAGCCCTAACCCTAACCCTACCCTAACCCTAACCCTAGCGGGAAAATGGAAATAAATACATTTTCTTTTAGTTTTATTATTTTTCCCTAACTAAGGGGGTGATAACGGGGGTTTGATTTACTATTTATGGCGGTTTTTATGTTTGGCGGCTGTCGCACGCTAAAAGACGCTTTTTATTGTAAAAATAGTTTTTGCATCACCACATATTGAGAGCTATAATTTTTCCGTATTTTGACCCACCGAGTCATGTGAGGTCTTATTTTTTGCGGGACGAGTTGACGTTTTTATTGGTACCATTTTCGGGCACGTGACATTTTTTGATCGCTTTTTATTCCGATTTTTGGGACGCAGAATGAACAAAAACCAGCATTTCATGAATTTCTTTTGGGGGGGTGCGTTTACACCGTTCTGCGTGCGGTAAAATTGATAAAGCGGTTTTATTCTTCGGGTCAGTACGCTTACAGCGATACCTCATTTAGGTCGTTTTTTTATGTTTTGTCGGTTTTTTGCAATGAAAACAATTTTATATAAAAAATAATTATTTTTGTATCGCTTTATTCTGCGAGCTATAACTTTTTTATTTTTTTGCGGATGACGCTGTATGGCAGCTCGTTTTTTGCGGGACAAGATGACGTTTTCAGCGGTACCATGAATATTTATATGTGTCTTTTTGATCGCGCGTTATTGCACTTTTTGTTCGGTGGTATGATAATAAATCATTATTTTTTGCTTCGTTTTTTATTTTTATTTTTTAAGGAGTTCGCTAAAGGGGTTAACTAATGGGACAGTTTTATAGGGCAGGTCATTACGGATGCGGCGATACCAAATATGTGTACTTTTATTGTTTTTGTTTTTTTTTATTTTGAAAAAATGGATTTATTGGGGAATATTTTTTTTTTTTTTTACTAATTTATTTAGCGATTTTTTTTTAATTATTTTTAACACTTTTTTTTTTTTTTTTTTTTTACTTTATTACCTTGTCCCAGGTGGGACATCACTGTCCTGTGACAGATCGCTGATCTGTCACATCACAGATCACTGTGACAGATCAGTGATCTGTCACAGGCATTGCTGCAGACTTCCTCATGCCTGCGCTTTGCAGGCACTGAGGAAGCCAGCTTCCTCAGGCCCCCGAAGGCCCCCGTCGCCATCTTGGATTCGGGGGCCTGGAGGAAAGGAGCCCCCCGCAGCAGCGCTGCACATTGCGCTGCTGTGGGGGGCTCAGGGAAGCACGGAGGGAGCCCCCTCCCTGCCGATGCTTCCCTTTAACCCCCGGTACACCGCGATCGCGTTTGATCGCGGTGTGCAAGGGGTTAACGTGTCGGGGGCGGTCCGTGACCGCCCCTGACACATTGTGCCGGGTGTCAGCTATGATAAGTAGCTGACACCCTGCCGCGATCATCGGCGCTCACCACGTGGGCGCCGCTGATCATGGTGACGTAATATTCCGTCCATGGTAATTAGGTCCATGGTCACATGGACGGAATATTACGTCAATTGTAGGTAAGGGGTTAACATTATAAACTGTGTATTTTTGTAATTATTTGTATGTATACATGATTGATTACCACTTCGGTCTCTAAAAACAATCCCCTTTAACCCCTTTCAGACATTGGGTGTAAATGTATGGCAATGTCGGACTCCCTCCCTTTGATGTGGGCTCTGTCGCTGAGTCCACATCTTAGCTGTTTTGAACAGCTGACATGTGCCCCTAAAAGCCTCTGACAGCGGCATTTAACGCGCACTTTCGGCAAGTGTGCCGGAAATATTGCCCAACGGTGACCCCGTCACATAATCGCGGGTCATCGATGGGTTGGCATGACAACCAGAAATCTCCAGCAGACCACTATGGTTGTCACTGCCGGATTGCTATGAGCGCCGCCAGCTAGCCGAAGACACATGGACCAGGGATTATCCCGCCGAACTCCCGCACTCCTTTTAACATGGGCAAAACGCTACTCAGATAACACAGGGGGAGGGTAAAACTGTGGCAATGTTTATTGAAGCAGATAACACATAGAAAAGTCCCAGCAAAATACATGGTGCACATTAGAGTCTCACCCTTCCGCTGACTCACCGGGATAATAGCAGCTGTGTCTTCAGACCTGTGCTGCACACACAGAGAGGAGGTAACGACAAGCTTAGGAAGATGGCAGTCTATTCAGTTCATACAAGGCCAGTTGATCCGGGGATCACAAACTGGCTTCATCTTCCAGGGTCGGTTACTCCACCTGTGGCACGCACACAGAGACAAGGTAACAAGTGTAGGAAGATGACAGTCCATTGAGTCCATAAAAGGTACAAGGCCAGTTGATCTGAAGATTACAACCTGGCTTCTCCAAACGTATCCATGGTTCAGCGATTGTCAATGAAGTAGATCTGTATGTTTCCAACTGAGGCAGAAAACCCCTAGGTTTCTTGACCAACCAGAAATCAACATTTAAATTTGAAAGCCAACATACACATAACATTCTATTATTCTTGGTTTGCTAAAAATAGTTGTCTGGTTAATTAAGATACAATGCTGTATGTCTTCACAATGCCAAAAGGAAAAAAAGGTTTTTAAAAATATTTAAAAAAATGAAAAAAAATATAAAAGTTCAAATTACCCCCCTTTCGCCCCATTCAAAATAAAACAATAAAGAATACTCAAACATACACATATTTGGTATTGCCGCATTCAGAATTGCCCGATTTATCAATATAAAAAAAATAATTAACCCGATTGCTAAACGACGTAACGAGAAAAAAGTCAAAACGCCAGAATCCCTTTTTTTGCCCGCCTCAACATTGCATTAACGGGCAATCAAAAGATCGTATCTGCACCAAAATGATATAATTAAAAATGTCAGCTTGGCACGCAAAAGTAAGCCCTCACACAACCCGATATCACGAAAAATGGAGACGTGATGGGTATCGGAAAATGTTGCAATAAAGAGGAGTTATTTTTACTGAAATGTTTGTTTTGGGTACCGTAGACACGATTTATACATGATTCATTGTCCAGAAAGCCGGTGAGGGAGGGTGAGCAGCGGCAGGAGCCGGCAGCTGTGGCACAGTGACAGCTGCAGCCGCCGGCTTCCAGAAGACATCAGTACTCACCCTCCTCATGCCATCTCTGCATCTCCATCCCAGCACCTGCAGCTCTTCCTGTGCTGAGCGGTCACGTGGTACCGCTTATTAAGGTAATTAATATGCACGCTTCTCCACTCCCATAGGCGTGGAGCGCATATTCAATACCTTATTGAGTGGTGCCTCGTGACAGCTCAGCACAGAAAGAGTTGCCGATGCGAGGAGGGGGAGCGGAGCCATGCGCGTGATCGGGAGAGCCACACATATGAGGACAGGACGGGGGAGCAACATACCAAGACAGGATGGGGGAGCCACGCATAGCAGGACAGGAATGAGGAGACAATGCATACCCAGTCTTCCCAAGGCAAAATTAGGTTCCTTGGCTTATACTCAAGTATATACGGTAATTTATTTTCTGTTGGTATTTGATTTATCCTCTAAAACTCCCATATAGTTTTCTCACCTTGAATTTATTCTATAGCACTTCCACATAATATTCCCTCCTTGAACATACTAAGCATGCATCATGTTTTTGTACAATTTGTCAAATATATAAATATACAGTATATATATATATCCTTCCCGTTTGAGTTATTTTTGATGGTCACCAAAATACTATTTCCTGTAATTCATCTCTCACACTCTAGGTATTATAATGACTTCTCTGTGTGGGATTTTTGATGTTTAAAAGGAATCTGTCACCCCATTTTTGGACTATCAGCTGCCGGCACCGCCCCCCGGTGAGTATAATATAACTCGTTTTTCTTATCTTTCAGGTTACATCGGGGGCTTATCTATAACATTACAGAATGCTGTAGATAAGCCCCTGATGGCGGTGCCGGCAGCTGACAGTCCAAAAATGGGGTGACAGATTCCCTTTAAAAAAAAAAGGTTGTCCATTAGTTAGACAACCACTTCTTATTCCTCATGTGTGGTCCTGTTTAAAAACAATTATACAAACCTCCCATTCTGGCACCATTTCAGCGGTGACTTCTTGGGTCTCTTTTGAGTTTTTTTACTTCATGGGAGCCCTGTACCCAATCAGCGCTGGTGTCACTGTCCCCACCTTCGGACAAATCGAGCATCATGAGGAAGTCAGAGAGCAGCTGCGGCCCTGGCTTCCTGTTGATGTACAATACATCTTAAGGCAGGAACAGTGAAGCTGCCGCTGATTGGGCGCACGGCTCGTGTGATATAACAAACTCACATAAGCCTCGGGACAGTGATTTCCCTTGATTAGAAGATTCACTGACAAAAGAATAAAACTAAACTTCTAAACTTTATTAATTCCAAATGTAAAACTATACCCATAATTCACCCCCAGAAGGTTAGTTAGAAGGTGACTAATATAAAAAACATATACCCCACGTCTCAGTATATAGGGCGAGGTGACGTATACACGATCACTCTTCAAGACTCATTTCTACAGGTTTTATCGTCCTCACCAAAGACTACTCATCAAGAGACTATTTAATATTGATCTACCGTATTTTTTGGACTATAAGACAAACTTTTTCCCCCCCAAAATTTTTGGGGCGATGCTCACGCTCCCTTCCCAGCCTGGTGCAGCTGGTTTGGTGGTGGTGCTCTGTGGTGCCGGGGGTTCCCCCGGCATTTTGTGAAAGCTTGGAGACCCCGCACATCCCTTGCTGTGATGCTGTGGCCTCCAGGAAAATGACCGCCGGGGGCAGCGCATGCTCAGATTGAGATCTCATTGCCCGAGGTCTCTGGATGAAATCTCGTTGCCAAGATCTTAATCTGAGCATGCGCCGCCCACGGCGGCCATTTTCCCGGCGGCCACGGCATCACAGCAATGGATGTGCGAGGGCTTCCACAAAATGCCGGCGGAGCCCCCGCACCACAGAGCACTACCACCGAACCAGCCACATCAGCCAGGGATGGGATTTCCCGGAGGCCACCCCACCTGCCTGGGATGGGAGTCATATCACAGGATCACCGAACACCCCCTGTGACCCCGCTCCACCAGCGCTGCCAATCCCCCCTCGGTAAGCTGAATTTAAACTGTAAGACACATCCCTATTTGACACATTAATTTTTTTCCCTATTTTCCTTCTGAAAATTTGGGGTGCGTCTTATGGTCCGATGCGTCTTATAGTCCAAAAAATACGGTATATTCAAGAGAGACTAGACGAAGAAAACCCTAAAATCATGTATCATGTTATCCGAAACAGTCAGAAAACTAGCTATACATTGGCAGATCCCAGACTTCAAATTATATACTTCGTAAGTTGCCACTCCAGTGTCAGGAATAGAAAATACAGTATATACCGCTCAGGGAACACTTAACTTCCAGAGATCATTTCCATATTCATACTAAATAATTGCATAGATCTCCCAGACATTATGGTTGCACATATCCCTAGTCTTTATACTGATATTGCACTCATTCCTTGACAGACAGCAGCATGGCCATTAGTTAGAAACTGCTAACGATCTTTGGAGTAGGTAAGCTTTCCCTGAGTGGTATATATTGGGGCGTCTGAAAACTGAGTTTAGTCTAGGACAATTTGTCTGCACTAATTGACACCTGTTACAATACCAAACTATAGCAGTCCCTATAGGAGAAATAACAATCATTATACTGTATTATCCCATGTGTGGGTTCTCTGGTGATTAACCATAGCGAATTTCTGGATAAAATATTTCCCACATTCTGAACAGGAAAAAGGCTTCTCCCCCGTGTGGGTTCTCTGGTGGTAATCAAGAATTGATTTCCGGTTAAAACATTTCCCACATTCTGAACAGGAAAAAGGCTTCTCCCCCGTGTGGGTTCTCTGGTGGTTATCAAGAACTGATTTCCGGTTAAAACATTTCCCACATTCTGAACAGGAAAAAGGCTTCTCCCCTGTGTGGGATCTCAGGTGCTTAACAAGATCTGATTTCTGGTTAAAACATTTCCAACATTCTGAACAGGAAAAAGGTTTCTCCCCTGTGTGGGTTCTCAGGTGCTTAACAAGATCTGATTTCTGGTTAAAACATTTCCAACATTCTGAACAAGAAAAAGGCTTCTCCCCTGTGTGAGTTCTTTGATGGGTAACAAAATTAATTTTCTGGTTAAAACATTTACCACATTCTGAACAGGAAAAAGGCTTCTCCCCTGTGTGGATTCTCTGGTGATTATCAAAATGTGATCTATTGTTAAAACATTTCCCACATTCTGAACATGAAAAAGGCTTTTCCCCTGTGTGAGTTCTCTTGTGGTGAACCAAATCTGAATTCTGTGTAAAACACTTCCCACATTCTGAACATGAAAAAAGTTTCTCTCCTGTGTGGGTTCTTTGGTGTACAACAAGATGCCATTTCTGGTTAAAACATTTCCCACATTCTGAACAGGAATAAGGCTTCTCCCCTGTGTGAGTTCTCTGGTGCATAACCAAAGCTGATTTCTGATTAAAACATTTTTCACATTCTGAACAGGAAAAAGGCTTCTCCCCTGTGTGGGTTCTCTGGTGCCTAACAAAGTGTGCTTTCCATGTAAAATATTTCCCACATTCTGAACATGAAAATGACTTCTTTGCTTTAGGAGCAGTTTGTTTTTTAATGCCTCTTTTGTGACTCTGATTTTCTTTAGTGGTTGCTAATGAATCAAAAGACAGGACCTGTTTCAAAGGCTCAGATGGCGGCTCTTTGCTGTGAAGGGATGATGGTATATCTGGAGTAACGGCATTCACTTCAACTCTATCCTGTGGGATCTCAAGATCTGATTTAAAAATTGAAGACGTCAGTTGTCCCTCTGATCTCCTGGTACTGTCATCTGCTAAGATAAAATTATTTTTAAATTTTATTTTTTATATGTTTGAATATTTCTACTTACTGTCCAGAAAAATGGCAAGCTATGTAAAAAACGTTAATTATTTACCAAGACAATGACAGTTCAGAGTCTAATAGAAAACCTTATAGGATAAAGAAGTAGTGCATGGTGTTCATTCTGCCTCCCAGATATTGTATAAAATGCAGCAATCAATGTTATGTAGGCAAAAAATACCAATTCTCATCTCACGAAAAACAAGTCCCCACTCAAGTCCATCATCTGTCAATGGAAAACCAGAGGTTCCCACACTATTAGTGGCTCAAAGACTGTTGAAAAGCAACAAGGTTTCTATAAACCAATCCAGCAAAATCCGCTCTCACTTCTGAGTCTTGCAGTGTGCGTAAACAACATTTAGGAATCCTGTATTTAGCAATATTATAGTGAGAAGAATCCTCTTAATTTATGGTGTGTGTCTCCTGGAGCACAATCTGGGCACTATGTGTTGGGTAATAAAATGGCCAATGTGTAATCTTTACTCTCCAGCATCCACTGCGTGTTAATTTCCAGAAAGTGTCTGTGGAGTCAAAATATTCACTCCTCCTATAGATTTTATAACCCTCAGCGAATTAATTTATAACATGGATTCACTTAATGGGGATTTTGACTGTTCTGATTTTCTGTCATTTAGTTATATTAGGGATTCTGCATATGTTGTGTCTATTCTCATTTGGGATCTGTTCCTGCTGTCCAGCTTGAGTAATCTGCTCCCTACTTCAGCCAACTGGAAAGTACCACACCCTACTAAAGCTCAAAGCATATGGCCGGAAACAGCCAGATACAGCGATGTTCTCCTCTGGTTCAGTCCTCTGTGTTCAGCTTGTGTATTTGTTTCCTGTTGTGACCGTGGCCCGTTTATTACTACTCTTGTGTCTTCTCCTTCTGTATTCTGTCCTTCTGGTTCTGACCCAGCTACCTGACTATTCTTCTTGCCATATAACACCACAGACTAGCAGGTAGCATCATGGTCCAAGCCTAGGGGTCCCAGTGTAAGTCCAGATCCATGTAATGGTGTTAAAGGGCGATAAGGAAGGCAATCCTTGGGATATGGAAAGCAGAGAAGATAGCGCCAAGCATGTTCATGGTGGACATCTTTTGAGCTGCCAGGTGACCACGAACAGTGCCCCCAATACATTGTGTCTGCAAACTATTCCAGCAAGATCTGCATCCAAATAGCTAAATAGCGCTCCTTCCCTTCTGAACACTGACATGTGCCCAGACAGTAGTGTACAACAGTATATAGGGTATTGTGCGAAGCTGGAAAATAATCTGTAAGATCCATTTGTTTTCTATTATCCTTTTTGAATAATTCCAAAGTTATCACCACATAAAGTGACATTCGTCTGATTTAAAAAATGAGGCCTGATTAGGAACACAAAACTGGCTGCGGGAAGAGGTTAAATCAGAGTATTTTGGACACTACTGTAGTCAAAAACTGTGACTATAGACAATAACATCTACTGAAATGATCAAACTCATCAGTCTTCATCAGTAATAAATGAGTAACTAGTGGTGAAACCTCTCTGGGATAAATAGCGTATGAGGCTCGATGACTACACAATCTAAACTATCGTAAGGGCCAATATTTTCTGTCAGATGAGTTTCAAGAAAAAATATTACACATTTAAAGAGAACTGTGTATAATAGTGCAGCGCTGAGATATCTTAAAGGGAACCTGTCAGCAGGATTGTGCACAGTAACCTACTGACAGTGTCAGGTCGGCGCAGTTATACTGATTACAATGATACCTGGTGATGAAATCCGTCTTGTGGTTGTTGTTTAATCTGTATTTGTAGTTTTCAGTTAGTGAGATTCTCGTGCTTCGGGGTGGGGCTGTGATCCCTCAGTGACCTGCCCCCCATTTTTACATAATTCATATAATAGTGTTGATATTATTGTTGATAATGCCTATAATATTGTGGCTATTGTGAGGCTTAGAAAAAAAAATTACAGCCAACAAAATGTCACCGGCGATGGCGGCGCCTGGGCAGTAGCATCTATAAGTAAGAGATAGATGATACTGGACAGGCGCCGCTGGTGTCATTTTGCTGGATGTAATTTTTTTTTCTAAACCTCACAATAGACACAATATTCAAGGCATTATCAACAATAATATCAACACTATTATATGCATTACGTAAAATATGGGGCAGATCACTGAGGGATCAGTGACCTGTCATAAGCCAATACAGATGAATATGTAATCAGAGCACCACATAAAACCTTGTCCACAGACCCACCCACAGGCCCACGAGAATCTCATTAACCCCTTTCCTACATTAGACGTACTATTCCGTCCATGTGACCTGGGACCTAAGTCCCAAGGACGGAATAGTAGGTCTAGCGCGATCAGCTGCGCTCACAGGGGAAGCACAGCTGATCGTGGCCGGGTGTCAGCTGTGATAATCACTATGTGTCAGGGGCGGCCACGGACCGCCCCCGACACGTTAACCCCTGGCACACTGTGATCAAACACGATCGCAGTGTACCGGGGGTTCAGGGAAGCATCGGGAGGGGGCTCCCTCCATGCTTCCCTGAGACCCCCGCAGCAGCACAATGTGCACATTGTGCTGCTGCGGGGGCCTCCTTCCCTGCAGGTCCCCGGATCCAATATGGTGGCAGGGACCTTCGGGGGCCTGCAGGGAGCCGGCTTCCTCATGCCTGCAAAGCGCCGGCATGAGGAAGCCTGCAGCACTCCCGGTGAAAGATCGCTGATCTGTCACAGCGATCTGTGATGTGACAGATCAGTGATCTGTCACATGACAGTGATGTCCCCCCTGGGACAATGTAATAAAGTTAAAAAAAAAGTGTAAAAATAATTTATAAAAAAAAAAAATCGCTAAATAAATTAAAAAAAAAATTCCCTAATAAATTAATTTTTTGAAAGCTAAAAAAACAATAAAAGTACACATATTTGGTATCGCCGCGTCCGTAACGACCCATCCTATAAAACTGTCCCACTAGTTAACCCCTTTATTGAACCCCTTAAAAAATAAAAATAAAAAACGAAGCAAAAAATAAAGCTTTATCATCATACCGCCTAACAAAAAGTGCAATAATGCACGATCAAAAAGACGCATATAAATAACGATGGTACCGCTGAAAACGTCATCTTGTCCCTCATAAAACGAGCCACCACACAGCATCATCAGCGAAAAAATAAAAAAGTTATAGCTCGCAAAATAAAGCGATGCAAAAATAATTATTTTTTATATAAAATTGTTTTCATTGCATAAAACCGACAAAACATAAAAAACGACATAAATGAGGTATCGCTGTAACCGTACTGACCCGAAGAATAAAACCGCTTTATAAATTTTACCGCATGCGGAACGGTGTAAACGCACTCCCCAAAAAGAAATTCATGAAACGCTGGTTTTTGTTCATTCTGCGTCCCAAAAATCAGAATAAAAAGCAATCAAAAAATGTCACGTGCCCGAAAATGATACCAATGAAAACGTCAACTCGTCCTGCAAAAAATAAGACCTCACATGACTCGGTGGGTCAAAATATGGAAAAATTATAGCTCTCAAAATGTGGTGATGCATAAACTATTTTTAAAATAAAAAGCGTCTTTTAGCGTGTGACAGCTGCCAAGCATAAAAACCGCCATAAATAGTAAATCAAACCCCCCGTTATCACCCCCTTAGTTAGGGAAAAATAATAAAATAAAAAAAAAGTATTTATTTCCATTTTCCCATTAGGGTTAGGGCTAGGGTTAGGGGTGTGTTGGGGTTAGGGTTGGAGTTAGAATTGGGGGGTTTCCACTGTTTTGGCACATCAGGGGCTTTCCAAACGCGACATGGCGTCTGATCTCAATTCCAGCCAAAAAAGTCAAATGGCGCTGCTTCTCTTCCAAGCTCTGCCATGTGTCCAAATAGTGGTTTACCCCCATATATGGGGTATCAGCGTACTCAGGACAAATTGCACAATAACTTTTGGGGTCCTGTTACTCATGGGAAAATAAAAATTGGGGATGAAAAGATCATTTTTGTGGAAAAAATATGATTTTTTAATTGTACCGCTGTACGTTATAAACTTCTGTGAAGCCCTTGGGGGTTCAAAGTGCTCACCACATATCTAGATAAGTTCCTTGGGGGGGGTCTAGTTTCCAAAATGTGGTCACTTGTGGGGGGTTTCCACTGTTTAGGTACATCAGGGGCTCTCCAAACTTAACATGGCTTCCGATCTCAATTCCAGCCAATTTTGCAGGGTAAAAGTCAAACATCGCTCCTTCCCTTCCGGGCTCTGCCATGCGCCCAAACAGTGGTTCCCCAACACATATCAGGTATCGGCGTACTCAGGAGAAATTGCACAACAACTTTTGCAGTCCAATTTCTCCTGTTACCCTTGGTAAATAAAAAAAAAATTGGACCTGAAGTAATTTTTTTGTGAAAAAAAGTTAAATGTTCATTTTTTTAAACATTCAAAAAATTCCTGTGAAGCACCTGAAGGGTTAATACACTTCTTGAATATGGTTTTGAGCACCTTGGGGGGTGCAGTTTTTAGAATGGTGTCACTTTTGGGTATTTTCTATCACATAGACCCCTCAAAGTGGCTTCAAATATGATGTGGTCCCTAAAAATAAAATGGTGTTGCAAAAATGAGAAATTGCTGGTCAAATTTTAACCCTTATAACTTCCTAACAAAAAAAAATTTTGGTTCCAAAATTGTGCTAATGTAAAGTAAACATGTGGGAAATGTTATTTATTAAGTTTTTTGTGTGCCATATCTCTGTGATTTAAGGGCATAAAAATTCAAAGTTGGAAAATTGCGAAATTTCGCCAAATTTCCGTTTTTTCACAAATAAACGCAAGTTATTTGAATGAAATTTTACCACTAACATGAAGTACAATATGTCATAAGAAAAAAATGTCAGAATCACCAGGATCCATAGAAGTGTTTCAGAGTTATTACCTCATAGAGGGACAGTGGTCAGAATTGTAAAAATTGACCCGGTCATGAACGTGCACACCACCCTTGGGGGTTAAGGGGTTAAAGGAGAAAAATGCCCCAACAGTGTATCAATCATCCAAACAAATTCTGCAATGTGTGTGGTTCTTTTACACCAAAAGACCAAGTACGTTCAATCACTCACAATATAAAAAGATGTACCAGATGTACTTTAAATGTCCACTTGATCAAGACAAAAGTTGGGCCCCTCATGTGATATGCTCACGTTGTTCAAATGGTCTTCGTGACGGGTGGAATATGAGGAAAGTGGCTATGTCATTCTCTGTTCCCATGATTTGGAGAGAACCCAAAACTCATAGTGATGACTGCTACTTTTGTTTTGTGAAATTGAAGGACGTTTCTACAAAGAACAAACATAAGATTTATTACCCTGAACTTGAATCTGCGATTAGGCCTGTTTCATATGATGGTACCTTGCCAGTTCCTGTACCATCGTTGTCTGGGTTGGATGAATATGAAGTAGAATATGAAGACAAGGAGACCTCAAGTCAAGATGAGTATGTCCCTGATGGAGCAGCCGAGCAGCCAGAACGCTTTACTCAACATGAATTAAATGATCTCATCAGAGACCTTCCATTGTCAAAAGATAAAGCTGAACTTCTTGCATCTAGGTTGAAACAGAAGAATCTTCTCTATGATGATGTCAAAGTGTGTTATTATCGAAATAAGTAAAACTTTAACCCAGTTTTTCACAGTTGATGGACCAATGGTGTACTGTAACAACGTGAATGGCCTCTTTGAACTGAATCAAGAGTATTTGGTTGCAGATTGGCGACTTCCCAGAGAAGTTTGAAAGCAGTGCTGCATCACAATGGAAATATGAAACCATCAATCCCTATTGCTCATGTCATCTAAAGGAAAGTTATGAAAATCTGTCAGTTGTTTTGGATGCTATACAATATAAGCATCACTAATGGAATATCTGTGGAGATTTGAAAGTGATTGGCCTGCTAACGGGAATGCCAGGAGGTTTCACAGAATATTGTTGCTTCTTGTGTTTATGGGACAGAAGAAACACTGGGCGGCATGGTGGCTCAGTGGTTAGCTCGAATCCCACCAAGGACAACATCTGCAAGGAGTTTGTATGTTCTCTCCGTGTTTGTGTGGGTTTCCTCCGGGTACTCCGGTTTCCTCCCACATTCTAAAGACATACTAATAGGGAATTTAGATTGTGAGCCCCATCGGGGACAGTGATGAAAATGTGTGCAAACTGTAAAGCGCTGCGGAATATGTTAGCGCTATATAAAAATAAAGATTATTATTATTATACAGTAGAGCATTATGTTCGTCGTGATTGGGGACAGAGAAACATCTATGCTCAGGTAGAGATAATGTTAAGCATTATCCTTTAGTTGCTCCAACAAAAATCTTTCTTCCTCCACTACAGATAAAGTTGGGACTGGTTAAAAACTTTGTGATAGCCATGGCAAAGACAAATTCATAAGGGTTCCAGGACATTTCACAGAAATTCTCCAGCATTTCATCAGCAAAACTGAAGGAAGGGGTATTTGTTGGTTCTCAGATCAGAGAGCGTATGAGAGATGATGTGTCTGAAGGAACTCTAAATGACAAGGAATTGAGATCTTGGAAAAGCTTCAAGTGGATCTGTGAAAACTTCTTAGGAAAACAAAAATCTCCACAATATGTTAAAGGTGTTGAGGAACTGCTAAATGCATACCAGTGTCTTGGATGTCGCATGTCTCTGAAAATGCACTTTTTTACATTCCAATTTAGATTTCTTCCCTCGAAATCTTGGGGATGTAAGTGATGAACAAGGCGAATGGTTTCACCAGGACATTAAAGTAATGGAGCACTGCTACCAGGGTTTCTGGAATGACTCAATGATGGCAGATTACTGTTGGTTGTTATATAGGGACAACCCTGAAAATCATGTCGACAACAGTCTAATGTCAAGCACTTTTAATTTCTGCTCATATTTTGAAATTATTTTGGTTCAATAAAAGCTGTTTTGTAAGGTGAAGCATTTTTTTCTGATATGTAGATTTCTGACTTCTTAATGTCGCCAGTATATTTCCTATACCTTATAATAATGATGCTGCTCCATGGAAACTATACGTGCTACAGAAAAACTATATATATTTATGAAATCAGGACAAAAAGATGATTCAGAAAAGTACAAAGTCACCTGCGATGAATATAAAAAATATTTTTTTGTAAACCTGTGATTTATGACGTGGAGTCAATCCATGAAACCAGGGCTCGAGTCATTCCAACACATCTCCTGCAGGAGTGAATAAATGTATATTACAGATATCAGCCACGCACAGCTTAGAGATATATCATGGCACAGGTGTAATGTTTCTATGTAGTTTCTCGCGACCCTGTTTGAAGTTAGTCAATTTTAAATTGAAAAGTCAGGATAAAGGGAAACTCTGTTGTTATTGTACAGAAATTCACACTTGGCCTCACTGCACACATTCTACGTACGCAGTCATTTGGCTTTTTAGTTAACAGATCTGGGCAGGTAATGGTTAGCCTCGTCTAATCCCAGGGGGTAGGTGGATCCTCCAGGTTGTAACTTATATAGAAAAGGGCTTTCAATGACCAATATCATTTGAACCATTTTGGGTGGAGTAACATGTTGTGGTCTAGCGGCAAAATGGCGATCACACAATTGTGATATGGTCAGACTACACCATCGATAAAGCAGCCACAGCCAGTGACTGAGAAGAATTTGTGACTTCTCTATATTTAGTGGTTACTACTCACCTGACCGGTTATAAGTAGTAATCTCCTCTTTACATCGCTCATCATTCCTCACATATGTCTCTGTAGTATAAATATGGGTCAGCTCTTCACCCTAAAATAAATATTGTAAAAGTCACAGACAGATGGAGAAGTCACATCTATGATCAGCTCTAATCCTGCCATCTCAAATTGTTATCATTACACAAGTATAAAACATAATGTTGGTGGATAAACCAAGACTGAGCACAAGACCTTCACCACCATCTAGACATCATAGGGGAGATCACATGACACCTTCTCTCCATCTACCTGATGATCCTGAGGAACATCGAGATCTTCTTGTTTACAGTCCTGTGGAAGAAGAGGACGGAGACATCTCTCTGGTGTTGTCCTCTTACTGGACAGATCTGGAAGAAACACATACAGGGACTGAATTCATTCTTTACATACAGATAATTATAGGCCGTGTGTATATAATTCTATTACCTGGTGATGTGAGGGGCTGGGGAACCTCCAGCATGACGTCCTTGTACAGATCTTTGTGTCCTTCTAAATACTCCCACTCCTCCATGGAGATATAGACAGCGACATCCTGACACCTTATAGGAACCTGACACATACAATGATACTGTCATCTCCCGATCCCTTCACAGCGTTACTGTATAATGTCCCAGCATTCCCAGCAGTGTCACCTCTCCAGTCAGCAGCTCAATCATCTTGTAGGTGAGTTCTAGGATCTTCTGGTCATTGATGTCCTCATGTATCAGGGGGTGAGGAGGAGGCCCCGTGATTGGGCTCAGGAGTCTTACCCATCCCTCAGACACAGGGTCCTGACAGCGCTCACTAGAGGTCTTCTTCACTACTGTGTAATCCTGGTTATGGAGAGACACATTAATAAATCTCACTACAGACATTTCCAGAGTCCTCACCTCTCCAGTTCTGTCCATCTGTTATTCCCATAGATAAGAATGATGTAATGTGACGTCATCAGAATCTCTCACCTCTCCAGTAAGCCGGAAGAGGATCTCTAGGGTGAGGTGTAATATCCTCTCCGCCATCTTGTCTCTGTTCATATCCATCCTTGATGAATAAATCAGGAAAATTCTCTTATATAGAAGATCTTTACTGAGAGGATCCGATATTGTAGAGCCCTAAATAAGATGAAATGAGGTAGCATCATAAAAATCCTGTGTAATAATTGTCATGAAAATATGAACCATTTTCCAGGGGGTTCAATTACACCTCCAGTACTTTCAGTTGAATCTACTGGGACTGACACGCTGCCCTTCCCACCATTAGGTTTGTACAGTACACACAAATACCTGCAGTCTCTCTCCACCAGCACTGTGTAATTCTATCCCACTCTTTCCCCCCTCCCTCAGGAACGTGTTTGTGATCAGTTCACTCAGCCGTTGTGCAAGAGCACATGGTTTTGAAAATCCCTTTGTTCCTTAAGGACCAAATATCATGGTGAAGAATATTCATAGAAGCAGGAAACTTTATATTTCTGGAAACTGCAGGGTTAAAGTTATCCACAGGTATTTTTATGTTTGAAGCATGATATGTGGGAAAAGGTTTAAAAGTTCCAGGGGGCCGTATACTTTTGCAAAGCACTGTATGTCCCTGACTAATAATGTTAGTAGTGTATGTGTGTAAACTTTTGGCGCTGTAGGTGTTAAATTAAAGGATTAATTCATGGAAAAAAATTGCATGGGCTCACAAGCAATTTTCTCCGCCAGAGAGGGAAAGCCAGTGACTGAGAGCAGAAATTAATAGCCTAGAGAGGGACCATTGTTTTTCGCCGATTTTCATGAGGTCGGCCATGCGGTCGCGGACTCGAGCGCCAAAGTTGGATTTCCCAGAATGCTTGCACGGCACGTGACTTTCTTCAGCCACTTAGCAAGGACGTACACTGTGGGCAACGAGATGACATGTGCAGCGTCGAGAGAGAGAGAGTTTTCGCGCACTTTAAAAAAGCGGTCCAGTATGTAGGTGTGTTTATTGTCCTCCACTCCCTATCGACTTTGCTTCCCCATTGACTTGCATTGGGTTTCGTGTTTCAGTCGGACCTTCGACTTTTCACGATAGTAGGCCGATTTCGTTCGACTCGACTTTTGAGAAAGTCGGGTTTCATGAAACCCGACTCGACCCTAAAAAAGGCAGTCGCTCATCTCTACGCATCAGTAAGATGCGCCAATTCCGGCACTTACCAACTCTCTTCCCATTGCCCTGTAGCGGGTGGCATATGAGGTAATAAAGGGTTAATGTCACCTTGCTATTGTAAGGTGACATTAAGCCTGGTTAATAATGGAGAGGTGTCAATAAGACACCTATCCATTATTAATCCACTAGTCTGAAAGGGTTAAAAAACCACATACACATGTGAGGATTGTTATATACTATGTGGGCTGTGTTACTTACCAGGGTTCCCCAACTCCAGTCCTCAAGGCCCACGAACAGAACATGTTTTCAGGATTTCCTTTGTATTGCACAGGTGAAGCAATTATCACCTGAGCAATACTAAGGAAATCCTGAAAACATGATCTGTTGTTGGGCCTTGAGGACTGGAGTTGGGGAACCCTGTTATATACTTTGTGGCTGTGTTATATACTATGTGGGCTGTGCTATATACTAGGTGGGCTGTGCTATATACTATGTGAGCTGTTAAATATTATGTGAGCTGTGTTATATACTAGGTGGGCTGTGCTATATACTACGTGGATGTGCTATATACTATGTGAGCTGTACTCTATACTATGTGGGCTGTGTTATATACTATGTGGGCTGTGTTATATACTATGTGGGCTGTGCTATATACTATGTGGGCTATGCTATATGCTACGTAGCTGTGCTATATACTATGTGGGCTGTGTTATATACCATGACGCTGTGCTATATACTATGTGGGCTCTGTTATACACTATTGGGGGTATATTATATTCTATGGGGGAGGCTGTGTTATATACTATGGGGGGTATATTATTTTCTAGGGCGGAGGCTGTGTTATATACTATGGGGGGTATATTATATTCTATGGGGGAGGCTGTGTTATACACTATGTGGTTGTGTTATATACTATCTGCCTGTGTTATATACTATTGGGGGGTATATTATATTCTAAGGGGGAGGCTGTGTTATATACTATTGGGGGTATATTCTATTCTATGGGGAGGCTGTGTTATATACTATGTGGCTGTGTAATATACTATGGGGGTAAATTATACATTATATTCTATGGGGGAGGCTGTGTTATATACTATGGGGGGCTACATTATATTCTATAGGGGCTACAGTATATTCTATGGGGAGGTGGACTGTATTATATTCTATTCGGTGCTACATTATGCTATATGTAGGCTGCATTATACTGTATGGAGGACTATGAGGAATACATTATACTATATGAAGAACTATGAAATGCATTATACTATGGGAAGTGAATTGTACAACATGGATGACTATGGCAGTGCATTATAATATATGGAACACTATGAGGAGTGCATTATACTATGTGGAGGACTGAGCAGTGTATTTTAATATATGGAGGACTATGAGGAGTGTATTATACTATATGGAGGACTATGGGGCATATTATATTATATGGAGGACTATGGGGTGTGCATTTTACAATATGGAGGACTGTGGTGCACATTATAATATATGGAGGACTATGGGGTGTATTATACTATGTGGAGAATTATGGGGTGTATTATACTATGTGGAGGACTATGGGGTGTATTATACTATGTGGAGGACTATGGGGTGTTTTATACTAAACAAGCAAAATGCTATATATTCATTGAGTGATTGGATTGTTTATGCCAGAACAAAAATCCTTGTTGTCAGCAGCACATCGCCCGGTGTAAGCTGCAGATGTGCTGCTGATAACATGATACTGGATGGGGACAGATTGCTCTCTTAGTGTTTATTCTGTCCCCATCATTCTTTCTCAGAAGGTGGAAAGAGGCCAGAAAACAAGTGTTGAACGAATTCAATACTGTCGATCACACTTGTTTAGTGACCTGAACTCAGTGCATGTAACTACAACCGAAATGCTTCTGTGTGATGTGCAATATGTTAGCATTTGGGGCCCCATTTTCAACTTTGCTTAGGGTCCCACTTTGCCTAAAACCGGCCCTGAGTACAGCACCTACCTCAACCCGCAGAGTCGCACTCCACATAAAGAATAATGGAGCCTCCAGCACCGACCTCCACCCACAGAGCCGCACTCCACATAGAGAATAATGGAGCCTCCGGCACCGACCTCCACCGCGGAGCAGTGGTGTCACCCACAGACACTGTTCCTGGAGCCTGGTGTTCGGCCCACAAAGTCTGGTGCTTTTCTGCCATGTACCTGATCATGCTGGTGGTGGTCAGGCTGTTAGTTTTGCTAGCAAACAAAAAAGAACAACCAGACTCGGGAAGATCTAACAGTTGCATTGACAACTTCCGTCGTGTTGGTGTTACGAGGAACGTTTGGCCGCCTTCTGTCTGCGGACACCACACTGCTTCTTCCTGCGTGTTGGGGTGCTATGCCTCCCGCCCCCTGTGTGCTGCTGTCCTTGCTCTGCATGTGCTCCAGCCCATTTGAGTCAGTTACTATATCATCCACCACTTCGCATTCCACTTCTGCACACTGGTCCTCTTCTTGACTTTCTGGCAACTGTGTCTCATCATCGTCCACCTCTTGTGACATGCCACATACAATGCCTGCCTGACTAGCAATGATATCTATATACCCACACACACTCCCTGCCTACCTAGCAATGCAATCTATATACCATGCAATTTGTCCTTAGAAGGACTGTTGATTTAGCTGGATTTGTGCATTCAATTATGGTATACTCACACTAATAAAATTTCAAATCTCTCCCTATCTCAGCAGAAACTCTCCCTACACTGCCTGAGTCCAGAGCTGACTGTGCCGAGCAGGGCGGTGCCAGGTCTGATTTAGACCTGATGACATTGTGCGGCCAGCCAATCACTGTAATACCACAACCAACCTGGCTGCGGCATTACATTGCGTGGCACACAATCCCTGCATAATGATTGTTGCTCTAAAGAGTACCAAACATGCAGGGCGGGGACGCGAGCTCCCGCCGAATATTCCCAGAAATGCTCGTCGAGTATCCATTACCGAGTATGCTCGCTCATCACTAATGCACAGATAACTTCGACCCAGGTTTCACACCTTAAGTAGGCTGTTAGGGCTATGGCTTGTTCACTATCATTGTTAGGAAAGGTGTTGTGAGTTCATTCTCTGGTCCACCAGTTGTGAGTTCTCCTTCCAGACTCCCTCTGGTGGTAACAGGAGGTAGTGAGGCTGATTTAATCAGTAGAAATCTGCCACCTGATAATGAGGATGACGATTGGACCTCAGGAATCTTAGACTGGATTTAAGACAGCCGACGCCCTAGTCTAGAGCTGGTGATTGCTTCTGCTTTTTAGGTCTTGGTTTTCAGCTCTGTTCCAGCCTTCTCAAGATAAGTGTTTTTGCTAATGTTCACACTTGATTTTGTTGGTCTATTCAGTTTTATGTGTGTTCAGACAGCCCCGTCTGGGGCTGTGCTGAATTTCCACTCTTATTTATCTGTATTTGCCAATTTGCTTTTTAGTCCCTTATTAGATTGGCCTCTTTTTGCTGTCTCAGAATATTTCAGAGTGCTGATATAGTGGGGGACGTCTAGTGACTTCAGGGTTAATTTTGTTATCAGAAGTGTTGGACATTATTTTTGTAGGGTTTTTGGCAGATTGCAGACAGTGTCTTTCCTTTCCTGTCTTTTGTAGTTAGTTTGGGCCCCATCGTTTGCTCAGCCTATTTTCCTGCCTGTGTTTGTGTTTTCATCTTGTTTCACCATCAATACATGTGTGGGGGCTGTCTATTCCTTTGGGGTCTGCTCTGGGGCAGTTAGTTTTCACCCTTTTCTTGCTTTAGGCTTATTTAGTCCTCCAGTGGTGACGAGTCGTCTAGATTCATCGTAGGTACGCTCCACTGCTACTGCTAGTTGTGTGGTTAGGATCAGGGATCTGCAATCTTCATAGTTAGCAACCTCTCTGGTTTTCTGGGACTTAGTTTTTTGTTGTCCTCCTCGGTGACCCATTCACAACAGAATCACCAGCCATACTAGATTCTAGGGTACTCAAAAGCAGGAAAAAATTGTTTGAAAAAAAAAATGTCAGAATTTTTTTTTTTACATATATATTTTCCTCTTTTTTTTTCCTGGGGCCATAGGAGGATTTTTTTTTCCTAATGGAGATTATGCAATTGTCTGATCATGTGGAGAAACTTGCTGATGAAGTGCAGGGAATTTCCACCTACCTCATTCAGCCACATGCTGCTGAACCTAAGATCCCCACTCCTGATGTGTTTTCTGGGGATCGGTCTAAATTTTTGAATTTTAAGAATAATTGCAAATTATTTCTTGCCTTGAAGCCTAACTCATCGGGGAGCTCTGTGCAGCAGGTTAAAATTTTCATCTCCTTGCTGAGCGGCGATCCCCAGGATTGGGCTTTTTCTCTGACACCTGAAAATCCTATTTAAATTATTTTGACTAATGTGGATGAATTTTTTCAAGCCTTGGGGTTGTTGTATGATGAACCTAATGCTGTTGATCAAGCTGAGAGAACCCTGTTGGCATTAAACCAGGGTCAGGATTCTGCAGAGTTATACTGTCAAAAATTCTGAAAGTGGGCGGTCCTTACTACATGGAATGATAGTGCATTGGCAGCTCTCTTTCGGAGGGGTTTATCGGAGACCGTAAAAGATGTTATGGTGGGATTTCCTGTTCCCTCTGGTCTGGATAATTCTATGTCATTAGCCATTTAAGTTGATCGGCGTTTACGTGAACGTAAAACTACACGGGAGGCGCTGCCACCTTTTAAACAAATGTCTGTACCTATGCAATGTGATGGGGTTTTGTCTAGGGCGCAACGTCAAGAGTTTAGAGGGCGTAATAAGCTGTGTTTTTTTCTGTGGAGACGCCTCTCATACTATTTCTGTCTGCCATAAACGAGAGAAATGTTTTGCACACACATTTGCTGTAGGTGGTGTACAATCTAAGTTTCTTTTGGCAATTACTCTGATCTGCTCCTTATCCACTAAGGCTTTTGTGGATTCTCCCAGCGTTGAATCTGATGGATTTGGACTTTGCTAAACATTGTGGTGTTTCCATGACGCCTCTGCGGACGCCTATTCCTTTGAGGGGTATTGATGCTACTCCTTTGGTGGAGAATAAACCTCAGTTTTTGACCCAGGTGATAATGTGAGTTGCCCCAGACCATCAAGAAAATTGTAAATTTCTGGTGCTGCATAATTTGCATGATACTATTGTTCTGGGTTTTCCCTGGTTGCAAACTCATAATCCAGTTTTGGATTGGAAATCTGGGTCTGTGGTGAGTTGGGGCTGTCAGTGTGTTCTTAGGGACTCTTGTGTTTTCTCCACCTCTCCTCAGTCTCATGATATTCCTGATTATCTGGCCAATTTTTCTGATGTATTTAGTGAGAGTAAGTCTGCGTCTTTGCCTCCTCATAGGAGTTATGAAAGTGCAATTGAGTTGATGCCCGGGTGTAAATTTCCCAAGGGTCGGCTTTTCAACTTATCAGTACCCGAACATGATGCTATGCGATCCTATATTAAGGAGTCATTGGAGAAGGGTCATATTAGACCATCTTCATCACCTTTAGGTGCTGGGTTTTTTTTTGTGGCCAAGAAAGATGGTTCATTAAGACCATGTATTGATTACGTTCCCTTAACAAGATGACGGTTAAATATCAGTACCCATTACCTCTAATTTATTCTCCAGAGTTAAGAGTGCCTGCTGGTTTACTAAGCTTGACCTCAGGGGGGTGTATAATCTTATTCGCATCAAGCACGGAGATGAATGGAAGATGGCGTTTAATACTCCGGATGGACATTTTGAGTACCTGGTGATGCCTTTTGGGCTCACTAATGCCCCTTCTGTCTTTCAGTCCTTTATGAATGATATTTTCCGAGACCTTGTGGATAAGTTTTTGATCATCTATCTGGATGATATTTTGATCTTTTCTAGTGATTGGGATTCTCATGTGGAACATGTCCGGACTGTGTTCCGGATTTTGAGGGAGAATTCCCTGTTTGTTAAGGGATCGAAATGCCTCTTTGGTGTACAGAGGATTTCATTTTTGGGATTTATCTTGTCTCCATCAACTATTGAAATGGACCCGGCCAAGGTACAGACCATTTATGATTGGGTTCAGCCTACTTCTTTGAAGGTTCTCCAGAAGTTTTGAGGTTTTGCTAATTTCTATCATAAATTTATAGGTAATTTTTCTGGTATTGTCAAACCACTGACTGATCTGACCAAGAAGGGCGCTGATGTGCTGAATTGGTCTCCTGAGGCTGTCTCAGCATTTCAGGAGCTTAAGCGGAGATTTACTTGAGCTCCAGTTTTACGGCAACCTGATGTCTCACTTCCATTTCAGGTGGAGGTGGATGCTTCTGAGATTGGTGCAGGAGCTGTTTTGTCCCAAAAAGACCCTGTGACTTCTAAGATGAATCCTTGTGCCTTCTTTTCACGTAAGTTCTCCCCATCTGAACGCAATGATGACGTGGGGAATCGGGAATTGCTGGCCATGAAGTGGGCATTTGAGGAATGGAGACATTGGTTGGAGGGAGCTAGACATCAAGTTGTGGTCCTCACCGATTACAGGAATTTGATTTATCTGGAGTCGGCCAAACGCTTGAATCCTAGACAGGCTAGATGGGCCTTGTTTTTCACGCGTTTTAATTTTGTGGTCTCTTTTCTTCCGGGCACTAAGAATGTTAAGGCAGACGCTCTTTCTAGGAGTTTCTTTGCTGATTCTCTTAATGTGACCGAGCCTACTACCATCCTAGGTGAGGGGATAGTTCTTTCTGCCATTTCGCCCGATTTGAGACGCACCCTGGAGGAATTTCAGGAGGATAAACCTGAGCGTTGCCCTATGGGAAAATTGTATGTTCCTGACCAGTGGAGAAAGAGAGTGATGTCTGAAGTTCATTGCTCCGCATTGGCTGGTCATCCAGGTATTTTTGGTACCAGAGATTTGGTGAGTCAGTCTTTTTGGTGGCCCGCCTTATCTCGTGATGTCAGGAATTTTGTGCAGTCCTGTGGGACTTGTTCTCGGTCTAAACACTGTTCTCGTTCTAGTGGGTTGCTGATGCCCCTGTCGTTGCCCAAGAGACCATGGACCCATATCTCAATGGATTTTATTTCTGATCTTCCTGTCTCTCAGACAATGACTGTTATCTGGGTGATTTGTGATAGATTTTCGAAGATGGTCCATCTTGTACCACTCCCAAAGTTGCCATCTTCCGCTGAGTTGGTGCCCTTGTTTTTACAACAGGTGGTTCGGTTACATGGGATTCCTGAGAACATTGTGTCGGACAGAGGAGTCCAGTTTGTTTCCAGATTCTGGAAAGCCTTTTGTTCCAATCTGGGAATTCAGTCATCCTTCTCCTCCGCGTTTCATCCCCAGACTAATGGGCAGACTGAGAGAACAAACCAGACCTTGGAGTCTTATTTAAGATGTTTTATATCTGCTGATCAGGATGATTGGGTTTCATTTTTGCCCTTGGCCGAATTCGCGCTGAACAATAGAGCTAGTTCTGCCACTTTAATGTCACCCTTTTTCTGTAATTTTGGGTTTCATCCTTGATTCTCTTCAGGGCAAGTGAAATCTTCGTCCTGCCCAGGTGTGGATACTGTGGTTGAGAGAATGCAGCAGATATGGGACCAAGTAGTGGATAAGTTGTCACTCTCTCAGGAAAAGGCCCAGCGATTTTCCAACCGACATAGGACCATTGGTCCCCGGTTTAAAGTGGGTTATATGGTTTGGTTGTCATCTAAGAATATTCCTATGAAGGTTGCATCTCCAAAATTTAAGCCAAGATTTATTGGACCTTAAAAAATTTTGGAGATTCTTAATCCTGTTTCTTTTCGATTGGCTCTTCCAGTTACGTTCAAGATCCATAACGTATTTCATAAATTACTGTTGAAGAGGTTTGTTGAGCCAGTGGTTCCTATGGCAGCACCTCCTGACCCTGTATTGGTTAAAGGCAATATGGAATATGAGTAGTGTTGAGCGATACCGTTCGATACCCAAAAATATCGTATCGGATGGTATCGCCCGATACGAAAAAAATATCGGGTATCACCGATTCCGATACCGGAAGTCCCATTCAAGTCAATGGTACTTCCGGTATCGGAATTTAAAAAAGCCCTTTATTTCCTTGTTGGCTAATTCTACATAATTGAAAACAAATAAGAATCATGTAGAATGTATTGTGGGAGGTGGAGGAGACATTAAAGGCATAGTGGTTTATTCAAATCACATGGCATAGCATTAATTCCAATTTTTTTTTTCAAGACGTTCGGCGTTAAAAAGATATTGACTATGTTAACCTTTTTTATATTTTGTCAGATATGTATGTTTCACAACTTCCATGCTCTTCACCTTCTTTTGTACTTCTCCCACACTTTCTCCTTCATGATCCGCAGCAGTAGCATTTTTTTCATCAACTTTTTCTTCACCTTATTCATCTTCTTCTTCTTCTTCATCTTCTTCCCATTAATTTTTTTTTTCCATTCTTCATATTCTTCTTATTCAGCTATTATTAATTTTCATATGCTATTTCTTCATCTTCTTCCTATTCTTCTTTTTCTTCATTTTCTTATGGTGACAGGCATTCCTGTAGTACTTATCTATAAAAGTTATAACATTACACCTTACGTTCTGCCTGTCACTAAAGATTTAAAACAGGATTTGTCCGCGTTCAGTTTGGCCTGCAGCAGCAGGCATTTTCCAGGGGCACCACGAGGAGGAACGGACTCACCCCCATTTACTGCTTAGTTTTCTTCTGCTTATAATTTTCATTTCTTCTATGCTGATTTTTAGTCTTATGCTTAATGTTCTTCTGCTTTCTGTTCTTCTGCTTTTGCTTCTTCTGCTTCTTGTTCTTCTGTCTTTTGTTCTGTATCTTGGTGGTTGTCTTCATGTTCTTTGTCCTCTTGGTCATATTATTTAGGGTCATATTTCTGGTCTTCTTTGGTGTGGTCTTCAGGGTCGTCGTCATGGAGATCAATAAGGATTACCAAAGACAATTTCAAAAAGCTTGATCTTGGAAATGTAGCAGAAGGTACAAGAAGGCTGAGAAACTGGCGAGAACCAGCTGACAGTACTGGAACCCGTAGTGGCAGCAGAAGGAACAAGAGCCAATGGCACTACTGAGGAACAGCTGACGGTGCTGGACCCCGGTTACTATGCAGGAGGTACCTGTGCTAGAAACCACTACTAAGGACCAGCTGACGTTGCTGGACCTCGGATACCGAGATGGAGGCACCTAGGCCAAAGGCTCTGGCGAGAACCAGCAGACAGTGCTGGAATCCGGATGGGTAGCAGAAGGAACAAGAGCCAATGGCACTACCGAGGACCAACTGACGGTGCTGGACCACGGTTACTTAGCAAAAGGTACCTGTGCTAAAAAGCACTACCAAGGACCAGCTGACGGTGCTGGACCTCGGATACTGAGATGGAGGCACCTAGGCCAAAGGCTCTGGTGAGAACCAGCAGACAGTGCTGGAACCCGGATGGGTAGCAGAAGGAACAAGAGCCAATGACACTACCGAGGACCAACTGACGGTGCTGGACCACGGTTACTAAGCAGAAGGTACCTGTGCTAAAAAGCACTACCAAGGACCAGCTGACGGTGCTGGACCTTGGATACTGAGATGGAGGCACCTAGGCCAAAGGCTCTGGCGAGAACCTGCTGACAGTGCTGGCACCCGGGTGGGTAGCAGAAGGTACCCATCCAAAGCAAAGTAGCCAGGCCGCAAGCCGGCCGCAGTTACCGAAACCCACAGTCCTACAGGGGGTCCATGTCCCATTGGCACTACGGATCCAGCCTTCAGTGCCAGTTCCCGCAGCCCACATAGGAGTCACCTAAACTGCAGGCACCGTAGAGTCGGCTAACCCGGCCGCAAGACGACAGGACAACGGATTGGTGGCATAGTGACCTTGACACTACCCGGAAACAGCTGGCGTGCTGGAACCAGGCTGGGCAACAGGGAGTACCCGTGCCAAAGACACTGCCGAGAACCAGCTGACGGTGCTGGAACCCAGATGGGTAGCAAAAGCTACAAGAGCCAATGGCACTACCGAGGAACAGCTGACAATGCTGGACCACGGTTACTAGGCAGGAGGTACCTGTGCTAGAAAGCACTACCAAGGACCAGCTGACGGTGCTGGACCTTTGGATACCGAGATGGAGGCACCTAGGCCAAAGGCTCTGGCGAAAACCAGCTGACAGTGCTGGCACCCGGGTGGGTAGCAGAAGGTACCCATCCAAAGCAAAGTAGCCAGGCCGCAAGCCGGCCGCAGTTACCGAAACCCACAGTCCTACAGGGGGTCCATGTCCCATTGGCACTACGGATTTCACGTGACCACCAACACCGCCAGTTTATGCGTACAGCAGCCGTCTGCCCAATCCACACATGTTCCTGTGTTACTGGGGTTCTGTAATGTCAGCAGATCCCCTGATGTGTGTCTGCCACTGTCTCCTGCTCTGTCCACATTCCCACCGCTTGCAGTGGGAAGGCGGACAGCGCAGGAGACAGTGGTGGACACACATTGGGGGATCTGCTCACGTAACAGAACACCAGGAACACAGGAACAAGTGTGGAATGCGCGGACGGCAACTGTGAGCAGGAACTGGCGGTGCTGGAGGTCAGGGGAAATACTAGAGACAGAGTGGAGACAGAGGCCAAGTCAGAGAATGTTTAAATCTGAAGTGGTTACAATTTGGAGGCAGCAGCACTTTGCCCTCCACACAGCAGGGGATCAGCTGACGTTACCGACCCCCACTTTCACATGAACGATTGTTTTTTTCTGTGTGGACAGCACTTCTGAGCACCAACTGGCGGTGTCGGAGCCCAGGGAAAATCAGGTAGTAGGCCGAGGCCTACTTGGAGCCAGGTGTAAATCTGAGGTTGTTTGACTGTGGAAGGAGCAGGACACTTTGCCATACACACAGCAGGGGATCAGCTGACGTTACCGAACCCCACTTACACATGAGCAAGTGTTTTGTCTGTGCGGACAGCACTTCTGAGCACCAACTGGCGGTGTCGGAGCCCAGGGAAAATCAGGTAGTAGGCCGAGGCCTACTTGGTGGCAGTTTTCGATTGTTTCTAGACTACTACTAACTGTCAACGTACTCCAATTAGGCCTCTGTCTTCACTCTGTTTTGAGTATTTCTTCTGGCTTCCAACCACGCCAGTTGCTGCTCTGAAATGCCGTCTGCACAACCCACACTTGTTCCTGTGATACTGGGGTTCTGTAACAGCAGCTTCTCCCTAGAGGTGAGTCAGGCAATGTCTCCTGCTCTGTCCACTTTTCCACTACAAGTAGTGGGAATGTAGACAAAGCAGGAGACATTGCCGGACTCACCTCTGGAGATGAGCAGATGTTACAGGACCCAGGTAACACAGGAACAAGTGTGGATTGTGCAGACGGCACTTGAGAGCAGAAACAGGCGGTGTTGTAGGCCGGAGGAAATACTCAAAACAGAGTGGAGACAGAGGGCAAATCAGAGAACATATTAAATCAGAGGTAGTCAGAAGTTGTAGGCAGCAGGAGAGTTTGCCGTACACACAGCAGGGGATCAGCTGACGTTACCGAACCCCACTTACACATGAGCGAGTGCTTTGTCTGTGCGGACAGCACTTCTGAGCACCAACTGGCGGTGTCGGAGCCAAGGGAAAATCAGGTAGTAGGCCGAGGCCTACTTGGAACCAGGTGTAAATCTGAGGTTGTTTGACTGTGGAGGGAGCAGGACACTTTGCCATACACACAGTAGGGGATCAGCTGACGTTACCGAACCCCACTTACACATGAGCGAGTGTTTTGTCTGTGCGGACAGCACTTCTGAGCACCAACTGGCGGTGTCGGAGCCCAGGGAAAATCAGGTAGTAGGCCGAGGCCTACTTGGTGGCAGTTTTCGATTGTTTCTAGACTACTACTAACTGTCAACGTACTCCAATTAGGCCTCTGTCTTCACTCTGTTTTGAGTATTTCTTCTGGCTTCCAACCACGCCAGTTGCTGCTCTGAAATGCCGTCTGCACAACCCACACTTGTTCCTGTGATACTGGGGTTCTGTAACAGCAGCTTCTCCCTAGAGGTGAGTCAGGCAATGTCTCCTGCTCTGTCCACTTTTCCACAACAAGTAGTGGGAATGTAGACAAAGCAGGAGACATTGCCGGACTCACCTCTGGAGATGAGCAGATGTTACAGGACCCAGGTAACACAGGAACAAGTGTGGATTGTGCAGACGGCACTTGAGAGCAGAAATAGGCGGTGTTGTAGGCCGGAGGAAATACTCAAAACAGAGTGGAGACAGAGGGCAAATCAGAGAACATATTAAATCAGAGGTAGTCAGAAGTTGTAGGCAGCAGGAGAGTTTGCCGTACACACAGCAGGGGATCAGCTGATGTTACCGAACCCCACTTACACATGAGCGAGTGTTTTGTCTGTGCGGACAGCACTTCTGAGCACCAACGGGCGTTGCTGTAGCCCAGGAAATAAAGTTCAGGTCATAGAAACATGAACACAACAGGAGACCTGGATCCTGTTGCCAGCCAATTATTTATTCTGGAAGAGGACTGGCAAATTCAGGTGAGATCCAGGCCTTGTTCATTTTCAGAAAAGTAAGCCTGTCAACATTATCGGCGGATAGTCGCGTGCGACGGTCTGTTACCACACCACCTGCAGCACTAAAGACACGTTCCGATAATACACTGGCAGTAGGGCAAGCCAGCACCTCCAATGCATACTGGCTAAGCTCTGGCCATGTATCCAGCTTAGAGACCCAATACTTGAACGGGGAAGAGCCGTCTGGGAGTACACTAACAGGGCAAGACAAGTAGTCTGTCACCATCTGACGGAAACGTTGCCTCCTGCTGACTGGAGCCGTTTGTGATGGTGTAGCCGTTTGTGGCGGTCCCACAAAACTTTTCCACATTTGGGCCATACTGGCCTTGCCTTGTCCTGCGGCACTGCCTCTGCTACCTCTTTGTGCAGAGCTTCCTCCACTGCCTCTACCCACATGGCTGCTTTGAAAAGCACTACCAGCAACACTTGCGGGGGGAATGAAGAACATGATGGCGTGCACAAGTGTTTCTTGGTACTGCCGCATTTTTCACTCCCGGTTCAACTGTGGTATGAGGCTTTGTAAGTTGTCCCGGTAGCGAGGATCTAGGAGGGTGTACACCCAATAATCAGCCGTGTGCAGAATGTTGGCGATGCGGCGGTCATTTAACAAGCACTGCAGCATGAAATCAACCATGTGCTGCAGACTGCCAACTGGACTGGAAACGCTGTCCCCAGCTTGAGGCAGCATCTCAGCCTGCTCAGCATCACCCCACCCTCGCTGTACACACTGACTACTAGAGCCTTGTGTACCTCCCTCCTCTGGAGAGATGTGTTCCTCCTCCTCCATTGACTCCTCGTCATCCTCCTCACTAAGTGTCCCCTGCCTGGGCCTTTGTGTGGAGGCACGTTGTGCAGACTTGCCAGAAGCAGATGGCATTTCTGACTCCTCATCCTCGACCTCTTCAAAAACCTCCTCACTTAGTGCTTGTAACGTTTTTTGAAGCAGACAGATAAGGGGGACAGTCATGCTGACTAGTGCATCATCTGCACTGGCCATCCGCGTGGAGTCATCGAAGGCACGCAAAACTTGGCAGATGTCCCTCATAGTGGCCCACTCAGTGGTGGTGAAGTGTGTCCGGCGCACAGTGCGACTTGTTTGCGCCTGATGCAGCTGGTACTCCATTACTGCTGCCTGCTGCTCACACAACCGCTCCAACATATGTAACGTTGAATTCCACCTGGTGGGGAGGTCACATATGATGCGATGTTCTGGCAGGCGGAATCGGCGTTGCAGAGATGCAATGCGCGATCTTGCCATGTTGGAACGCCGCAAGTGAGCACACTCTAGGCGAACCTTGTGCAGCAGTGCATCAAGATCTGGATAGTCCCTCAGAAAGCTCTGCACAACCAAATTGAGCACGTGTGCCAGACATGGTATGTGAGTGAGGTTGCCTAGGCCCAGAGCTGCCACTAGATTTCGGCCATTGTCACTCACTACCAAACCTGGCTGGAGATTCGCTGGCACAAGTCACACATTGCTCTCCTGCTTGATGGCATTCCAGAGCTCCTGTGCTGTGTGGCTCCGATTCCCCAAAGAAATTAATTTAAGGACGGCCTGTTAACGTTTGGCCACACCTGTGCTCATATCTGGCCTAACAGGCTCATGCAGTGCTGATTCCGAGGAACTAGAGTAGGAGGAGGACTCAATATGTACAGACTGCATTCCTGCAATCCTTGGAGTTGGCAGAATACGTACAGAGCCACTATCCAGATCTGTACCCGGCTCCACAACATTGACCCAATGGGCAGTGAGGGAAAGGTATCGTCCCTGTCCATGGCTACTGGTCCACGCATCGGTGGACAGATGGACCTTGTTACTGACGGCGTTTAGTAGCGCATTTTTAATTTTTCCCTCCACATGCTTTTGCAGGGCAGGGACGGCTTGCCTGCTGAAATAAAAGCGGCTGGGCACATTGTATTGTGGAACTGCCAATGACATCAAGTTCCGGAAGGTGTCAGTCTCCACCAGACTGAATGACAGCATCTCAAGGGCCAGTAGTTTGGCAATGCCAGCATTCAGAGCCAGTGCTCGGGGATGGTTTGCCGAGTATGGCCGCTTTTTCTCCCATGCTTGTGCTACCGATTGCTGGTGAGTGGCCTGGGAGTGTGCTGATGACTGAGAACGTGGTTCAGTGGGTGGAATTTCACTGGGTCTCTGGACAACAGTGGCAGAGGTTCTTCCATGGCGTTCCAGTGAGGAAGCCGAACCAGCTGTGTGTGAGCTGGAGGAAGAGGCCCCAACACGAGCTGAAGAGGGGGTAGGTGCTGCTGAAGGTTGGCCTACATCTTCAGTGTGTCTGTGTAACTCCACCTCGTGCTTGGTACGCACATGTTTCCACATATTTGTGGTATTGAGGTTGCTCACATTTTTCCCTCATTTAACTTTCTGATGACACAGCTTGCATTTGACAAAGCAAATGTCATCTGCAACTGTATCAAAAAAAGACCACGCACTGCAAGTCTTGGGAGCGCCCGTTTTTTGTTTTGGAAGAGGATTGCTCCTCACGGGTGCCAAAGTGGAGGCTACAGGCAACCAAGTCTGCCCCCGCCCTCTCCCTCCTCTTTTGGCCGTTCGGGGAATCTCTTCCTCAGAGCTGCTCCCACCACCTTCCTGTGGCTGACGCCACGATGGGTCAAGGACCTCATCATCTCCACTCCCTTCTTCAAGCCCCGGCTGGTCCTGGGTTGTCTCGCCAGCACCGTACGCACCAAAAATTGGCAACTGAGTCTCATCATCATCAGATGAGCACTGAGGTGTGCTGACAATAGGCACTGGCCCACCCGCCTCTTCAGATTCAGAGGGACAAAGCAGTTGCGCATCACTGCATACTCCCTCTTCTTCACGCTCTAGAATGCTGCTTGGCTGGCCACCTCTTTCCAAGCCAACAGATTCTGAGAACAGAAGTAAAGATTGAGATGGCTCCTGTCCAGGGCTCTCAGACTGCCTGGGCAATTTGGCAGGTGGTGAAGAGACAGATGGTTGCTCTTCAATGCTCTGGCCCTGGGAGGATGCGGAAGTCATTGAAGTGGATGCGTTAGCTGCCATCCATCCGACAACGGCTTCAGTTTGTTCGTCACGCAGCAGTGGGGTACGGCGAGGTCCTACAAAGCTGCGCATGAAGGACTGTTGCCTGGTAAAAGTGGGGGATGCCGGGTCACTGGTGGCTGCATCAGACACCGAATCCCCACGTCCTCTCCCTGCTGAATCCCCCCGTCCTCTCCCTGCTGAAACTCCACGGCCACGACCACGTGCCTTACTCCCTGCCTTCTTCATCTTGGTAGACTGATAAAGATAGTCAGAAAAGTAAAAAAGGGGGGGCTTAGTTTTCTTATTCCTGAACACCTGCTAACCAGTATAAGAAACACTAATTTGGCTAAGAGTGTGTGTACTACACTTTAATAATATGATCTAATGTGGCTTACACAACTGTAAAGTGGAGTGTTTGGTGAACTTTATTTCCTTTTTTTTTTGGGGGGGGGGAAAGAAAAGGATGTGACCAAAGTTTGAAAGATATAGTATCACAAACTTTTTGGAGCGATTACAATGCAGGAAGCTAACCTACAATGCAATTGATGAGGCTCCAAAAAATAGGGTGATACTAGTCTGGCTGGCCCTGAAGGGCACAAGCCAGCAAAAAGGCTCCTCTATCTAATCCTATATAGTGTTTGCAACCAACCAATGACAATGGATGCGGATGGAAGCACACTAATATAGGAGCAAAAATCTGGCTAAATTTGCTGCAAAAAAAGGACTATGTATGAGGCAGTGACGCACGCTGGGCGGACTACAGCTAGCGGTGGCTGTAGAACACACTGCAATGTGAGCTGCAATCACACACAGAGAGACCTATCAGACAGCCAAAAACAGTGCAGAGAAATGGGCTATAGCACTGAAAGGCTGCTGAAAGGCTCCGCTGTCCGCTCCTTTAGTGTTTGCAACCAACGAATATGGATACGTATGGAAGCACACTATACAGGAGAAAAAAAAAGCAGCAATAAAAGAAAAATGTGTATGAGGCAGAGACTCACGCTGGGCGGCCTACAAGCAGACGTGCCTGCAGGACACACTACACAGCGTGGGTCTGCACTTACACAGCCCTTGCAGACAGCTATTAAAACAGCGCTGCTGGGCTACAAAAATGCTACAGTGGTGGTTTATGTAGCCTGGGTAGAGCAATAGATATGTTTGATGATCGCTATTTCTAACTGTCCCTCACAGTCTTCAACAGCAGCCTGTCCCTAACTGAATTCACAGCAGAGTGACCAGAAATGGCGGCTGCTGCGGTTTTTATAGTGCATCATGACATCATTTCAGCAGCCAATCACAGCCATGCCAGTAGTTAACATGCCTACATGCCTAACAGGATGTGCCCACACTTCTGAGGATCCCCATTGGCTGAATCAAATCGAGCGGGCTCCTAGCATTATGGGAACTTCCGATTCCGGTATTCGATGTGAAAAAAGTATCGGAACTAAGTATCGGAATTCCGATACAGCTAATATCGGCCGATACCCGATACTTGCGGTATCGGAATGCTCAACACTAAATATGAGGTAGAGAAAATATTGGATTCTCGTTTGTTTAGACGGAGACTCCAGTATTTGGTCAAATGGAAGGGTTATGGCCAGGAGGATAATTCTTGGGTCTCTGCCTCTGATATTCATGCCAATAGATTGGTTCGTGCTTTTCACCGGGCCCATCCTGATTGGCCTGGTGGCGTGGATGAGGCGTGGATGAGGGTTCTGTTGTGAGTTCATTCTCTGGTCCACCAGTTGTGAGTTCTCCTTCCAGACTCCCTCTAGTGGTAACAGGAGGTAGTGAGGCTGATTTAATCAGTAGAAATCTGCCACCTGATAATGAGGATGACGATTGGACCTCAGGAATCTTAGACTGGATTTAAGACAGCCGATGCCCTAGTCTAGTGCTGGTGATTGCTTCTGCTTTTCAGGTCTTGGTTTTCAGCTCTGTTCCAGCCTTCTCAAGATAAGTGTTTTTGCTAATGTTCACACTTGATTTTGTTGGTCTATTCATTTTTTTGGGTGTTCAGCCAGCCCCGGCTGGGGCTGTGCTGAATTTCCACTCTTATTTATCTGTATTTGCCAATTTGCTTTTTAGTCCCTTATTAGATTAGCCTCTTTTTGCTCTGTCTCAGAATATTTCAGAGTGCTGATATAGTGGGAGAAGTTTAGTGACTTCAGGGTTAATTTTGTTATCAGAAGTGTTGGACATTATTTTTGTAGGGTTTTTGACAGATTGCAGACAGTATCTTTCCTTTCCTGTCCTTTATAGTTAGTTTGGGCACCATCGTTTGCTCAGCATATTTTCCTGCCTATGTTTGTGTTTTCATCTTGTTTCACCGTCAATACATGTGTGGGGGCTGTCTATTCCTTTGGGGTCTGCTCTGGGGCAGTTAGTTTTCCCCTTTTCTTGCTTTAGGTTTATTTAGTCCTCCGGCGGTGACGAGGCGTCTAGATCATCGTAGGAACGCTCCACTGCTACTGCTAGTTGTGTGGTTAGGATCAGGGATCTGCAATCTGCATAGTTACCAACCTTTCTGGTTTTCTGGGACTTAGTTTTTTGTTGTCCTCCTCGGTGACCCATTCACAACAGAAAGGCCACGTGATGCAAATTTCCCAGCTTTGTAAAAACCCAGCCGCCTCTAACCTTGTGCAAAAAAACAGCAGCCATGGGTTCTAAGCAGCTGCCTAGCACTCTGAAAATAAAAATGGTGGAGGCCCACAAAGCAGGACAGGGATGTAAGAAGATAGAAAAGTGTTTTCAAGTTGCCCTTTCCTCAGTTTGAAATGTAATTAAGAAATAGCAGTTACCAGAAGGTCAAGATAAGGTTTGGAAGACCAAGCAATATATTTCTAATATTAATGTGCCAGTAATGGGGAATCTCCACATACCTTCACTTGCAGAGCTGCACACCATATACAGTATATGGCTGCTCTGTGCGCACAGGACCTGTGATGAGGTCACAGGAGGGGAGGAGTCAGGGGTCACATGATCAGGGGCCTCAGTGGATGCAGGACTCTGCTGTGCTGTTGTCATGGTGCTGGATGAGGGGAAGTTTATGTGTAGGGTCAGGAGGGGTTTATAGTGTGGATGTAGCAGAGCCGTGTGTGTACGAGGTGTACGGAGCGGAGCCGTGTGTGTACAAGATGTACGGAGCGGAGCCACGTGTATACGAGGTGTACCGAGCGGAGCTGTGTGTGTACGAGGTGCAGAGGCGTATCCGGGGGGGCAGCCGGGGCAGTTGCCCCGGGCGCAGGCAGCAGGGGGGCGCAGTCGGGCCACCCGGCTGCCTAATGCAGCGGTCGGCAGTGTCTCTCCCCCGGCGGCTGCGTTCTGCCGCTACCAGTCCTGGGAGTCGGCGGTTCTCTGTGTCGGCTGTCAAGCTGACAGCCGGTGCAGAGAAGGAGGCTACGCTGACTCCCAGGCAGCAATTGTACTGGCGTCTATACAGACGCCAGTACAATTGAACCTCTGACCGCCGGGTCAGAGCGACGTCAGCAGCGTGACATGTCATGTGATCACGCTGCTGACGTCACTCCCGGTGCCCAGAGCGAACGCTGGTGGTAAGTGTGCTCCATTCTGGAGCTGAAGAACCACCGAAGATGGGGGGTGTTCATGAGTGGAGATGGGGGTTAATGAGTCGATATGGGGCTTAATGTGGGGAAGGGGGTTAATGTGGAGATGGGGTTAATGGGTGGGGATGGGGGTTAATGTACGGGGGGTTAATGTTTGGAGATGGGATTAATGTGGGGATGGGGTTAATGATTGGGGGGTTAATGTGTGGAGATGGGATTAATGTGGGGATGGGGGTTAATGTGGGGGGTTAATGAGTGGAGATGGGGGTTAATGTGGGGATGGGGGTTAATGAGTGGGGGGTTAATGTGGGGATGGGGGTTAATGTGGGGGTTAATGAGTGGGGGGTTAATGTGGGGATGGGGGTTAATGTGGGGGGTTAATGAGTGGAGATGGGGGTTAATGTGGGGATGGGGGTTAATGAGTGGGGGGTTAATGTGGGGATGGGGGTTAATGTGGGGGGTTAATGAGTGGGGGGTTAATGTGGGGATGGGGGTTAATGAGTGGGGGGTTAATGTGGGGATGGGGGTTAATGATTGGGGGGTTAATGAGTGGAGATGGGGGATTAATGAGTGGAGATGGGTGATTAATGAGTGGAGATGGGGGTTAATGTGTGGAGGGGTTAATGAGTGGGGATGGGGGTTAATGAGTGGGGATGGGGGTTAATGTGTGGGGGGATTTGGAGTGGGGGTACATAATGTGTGGGGAGATTTGGAGTGGGGGTACATAATGTGTGGGGGGATTTGGGAGTAGGGATGAGGGGTTATTGAGTGGGGATGGGGGGTACTTAATGTGTGTGGGGGATTAGGGATGGGGGATTTGGAGTGGGGATGGTATTTAATGTGTGTGGGGAGATTTGAGGACACAAAATGAAGAGTATGAGGAAACAGTATGGGGGATGGGTGCAGACAGTAAGGGGTGCGAACGGGTGAATGTATGTGGACACAGTATGGGGAGTCGGGGATATGTGTGAGCAGACAGTATAGAGAGTGAGGGGGTAAATATATGAGGAGACAGTATGAGGAGGGAGGGGAATAGTGTGAGGCGACAGTATATTGCAGACATTTTTATTCAGGAGCATTATAATGACACTTCTATCTTTAAGGGCATCGTGTGGAGATTTGCTGCAGAAGACCGGAGAAGATGGAAGTCTACAGAGATGGCTGTGGATGAGAAAACTCATCATGGGTTCTGGACAAGAAGAAGAAAAGGTGACTGACTGCACAGACGACGTCATCTATAAGGTACCTGGGTGTAAATGTTATTTGTGACACTGACTAATTCTCATGTTTTTATTTGTTAGGAGTAGAGTTGAGCGAAACGGGTCGAAAAATTTCAAAAGTCGCCGACTTTTGGCAAAGTCGGGTTTCATGAAACGAAACCCGACCCTAGGATGAGGTCGGCGACTTACGTGCCAAAGTCGCGTTTCAAAAGTTTGTTTTGCGCTCTTTTTCAGCCAATCAGGATCCACGGACACTGTGGGCAACGTGATGACATAGGCACGGGTCACCACCATCTTTCAGAAGGGCATGCAAGTGATTGGCTTGCTTTGGTGGGCGTCACAGGGGGTATAAAAGGGCGTGCACGCCGACCGCCATCTTACTTCTGCCGATCTTAGCATAGGGAGAGGTTGCTGCTGCTGATTCTGTAGGGAGAGCGTTAGGCAGGGAAGAAGAAAAAAAAACTGCTTCTGCAGCTAGCGATTTTGCCTGTACAACACACCAGTCACTGTGTGTGCAGTGCAAGGGGAGGCTATATTGTGGTGTATCAGTGGTGTTGGTTGTTGGGCTGCCTTCTAAGGCTTCCTGACAGCGCTGCATTGCTGTTTACCCACTGCTCTGCAAACTGCTTTTTTAAAAGCAATCCCAATTTTTTTTTTTGTCCTGCTGAGGTACTGAGCGTGCATTTTTTCACACCATACAGCGGTGTACGATCCTCACACAGTACCGTGTAACGGCTGTTATCACAGCCACAGTGAAGCTATCAGTGTGTCACTCTGTGAGAATAAGTCGAGGACATGTTCCGTTCTTACAGACCTGCACTCTAGGGAGATTCCTATTCTGCCCAATTCTACATACACCTTGTAGTTTGTGATACACTAGCCAATTTCTGCCTGTGACATAGCGCTGTGATATTCAGTGGGCCTCACACAATCCAAAAGTGTCCAGTGTCCACAAGTGTCTGCAGAAATTCAAAATCTCCCTTATCCTCTAGTCACTTTTGTCACAGCTGTGCCATCGAGCCTGTGACATAGCGCTCAGATATTCAGTGGGCCTCACACAATCCAAAAGTGTCCAGTGTCCACTAGTGTGAGCAGAAATTCAAAATCTCCCTTATCCTCTAGTCACTTTGGTCACAGCTGTGCCATCGAGCCTGTGACATAGCGCTCAGATATTCAGTGGGCCTCACACAATCCAAAAGTGTCCAGTGTCCACAAGTGTCTGCAGAAATTCAAAATCTCCCTTATCCTCTAGTCACTTTTGTCACAGCTGTGCCATCGAGCCTGTGACATAGCGCTCAGATATTCAGTGGGCCTCACACAATCCAAAAGTGTCCAGTGTCCACTAGTGTGAGCAGAAATTCAAAATCTCCCTTATCCTCTAGTCACTTTGGTCACTGCTGTGCCATCGAGCCTGTGACATAGCGCTCAGATATTCAGTGGGCCTCACACAATCCAAAAGTGTCCATTGTCCACTAGTGTGTGCAGAAATTCAAAATCTCACTTATCCTCTAGTCACTTTGGTCACAGCTGTGCCATCGAGCCTGTGACATAGCGCTCAGATATTCAGTGGGCCTCACACAATCCAAAAGTGTCCAGTGTCCACAAGTGTCTGCAGAAATTCAAAATCTCCCTTATCCTCTAGTCACTTTGGTCACAGCTGTGCCATCGAGCCTGTGACATAGCGCTCAGATATTAAGTGGGCCTCACACAATCCAAAAGTGTCCAGTGTCCACTAGTGTGTGCAGAAATTCAAAATCTCCCCTGTCCTATAGACACCTTGTACCTTGTTTTACATTACTATATAGTTTGTTGGATTTTGTCTACATTTCTACCAAAAATGAGGAAGGCTGGTGGAAGAGGCCATGGAATTGGGCGGGGGTTGGCAGCTGGTAATGATGGTGTTGGTGGTGGATCTGATGGTAGTGGCAAGAGCAAAATAGGACCGAATGCAGGAGGTGTTGAGCCTGCGTCATCGTCTGGCTCCATAAGGCTTTGAAGGCTTAGTTTTCTAGGAGTTGGCAAACCGCTTTTAAAGCCAGAGTATCAGGAAAAAGTTTTGTCTTACATTGCTGACTCAGCCTCCAGCTCTATCGCCTCCTCTTCTTCAGTTGTAAAAAGTAAAAGCACTGAGTCGTCATTGGAGGCTCATGTTCATGAACCACACCTTTCCTTGTGTCCTTCACCCCAACCAAGATTGAAGGATGACCCAGGCCAAACTGATTACTCCATGGAGCTGTTTTCACATACCATGCCTGGATTATCAAGTGAAATGGTGAATTACCCAGGCCAAGATGAATCTGACATGGAGTGCACTGATGCACAGCCGCTGATGGATGATTCTGCTGGTACATTCACTCAGAGCACTACATTGTCCTCACAGTGTACAGAGCCAGATTCTGACCCTGATGAGACTCAGGTGCCCCTTCCCGCACACTATACCACCATACACGGTGACACAGAGGAAGGTGCACATGACATAGAAGAGGAGGTGATGGATGACCCAGTTGTTGACCCAGATTGGCATCCATTGGGGGAAGAGGGTGCTGCTTCCAATAGCTCAGATGAGGAGCATCCACAACAGACATCGACATCGCAACAGCTGTTATCTGGCAGGCCCGGAGCACTCCAAAGACAGGTTCCAAACATCAAAAGAGTTGCTGGACAGCTTGTCCAGAGGGTCAAAAGATCACAGCGTGCTAGGCCGCAAAATGTCTGCCAAAGTAGGAAGAGTGCAGTGTGGCACTTTTTTGAACAAAATCCTCATGATCAGGCCAAGGTTATCTGTAAGAAGTGCGCAAAGACCTTTAGCCGAGGGAAAAATCTGAAAAATTTGAATACCAGTTGCATGCTTAGACATTTAACCAGCATGCACTTGCAAGCGTGGACACAACACCAAACCTCAAGTGCCACATGTGCAACTGATCACAACGAAGGTAGTCAGCAACGCTACATTGTTTCCCCCACTGTAAGCCCACCGGTTAGCACAGCAGCAAATGTTGAGGTGTCGTTGCAAGGCCACAGCAGTCAGGGAATCCCACTGTTATATCAACGAAAGACTGATTCTAGGCCATCAGAAAGAACAACAACTCCATCACCATCATCAACCCTCTCTCAGTCCGCCCTGTCCACCGCTACTTCCACCATATGCAGCTCTCAAGTCCAGCTCACCCTCCCAGACACTATGAGTAGGTCAAGAAAGTACTCAGTCTCTCATCCGCGTACACTGGGTTTGAACGCCCACAGTGCCAAACTAATCTTGTTTGAGATGATGCCCTTTCGGTTGGTGGAAAGCACAGCTTTCCGCGAACTCATGGCCTATGCAGTACCACGCTATGACATACCCAGTCACCACTTCTTCTCTCGCAAAGCCATCCCAGCCCTCCACCATCATGTGAAAGACCGCATTGTCCATGCACTCAAGCAGTCAGTGAGCGGAAAGGTGCACCTCACAACTGATGCATGGTCCAGTCGGCATGGCCAGGGCCGTTACGTGTCCATCACTGCGCACTGGGTTAATGTGGTGGATGCAGGGTCCACAGGGGACAGCGGTGGTGGGACAGTGCTGTCTAGCCCACGGTATAGGAAACAGTTGGCTGTAGGCGTTCGACCCTCCTCCTCCTCCAGAAGCGAAAGCTCGTCCACAGAGCGCAGTCGTACGAGCACTCCATCTGCAGCTGCCACTGTTGCACACGATGTGTCCCCCTATCGAGCAGCTAGTGGAAAGCGTCAGCAGGCTGTGTTGCAGATGATGTGTTTGGGCGACAGACACACCGCCGAGGTGCTGGCCGAGTACTTGAAGCGACAAACTGAGTCATGGCTGGGCAGTGTACATCTTGAGGCAGGCAAGGTAGTTAGTGATAACGGCCATAATTTTGTGGCAGCCATAGCCCTTTCAAAACTCAGCCACATACCTTGCTTGGCTCACACCTTGAACCTGGTGGTGCAGTGCTTCCTCAAAAATTATCCGGAGTTAACAGCCCTGCTCCAGAAGGTGCGAAGACTGTGCGCGCACATCCGCCGGTCGCCTGTACACTCCGTTCGTATGCAGAAGCTGCAGCGATTGCTCCACCTTCCCAACCACCGCCTCATTATCGACATTGCAACAAGGTGGAACTCCACCCTGCACATGGTGGAGCGGCTGTGCGAGCAGAGGCAGGCCATAATGCATTTGTGGGAGGATACACGGCCAGGCACTTTGAGAGCAGACATGGAGTTGACAGGTGTGCAGTGGTCGAAGCTGAAAGACCTCTGTAAAGTCCTTCAGTGTTTTGAGGAATGCACACGACTGGTAAGCGCAGACGACGCCATCCTAAGCATGAGCATCCCACTTATGCGTCTGCTCATGCAAACTTTGACGCACCTTAAGGAGCAGGCTTCTGCAGCCAATGTTGATGAGGAGGAAGAGGAGGAGGGAATCCTTGATGATATTCAGCCATTGTCTTCTCAGGGACCTCTCCTGGACGAGGTGGAGGAAGAAGAGGAGGAGGAGGAGGATGATGGGGATGATTAATTAGGGGAGGAGGATGCATCTCGGGGGGCAAGTGAAAATGTTGGCATGGCAAGTTCTGGTACAGGGTTTGTGCGTGACTGGAGGGATGTGGATTTGCCAGAAAGTGCTCCTCCACCCAGCACTCGCAGTGCATCATTGACACCGGGAACATTGGCCCACATGTCAGATTATGCCTTGCAGATCCTAAAAAGGGACCCCCGCATTGCCAAAATGATGAACGATGACGACTACTGGTTGGCCAGCATCCTGGATCCACGTTATAAAGGCAAATTACAAAACATCATGCCACAGGAGAACCTTGACCTAATATTGGCTAATAAACAAGCAACTCTGGTAAATCGGTTGCTTGAGGCATTCCTAGCACACAGCAGCGGTGATGGTTCTCACACGAGCCGTACGGGCCGGGGTCAGCTTGGCAGAGGTGTTCGTGGTGCACAAGGCAGAAGTGGCGTTGGAGACAGGGGTTTCATGACAATGTTGTGGACTGATTTTTCAAGTACCGCTCACACAACTGGTAATACTGCATCGATGGAAAGTGACAGGAGACAGCAGTTGTCAACTATGGTTACAAACTACTTTTCCTCCCATATCGATGTTCTCCATCACAGGTCATTCCCCTTTGACTATTGGGCCGCTAAACTGGACACCTGGCCTGAATTGGCACAATATGCCTTACAGGAGCTCGCTTGCCCAGCTGCAAGTGTGCTATCGGAAAGAGTCTTCAGTGCAGCTGGATCAATCCTGACAGAAAAAAGGACCCGTCTGTCAACCCAAAATGTGGATGATCTAACCTTCATTAAAATGAACCATGCATGGGTTTCCAAGGATTTTGTCCCACCTTCCCCTGATGACACATAGGGTGACAGAAAAATGGCTTGCTTTGGTCCACCTCTTCCTGGGACTTGACCTATTTCACCTTTTGCATCAGCTGAATGTCCAACATCAACATATGCCACTTTCTAAAACTCCCTAACTGTGCTGTCTACCCCCCCATGGCCGGGGTCACCACCTAGCGCATGACACCGTGCGAGTGCCGTTGCCCTGGACAGGTGGGTAGGCCGACTCTTGGGCGCGGGCACTGGCACAGGGTCCCTCATAGTGCAATCAAGTGTCTCTGATGGTGGTGGTGCACACCCGCCGTCAGACACACCACCGTACTATGGGGGCCCAGTGCCAGTACCGACGCCCACGAGTGGGCCCCCCTTGCTTGGGCAGGGCCCCAGCATTTGCAATCTTTACCTCTCCCTGCTCCTCCGCTGTGTAGTCTGGGCCGTCAAATCCATACTGTGCCTGACACCGTTTGAGCCTGCCTCCTGATGTATAGACATATATTTTGAATGTGTACGCTATCCATACATGTTATCTGGGGATACGGTACCCTTTCTAACCTTTGTGCAATCACGTGCAATCCATACTGGGCCTAACACCGTCTGAGCCTGACTCCTGATGTATAGACATATATTTTGAATGTGTACACTATGCTATCCATACATGTTATCCGGGGATACGGTACCCTTTCTAACCTTTGTGCAATCACGTGCAATCCATACTAGGCCTAACACCGTCTGAGCCTGCCTCCTGATGTATAGACATATATTTTGAATGTGTACACTATGCTATCCATACATGTTATCCGGGGATACGGTAACCTTTCTAACCTTTGTGCAATCACGTGCAATCCATACTGGGCCTAACACCGTCTGAGCCTGCCTCCTGATGTATAGACATATATTTTGAATGTGTACACTATGCTATCCATACATGTTATCTGGGGATACGGTACCCTTTCTCACCTTTGTGCAATCACGTGTAATCCATACTGGGCGTGAGAACGGCTGGCGAGCTGTTAAGCAAGCTACAGCACCTGTGGTTTGCACACGTAAGTTTTTCATTTTTTCAGGAATGACGGTTAGGCCTAATTCCGGAACTGCGGTTGACCTGCACTTACTGGGAAATCATTGTTCGCGGGTAATAATTGTAATCAGTAATCCCCATCACTAACGTTGTTCAGCGGGTTATCTGCACCTGTAAGCGACAAACGCTGGCCTTTTCAGTGTAGCGCACATGCAGCCACGGACATGTAAGGGCATGACACACCAGTTATTGGCCAATCTCATGTGCCAGAGCCTCACGTGTCCCTCTAGTAAGCCGGACTCGGACCGCGGGGCATGACGGAGTCTCATTCGTTAACGGAATTAAGCTTGCAATGTGTGTATCTTTTCTGTAGCTGGCATGGTTGAGGTTGCCCGTGTTGAGTCAAATTACGCCATAGGCTCCACTCCTGGTGGTGCCCTTCTGGACATTCCTTTAAGGTTCAGCTTTGCAACCATACTGCCCACGTAAAACAAACACTTTGCCTTCATGAACGCTGTTTGGAGGGTCATGACTCGTGGGAATAACGCCGCCAAATCAGTTAACCTGCTAGAGAGATCGTTCGTTGCTCCCAAGCATGACATCACACTCCCTAGGAGGAAGGTAATGCCACTGTGGCGACTGTACTCCTGGGGGCGACACAAGTGCACTGATGCCCAGCCACTGCTCGATGAATCTGCTGGTACATTGACCCAGACCACTACATTCCCCTCGCACGCTACACGGCCTGAATCTGACCCTGATGAAACTCAGGTTACCCTTCCCATATACAGTTCCATCTTACACGGTGACAAAGAGGAAGCTGCAGATGAAAGTGCAGGTTCGGCCCACCCGCCATCAGACACACCACCGTACTATCAGGGGCCTTGTGCCAGTGCCGTCACCAACGAGTGGGCCCCCCCTGCTTGCTCAGGATCACAGCACTTGCAAGGTTGAAATACTGTGCAGTGAGATGGAAGATGGGGACGACGAGGAGTCCAGACTAGTACAGGGATTCCCTAGCGAGGAGACTTATTTGATTGTTTTCAATGTTGGGACAGCAATTTTTGGGGAGCACTATACTCTGGAGAATGATAGATGGGGCCCACCATACACTGGAACATTCCAAAGGTGGACATCAGACACTGGAGCAGCATTTACAGGGCACATTATACACTAGAGCATTAGAAATGGGGCCCATTATGTTTGGAGCATTATTTGGGCCCATAACACAGTGGAGCTTCATCCATGGGGACCAACATATACTGTAGCATTATGTGGAGCTCATCATATACTGTTTCAAACATTATATGGGACCAATGATTCTGTATGGAGAAATAGATGGGCCTCGTCTTGAGATGTAAAAAGTGAAGTATTTTTCATTGTACTATACCGCTATTTCTCTGCCGTATCGGAGCATGATGAGTTGTGGTATGTGTTAAAGGGGCGCTCTTTCGCCCAGGGCACATGAAAACCTGTAGCCAGCCCTCCCCCCCCACAACTTTAGCCAAATAACCCCCATTTTTCAGTGCGTAACTTGAATTATGAAGTTAATTAAGGTTGACAAGCTTAAGTAAGAAGAATTGATGCTTTTGGCATTCAAATGGGCACTGTAGGTGTGTTTCCTGTCCTCCTCTCACTGCCGACTTTTATTTCCCATTGACTTACATTGGGTTTCGTGTTTCGGGACGACCCCGACTTTTCCCTATAATCGGACGATCTTGCTCTACCCGACTTTTGGAAAAGTCGGGTTTCACGAAACGAAACTCGACCCTAAAAAACCAAAAGTCGCTCAACTCTAGTTAGGAGCATTAAAGGGGTTGTCCAGGTTTGTGCTGAGTCTGCAGACATTCTATGTGACTGCAGACTTCTGAATTCTCACAGTGCTCACTGAACGCTGTCAGGATTCTCTCATGCCGGTAATTTGCATACATGCGGTCACATGCTGACTAGACGCGTGTGGCCTCACTCAATGAAAATGAACGGAGCGAGGCCGGGCACGTCTAGTCGGAGTGTGGCAAGAAGTATACAAATCACATACTTGTGCTGACATGACTGTACATCGGCAAGGGAGAATCCTAAATGTGTGCAGTGCATTCATTGTGAGAATTCAGAAGCTGCAATGTCAGGATTCAGCTCTGCAGGTTCCAGTAGTCATCACACGGACACTTCACTCATATGCGATTTTCATAGTTATGGTTTTGTGACAACGAGCTTCTCTTCCTGCTTTCAGTTTTTTACTGAACATTGAGAGCATTAAGGAGAGCAGCTCGTGGGTACATGACTAAGTGTGCAAGTCGCATATGTACTTGGGGGGGGCGCCGAACCAAATTCTTGCCCCGGGTGCCAGAAAGCCTAGATACGCCTCTGACGAGGTGTACAGAGTAATGTAGAAAAAAGCCATGCATATACTAAGGATCACCACGCAAAATGCAAATAGATATAGCAAAAAAATAATTTTTTTAACAAAACCAGAAACAACAGCACACGGTTAAAAACACTTAAAAGATACAACAAATTGGGACAAACATGGTCCCCACAGATCAATATACAGTAATCAATACATATACAACCACTGGCCGCTGATACTTCATTAGTGCATAATACATGTAACATATAGAGATGCTGCTAATATAATCCTGACTGAGACAGGCGGGTACAAGCAATTTTTCCAGCCACTCTGGCTGCATTGCTGCTCTCTATGACGGGGCGACTGACTCCTTTCCCTGACTGGACTGGTCTGTGGTGATGTATTATTCCACCTCCCTGAGTTTAGGCTATCTCCCTATTCAGTTTATATAGGTCTCTGTTAGAGTAGGGGTTTATTTATTACGTGAATTTGTCATCATGTCTACACCATGCTACCCCTCACTCAGTATATATGACTATATGTTAGAGCAGGGTTTTTTGAGCATTTAACCTTTATGTTTATCGCTTTTCTGAGAAAATTGCTTGTACCCGCCTGTCTCAGTCAGTAGAGTTGAGCGAAACGGGTTGAAAAAATTCAAAAGTCGCCGACTTTCGCCAAAGTCGGGTTTCATGAAACGAAACCCGACCTTAGCGTGAGAGCGGCCACGAGGTCGGCGACCATCGCACCACAGTCGCGTTTCAAAAGATGCTTTAGCGCCCTTTTTCAGCCAATCAGGAATAACGGACACTGTGGGCAACGTGATGACATAGGCTGCGGTCACCACCATCTTTGAGAAGGGCATGCAAGTGATTGGCTTGCTTTGTGTTGCGTCACAGGGGGTAGAATCATAGAATCGTAGAGTTGGAAGGGACCTCCTGGGCCATCTGGTCCAACCCCCTGCTCAAAGCAGGATTCGCTAAATCATCCCAGTCAGATGTCTGTCCAGCCTCTGTTTGAAGACTTCCATTGAAGGAGAACTCACCACTTCTCGTGGCAGCCTGTTCCACTCATTGATCACTCTAACTGTCAAAAAGTTTTTTCTAATATCTAATCTGTGTCTCCTCCCATTCAGTTTCATCCCATTGCTTCTAGTCTTTCCTTGTGCAAATGAGAATAAAGTTGATCCTTCTACAATGTGACAGCCCTTTAGATATTTGTAGACAGCTATTAAGTCTCCTCTCAGTCTTCTCTTTTGCAAACTAAACATTCCCAAATCCTGCAACCTTTCCTCATAAGACAGGGTTTGCAGACCGGTCACCATTCTGGTCGCTCTTTTCTGAACTTGCTCCAGTTTGTTGATGTCTTTTTTAAAATGTGGTGCCCAAAACTGGACACAATATTCCAGATGAGGTCTGACCAAAGAGGAGTAGAGGGAAATAATGACTTCACGTAATCTAGACTGTATGCTTCTGTTAATACATCCTAGAATTGCATTTGCCTTTTTTGCTGCTGCATCACACTGTTGACTCATATTCAGTCTGTGATCTATTAGTATACCCAAGTCTTTTTCACATGTGCTGTCACTTAGCCCTTTTCCTCCCATTCTATATATGCTTTTTTCATTTTTATTGCCCAGATGTAGTACTTTGCATTTCTCCCTGTTAAAAACCATTCTGTTAGTTGCTGCCCACTTCTCCAGTTTATTTAAATCTTTTTGAATCCTCTCTCTCTCTTCTCTAGTATTAGCTATCCCTCCTAGCTTTGTGTCATCAGCAAATTTAATCAGTTTACCCTCAATTCCTTCATCTAAATCGTTGATAAAGATGTTGAACAATACAGGGCCCAGGACAGAGCCCTGTGGTACCCCACTTGAGACATTCTTCCAACTGGATGTGCAGCCATTTACGACCACTCTTTGGGTCCGATCACTAAGCCAGTTATGAATCCACCTAACAGTTGCCTTGTCCATTCCATACTTAGTTATTTTTTCAATAAGGATTGTATGAGAGACTTTGTCAAATGCTTTGCTGAAGTCAAGATATACTATATCTACAGCATTTCCTTGATCCACCCAATCAGTAATACCGTCATAGAAGGAATTAAATTAGTCTGACATGACTTATTAGTTACAAACCCATGCTGACTCTGTTTAATCACTTCATTCTTATCCAGGTATTGACATACATGTTGTTTAATAATTTGTTCAAAGATCTTTCCTGGTATAGAAGTCAGACTCACCGGCCTATAGTTGCCTGGGTCCACTTCTTCCCCTTTTTGAAGATAGGAACAACATTTGCTCTTCTCCAGTCTTCTGGCACTTCTCCTGTTCTCCAAGAATTTTCAAAGATTATGGAGAGGGATTCAAAAATTTCTTCTGCTATCTCCTTCAGTACTCTGGGGTGTAATTCATCTGGACCTGGAGACTTGAATTCATTTAGGTTAGCTAAGTGTTTTCTCACTATCTTTCTGTTTATAGATATCCTGGATTCTTCTATTCCCTTAATAGGACAGTGAAGAACAGTTGATGTTACATTTCCTTTCTGAGAGAAAACAGATGCAAAATAGGAATTTAAAAGTTCAGCCTTCTCAACATCATGTCTTACCATTTCATCATTTTCATCCTGTAAAAATCCTATAGCATCTTTGACTTTTCTTTTACTTTTGACATATCCCCAAAATCCTTTATTATTGCTTTTGACATCTCTTGCAAGCCTCAATTCATTTTCAGCTTTAGATAATCTGATTTGTGCCCTGCAGGTTCTGCAGACAGCATTATACTCTTCTTTAGATATGCCTCCCTCTTTCCATTTTATAAACATTTTTTTCTTCCTTTTTAGCATGTGCTTAAGTTCTGTGTTCATCCATCCTGGTTTCCTTAAATGCTTCCTATTCTTCCCTCTTTTCGGAATTGTTAACAACTGTGCTTTGAGAATTTCATTTTTCAAGATTTCCCATCCTTCCTGGACATTTTTGTCTTTAAGGATATCCAGCCATTGGATCCCTCCAATTCTCTTTCTGAATCCCTTAAAATCTGCCTTTCTGAAATCTAAACTTGACGTCTGAGTCTTCACAGGTCTTCCGCCTCTAGTTATCCAAAATTCTAAAATAGCATGGTCGCTACCTCCTAGGGTCCCAGCCACTTTTACCTCCTCAACCATTTCCTCCCTGTTTATAAGGATTAGATCCAAGGTAGCAGTTCTCCTTGTTTTCTCCCTTACCTTTTGGAAGATAACGTTGTCAGCAAGAGAGGATAAGAATTTCCTTGACCTGTTAGTTTTGCCTGAGAGAGATTCCCAACAAATGTCTGGATAGTTGAAATCTCCCATGACAACTATGTCATATTTTTTGGAGAACTTGGCCATTTGATGCATAAAGAGTTCATCCATATCTTCAGCTTGCACAGGCGGCCTGTAGTAAATGCCTACAATGGTGTCCTTTCCATTGTTCTGTCCTTGTATTCTTACCCAAACAGTTTCCACAGAACTCCCAGTCTCTGAAGCTTCAATCTCTGTGCAGATATACGCGTTTCTAACATACAATGCGACACCCCCTCCTCGTTTATCAAGTCTGTTTCTTGCAAATAAGTTGTATCCTTCTAGTCTTGTATTCCAATCATGTGTATTGTCCCACCAAGTTTCAGTGATTCCAATGACATCATATTTCTTTTCCTGTGTTAGTAGTTCCAACTCTCCTTGTTTGTTGCCCATGCTTTGTGCATTAGTATAGAAACATTTTAGTTTGTGATTGGTTTCTCTTTCTCCAATATTTTTATTAATTAGATTCTTTCGTCTTTGTTCTTCCGTTCCACTTCTAATAGCAAAGTTCTCAATAGCATTTGTCAGGTGTATGGCTTTTTCTGGTCTTTTGCTTCCCTTCCCACGTTGTTCTAGTTTAAAGCTCTCCTTACAAGTGTAGCAAGGCGACTTCCAAATACCTGCTTTCCAGTCTTCGTAAGGTGCACCCCATCTCTAGCAAGTAGTCCATCGTATAAGTAGTTCACTCCGTGATCCAGAAATCCAAATCGTTGCTGACGGCACCATCGACGTAGCCAGTTGTTCACCTGCAGAATCTTATTCCACCGCCTTGTTCCATGGCCATCCACTGGGAGGATGGAAGAGAAGACCACCTGCGCTCCCAGTTCTTTCACTTTCTTGCCTAAGTCTTCAAAGTCTCTGCAGATGGTTTCCAGGTCGTTTCTTGCGGTGTCATTTGTACCCACATGTAGTAGCAGGAATGGGTAGTCATCTGTAGGTCTGAAGAGTCCTGATATCCTGTCAGACACATCTTTAATTTTTGCACCTGGAAGACAGCACATTTCTCTTGAAGTTATATCCGGTCTGCAGATAGCGGCCTCTGTTCCTCTCAACAGGGAATCCCCCATGACCACCACTCTCCGTTTCTTCTTCACAACATTTTTCTTTCTCCATCCAGGAGGACTCTGAAGGCATACAAGGTTGCTGTTTGTTGGCAAAGTCTTATCCTGATGTATTTCTTCATCGTTTTCCTGCGTGAGAGCCTGGTACTGGTTTCTGAGCAGTATGGGTGCTGACTGCCTCCTGATCCTCCTGCTTCTCTGGGTCACATGTCTCCATTCCTCTGTTTCTTCAGGTGCACTTCGAATTTCTTCTCTTTCTGTAACATGAAGAGATAATTCTGCTCTGTCCAAGAACTCTTCACCTTCCTTAATGATCTTCAATGTAGCTAACCTCTCTTCGAGATTTTGCAACTTTTCCTCCAACAGGGTCACAAGCTTGCATTTGTGGCATGTGAAGTTTGGCTTTTCCACTGGTAAATCTGTGAACATGTAGCAAGAAATGCAGCTCACCAAATGGCTCCTGGCCTCTTCCATCTTGAGATTTCTTAAAAACGATGAAACATGAGCCAAAATTCGTTGAGCTCGCGGAGACTCTTCACTTATCCCAGAAGGCACTGGGAATATGCAAATGATCTCCTCAAGACTCTTCCCCTGGTTTTCCGATTTCCTCTTTTCAGCTGCAACGGCCAAAACCCAGTGATCGTTGAGCTCGCGGAGACTCTTCACTTATCCCAGAAGGCACTGGGAATATGCAAATGATCTCCTCAAGACTCTTCCCCTGGTTTTCCGATTTCCTCTTTTCAGCTGCAACGGCCAAAACCCAGTGATCGTTGAGCTCGCGGAGACTCTTCACTTATCCCAGAAGGCACTGGGAATATGCAAATGTCAGGTTCCTGACACTCAGGACACGCGCACTGGCTCAGTGAGCAAGTGCAGTGCGGTGTTCCTGACAGTTGTAATATACACAGGGCCTGACAGAATCCAACTGTGTCCTGAAATCTGTAGAGAGATTCCAATTCTCCCCAGTCCTCTATACACCTTTTTTACACCATCCATAATCAGCCTGCTACTTTGAGTTGTAAAATACACAGGGCCTGTCAGAATCCAACTGTGTCCTGAAGTCTGTAGAGAGATTCCATTTCTCCCCAGTCCTCTATACACCTCTTTTACACCATCCAGAATCAGCCTGTTACTTTGAGGTGTAAAATACCCAGGGCCTGACAGAATCCAACTGTGTCCTGAAGCCTGTAGAGATTCCATTTCTCCCCAGTCCTCTATACACCTTTTTTACACCATCCAGAATCAGCCTGTTACTTTGAGTTGTAAAATACCCAGGGCCTGGCAGAATACAAGTGTGTCCTGAAGTCTGTAGAGAGATTCCATTTCTCCCCAGTCCTTTATACACCTTTTTTACACCATCCAGAATCAGCCTGTTACTTTGAGGTGTAATATACACAGCGTCTGACAGAATCCAACTGTGTCCTGAAGTCTGCAGAGAGATTCCATTTCTCCCCAGTCCTCTATACACCTCTTTTACACCATCCAGAATCAGCCTGTTACTTTGAGGTGTAAAATACACAGGGCCTGACAGAATCCAACTGTGTCCTGAAGTCTGTAGAGAGATTCCATTTCTCCCATGTGCTCTATACACCTCTTTTACACCATCCAGAATCAGCCTGTTACTTTGAGGTGTAAAATACACAGCGCCTGACAGAATCCAACTGTGTCCTGAAATCTGTAGAGAGATTCCATTTCTCCCCAGTCCTCTATACACCTCTTTCACACCATCCAGAATCAGCCTGTTAGTTTGAGGTGTAAAATACACAGGGCCTGACAGAATCCAACTGTGTCCTGAAGTCTGTAGAGATTCCAATTCTCCCTAGTCCTCTATACACCTTTTTAACACCATCCAGAATCAGCCTGTTACTTTGAGGTGTAATATACACAGGGCCTGACAGAATACAACTGTGTCCTGTAGTCTGTAGAGAGATTCCATTTCTCTCCAGTGCTCTATACACCTTTTTTACACCATCCAGAATCAGCCTGTTAATTTGAGGTGTAATATACCCAGGGCCTAACAGAATCCAACTGTGTCCTGAAGTCTGTAGAGAGATTCCATTTCTCCCCAGTCCTCTATACACCTCTTTTACACCATCCAGAATCAGCCTGTTACTTTGAGGTGTAAAATACTCAGGGCCTGACAGAATACAACTGTGTCCTGAAGTCTGTAGAGAGATTCCATTTCTGCCCAGTCCTCTATACACCTCTTTTACACCATCCAGAATCAGCCTGTTACTTTGAGGTGTAAAATATCCAGGGCCTGACAGAATCCAACTGTGTCCTGAAGTCTGTAGAGAGATTCCATTTCTCCCCAGTCCTCTATACACCTCTTTCACACCATCCAGAATCAGCCTGTTAGTTTGAGGTGTAAAATACACAGGGCCTGACAGAATCCAACTGTGTCCTGAAGTCTGTAGAGATTCCAATTCTCCCTAGTCCTCTATACACCTTTTTAACACCATCCAGAATCAGCCTGTTACTTTGAGGTGTAATATACACAGGGCCTGACAGAATACAACTGTGCCCTGTAGTCTGTAGAGAGATTCCATTTCTCTCCAGTGCTCTATACACCTTTTTTACACCATCCAGAATCAGCCTGTTAATTTGAGGTGTAATATACCCAGGGCCTGACAGAATCCAACTGTGTCCTGAAGTCTGTAGAGAGATTCCATTTCTCCCCAGTCCTCTATACACCTCTTTTACACCATCCAGAATCAGCCTGTTACTTTGAGGTGTAAAATACTCAGGGCCTGACAGAATACAACTGTGTCCTGAAGTCTGTAGAGAGATTCCATTTCTCCCCAGTCCTCTATACACCTCTTTTACACCATCCAGAATCAGCCTGTTACTTTGAGGTGTAAAATACACAGGGCCTGACAGAATCCAACTGTGTCCTGAAGTCTGTAGAGAGATTCCATTTCTCCCATGTGCTCTATACACCTCTTTTACACCATCCAGAATCAGCCTGTTACTTTGAGGTGTAAAATACACAGCGCCTGACAGAATCCAACTGTGTCCTGAAATCTGTAGAGAGATTCCATTTCTCCCCAGTCCTCTATACACCTCTTTCACACCATCCAGAATCAGCCTGTTAGTTTGAGGTGTAAAATACACAGGGCCTGACAGAATCCAACTGTGTCCTGAAGTCTGTAGAGATTCCAATTCTCCCTAGTCCTCTATACACCTTTTTAACACCATCCAGAATCAGCCTGTTACTTTGAGGTGTAATATACACAGGGCCTGACAGAATACAACTGTGTCCTGTAGTCTGTAGAGAGATTCCATTTCTCTCCAGTGCTCTATACACCTTTTTTACACCATCCAGAATCAGCCTGTTAATTTGAGGTGTAATATACCCAGGGCCTGACAGAATCCAACTGTGTCCTGAAGTCTGTAGAGAGATTCCATTTCTCCCCAGTCCTCTATACACCTCTTTTACACCATCCAGAATCAGCCTGTTACTTTGAGGTGTAAAATACTCAGGGCCTGACAGAATACAACTGTGTCCTGAAGTCTGTAGAGAGATTCCATTTCTGCCCAGTCCTCTATACACCTCTTTTACACCATCCAGAATCAGCCTGTTACTTTGAGGTGTAAAATATCCAGGGCCTGACAGAATCCAACTGTGTCCTGAAGTCTGTAGAGAGATTCCATTTCTCCCCAGTCCTCTATACACCTCTTTCACACCATCCAGAATCAGCCTGTTAGTTTGAGGTGTAAAATACACAGGGCCTGACAGAATCCAACTGTGTCCTGAAGTCTGTAGAGATTCCAATTCTCCCTAGTCCTCTATACACCTTTTTAACACCATCCAGAATCAGCCTGTTACTTTGAGGTGTAATATACACAGGGCCTGACAGAATACAACTGTGCCCTGTAGTCTGTAGAGAGATTCCATTTCTCTCCAGTGCTCTATACACCTTTTTTACACCATCCAGAATCAGCCTGTTAATTTGAGGTGTAATATACCCAGGGCCTGACAGAATCCAACTGTGTCCTGAAGTCTGTAGAGAGATTCCATTTCTCCCCAGTCCTCTATACACCTCTTTTACACCATCCAGAATCAGCCTGTTACTTTGAGGTGTAAAATACTCAGGGCCTGACAGAATACAACTGTGTCCTGAAGTCTGTAGAGAGATTCCATTTCTGCCCAGTCCTCTATACACCTCTTTTACACCATCCAGAATCAGCCTGTTACTTTGAGGTGTAAAATATCCAGGGCCTGACAGAATCCAACTGTGTCCTGAAGTCTGTAGAGAGATTCCATTTCTTCCCAGTCCTCTATACACCTTTTTTACACCATCCAGAATCAGCCTGTTACTTTGAGTTGTAAAATACACAGGGCCTGACAGAATCCAACTGTGTCCTGAAGTCTGTAGAGAGATTCCATTTCTCCCCAGTCCTCTATACACCTCTTTTACACCATCCAGAATCAGCCTGTTACTTTGAGGTGTAAAATACACAGGGCCTGACAAAATCCAACTGTGTCCTGAAGTCTGTAGAAAGATTCCATTTCTTCCCAGTCCTCTATACACCTCTTTTACACCATCTAGAATCAGCCTGTTACTTTGAGGTGTAATATACCCAGGGCCTGACAGAATCCAACTGTGTCCTGAAGTCTGTAGAGAGATTCCATTTCTCCACAGTCCTCTATACACCTCTTTTCACCATCCAGAATCAGCCTGTTACTTTGAGGTGTAAAATACCCAGGACCTGACAGAATCCATCTGTGTCCTGAAGTCTGTAGAGAGATTGCATTTATCCCCAGTCCTCTATACACCTCTTTTACACCATCCAGAATCAGCCTGTTACTTTGAGGTGTAAAATACCCAGGGCCTGACAGAATCCAACTGTGTCCTGAAGTCTGTTGAGAGATTCCATTTCTCCCCAGTCCTCTATACACCCCTTTTACACCATCCAGAATCAGCCTGTTAATTTGAGGTGTAATATACCCAGGGCCTGACAGAATCCAACAGTTTCCTGAAGTCTGTAGAGAGATTCCATTTCTCCCCAGTCCTCTATACACCTCTTTTACACCATCCAGAATCAGCCTGTTACTTTGCGGTGTAAAATACCCAGGGCCTGACAGAATCCAACTGTGTCCTGAAGTCTGTAGAGAGATTCCATTTCTCCCCAGTCCTCTATACACCTCTTTTACACCATCCAGAATCAGCCTGTTACTTTGAGGTGTAAAATACCCAGGGCCTAACAGAATCCAACTGTGTCCTGAAGTCTGTAGAGAGATTCCATTTATCCCCAGTCCTCTATACACCTCTTTTACACCGTCTAGAATCAGCCTGTTAATTTGAGGTGTAATATACCCAGGGCCTAAAAGAATCCAACAGTTTCCTGAAGTCGGTAGAGAGATTCCATTTCTCCCCAGTCCTCTATACACCTCTTTTACACCATCCAGAATCAGCCTGTTACTTTGAGGTGTAAAATAACCAGGGCCTTACAGAATCCAACTGTGTCCTGAAGTCTGTAGAGAGATTCCATTTCTCCCCAGTCCTCTATACACCTCTTTTACACCATCTAGAATCAGCCTGTTACTTTGAGGTGTAAAGTACCGAGGACCTGAAAGAATCCAACTGTGTCCTGAAGTCTGTAGAGAGATTCCATTTCTCCCCAGTCCTGTATACACCTCTTTTACACCATCCAGAATCAGCCTGTTACTTTGAGGTGTAAAATACCCAGGACCTGAGAGAATCCAACTGTGTCCTGAAGTATGTAGAGAGATTCAAACACTCCCCACTACTATATACACCTTGTACCTTGTTTTACAGTACCATATAGTTGGTGGTATTTTGTGTACATTTTCCCCAAAAATGAGGAAGTGTGGTGGAAGAGTCCATGGAAGTGGGCGGGGGTTGGCAGCTGGTAATGATGGTGTTGGTGGTGGATCTGCTGGTAGTGGCAAAAGCAAAATAGCACCAAATGCAGGAAGTGTTGAGGCTGCATCATTGTCTGGCTCCACAAGGCCTCGAATGCTCCCTTGTCTGGGAGTAGGTAAACCGCTTTTAAAGCCGGAGCTTCAGGAACAAGTTTTGGCTTACATTGCTGACTCAGCCTCCAGCTCTATCGCCTCCTCTTCTGAATTTTTAAAAAATAAAAGCACTGAGTCGTCATTGTAGGCTCATGGTCATGAACCACACCTTTCCTTGTGTCCTTCACCCCAACCAAAATTGAAGGATGCGGCAGGCCACACTACAGATTACTCCATGGAGCTGTTTTCACATACCATGCCTGGGTTATCAAGTCAAATCGTGAATTCCCCAGGCCAAGATGAATCTGACATGGAGTACACTGATGCACAGCCACTGCTAGATTTTTCTGCTGGTACATTCACTCAGAGCACTACATTGTCCTCGCAGTGTACTGAGCCAGAATCTGACCCTGATGAAACTCAGGTGCCCCTTCCCGCATACTATACCACCATACACGGTGACACAGAGGAAGGTGCACATGACATTGAAGAGGAGGTGATGGATGACCCAGTTGTTGACCCAGATTGGCATCCATTGGGGGAAGAGGGTGCCGCTGCCAATAGCTCAGAAGAGGAGGAGGAGCATCCGCAGCAGGCATTGACATCGCAACAGCTGTTATCTGGCAGGCCCGGAGCAGTCCAAAAACAGGTTACAAAAACCAAAAGAGTTGCAGGACAGCTTGGCCAGACGGTCAAAATAGCACAGTGTGCAAGGCCTCAAAATGTCTTCCATAGTAGGAAGAGTGCAGTGTGGCACTTTTTTGAACAAAATCCTAATGATCAGGCAAAGGTTATCTGTAAGAAGTGCGCAAAGACCTTTAGCCGAGGGAAAAATCTGAGAAATTTGAATACCAGTTGCATGCTTAGACATTTAACCACCATGCACTTGCAAGCGTGGACGGACTACCAAACCTCACGTACCACATGTGCAACTGCTCCCAAAGAAGTTAGCACACCACCAGCAGCAAATGTTGAGGTGTCGTCGCAAGGCCAAAGCAGTCATGGAATCACAATGTTATATCAACGAAAGACTGAATCTAGGCCATCAGAAAGAACACCAACTCCATCACCATCATCAACCCTCTCTCAGTCCGCCATGTCCACCGCTAGTTCCACCATATGCAGCTCTCAAGTCCAGCTCACTCTACCAGAGACTATGAGTAGGACAAGAAAGTACTCATCCTCTCAACCGCGTACACTGGGTTTGAACGCCCACATTGCCAAACTAATCTCATTAGAGATGATGCCCTATCGCTTGGTTGAAAGCGCAGCTTTCCGTGAACTCATGGCCTGCGCAGTACCATGCTATGACCTACCCAGTCGCCACTTCTTTTCTCGCAAAACCATCCCAGCCCTCCACCTTCATGTGAAAGACCGCATTGTCCATGCACTCAAGCAATCAGTGAGTGGAAAGGTGCACCTCACAACTGATGCATGGTCCAGTAGGCATGGCCAGGGCCATTAGGTGTCCATCACTGCGCACTGGGTTAATGTGGTGGATGCAGGGTCCACAGGGGACAGCGGTGGTGGGACAGTGCTGCCTAGCCCACGGTATAGGAAACAGTTGGCTGTAGGCGTTCGACCCTCCTCCTCCAGAAGCGAAAGCTCGTCCACAGAGCGCAGTCGCACGAGCACTCCATCCGCAGCTGCCAGTGTTGCACACGAGGTGTCCCCCTATCGATCAGCTAGTGGAAAGCGTCAGCAGGCTGTGTTGAAGATGATGTGTTTGGGCGACAGACACACTGCGGAGGTACTGCCCGACTACTTTCAGCGACAAACTGAGTCATGGCTGGGCAGTCAACATCTTGAGGCAGGCAAGGTAGTTAGTGATAACGGCCGGAATTTTGTGGCAGCCATAGCCCTTTCAAAACTCAGACACATACCTTGCTTGGCTCACACCTTGAACCTGGTGGTGCAGTGCTTCCTCAATAATTATCCGGAGTTAACAGGCCTGCTCTATAAGGTTCGAAGACTGTGCTCGCACATCCGCTGGTCGCCAGTACACTCCAGTCGTATGCAGAAGCTGCAGCGGTTGCTCCACCTTCCCAAGAACTGCCTAATTATCGATGTTGCAACAAGGTGGAACTCCACCCTGCACATGGTTGAGCGGCTGTGTGAACAGATGCAGGTCGTAATGCATTTGTGGGAGGATACACGGGCAGGCACTTTAAGGGCCGACATGGAGTTGACAGGTGTGCAGTGGTCGAAGCTGAAAGACCTCTGTAAAGTCCTTCAGTGTTTTGAGGAATGCACACGCCTGGTAAACGCAGACGATGCCATCATAAGCATGAGCATCCCACTTATGCGTCTGCTCATGCAAACTTTGACGCACATTAAGGAGCAGTCGTCTGCAGCCGAGGAGGAAGAGGAGGAGGGAAGCCTTGATGACAGTCAGCCATTGTCTGGTCAGGGAAGTCTCGTGGACGAGGTGGAGGAAGAAGAGAAAGAGGAGGAGGATGATGATGGGGATGATTATTTAGGGGAGGAGGATGCTTCTCGTGGGGCAAGAGAAAATGTTGGCGTGGCAAGGTCTGGTACAGGGTTTGTGCGTGACTGGAGGGATGTGGATTTGCCAGAAAGTGCTCCTCCACCCAGCACTCGCAGTGCATCATTGACACCAGGAACATTGGCCCACATGTCAGATTATGCCTTGCAGATCCTAAAAAGGGACCCCCGCTTTGCCAAAATGATGAGCGATGACGACTACTGGTTGGCCAGCATCCTGCATCCACGCTATAAAGGCAAATTCCAAAACATAATGCCACAGGAGAACCTTGACCTAATATTGGCTAACAAACAAGCGGCTCATGTGATGGTTCTCACATGAGCCGTAGGGGCCGGGGGCAGCTTGGAAGAGGTGTTCGTGGTGCATACATCAGAAGTGGCGTTGGAGACAGGGGTTCATGACCATGTTGTGGACTGATTTTTCAAGTCCCGCTCACACGACTGGTAATACTGCATCGATTGAAAGTGACAGGAGACAGCAGTTGTCAACTATGGTTACAAACTACTTCTCGTCCCATATCGATGTTCTCCATCACAGGTCATTCCCATTTGACTATTGGGCCACTAAACTGGACACCTGGCCTGAATTGGCACAATATGCCTTACAGGAGCTCGCTTGCCCAGCTGCAAGTGTGCTATCGGAAAGAGTCTTCAGTGCAGCTGGATCAATCCTGACAGAAAAAAGGACCCGTCTGTCGACCGAAAATGTGGATGATCTAACCTTCATTAAAATGAACCATGCATGGGTTTCCAAGGATTTTGTCCCACCTTACCATGATGACACATAGGTTGCCAGAAAAATGGCTTGCTTTGGTCCTCCTCTTCCTCGGACTTGACCAATTTCGCCTTTAGCAGCAGCTGAATGTCCCACATCAACATATGCCATTTTGTAAACCTCCCTAACTGAGCTGCCTCCCCCCCCCCATGGCCGGGGTCACCACCTAGCGCACGCAACTGTGCGAGTGCCGTTGCCCTGGACAGGTGGGTAGGCCGACTCTTGGGCGTGGGCACTGGCACAGGGTCCCTCATAGTGCAATCAAGTGTCTCTCACGGTGGGGGTGCACACCCACCATCAGACACACTGCTGTACTATGAGGGGCACAGTGCCAGTACTGACGCCCACGAGTATGCCCCCCTTGCTTGGGCAGGGCCACATCATTTGCAATGATTACCTCTCCCTGCTCCTCCGCTGTGTAGTCTGGGCTGTCAAATCCTTCACTGGGACTGCCACTACAAATTTGTTGAACTGTTAGATGATGGTTAAGACATAGTTATGCCCTGTCCCGCTGGCTGGGCTCTAGCTTCAGATGATCAATGGCTTCCATTTCTTATGGACGTCGACTCACAGTGACATGCAGTGGTGGTTTATCATCAGCTTTCACAGTTTTCCTACTCACAGATGTGTGACATTCCGGCACACATTTTTAAATGTGCCCTCTCATGCCAATCCCATAGAATCACCTACGGCCTGTGGCTTCTGTCTTTTGCACTCCATAGTTACGTGACAGATCATGATAGGCAGTGAGCACCATGTTTACATCTCTCCCTGTGATAAAAATTTGATGGAGGTGAGTAACGCTGATGGGATCAACGGTACTGCAATACAGCAACACTTTCTTCACAAAGAAATGTTTTCGCTGTCTCCACACACAAATTAAATGAGGGTCAACATCGCCTCTGAGAATTGTGATGGAAGTTTTTCCCGTGATTATTAATTCCTAGATTTCTGCAATCACTAGACTTTATATCAGTAATTGTATGCATCTCATTTCCTATTGCGGAGAGGCTGGACTGTCTTACTCAGACAGAAATATATATGAATATTTAAAAATACCACCATAAGTGTATACTGGTGTACGCTTCAAATACATTTCCTTTTTTCTACTTTTTAGATTGTTGTCTAATCCATACTAAGAACACGGAGATTTTAAATGTTTAAACTATGCTATATATACCTGTAATCCGGTGATAATGTACCCTTTCTCACCTTTGTCCAATCACGTCTAATCCATACTGGGCCTGAGACCGTCTGAGCCTGCCTCCTGATCTATAGACATAGGTTTTTAATGTGTAAACTATGCTATACATACCTGTAATCCGGTGATACATTACCCTTTCTCACCTTTGTCCAATCACGTCTAATCCATACTGGGCCTGAGACCATCTGAGCCTGCCTCCTGATCTATAGACATAGGTGTTTAATGTGTAAACTATGCTATACATACCTGTAATCCGGTGATACGTTACCCTTTCTCACCTTTGTGCAATCACGTCTAATCCATACTGGGCCTGAGACCGTCTGAGCCTGCCTCCTGATATATAGACATAGGTTTTTAATGTGTAAACTATGCTACATATATACTGTACGTGTTATCTGGTGAAACTGTACCCTTTATCAACTTTCTACAATGTTGTCAAATCCATATTGGGCCTGAGAACAGCTGCCGAGCTGTTAAGCAAGTTACAGCACCTGTGCTTTGGACACGTAATTTTATCATTTTTTCAGGAATGCCGGTTAGGCCTAATTCCGTAATTGCGGTTGACCTGCACTTACTGGGAAATCATCGTTCGTGGGAAATAATTGGAATCCCAGATCCCCATCACTAACAGTGTTCAGCAGGTTATCAGCACCTGTAAGCGACAAAAGCTGGTCCTTTCAGTGTAGCGCGCATGCAGCCCCGGACATGTAAGGGCATGATAGACCTGTTATTGCTCGATCTCGCGTGCCAGAGCCTCGCGTATCCCTCTAGTAAGCTTGACGCGTACCGCGGGGTCATGCCGGAGTCTCGGTCGTTAACAGAATAAAGCTGAGAAATCGCTAGCACAACTACAAACGGACATACCACACCACACACAGAATCGACAAAGCTTGCAATCTGTCCATCTTTTCTGTAGCTTGTATGGTTGTAGTTTCCCGGGTGGAGTCCAATTAAGCCACAGGCTCCACTCCTGGTGGTGCCCTTTTGGACATTCCTTTAAGGTTCAGCTTTGCAATCATACAGCCCCCGGAAACCAAACACTTTGCCTTCATGGACGCTGTTTGGAGGTTCGTGGGAATAACGCCGCCCCATCGGCAGTTGGCATAATTTATTGGTGGGAAGTCCGACGGTATATGATCGTGTTCGATTTCAGAAATTTTTTTTTTTTTGGTTTGTATTTTACATTTATTCCAGCCTTTCTTGACTTCATAAGGGCATGACAAGCCTATATCTGTGTCTCCTCCACCTCTTCCTTTTACTCCTCCACCTCTTTTCTAAACGTAGTTGCCCTTTTCCATATGTTATTTTTGTCTTCTGAGCATTTTGTCTGCTTTGGGACACCTTTAAAGGTGTTTTGTATTTGGTTTCTATGTGTTTGTATGTGTTTGTGTTTGCCTGCCATTGTTTTCAATGGGGTTCGACGGTGTTCTTCGAACGTTCAACGAACATTCGACGAACCGAACCAAAACACTAGAGGGGGGCTCAACACTACTCCTGATATATAGACGTACATTGTTAATGTTTAAAGTAAGCTATATATACCTGGTGTGTGGTGATACTGTACCCTTTCTGCCAGGAAGTCCTCCTCCAACCAACACTCTAAGTGTATCATTGACACCTGTAACATTGTCCCACATGTGTGATTATTTTTTGTGGATCTTCTTGTTATATTGTGGTGTGATCCACCTGAGCGTGTCTATGGGTTACTCCTGCAATTTAGATGTACATTTAAAAATTACCCCAACATTGTATACAGCTCTACGCTTGTGATACATTACCCATTTACTGCTTGTTATATTCTGGTCTAATCCAAACTGACCAAGTGAGAGTTATTTTCTGACTGTGGAAATAAATAATGAGATTGATAACAATGACACCTACACTGTGTACAGCTGTACTCTTGAGATCCATTACCGTTTTACGGCTTTTTAGATTGTGTTGTAATCCAATACTGAGCCAAAGAGAGTGTCTGTGTCTGCCTCCTGAAATATCTACGGAGATTTAGAATGTTTAAACTATACTATATATACCTGCTATCTGATGATACTGTACACTTTGTCTAATTTTTATATTCTTGTCTAATCCATACTGAGCCTGTGAGCGTCTCTGTGTGACTGATGGAATATATAGGGAGATTGACAATTATCCTTTGACTGAATAGATCTGTACACTTCTGATGCAGTGCCATATATCTGATGTTATTTTGGGTCTATTTTCTGCAAAATTTTGAAGTTTGGTGGAAGAGGCCGCGGACGTGGGCGTGGGGGGGCCAGCTGGTGCTGATGGTGGTTGTGCATCTGCTGGTAGTGGCAAAATCACAATAGCATCTAAGGCAGGAGGTGTTGAGCCTGCGTCATGGTCTGGCTCCGGAACGCCTGGAAGGCTACCTTTTCTGGGAGTAGGTTAACCGCTTTTAAAGGCGGAGCATGACGAACTGGTTTTGGCTTACATTGCCGAAACAGACTCCAGCAAATATGCCCTCCTCTTCTGAAGTTTCAAAAAATGCAAGCACTGAGTCGTCAAGTGCTGGCTCCTGGTCAGGAAGAACACCTTTCCTTGTGTCCTTCACCCCCACCAAAAGTGAATGATGCAGCAGGCCACACTTCACATTAGTCCATGTAGTTCTTTCTATCATACCATGCCTGGGTTATCAAGTCAAATTGTGGATTCCCAAGTCCAAGATGAATCTGACATGGAGTGTGGGTGGCCAGCCAGGGCAGTGGGGTTAATCGGTACTGGGCCGGTGTCTCACAGGGATGTGTCACGGTAGTGGTGACCCGTTCCGTGGCCATGGGCGTCCATGCAAAGGGGTGAATTACGTTTATAGGTGAATGATACGTGACGCCACCTGTGGTTTCTGATTAGATTGACCAGCGCTGCAGTGTCGCTTCTCTGGGACAGATGTTGTGGTGCAGCTAAGATGTAGAAGCCCTGCACAGGTAGGGCCGTAGTCGCAGGGCAGATGAAAGAGATGGTAGATGGTGTGCAGTGCAGGATGTAGCAGAGCCGTGCGCCAGGCGCAGGAGAAAGATGATAAACACAGTCGTGCAGTTCCTTTACCTGTACTTGGTAAGTGCCGTCCAGGACCCAGAGTACAGATGGAGAAGGAGTTGGTCAACCTGGAAGCCAATTTTGAATTCTCTCTCTGCAGATAGGTAGTGTGGCCTCCGTTCTAGCGCTTATCTGAGGTACTCGCAGTGCTGAGTTCAATGAAGTTCCCCCTGTTGACTCTCTTTTGGAACTTTCTCATATGGCAGGCAGCCGTAGCCTTTTCCTTCTGGTTCCCACACGTCGATGCTGGGGCCTCTGAGCCTTAGTTGGGTGCAGAGCATTTACAGCTGCTACTTCCTCCAATTTCTGCTGCAGGAACGTCAGTGTCCCTACAAACTCGGAGACCGGAATCCGAACCATGCGCTCCAGCTAGGAGTGAGCTTTAACTCTGCTCATCCTCCAGCTCCCCTTCTCACGTCCACACTAGTGTTGAGCATTCCGATACTGCAAATATTGGGTATCGGCTGATATTCGCTGTATCGGAATTCCGATACAGAGTACCGATATTTTTTCAATATCAGATACCGGAATCGGAAGTCCCCATAATGCATTGAGCCACTGTTGTGGCTGTGATTGGCTGCTGAAATGACGTCATCATGATGCGCAGTCTGTGCGCATCATGATGCGCGGTCTGTGCCAGCTGCCGGTGGTCTGTACGGGCCTCTCAGGGGCCTGTGCCGGCTGCCGGTGGTCTGTGCGGGCCTGCTGGGGGTCTTGTGTGTGTGTGCAGGCATCGTCCGATGGGACTACAAGTCCCATGGGACGATGCCTGCTACACTGACAGTGATTGACACATTTGCCAATGATGGGACAGTAGTAGTCCCATCATCCGACTAATGTGTTGAATGTAAAAAAAAAATATATATATACATACTACATACATACTACATATATACTACATTCATACAACATACATATATACTACATACATGCTACATATATACTACATTCATACAACATACATACATACTACATACATACTACATACATGCTACATATATACTACATACATACAACATACATATTGTGGCAGGGCTAAGGGTCGTGTAATTGATGGGAGATATGTGTCTCATAAATGGCTTGTCTCTATAATGTAAGGCATAAGTAAAGCGTACCAGATATTATTATTGTGGTTGTTTGAAGGACCTGTGGTGAGGTCACAGTCAGGTGACCAGTCAGCTGCTGAGTTTGTGGGTGTGGCTACAGCCTTATAATGTGGCCTGCTCCTGAACCAGGGAGTTGTGTGTGGGGAGGACTAAGCCTCCCATGTGTGCTGAGACTCCTGCTCTGAGTCTACAACTACGGACATTTTGTGTTATTTTGCCTGAGCTAAAGGCTATTTGTTTGGTGTTACGTTGCCTTGTGCGTTTATGCCGTGAATAAACCGCAAGCACTGTTGAAGAACCTGTCTCATATTTGTCTCCCGCTGCACCTAAGCGAGCCACATCCCCACAATTGGTGGTACACGTGCGGGCAGCGGTCCCAGCAGAGACTTGAGACAGTTGCTGCATGTCCTGGGTGAAGTTTGCAGCAGGGCAACAAGTACTGCCGGGAATCATGGAGGACCTCATGAAACACCTGGTCCAGTCCCAGGCACTGCAGCAGGAAACCAACAAGCTGTTGTTACAGCAGATCCAGCAAGGCCAGCAGGAGCAGCGGCAGCAGTTCCAGCAGAGCCAGCAGGAACAACGGCAGCAGATGCAGCTTCTGGCAACCGCCATCCAGGAGGGCAGGACGAGCGCCCCAACCCCAGGTCGGGCTGATGCCACCGAAGTCGAGAAGGCGGTAAGACGCGCATTACAGAAAATGACCCCTGAGGATGATGTTGAGGCCTTCCTGACGGTGTTTGAAAGGGTGGCTGAGAGGGAAAAACTTCAGCCAGAGCGGTGGGCGGAGGTACTGGCCCCATACCTAACGGGGGAGCCCCAGAAGGCGTACTTTGACCTGACGGTACAAGATGCCAGAGAGTATCCCAAATTAAAAGCGGAAATTCTCGCCCGCTTGGGGGTAACAATGACTACCAGGGCACAGAGAGTGCATCGTTGGGCCTATCACCGGGACAAACCCCCGCGCTCCCAAATGTTTGACATGTTGCACCTGGTCCAGAAATGGCTGCAGCCAGAGTCGGCTTCCCCGGCACAGATGGTAGAGCGAGTTGTGATGGATCGGTTTGTGCATTCTCTGCCGAGACCTCTACAGACTTGGGTTGCCCAGGGTGATCCCCAAAATGCTGATGAACTGGTTGGGCTGGTCGAGAGATACCAGGGGATGGAAGGTTCCCTGGGGAAGCAGCCCATTCCGTATTGGGGGTCCCAGCAGGGGGCGGAGTCACAAAAAGGCGTGGTGCGTCCAAGGTCAAAAGGGGTGGGGGAGGCGGTGCCCAAGGTCCTCTCGGGTGTTATTTGCTGGAAATGTCATGAGCCAGGACATATAGCGGCCCGTTGTCCCCAGACCACCGAGCAGATGGACTGCAGCATGGGACTCCGTAGTTCATACTACGCATATCCAGCTTGCAGTGTGAACTCGCTACCTAACAAGGGGCCACAAGCGTGTCCCGTGAAGGTGAACGGTCGAGCAGCAATGGCGCTTCTGGAATCCGGGAGCTTGGTGACCCTTGTGAGGGCCAGTTTTCCTCTAAACATACTCCCGGGTAAAAAGATTGGTGTTCGGTGCATACATGGCGATGCAAAGGACTACCCTATGGCTAGGGTGAAGATTGAAACGGCGCATGGCACCGAGTCGCATGAAGTTGGTGTTGTTCGAGACTTGTTGCATCCCATAATTATTGGCCGGGATTTCTGTCTGTTTTGGGATCTGTGGGGGAGGGGTTCTGAGTGTGCTAGCAAGAGCAGGGAACCAATCCAACCCACTGAGGTATCGCCACCACCAGAGGCAGACGACTTTCCTTTATGTGTCCTTGTTGGGGATGAAGAGGAAGGGTCCCCTGTACCTGACATCCCGGAGTTAGGGGTGGCCGGGGAGAATTTTGGGACTGCCCAACATAGGGACCCCACACTAAGGGAAGCCTTTAACAATGTCACCGTCATTAATGGGGTTGCACAAGAGCCAGGAGCAGACACAAGGTTTCCCCATTTTATGTTGAGTGGGGAATTGTTGTACCGGGTCACGAAAATAAGGGAGGAGGTGGCAGAGCAGTTAATAGTACCAGGCCCCTATAGACGAAAAGTGTTGGACATGGCCCATTCACACATCTTGGGGGGACACCTGGGGGTGGAAAAAACCCATTAACGGGTTGTACAGAGGTTCTATTGGCCTGGGTGTCACCGGGAAATAGTAAACTATTGCAGGTCCTGCCCGACATGTCAGTTAACTGCCCCCACATCTCATTTTCGGAACCCTCTTGTGCCACTGCCCATTATTGAGGTGCCATTTGAGAGAATTGCCATGGACTTGGTCGGTCCCTTAGTTAAATCAGCTCGGGGGCATCAGTATATATTAGTCATCCTGGACTATGCCACAATATATACTACATACATGCTACATATATACTACATTCATACAACATAAATATATACTACATACATACTACATATTGTGAGAATCATGTGGGAATAGTGGATGAGGGCAGGTATATCTCGCCCAGATTCCTTTCCTATGTGGCCTAGTCTGGTCAGTATCGCACCTGCTTACTAATGGATAATGGGAGGTGGATATATAAGGATGCAAGGTGGTTGTGTGAGTGTCTCAGCCTGGGAACACAGAGAGCCTGTCTGTGTGAGAGACACACACGTGTGTGGAAGCAGTGCCCACTGCAACTGTGGTTTGGCTGGACGGGAGAAGCCCGCCAGTTGGTAGTTAGGTTGTACTTTGTTTAGTTAGTGCCGGACAGGCAAGGATTTGTTTTATGTTTTATTTCTTTGATGCATTGCTTTCACCATTAATAAACCTGACCCAGAGTCAGTTATACCCGAATCCCAGCTCTGCGCCTGAGTTTTATGCTGAACGCACATGACCTTTGACCCCAGCAAAGGCGATCCCGGAGTGTTTTATCACATTGTGGTGGAGAACGCGGGCATCACGTTGCAAGCATGAGCATGGAGGACGTGGTGAAAGCGCTGGTACAGTCCACCGCCGTCCAGCAAGAAGCTAATCGGGTGATGATGGCCCAGCTGAAGGAGTTGGTGGACATGACAGCTACCGATCGTTCGCTTCTCCAGCAGGTGGCGCAGCGCCTGGCAAGCCTACAGGAAGTTAACCTGGAAGCCGAGTCGAGAGTGATTCACGTGAGTCGGTACTGGCAGAAGATGACGACCGAAGATGACGTCGAGGCGTACCTGACCACGTTTGAACGGACGGCGGTGCGAGAAAAATGGCCGAAGGCACGATGGGCCGGCCTGATTGCCCCGTTTCTTTCCGGTGAGGCCCAAAAGGCTTATTATGACTTAGAGCCTGAAGCCGCGCAGGACTTTGACAAACTGAAAGCTGAGATCTTGGCCTGGCTGGGAGTGACGACCGCTGTCCGTGCACAGAGAGTGCATCAATGGACTTATCAGCCGGATAAACCACCGCGGTCACAGATGTTCGACCTGATCCACGTGACGAAGAAGTGGCTACAACCCGAGGTGTTGACAGCGCCAGAGATAATTCAGAGAGTCGTCATGGACAAGTACCTGAGAGCTCTACCGCCAGCCCTGAGGAAGTGGGTAAGCCATGGAAATCCTACGACGGCAGATCAACTGGTGGATCTGGTTGAACGTTACTCCGTGGCGGAAGGACTCTGAGACGACGCTACCCCACCTCGTTCTTCATCATCTCCACGGGGAACCGGTAAGACTGTTCCAGGGAGTAGGGGAGATGGAAAAATCCCTAAGACAGTGGGGGAGGAAAACGGGACTGCCCGCACTGCGAGGCCGAGAGTAACGAACTATGGTCTAAGCAAGGGGCCCGTTAGGTGTTTCCGCTGCCAAGAGATGGGACATATTGCTGCGAACTGTCCGGTCACTACTGAACCCATGCAGTGCGACGTCACAGACTCTAAAAACCGCATGTCTATGGTTGCATGGGTAGTGAGTGTGAATGCCGGTCAAAAGGATGTGGAAAAACACCTGTGTGATTTAACTGTTGATGGCAAAAATGTGGTGGCATTGTTAGACTCGGGAAGTGTGGTGACTCTGGTGAAGGCCAGTCTGGTGTCAGCCCCGACTGGACCATCAGACAAATTTTCTGTAACGTGTGTGCATGGAGACACCTGTTCGTACCTCACCGCGGTCATATGCATTACTACTTCCTATGGGTCTGTGCAACATAAAGTGGGACTCGTCCCGGCGTTATTGCATGATGTTATCCTGGGCCGGGATTTTCCCCACTTCTGGCAATTGTGGGAGAATCAGTTGATGCCCTCGGGTAATAGTGTACATGATTCTTCTCCCAGGGCGCGGGTGGGTCCCGAACCCCTGGAAGAGGTCTCCCCGGAAGACTCGGGGGAAGAGTCTGCTGGGAATGACCTACAGTTCCCGTTTTCAGTCATGGCGGGTGATACGGTGGAGACCGGGGAAGAGGAGGAGGCCGACAGCCGTCCACCTCCCCGTTTGCCGGATTTAGAAGTTCAGAAAGATGACTTCCAAAGCGAGCAAATAAAGGATCCTACCTTTTCTCAGGCTAGGACAAATGTGAAAGTGATAAATGGGGTACCCGTAGAACTTGGCTCTAGGCTGGCATATCCTTACATGGTTCTAGAGAATGATTTACTCTATCAGATAGAGAAAAAGGGGGAAGATACGGTGCAACTATTAGTCGTGCCAAAACCCTACCGGCGGCAGGTCCTGGACCTGGCCCACGGACATGTGATGGGAGGTCACCTGGGAGTCCAGAAAACCACCGAAAGGATATTACACTGTTTTGTTTGGCCAGGCATGCATCACGATATTCGTGTATATTGCGAGTCTTGTCCTGACTGCCAAGCATCTGCACCTAAGCCCTGGTTCTGTAGCCCTTTGGTACCCCTACCTATTATTGAAGTCCCGTTTGAGAGGATTGGGATGGATTTAGTTGGGCCCCTTCCACGGTCTGCACGTGGACACCAACATATCCTGGTCATCTTGGATTATGCCACTCGTTACCCGGAGGCCATCCCTTTGCGTAACACGGCCACCAAGACGATAGCCAAGGAGCTGGTGCATGTGTTTAGTCGGGTCGGTATACCAAAACAGATACTCACCGACCAGGGGACCCCCTTTATGTCCAGGATAATGAAGGAGCTCTGCCGATTGTTACAAATCGAACCGTTACGCACATCCGTGTATCACCCTCAAACCGACTGGTTGGTGGAACGGTTCAATAAAACTCTGAAGCAGATGCTGAGAAAGGTGATAGACAAGGATGGGAAGAACTGGGACTATTTACTGCTGTATTTGCTTTTTGCCATCAGGGAAGTACCCCAGTCTTCCACGGGATTCTCGCCTTTCGAGTTATTGTACGCCCGACGTCCTCGCGGACTGTTAGACGTTGCAAAAGAAACCTGGGAGGGTCAGGTCACTCCATTTAAAACAGTGATAGATCACGTCACACAAATGCAGGACCGTATTGAGGCTGTTATGCCTATCGTCAAAGAACACATGATATAGGCTCAAGGAGCCCAAAAAAGAATCTATGATAGGGGCGCCAAGATCCGTACGTTTGCACCCGGAGATAGGGTGTTGATCCTGGTCCCCACGGTGGACAGTAAGTTCCTGGCAAAGTGGCAGGGCCCCTTTGAGATCAAGGAAAGAGTTGGTGAAGTAAACTACAAAGTATACCAGGCAGGTAAACGGAAACCTGAGCAGATTTATCATGTAAATCTGATAAAGCCCTGGAAGGATCGGTCTGACTTGAGTCATTGAGGAATCGCACAGTGCGTGGTCCAGCCCGATTGTGCTAATTCCTAAACCGGACGGCACCATCCGGTTCTGCAATGACTTCAGGAAACTGAATGCGGTCTCAAAATTTGATGCCTACCCCATGCCCCGGGTCGACGAGTTAATAGATCGGTTAGGAAAAGCCCGGTATATTACGACCCTAGACCTAACAAAGGGGTATTGGCAGATCCCTCTGGTGGAGGCTGCCAGAGAAAAGACAGCATTTGCTACGCCGGAAGGTTTATTTCAGTATGTGTATATGCCGTTTGGACTGCATGGGGCACCGGCGACCTTCCAGAGACTGATGGATCGAGTCTTGAGGCCACATAGGCGGTATGCTTCGGCCTATTTGGATGACATTGTCATTTACAGCTTGGACTGGGAGACTCATCTCCAGAAAGTACAAGCTGTGATTGACGACCTGTGGGAGGCAGGTCTAACCGCGAACCCCAAGAAATGTCACATCGGGCTAGAAGAAGCCCGGTATTTGGGGTATGTAATTGGGAGGGGTGTTGTTAAACCCCAGGTTGATAAGATTCAGGCGGTTCAGGACTGGCCACAACCTGTCAACAAGAAGCAGGTGCAAGCCTTCCTGGGGATCGCCGGTTATTATCGCCGGTTCATACCAAATTTTGCAGCCATCGCTACCCCCCTGACGGATCTTACAAAAGGGAAAGACTCCGTCATTATTAAATGGAGTTTAGCGGCTGAAGAAGCCTTCCATAGCCTAAAACGGGCACTTTGCTCTCAGCCCGTACTGGTGACTCCGGACTTCAGCAGTGAGTTTGTGGTACAAACGGATGCCTCTGATACCGGTATCGGGGCTGTACTCTCACAAGTGAGGGACGGAGTGGAACACCCAGTCCTCTATCTCAGCAGGAAGCTGAATAAACACGAGCAAAGGTATGCAGTCGTAGAAAAAGAGTGCCTCGCCATTAAGTGGGCTCTAGAGGCCCTCAAATATTACCTGGTGGGCCAAAAGTTCAGGCTGATCACTGACCATGCCCCTCTCAAGTGGATGCACTTGAACAAGGAACGGAATAGCCGGGTGACCCGGTGGTTCCTTGCCCTGCAGGCCTACACTTTTACGGTGGAGCACCGCCCAGGGGTACAGATGGGAAATGCAGATGCCCTGTCCCGAGTGCACTGCTTGGCGGGTGTCATTGCTCGACCGGAGTTGTCTGAGCAGAAGGGGGGGATATGTGAGAATCATGTGGGAATAGTGGATGAGGGCAGGTATATCTCGCCCAGATTCCTTTCCTATGTGGCCTAGTCTGGTCAGTATCGCACCTGCTTACTAATGGATAATGGGAGGTGGATATATAAGGATGCAAGGTGGTTGTGTGAGTGTCTCAGCCTGGGAACACAGAGAGCCTGTCTGTGTGAGAGACACACACGTGAGTGGAAGCAGTGCCCACTGCAACTGTGGTTTGGCTGGACCGGAGAAGCCCGCCAGTTGGTAGTTAGGTTGTACTTTGTTTAGTTAGTGCCGGACAGGCAAGGATTTGTTTTATGTTTTATTTCTTTGATGCATTGCTTTCACCATTAATAAACCTGACCCAGAGTCAGTTATACCCGAATCCCAGCTCTGCGCCTGAGTTTTATGCTGAACGCACATGACCTTTGACCCCAGCAAAGGCGATCCCGGAGTGTTTTATCACAATATATACTACATTCATACAACATACATATATACTACATACATACTACATATATACTACATTCATACAACATACATATATACTACATACATGCTACATATATAATACATTCATACAACATACATACATACTACGTACTACATACATACTACATATATACTACATTCTTACAACATACATATATACTACATACATGTTACATATATACAAAATACATATACACTACATACATGCTACATATATACTACATTCATACAACATACATATATACTACATACATGCTACATATATACTACATTCATACAACATACATATATACTACATACATACTGCATACAATACATTCATACATTCATACAATACATACATATAGACATACAGTACATATAACATAGAGTACATACTTACCATTACTTGTCACTTTGTTCCCCGAAGCCATTGTCATCTATGAAATAAATTAGAAAATAACAAACAAACAATATACTTACCCTGATCCGCAGAAATCCACGAGTGTCCCATGCCGATTTCACGTGGAGAACAGCAGCATCAGCTGATGCGACCGTTCTCCAGGCGGCTCCAGGAATCCAACGACGGAAGGTAGGTATCCTTCCGCCCTGTATTCCTCCGCCAATCTAAAAAAATAGTCCCTAGTCTCACTTTATGGCAAAAGCTGTGTGAGAAAGTTCCCACACAGCTTTTGCCATAAAGTGAGACTAGGGACTATTTTTTACAGCGGCGGAGGAATACAGTGTGGAAGGATACCTACCTTCCGTCATTAATGCTACATGTAGCATGTATGTAGTATATATGTATGTTGTATGAATGTAGTATATATGTAGTATATATGTAGTATATATGTATGTTGTATGAATGTAGTATATATGTAGCATGTAGTATGTATGTAGTATGAATGTAGTATATATGTATGTTGTATGAATGTAGTATATATGTATGTTGTATGAATGTAGTATATATGTAGCATGTATGTAGTATATATGTATTAAAAACACATGTGACATGCACAAATGTGAACACGTCGGTCAGACAACACTCACACCACCCATTAACAAAGATACAAGAGAACACAGAATGACAGATTTGCAAAAATTCTCTGCAGCCAAAAATATGGCAGTGATCAGCAAGTGCTGGATAACAAACACAGGGTATTTAGTCGTTAACTTTTTTGCAAAAAAATGTATACCAAGCTGCCTCACCAACGTCAAGGTAACCTGTATTGAAGCAGGATGTAGTATATATGTATGTTGTATGAATGTAGTATATATGTAGCATGTATGTAGTATATATGTATGTTTTATGAATGTAGTATATATGTAGTATGTATGTAGTACGTAGTATGTATGTATGTTGTATGAATGTAGTATGTATGTAGTATATATGTATGTTGTATGAATGTAGTATATATGTAGTATGTATGTATTATATATGTATGTTGTATGAATGTAGTATATATGTAGCATGTATGTAGTATATATGTATGTTGTATGAATGTAGTATATATGTAGCATGTATGTAGTATATATGTATGTTTAATGAATGTAGTGTATATGTAGTATGCATGTAGTACGTAGTATGTATGTATGTATGTATGTTGTATGAATGTAGTATAAATGTAGTATGTATGTAGTATGTATGTTGTATGAATGTAGTATATATGTAGTATGTATGTAGTATACTGTATATGTATGTTGTATGAATGTAGTATATATGTAGCATGTATGTAGTATATATATATGTTGTATGAATGTAGTATATACAGTATGTAGTATGTTAGTAGTATGTATGTAGTATGTATATATATGTATATATATATATATATATATATATATATATATATATATTTTTTACATTCAACACATTAGCCGGATGATGGGACTACTACTGTCCCATCATTGGCAAATGTTTCAATCACTGTCAGTGTAGCAGGCATCGCCCGATGGGACTTGTAGTCCCATCGGACAATGCCTGCACACACACAAGACCCCCGGCAGGCGGCACAGACCACTGGCAGCCGGCACAGGCCCCCGGCAGCTGGCACAGGCCCCTGAGGATCCCGTACAGACCACCGGCAGCCGGCACAGGCCCCCGACAGCCGGCACAGGCCCCCTGAGAGGCCCGTACAGACCACTGGCAGCCGGCACAGACCACCGACAGCTGGCACAGGCCCCCGAGAGGCCCGTACAGACCACTGGCAGCCGGCACAGGCCGCCGGCACAGACCACCGAGAGGCCCGTACCGACCACCGACAGCCCGCACAGACCCCGCCCGCACACACAGACACTCACAGGGTCCGCCCACGCACCGCCCACACTCTTCCCCCCTCCCGAAAGGGTTTTTTTTATTCCGATATTTCTGTCCCATTGACTTTAATGGGACTTCCGGTATCGGAATCGGCGATACCCGATACTTTTTTTGTATCGGGCCGATCCAATCCGATCCGATACTTTTGAATATCAGATGGTATCACTCAACACTAGTCCACACACTTCCCCTTCCCTGCACAGAGTGCCCTAACTTACCTCCTCCCGACCACAGAGAGCAGCTCCTCAGCAGTCAGGTTCAGAGGTCTCCCTGCTGGCCTGGAGTGGGAAATGTCTTGTGTGTTGGTTTAACTGCTAGAGAGATCCTTTGCTGCTCCCAAGCATGACATCACACTCCCTAGGAGGAAGGTAATGCCACTGTGACGACCGTACTCCTGGGGACGCCACAAGTGCACTGATGCCCAGTCGAGGGCCCACCCGCCATCAGACACACCGCCACACACCGCCGTACTATGAGGGGCCCTGTGCCAGTGCCGTCACCAACGAGTGGGCCCCCCCTGCTTGCTCTGGATCACAGCACTTGCAAAGTTGAAATACTTACCTCTCCCTGCTCCACCGCCATGACGTCTTCCGCGTGTCCTGACAGTGATATTCTGATCAGAGAGCGCAATGACATCACGTCTGTACGCCCTCTGCCTAAACAACTAAGTGCAGTGAGATGGAAGATGGGGACGACGAGGAGTCCAGACTAGTACAGGGATTCCCTAGCGAGGAGACTTATTTAATTGTTTTCAATGTTGGGACAGCAATTTTTGGGGAGCACTATACTCTGGAGAATTATATATGGGCCCACCATACACTGGAGCATTCCAAAGGTGGACATCAGACACTAGAGCAGCATTTACAGGGCCCATTATACACTAGAGCATTAGAAATGGGGCCCATTATATATGGAGCATTATTTGGGCCCATAAGACAGTGGAGCTTCATCCATGGGGACCAACATATACTGTAGCATTATGTGGACCTCATCATATACTGTTTCAAACATTATATGGGACCAATGATTCGGTATGGAGAAATATAAGGGCCTCATTACTCTGTATGGCGCACTATGCGGTGGCCATAATACTGTATGGAGTTATATACTGTCCGTTTTTGGAGCTATTGGAGAATTTAAAATCGATATCAGTCATGAGATGTAAGAAGTGAAGTATTTTTCATTGTACTATACCGCTATTTCTCTGCCGTATCGGAGCATCATGAGTTGTGGTATGTGATAAAAGGGCGCTCTTTGGCCCAGGGCACATGAAAACCTGGAGCCAGCCCTACCCCCCCACAACTTTAGCCAAATAACCCCCAGTTTTCAGTGCGTAATTATTATTATGAAGTAAATTAAGGTTGACAAGCTTCAGTAATAAGAATTGATGTTTTTGGCATTAAAATGGGCACTGTAGGTGTGTTTACTGTCCTCCACTCCCTGCCGACTTTGCTTCCCCATTGACTTGCATTGGGTTTCGTGTTTCAGTCGGCCTTCGACTTTTCACGATAATCGGCCGATTTCGTTCGACCCGACTTTTGAGAAAGTCGGGTTTCATGAAACCCGACTCGACCCGAAAAAATGCAAAGTCGCTCATCTCTATCAGTCAGGATTATATTAGCAGCATCTCTATATGTTACATGTATTATGCACTAATGAAGTATCAGTGGCCAGTGGTTGTATATGTATTGATTACTGTATATTGATCTGTGGGGACCATGTTTGTCCCAATTTGCTGGATCTTTTAAGTGTTTTTAACCGTGTACTGTTGTTTCTGGTTTTGTTAATAAAAATATTTTTTGCTATATCTATTTGCATTTTGTGTGGTGATCCTTAGTATATGCATGGCTTTTTTCTATATGACTATGATTTACTTTACATGCATTGGAGTGATCCCTGAGGTAACAATTTTTCTTGTTGTTTTTATGATGGTGCCCATTTGGCGCCCCTGAGGGTTCAGTTGCCACAGAGGCACTGCAGCTCCTCCTGAGGAGTGGTGCCTCACCATCCAGGTAAGGTGGAGACACCTGACCACACTCCAACACCTGCACCCCACACCACAAAGTAGTGTAGCAAAGCACCTTCGGCGGCTCCCTGCTTGGAGTGTAGCATAGCACCCCTTGGTGGCTCCCTGCTTGGAACACGAAACGTGCTGGGAGGTGGGTGGAGTTTAGTTTACATAAAAGAGCGGGAAGAGTTGAGTCAGTCAGTCAGTCAGTCTTTCACTCAGTCAGTGAGTGAGGATGTAGAAGGTCAGAGAGTGAGAAAGAGAAGATCCCCGGGAGAGGGATGGAAGAAGGAAGTGCTGCAGCAGGCCACAGTGATCTGGGTCTGCTGGTACAGGAAAGAGACAGAGAAAGGAAGCTTGATTCTCCATTGGAAATAAGGATTAGTACGGAACGTAAGGAGAATAGGAGGACTAAGGATCAGGGTTGGAAGAAGAACCCTTCCCAAGTTCTAAGCGCAAGGCCGGGGTCCGGTCCCCGAGGTTGTATAGATATTAATGGTCCTACAGCAGACACCAGAGGAATAGAAGTAGTGACCACTTTATTCCCACACAAGACTTGGGGGCACAACAGCAACAATAGTGAGCCGGGACTAGGTAGTAAGGAGTCCCCGAAGCAGGCTACAGATGTCTGCCGTACAAGTAGAGTTCATAGGAACATCTGACAGGTAGAACTCCAGTGTAACTCAGTACAGTGAGCACTTCACTCAAAGGCACTATAAGAGGAGACGTTCAGAAAAGGCACATATGTTGGCGGAGTGTTGGAAGGGAGTACTTCATCTTGCCTGGAAGTTGGCTGAGCTCCTGACCCGGAGGACACAGCACGGATGCGGTCACCTGTACCACAACAGACTGTGAGTAAAGCTTTGGAACTACATGCCCTGGTGTCCTCCACTTATTCCGGCGCCAACCCGTCCAGCACTGCTTCATCCCTTGCACCCGACACTACACCATCTAAGTGTCACTTCACCTACTCTGCCCTGGGACTACAGCCCTGCCTGTGGAGGGCTATAACATCACTGCTGCACCACACCATCTGTCCCAGAGGATCTGTCCGCAGTGTCGGCTTACATCTACATTGCCGAACACCACAGGTGGCATGACGAATCACTTATAAACTTTCCCCTTTTTACAATGGGCGCCCAGGGCCATGGGCTGGGTCCCAGCTGCCGTGACATCTCCCATTGAAGCTCATCGGGCACGGTACAGAGTACCCCACAGCCCTGGGAGGGTGACGGGAGAGCGACCCACCCAGGGAGGGCGACCCACAACCCACCCACTTATTACTTTTCTCTACTCGAGGTGTACGGAGCAGAGCCGTGTGTGTACGGAGCGGAGCCATGTGTGCACGAGGTGTGCAGAGCAGAGCCATGTGTGTACGAGGTGTACGGAGTGGAGCCATGTGTGTACGAGGTGTACAGAGCAGAGCCGCGTGTGTACGAGGTGTACGGAGCGGAGCCACGTGTGTGGGAGGTGTACGGTGCTGAGCCGTGCATGTACAATTTGTACGGAGCAGAGTTGTTTGGGTGTGGAGAGGAGCCATGTTTGTACAGAGTGGAACTGTGCGTCTACATGTACATGTCTGACATGTACTGAGCAGAGCCGTGTGTGTACAGAGTGGAGCTTTGTTCCACCATGTTTTGGTTCTTTTAATAAGTAGATTTTTTTTATAAAACAATGATTGGATCCATCTGAATATTCCATGTATTGTTCTCCAATATTTCCTCTCTATTATTCCCATCTGTGTATTATCGTCTTGTGTGTTTTTCCTTCTTCCTAATATTATTCTGTGTTCGGCAGCTGCAGGAGAGAATGTCGAAAGTAATGCCTATCATGAAGGAGAATCTTCTCCAGGCACAGGAGGCACAGGCACGGGTCTATAACCAATCAGCGAGGCTGAGGCAGTTCCAGCCCGGGGACCCCATGCTAGTGCTTATCCGTACGGTGAAGAGCAAGTTCCTAGCTAAGTGGTAAGGCCCATACAAGGTGGTGGAAAAACTGGGTGAAATTAATTACAAGGTACACAGCCGGGTCAAAGGAAGCGGCACCAAATATACCATGTGAACTTGCTAAAACCATGACGAGACCGAGAATCACTGGATGCCCCTTGCATGGGAGCCAGTCCCAAAGCCACAGTAGACGATGTCACTGTTGTGAAGACTCTAACGTCCAACAGAGGAAAAAGCGTTGGGAGCTGTTACAGCAGAACCATGACCTGTTCTCAGGGCTTAGTCATACAGGCATTGGCTCACAGCACCTCATGGAAACATAGGGTCAACATTACCCAAGGTTGAAGCGCACATCGTATCCAAGTAGTCCTTCTTGGAATACATCCAAATACCAGATAATGAAAAAGGACAGCGCCTCACAAGGTGGTGAATTTACATCACATTTATTCCGCCTCCAGTTACGACGTTTTGATCAAAAGAGATCTTTATCAAGCACAATACACATTAACCCCACTTAAATAAGGGGTGTTGTATACACTAGTTAACCACCAATCATAGACATACAAATACAATTATATAAATAAACCACAAATGTCATGTTTAAAAATACCCCAACGGAGTAGGAGTTAGAAAAGTATCTTCCTGGCACCAGAGTCGCCCCCTTCAATTGCTCGTCTAAGTATTATGCATGAACATATATGTCCGGGAAGGCCACAGTATAGATTTAGCAATAACGAAAACTTGATTCCAGGTCACCAGTTGCTCTATGCTCATCCATCTGCGGCTCAGACACCGGCCTCGCTCTGGCCTCCCATCAAGGACAATAGAAAAAATTGGAGTCCGGCTCAACAGGACTGGAGTTTTCTTTTCTTTTTATTTTCCAAAAGAAAATACAGTGCATCCAAAAGAAAATTTTCATGGTCGACATGACCCAGTCGACGCATTTTGACTGCACTAAGTGTGATATCTGTTTGCAACACAGACCAGTGTTTTTGAGATAGATAGATAGAATGGAAAAATGGTTATGGGATGTCCTTCCACATTATTCTTTTTGTTTTGGTGTTTGTTTCTTGCTTTTAATTGCTGTTTGTTTTTTATTTTTTCATTTTTAGAATATAATGGCATGATATGTTTCGGATGTTTGCTTTGGGTATCCATCCCTTATTGAGGCCTTGCATTGATCTTCTGGACATTGTTTTGGGTTTAACACTGTGAGTAATGATATGGAAAAATGAGCCAGTATAATATTCGTGTTCGCCTCCAGGAAATGGGACATATGATTTATTTATCACCACAAATTTGGAGACGGAATAAGGAGGACCTTATATTTAATAACTATTTATTGATATATAATCTGCATATGTTTCCATTTTTGCTCATATATGTGTGTCTTTTTCTTATTTTTGATATACATGTGTCAGTTGTTTACATAGAAAAAAGATCACTGCTAGATTTATGGTCCTATAGAGCTTTAATGCTGATATGGGACCTTGGGAAGCATTTCTGATATGGCAGTTTATATTGTACACCGCAATTTTGTCTGTTTAATTGTTCTTCAGATTTGCGGTGTTTATTCCCCCTTTTTCCCTTTCTCTGGCCAGTATCAAAGATGGCCGCCGCGGTGTACGCATGCGCGGTTGACTCATGGCATTGTGGGCATATCTGAAGGCGTCTTCACGGTCTGGGGCGGGTTTATGACTTCAGGAGAACAGTGTTCTCTCCCTCCCGCAGACCGAGACGGCCGGATGTGACGTACCTGCAGCCATGGATCCGCCTCCCATGCGCCCTTCTGAGCGGCGGTAATCACAGCCAGCTGCGATGGATATTATAAAACCCAAGCATTTAGCAGCAACACACACAAGCCCCCCGACAAAGCCCAGCGCGATACGTGCGTTGGGGCTAGGGATCTGACATACAGCTGATGTACGCCCCACATGGGTAAGCGTGGTTACCATAGCACCTTTTTTATTTCTTTGCACTAAGCACTTTAACTCTTGCCACACACATTTTAAAAAAGACATCAACAAACTGGAGCAAGTTCAGAAAAGAGCGACCAGAATGGTGACCGGTCTGCAAACCCTGTCTTATGAGGAACGGTTGCAGGATTTGGGAATGTTTAGTTTGCAAAAGAGAAGACTGAGAGGAGACTTAATAGCTGTCTACAAATATCTCAAGGGCTGTCACATTGTAGAAGGATCAACTTTATTCTCATTTGCACAAGGAAAGACTAGAAGCAATGGGATGAAACTGAATGGGAGGAGACACAGATTAGATATTAGAAAAAACTTTTTGACAGTTAGAGTATAAGAAAAGTTTGTTTTGCATTATATAATTTTTGTATGTTTCTTTGCTGTCAACTCTGTTTACCTTGCAGCCCGCGAATGTGCTGTGTTTAACAGGGGCGGATGTGGTGCCCCTGAGGCTTGGTCGCCACAGAGGTACTGCACCTTCTCCTAAGGTGTAGTGCCCCACCATCCATGTAAGGTGGGAACTCTCAACCACACTCCACACCTGCACCCCACACACAGGATAGTTCAGCATGGCCACATTGGGGCTCTTGCCTCAGAAGGTAGCAGAGCACCTCTGGTGGCTCCTTGCTTCGGAACACGAGATGTGCTGGGAGGAGGGTGGAGTTAGAGATATAAAAGATGGGGAAAGTATAGAATTACAGGTCAGTCTGTCAGAAGGACAGTCGGAGAGGTCAGTCAGCCGGGGAGGCTGGGAGAGGAAGACAGTCAGGCAGGAGAGTCTGAGGACTGGTCTGAGGAGAGAGTGATCCCTAGAAGAGGGACAGAAGAAGGAGTGCTGCAGCTGCCTCAGTGACCTGAGCCAGCTGGCCCGGGAAGGGGAGAAGAAGGAGAGAGACGTAGAACTGTAACCTAAGTTTCCATAAGAGAGTGAAGGATAAGCACAGAACGAAGGAGAGATAACAGAGAGGAGTTGTGGGTTGGAAGAGGAACCCTGCCTATAGGTTCTCAGCGCAAGGCCGGGGCCCGGTCCCCGAGGTTGTATGGACACTTATGGTTCCGCAGCAGACACCGGTGGAGTAGTTGGCTGTAAATGCACTACTCCTATCTAAGACTTGGGACACAACAGCAACACGGATAGAGGAGGTCCCCGAGCAGGCTACAGCTGTCTGTCATACAAGTAGAGTTCTAGGAACATCTGTCAGGAGGCATTCCAGGGTAACTAAGTACTGGAGTGCTTCACACTTAAAGGCGCATTGGAGGAGTCGTTCAGAAAGGTACATGTTGGCAAAGTGTTGGAGGGGAGATTTCCATTTTGCCTGGAGGTTGATTGAGTCTCAGCTCCGGTGGACACAGTAAGGAGGAGGCACCTGTGTGCACTACAAACTGTGAGTAAAGCTTTGAAACTACAGGCCTTGGTGTCCTCCGCTTATTCTCGCACCAACACAACCAGCACTGCTACATCTGGGTATCAGCATCTACACTGCCCTGGGACCACAGCTCCATCTGTGGAGAGCTACACCATCTTTGCTGCACCACACCATCAGTCCCAGCAGATCTGTATGCAGCGTCGGCTTAACATCTTACTTGCCGAACACCACAGGTGGCGTCACGAACTATCCATATAAACCCTTACATTAAACCACCATTTTCTTGGGTGCCCAGGGCCACGGACCGGGTCACCGCCACCGCAGCACCACATCCCCTTGACACCGGCCCGGTACCGAGTACCCCACGGCCCTGGGAGGGCGACCCAAATACATATGGTAAGGAAGGACTAGAGAAGGAGACCTACCAGACTGCAGTGAGCGGTTGGTATCTTTTGTGAATTTGCAGTTGTGAAAAGTCACAAAAATCTATAAAGAGTATGAGAAAAAGAACATAAATATTTGTTTTGTCTGAATAGGAAGGGGTTAACCGTAAAATGGACCAAAGTGATGGTCTACGGCTTTAAATAATGGGCTGTCATATGGACCACAAGGATCATGGATGCCCGTATTTGTAAGACCGTTCTGTGGAGTGATAAAGCTGAGTGGTGATGCACTGGAATTTACTGAAAGGATTGTGCTACAGGGGAGAAAAGGAAAAGATTACCTAGAGGAGAATAGGTACGTGCGTGTGACCTGCATCGATCCGGAGTCCTCCGCTTGTCAGCTGTGCAAGATAGTGACACGTAGAGTTGAGCGAAACGGGTCGAAAAATTTCAAAAGTCGCTGACTTTTGGCAAAGTCGGGTTTCATGAAACGAAACCCGACCCTAGGATGAGGTCGGCCACGAGGTCGGCGACTTACGCGCCAAAGTCGCGTTTCAAAAGTTTGTTTTGCGCTCTTTTTCAGCCAATCAGGATCCACGGACACTGTGGGCAACGTGATGACATAGGCAGGGGTCACCACCATCTTTCAGAAGGGCATGCAAGTGATTGGCTTGCTTTGGTGGGCGTCACAGGGGTTATAAAAGGGCGTGCACGCCGACCGCCATCTTACTTCTGCCGATCTTAGCATAGGGAGAGGTTGCTGATTCTGTAGGGAGAGCGTTAGGCAGGGAAGAAGAAAAAAAAACTGCTTCTGCTGCTAGCGATTTTGCCTGTACAACACACCAGTCACTGTGTGTGCAGTGGAAGGGGAGGCTATATTGTGGTGGATCAGTGGTGTTGGTTGTTAGGCTGCCTTCTAAGGCTTCCTGACAGCTGCATTGCTGTTTACCCACTGCTCTGCAAACTGCTTTTTTAAAGGCAATCCCAATTTTTTTTTTGTCCTGCTGAGGTACTGAGCGTGCATTTTTTCACACCATACAGCGGTGTACGCTCCTCACACAGTACCGTGTAACTGCTGTTATCACAGCCACAGTGAAGCTATGTGTGTCACTGTGGAAGGATAAGTGGAGGACTTGTTCTGTTCTTACAGACCTACACTCTAGGGAGATTCCTATTCCGCCCAATTCTACATACAACTTGTAGTTTGTGATACACTAGCCAATTTCTGCCTGTGACATAGCGCTCTGATATTCAGTGGGCCTCACACAATCCAAAAGTGTCCAGTGTCCACTAGTGTGTGCAGAAATTCAAAATCTCCCTTATCCTGTAGTCACTTTTTTCACACCTGTGCCATCGAGCCTGTGACATAGCGCTCTGATATTCAGTGGGCCTCACACAATCCAAAAGTGTCCACTAGTGTGTGCAGAAATTCAAAATCTCCCTTATCCTGTAGTCACTTTTTTCACACCTGTGCCATCGAGCCTGTGACATAGCGCTCTGATATTCAGTGGGCCTCACACAATCCAAAAGTGTCCAGTGTCCACTAGTGTGTGCAGAAATTCAAAATCTCCCTTATCCTGTAGTCACTTTTTTCACACCTGTGCCATCGAGCCTGTGACATAGCGCTCTGATATTCAGTGGGCCTCACACAATCCAAAAGTGTCCAGTGTCCACTAGTGTGTGCAGAAATTCAAAATCTCCCTTATCCTGTAGTCACTTTTTTCACACCTGTGCCATCGAGCCTGTGACATAGCACTCTGATATTCAGTGGGCCTCACACAATCCAAAAGTGTCCAGTGTCCACTAGTGTGTGCAGAAATTCAAAATCTCCCTTATCCTGTAGTCACTTTTTTCACACCTGTGCCATCGAGCCTGTGACATAGCGCTCTGATATTCAGTGGCCTCACACAATCCAAAAGTGTCCAGTGTCCACTAGTGTGTGCAGAAATTCAAAATCTCCCTTATCCAGTAGTCACTTTTTTCACACCTGTGCCATCGAGCCTGTGACATAGCGCTCTGATATTCAGTGGGCCTCACACAATCCAAAAGTGTCCAGTGTCCACTAGTGTGTGCAGAAATTCAAAATCTCCGTTATCATCTAGTGACATTTTTCACACCTGCGACATCGAGCCAGTGACATAGCGCTGTGATATTCAGTGGGCCTCACACAATCCAAAAGTGTCCAGTGTCCACTAGTGTGTGCAGAAATTCAAAATCTCCCTTATCCTCTAGTGACATTTTTCACACCTGTGACATCGAGCCAGTGACATAGCGCTGTGATATTCAGTGGGCCTCACACAATCCAAAAGTGTCCAGTGTCCACTAGTGTGTGCAGAAATTCAAAATCTCTCTTATCCTGTAGTCACTTTTTTCACACCTGTGCCATCGAGCCTGTGACATAGCGCTCTGATATTCAGTGGGCCTCACACAATCAAAAAGTGTCCAGTGTCCACTAGTGTGTGCAGAAATTCAAAATCTCCCTTATCCTCTAGTGACATTTTTCACACCTGCGACATCGAGCCTGTGACATAGCGCTGTGATATTCAGTGGGCCTCACACAATCCAAAAGTGTCCAGTGTCCACTAGTGTGTGTAGAAATTCAAAATCTCCCTTATCCTGTAGTCACTTTTTTCACACTTGTGCCATCGAGCCTGTGACATAGCGCTCTGATATTCAGTGGGCCTCACACAATCCAAAAGTGTCCAGTGTCCACTATTGTGTGCAGAAATTCAAAATCTCCCTTATCCTCTAGTGACATTTTTCACACCTGCGACATCGAGCCAGTGACATAGCGCTGTGATATTCAGTGGGCCTCACACAATCCAAAAGTGTCCAGTGTCCACTAGTGTGTGCAGAAATTCAAAATCTCCCTTATCCTGTAGTCACTTTTTTCACACCTGTGCCATCGAGCCTGTGACATAGCGCTTTGATATTCAGCGGGCCTCACACAATCCAAAAGTGTCCAGTGTCCACTAGTGTGTGCAGAAATTCAAAATCTCCGTTATCCTGTAGTCACTTTTTTCACACCTGTGCCATCGAGCCTGTGACATAGCGCTCTGATATTCAGTGGGCCTCACACAATCCAAAAGTGTCCAGTGTCCACTAGTGTGTGCAGAAATTCAAAATCTCCCTTATCTTGTAGTCACTTTTTTCACACCTGTGCTATCGAGCCTGTGACATAGCGCTCTGATATTCAGTGGGCCTCACACAATCAAAAAAGTGTCCAGTGTCCACTAGTGTGTGCAGAAATTCAAAATCTCCCTTATCCTGTAGTCACTTTTTTCACACCTGTGCCATCGAGCCAGTGACATAGCGCTGTGATATTCAGTGGGCCTCACACAATCCAAAAGTGTCCAGTGTCCACTAGTGCGCAGAAATTCAAAATCTCCCTTATCCTGTAGTCACTTTTTCACACCTGTGCCATCGAGCCTGTGACATAGCGCTCTGATATTCAGTGGGCCTCACACAATCCAAAAGTGTCCAGTGTCCACTAGTGTGTGCAGAAATTCAAAATCTCCCTTATCCTGTAGTCACTTTTTTCACACCTGTGCCATCGAGCCTGTGACATAGCGCTCTGATATTCAGTGGGCCTCACACAATCCAAAAGTGTCCAGTGTCCACTAGTGTGTGCAGAAATTCAAAATCTCTGTTATCCTCTAGTGACATTTTTCACACCTGTGACATCGAGCCAGTGACATAGCGCTCTGATATTCAGTGGGCCTCACACAATCCAAAAGTGTCCAGTGTCCACTAGTGTGTGCAGAAATTCAAAATCTCCCTTATCCTGTAGTCACTTTTTTTACACCTGTGCCATCGAGCCTGTGACATAGCACTCTGATATTCAGTGGGCCTCACACAATCCAAAAGTGTCCAGTGTCCACTAGTGTGTGCAGAAATTCAAAATCTCCTTTATCCTGTAGTCACTTTTTCACACCTGTGCCATCGAGCCTGTGACATAGCGCTCTGATATTCAGTGGGCCTCACACAATCCAAAAGTGTCCAGTGTCCACTAGTGTGTGCAGAAATTCAAAATCTCCGTTATCCTCTAGTGACATTTTTCACACCTGCGACATCGAGCCAGTGACATAGCGCTGTGATATTCAGTGGGCCTCACACAATCCAAAAGTGTCCAGTGTCCACTAGTGTGTGCAGAAATTCAAAATCTCCCTTATCCTCTAGTGACATTTTTAACACCTGCGACATCGAGCCAGGGACATAGCGCTGTGATATTCAGTGGGCCTCACACAATCCAAAAGTGTCCAGTGTCCACTAGTGTGTGCAGAAATTCAAAATCTCCCTTATCCAGTAGTCACTTTTTTCACACCTGTGCCATCGAGCCTGTGACATAGCGCTCTGATATTCAGTGGGCCTCACACAATCCAAAAGTGTCCAGTGTCCACTATTGTGTGCAGAAATTCAAAATCTCCCTTATCCTCTAATGACATTTTTCACACCTGCGACATCGAACCAGTGACATAGCGCTGTGATATTCAGTGGGCCTCACACAATCCAAAAGTGTCCAGTGTCCACTAGTGTGTGCAGAAATTCAAAATCTCCCTTATCCTGTAGTCACTTTTTTCACACCTGTGACATCGAGCCTGTGACATAGCGCTCTGATATTCAGTGGGCCTCACACAATCCAAAAGTGTCCAGTGTCCACTAGTGTGTGCAGAAATTCAAAATCTCCCTTATCCTGTAGTCACTTTATTCACACCTGTGCTATCGAGCCTGTGACATAGCGCTTTGATATTCAGTGGGCCTCACACAATCAAAAAAGTATCCAGTGTCCACTAGTGTGTGCAGAAATTCAAAATCTCCCTTATCCTGTAGTCACTTTTTTCACACCTGTGCCATCGAGCCTGTGACATAGGGCTCTGATATTCAGTGGGCCTCACACAATTCAAAAGTGTCCAGTGTCCACTAGTGTGTGCAGAAATTCAAAATCTCCTTTATCCTGTAGTCACTTTTTTCACACCTGTGCCATCGAGCCTGTGACATAGCGCTCTGATATTCAGTGGGCCTCACACAATCCAAAAGTGTCCAGTGTCCACTAGTTTGTGCAGAAATTCAAAATCTCCCTTATCCTGTAGTCACTTTTTTCACACCTGTGCCATCGAGCTTGTGACATAGCGCTGTGATATTCAGGGGGCCTCACACAATCCAAAAGTGTCCAGTGTCCACTAGTGTGTGCAGAAATTCAAAATCTCCCTTATCCTGTAGTCACTTTTTTCACACCTGTGCCATCAAGCCTGTGACATAGCACTCTGATATTCAGTGGGCCTCACACAATCCAAAAGTGTCCAGTGTCCACTAGTGTGTGCAGAAATTCAAAATATCCCTTATCCTGTAGTCACTTTTTTCACACCTGTGCCATCGAGCCTGTGACATAGCGCTCTAATATTCAGTGGGCCTCACACAATTCTAAAGTGTCCAGTGTCCACTAGTGTGTGCAGAAATTCAAAATCTCCCTTATCCTGTAGTCACTTTTTTCACACCTGTGCCATCGAGCCTGTGACATAGCGCTCTGATATTCAGTGGGCCTCACACAACCCAAAAGTGTCCAGTGTCCACTAGTGTGTGCAGAAATTCAAAATCTCCGTTATCCTCTAGTGACATTTTTCACACCTGCGACATCGAGCCAGTGAAATAGCGCTGTGATATTCAGTGGGCCTCACACAATCCAAAAGTGTCCAGTGTCCACTAGTGTGTGCAGAAATTCAAAATCTCCCTTATCCTGTAGTCACTTTTTTCACACCTGTGCCATTGAGCCTGTGACATAGCGATCTGATATTCAGTGGGCCTCACACAATCCAAAAGTGTCCAGTGTCCACTAGTGTGTGCAGAAATTCAAAATCTCCGTTATCCTCTAGTGACATTTTTCACACCTGCGACATCAAGCCAGTGACATAGCGCTGTGATATTCAGTGGGCCTCACACAATCTAAAAGTGTCCAGTGTCCACTAGTGTGTGCAGAAATTCAAAATCTCCCTTATCCTGTAGTCATTTTTTTCACACCTGTGCCATCGAGCCTGTGACATAGCGCTCTGATATTCAGTGGGCCTCACACAATCCAAAAGTGTCCAGTGTCCACTAGTGTGTGCAGAAATTCAAAATCTCCCTTATCCTCTAGTGACATTTTTCACACCTACGACATCGAGCCAGGGACATAGCGCTGTGATATTCAGTGGGCCTCACACAATCCAAAAGTGTCCAGTGTCCACTAGTGTGTGCAGAAATTCAAAATCTCCCTTATCCTGTAGTCACTTTTTTCACACCTGTGACATCGAGCCTGTGACATAGCGCTGTGATATTCAGTGGGCCTCACACAATCCAAAAGTGTCCAGTGTCCACTAGTGTGTGCAGAAATTCAAAATCTCCCTTATCCTGTAGTCACTTTTTTCACACCTGTGCCATCGAGCCTGTGACATAGCGCTCTGATATTCAGTGGGCCTCACACAATCCAAAAGTGTCCACTAGTGTGTGCAGAAATTCAAAATCTCCCTTATCCTGTAGTCACTTTATTCACACCTGTGCTATCGAGCCTGTGACATAGAGCTTTGATATTCAGTGGGCCTCACACAATCAAAAAAGTGTCCAGTGTCCACTAGTGTGTGCAGAAATTCAAAATCTCCCTTATCCTGTAGTCTCTTTTTTCACACCTGTGCCATCGAGCCTGTGACATAGCGCTCTGATATTCAGTGGGCCTCACACAATCCAAAAGTGTCCAGTGTCCACTAGTGTGTGCAGAAATTCAAAATCTCCTTTATCCTGTAGTCACTTTTTTCACACCTGTGCCATCGAGCCTGTGACATAGCGCTCTGATATTCAGTGGGCCTCACACAATCCAAAAGTGTCCAGTGTCCACTAGTTTGTGCAGAAATTCAAAATCTCCCTTATCCTGTAGTCACTTTATTCACACCTGTGCCATCGAGCCTGTGACATAGCGCTCTGATATTCAGTGGGTCTCACACAATCCAAAAGTGTCCAGTGTCCACTAGTGTGTGCAGAAATTCAAAATCTCCGTTATCCTCTAGTGACATTTTTCACACCTGCGACATCGAGCCAGTGACATAGCGCTGTGATATTCAGTGGGCCTCACACAATCCAAAAGTGTCCAGTGTCCACTAGTGTGTGCAGAAATTCAAAATCTCCCTTATCCGGTAGTCACTTTTTTCACACCTGTGCCATCGAGGCTTTGACATAGCGCTCTGATATTCAGTGGGCCTCACACAATCCAAAAGTGTCCAGTGTCCACTAGTGTGTGCAGAAATTCAAAATCTCCCTTATCCTCTTGTGACATTTTTCACACCTGCGACATCGAGCCAGGGACATAGCGCTGTGATATTCAGTGGGCCTCAAACAATCCAAAAGTGTCCAGTGTCCACTAGTGTGTGCAGAAATTCAAAATCTCCCTTATCCTGTAGTCACTTTTTTCACACCTGTGCCATCGAGCCTGTGACATAGCGCTCTGATATTCAGTGGGCCTCACACAATCCAAAAGTGTCCAGTGTCCACTAGTTTGGGAAAGAAATTCAAAATCTCCCTTATCCTGTAGTCACTTTTTTCACACCTGTGCCATCGAGCCTGTGACATAGCGCTCTGATATTCAGTGGCCTCACACAATCCAAAAGTGTCCAGTGTCCACTAGTGTGTGCAGAAATTCAAAATCTCCCTTATCCTGTAGTCACTTTTTTCACACCTGTGCCATCGAGCCTGTGACATAGCGCTCTGATATTCAGTGGGCCTCACACAATCCAAAAGTGTCCAGTGTCCACTAGTGTGTGCAGAATTTCAAAATCTCCCTTATCCTGTAGTCACTTTTTTCACACCTGTGCCATCGAGCCTGTGACATAGCGCTCTGATATTCAGTGGGCCTCACACAATCCAAAAGTGTCCAGTGTCCACTATTGTGTGCAGAAATTCAAAATCTCCCTTATCCTCTAATGACATTTTTCACACCTGCGACATCGAACCAGTGACATAGCGCTGTGATATTCAGTGGGCCTCACACAATCCAAAAGTGTCCAGTGTCCACTAGTGTGTGCAGAAATTCAAAATCTCCCTTATCCTGTAGTCACTTTTTTCACACCTGTGACATCGAGCCTGTGACATAGCGCTCTGATATTCAGTGGGCCTCACACAATCCAAAATTGTCCAGTGTCCACTAGTGTGTGCAGAAATTCAAAATCTCCCTTATCCTGTAGTCACTTTATTCACACCTGTGCTATCGAGCCTGTGACATAGCGCTTTGATATTCAGTGGGCCTCACACAATCAAAAAAGTGTCCAGTGTCCACTAGTGTGTGCAGAAATTCAAACTCTCCCTTATCCTGTAGTCACTTTTTTCACACCTGTGCCATCGAGCTTGTGACATAGCGCTGTGATATTCAGGGGGCCTCACACAATCCAAAAGTGTCCAGTGTCCACTAGTGTGTGCAGAAATTCAAAATCTCCCTTATCCTGTAGTCACTTTTTTCACACCTGTGCCATCAAGCCTGTGACATAGCACTCTGATATTCAGTGGGCCTCACACAATCCAAAAGTGTCCAGTGTCCACTAGTGTGTGCAGAATTTCAAAATATCCCTTATCCTGTAGTCACTTTTTTCACACCTGTGCCATCGAGCCTGTGACATAGCGCTCTAATATTCAGTGGGCCTCACACAATTCTAAAGTGTCCAGTGTCCACTAGTGTGTGCAGAAATTCAAAATCTCCCTTATCCTGTAGTCACTTTTTTCACACCTGTGCCATCGAGCCAGTGACATAGCGCTCTGATATTCAGTGGGCCTCACACAACCCAAAAGTGTCCAGTGTCCACTAGTGTGTGCAGAAATTCAAAATCTCCGTTATCCTCTAGTGACATTTTTCACACCTGCGACATCGAGCCAGTGACATAGCGCTGTGATATTCAGTGGGCCTCACACAATCCAAAAGTGTCCAGTGTCCACTAGTGTGTGCAGAAATTCAAAATCTCCCTTATCCTGTAGTCACTTTTTTCACACCTGTGCCATCGAGCCTGTGACATAGCGCTCTGATATTCAGTGGCCTCACACAATCCAAAAGTGTCCAGTGTCCACTAGTGTGTGCAGAAATTCAAAATCTCCCTTATCCTGTAGTCACTTTTTTCACACCTGTGCCATCGAGCCTGTGACATAGCGCTCTGATATTCAGTGGGCCTCACACAATCCAAAAGTGTCCAGTGTCCACTAGTGTGTGCAGAATTTCAAAATCTCCCTTATCCTGTAGTCACTTTTTTCACACCTGTGCCATCGAGCCTGTGACATAGCGCTCTGATATTCAGTGGGCCTCACACAATCCAAAAGTGTCCAGTGTCCACTATTGTGTGCAGAAATTCAAAATCTCCCTTATCCTCTAATGACATTTTTCACACCTGCGACATCGAACCAGTGACATAGCGCTGTGATATTCAGTGGGCCTCACACAATCCAAAAGTGTCCAGTGTCCACTAGTGTGTGCAGAAATTCAAAATCTCCCTTATCCTGTAGTCACTTTTTTCACACCTGTGACATCGAGCCTGTGACATAGCGCTCTGATATTCAGTGGGCCTCACACAATCCAAAATTGTCCAGTGTCCACTAGTGTGTGCAGAAATTCAAAATCTCCCTTATCCTGTAGTCACTTTATTCACACCTGTGCTATCGAGCCTGTGACATAGCGCTTTGATATTCAGTGGGCCTCACACAATCAAAAAAGTGTCCAGTGTCCACTAGTGTGTGCAGAAATTCAAAATCTCCCTTATCCTGTAGTCACTTTTTTCACACCTGTGCCATCGAGCTTGTGACATAGCGCTGTGATATTCAGGGGGCCTCACACAATCCAAAAGTGTCCAGTGTCCACTAGTGTGTGCAGAAATTCAAAATCTCCCTTATCCTGTAGTCACTTTTTTCACACCTGTGCCATCAAGCCTGTGACATAGCACTCTGATATTCAGTGGGCCTCACACAATCCAAAAGTGTCCAGTGTCCACTAGTGTGTGCAGAATTTCAAAATATCCCTTATCCTGTAGTCACTTTTTTCACACCTGTGCCATCGAGCCTGTGACATAGCGCTCTAATATTCAGTGGGCCTCACACAATTCTAAAGTGTCCAGTGTCCACTAGTGTGTGCAGAAATTCAAAATCTCCCTTATCCTGTAGTCACTTTTTTCACACCTGTGCCATCGAGCCAGTGACATAGCGCTCTGATATTCAGTGGGCCTCACACAACCCAAAAGTGTCCAGTGTCCACTAGTGTGTGCAGAAATTCAAAATCTCCGTTATCCTCTAGTGACATTTTTCACACCTGCGACATCGAGCCAGTGACATAGCGCTGTGATATTCAGTGGGCCTCACACAATCCAAAAGTGTCCAGTGTCCACTAGTGTGTGCAGAAATTCAAAATCTCCCTTATCCTGTAGTCACTTTTTTCACACCTGTGCCATTGAGCCTGTGACATAGCGCTCTGATATTCAGTGGGCCTCACACAATCCAAAAGTGTCCAGTGTCCACTAGTGTGTGCAGAAATTCAAAATCTCCGTTATCCTCTAGTGACATTTTTCACACCTGCGACATCAAGCCAGTGACATAGCGCTGTGATATTCAGTGGGCCTCACACAATCTAAAAGTGTCCAGTGTCCACTAGTGTGTGCAGAAATTCAAAATCTCCCTTATCCTGTAGTCATTTTTTTCACACCTGTGCCATCGAGCCTGTGACATAGCGCTCTGATATTCAGTGGGCCTCACACAATCCAAAAGTGTCCAGTGTCCACTAGTGTGTGCAGAAATTCAAAATTTCCCTTATCCTCCAGTGACATTTTTCACACCTGCGACATCGAGCCAGTGACATAGCGCTGTGATATTCAGCGGGCCTCACACAATCCAAAAGTGTCCAGTGTCCACTAGTGTGTGCAGAAATTCAAAATCTCCCTTATCCTGTAGTCACTTTTTTCACACCTGTGCCATCGAGCCTGTGACACAGCGCTCTGATATTCAGTGGGCCTCACACAATCCAAAAGTGCCCAGTGTCCACTAGTGTGTGCAGAAATTCAAAATCTCCCTTATCCTGTAGTCACTTTTTTCACACCTGTGCCATCGAGCCTGTGACATAGCGCTCTGATATTCAGGGGGCCTCACACAATCCTAAAGTGTCCAGTGTCCACTAGTGTGTGCAGAAATTCAAAATCTCCATTATCCTCTAGTGACATTTTTCACACCTGCGACATCGAGCCAGTGACATAGCGCTGTGATATTTTGTGGGCCTCACACAATCCAAAGGTGTCCAGCGTCCACTAGTGTGTGCAGAAATTCAAAATCTCCCTTATCCTGTAGTCACTTTTTTCACACCTGTGCAATCGAGCCTGTGACATAGAGCTCTGATATTCAGTGGGCCTCACACAATCCAAAAGTGTCCAGTGTCCACTAGTGTGTGCAGAAATTCAAAATCTCCCTTATCCTGTAGTCACTTTTTTCACACCTGTGCCATCGAGCCTGTGACATAGCGCTCTGATATTCAGTGGGCCTCACACAATCCAAAAGTGTCCAGTGTCCACTAGTGTGTGCAGAAATTCAAAATCTCCCTTATCCTGTAGTCACTTTTTTTCACACCTGTGCCATCGAGCCTGTGACATAGCGTTCTGATATTCAGTGGCCTCACACAATCCAAAAGTGTCCAGTTTCCACTAGTGTGTGCAGAAATTCAAAATCTCCGTTATCCTCTAGTGACATTTTTCACACCTGCGACATCGAGCCAGTGACATAGCGCTGTGATATTCAGTGGGCCTCACACAATCCAAAAGTGTCCAGTGTCCACTAGTGTGTGCAGAAATTCAAAATCTCCCTTATCCGGTAGTCACTTTTTTCACACCTGTGCCATCGAGCCTTTGACATAGCGCTCTGATATTCAGTGGGCCTCACACAATCCAAAAGTGTCCAGTGTCCACTAGTGTGTGCAGAAATTCAAAATCTCCCTTATCCTCTTGTGACATTTTTCACACCTGCGACATCGAGCCAGGGACATAGCGCTGTGATATTCCGTGGGCCTCAAACAATCCAAAAGTGTCCAGTGTCCACTAGTGTGTGCAGAAATTCAAAATCTCCCATATCCTGTAGTCACTTTTTTCACACCTGTGCCATCGAGCCTGTGACATAGCGCTCTGATATTCAGTGGGCCTCACACAATCCAAAAGTGTCCAGTGTCCACTAGTTTGGGAAAGAAATTCAAAATCTCCCTTATCCTGTAGTCACTTTTTTCACACCTGTGCCATCGAGCCTGTGACATAGCGCTCTGATATTCAGTGGGCCTCACACAATCCAAAAGTGTCCAGTGTCCACTATTGTGTGCAGAAATTCAAAATCTCCCTTATCCTCTAATGACATTTTTCACACCTGCGACATCGAACCAGTGACATAGCGCTGTGATATTCAGTGGGCCTCACACAATCCAAAAGTGTCCAGTGTCCACTAGTGTGTGCAGAAATTCAAAATCTCCCTTATCCTGTAGTCACTTTTTTCACACCTGTGACATCGAGCCTGTGACATAGCGCTCTGATATTCAGTGGGCCTCACACAATCCAAAATTGTCCAGTGTCCACTAGTGTGTGCAGAAATTCAAAATCTCCCTTATCCTGTAGTCACTTTATTCACACCTGTGCTATCGAGCCTGTGACATAGCGCTTTGATATTCAGTGGGCCTCACACAATCAAAAAAGTGTCCAGTGTCCACTAGTGTGTGCAGAAATTCAAAATCTCCCTTATCCTGTAGTCACTTTTTTCACACCTGTGCCATCGAGCTTGTGACATAGCGCTGTGATATTCAGGGGGCCTCACACAATCCAAAAGTGTCCAGTGTCCACTAGTGTGTGCAGAAATTCAAAATCTCCCTTATCCTGTAGTCACTTTTTTCACACCTGTGCCATCAAGCCTGTGACATAGCACTCTGATATTCAGTGGGCCTCACACAATCCAAAAGTGTCCAGTGTCCACTAGTGTGTGCAGAATTTCAAAATATCCCTTATCCTGTAGTCACTTTTTTCACACCTGTGCCATCGAGCCTGTGACATAGCGCTCTAATATTCAGTGGGCCTCACACAATTCTAAAGTGTCCAGTGTCCACTAGTGTGTGCAGAAATTCAAAATCTCCCTTATCCTGTAGTCACTTTTTTCACACCTGTGCCATCGAGCCAGTGACATAGCGCTCTGATATTCAGTGGGCCTCACACAACCCAAAAGTGTCCAGTGTCCACTAGTGTGTGCAGAAATTCAAAATCTCCGTTATCCTCTAGTGACATTTTTCACACCTGCGACATCGAGCCAGTGACATAGCGCTGTGATATTCAGTGGGCCTCACACAATCCAAAAGTGTCCAGTGTCCACTAGTGTGTGCAGAAATTCAAAATCTCCCTTATCCTGTAGTCACTTTTTTCACACCTGTGCCATTGAGCCTGTGACATAGCGCTCTGATATTCAGTGGGCCTCACACAATCCAAAAGTGTCCAGTGTCCACTAGTGTGTGCAGAAATTCAAAATCTCCGTTATCCTCTAGTGACATTTTTCACACCTGCGACATCAAGCCAGTGACATAGCGCTGTGATATTCAGTGGGCCTCACACAATCTAAAAGTGTCCAGTGTCCACTAGTGTGTGCAGAAATTCAAAATCTCCCTTATCCTGTAGTCATTTTTTTCACACCTGTGCCATCGAGCCTGTGACATAGCGCTCTGATATTCAGTGGGCCTCACACAATCCAAAAGTGTCCAGTGTCCACTAGTGTGTGCAGAAATTCAAAATCTCCCTTATCCTCCAGTGACATTTTTCACACCTGCGACATCGAGCCAGTGACATAGCGCTGTGATATTCAGCGGGCCTCACACAATCCAAAAGTGTCCAGTGTCCACTAGTGTGTGCAGAAATTCAAAATCTCCCTTATCCTGTAGTCACTTTTTTCACACCTGTGCCATCGAGCCTGTGACACAGCGCTCTGATATTCAGGGGGCCTCACACAATCCTAAAGTGTCCAGTGTCCACTAGTGTGTGCAGAAATTCAAAATCTCCATTATCCTCTAGTGACATTTTTCACACCTGCGACATCGAGCCAGTGACATAGCGCTGTGATATTTTGTGGGCCTCACACAATCCAAAGGTGTCCAGCGTCCACTAGTGTGTGCAGAAATTCAAAATCTCCCTTATCCTGTAGTCACTTTTTTCACACCTGTGCAATCGAGCCTGTGACATAGAGCTCTGATATTCAGTGGGCCTCACACAATCCAAAAGTGTCCAGTGTCCACTAGTGTGTGCAGAAATTCAAAATCTCCCTTATCCTGTAGTCACTTTTTTCACACCTGTGCCATCGAGCCTGTGACATAGCGCTCTGATATTCAGTGGGCCTCACACAATCCAAAAGTGTCCAGTGTCCACTAGTGTGTGCAGAAATTCAAAATCTCCCTTATCCTGTAGTCACTTTTTTTCACACCTGTGCCATCGAGCCTGTGACATAGCGTTCTGATATTCAGTGGCCTCACACAATCCAAAAGTGTCCAGTTTCCACTAGTGTGTGCAGAAATTCAAAATCTCCCTTATCCTGTAGTCACTTTTTTCACACCTGTGCCATCGAGCCTGTGACATAGCGCTCTGATATTCAGTGGGCATCACACAATCCAAAAGTGCCCAGTGTCCACTAGTGTGTGCAGAAATTCAAAATCTCCCTTATCCTCTAGTGACATTTTTCACACCTGCGACATCGAGCCAGTGACATAGCGCTGTGATATTCAGTGGGCCTCACACAATCCAAAAGTGTCCAGTGTCCACTAGTGTGTGCAGAAATTCAAAATCTCCCTTATTCTGTAGTCACTTTTTTCACACCTGTGCCATCGAGCCTGTGACATAGCGCTCTGATATTCAGTGGGCCTCACACAATCCAAAAGTGTCCAGTGTCCACTATTGTGTGCAGAAATTCAAAATCTCCCTTATCCTCTAGTGACATTTTTCACACCTGCGACATCGAGCCAGTGACATAGCGCTGTGATATTCAGTGGGCCTCACACAATCCAAAAGTGTCCAGTGTCCACTAGTGTGTGCAGAAATTCAAAATCTCCCTTATCCTGTAGTCACTTTTTTCACACCTGTGCCATCGAGCCTGTGACATAGCGCTCTGATATTCAGTGGGCCTCACACAATCCAAAAGTGTCCAGTGTCCACTAGTGTGTGCAGAAATTCAAAATCTCCCTTATCCTGTAGTCACTTTTTTCACACCTGTGCCATCGAGCCTGTGACATAGCGCTCTGATATTCAGTGGGCCTCACACAATCCAAAAGTGTCCAGTGTCCACTAGTGTGTGCAGAAATTCAAAATCTCCGTTATCCTCTAGTGACATTTTTCACACCTGTGACATCGAGCCAGTGACATAGCGCTCTGATATTCAGTGGGCCTCACACAATCGAAAAGTGTCCAGTGTCCACTAGTGTGTGCAGAAATTCAAAATCTCCCTTATCCTGTAGTCACTTTTTTTACACCTGTGCCATCGAGCCTGTGACATAGCACTCTGATATTCAGTGGGCCTCACACAATCCAAAAGTGTCCAGAGTCCACTAGTGTGCAGAAATTCAAAATCTCCGTTAACCTGTAGTCACTTTTTTCACACCTGTGCCATCGAGCCTGTGACATAGCACTCTGATATTCAGTGGGCCTCACACAATCCAAAAGTGTCCAGTGTCCACTAGTGTGTGTAGAAATTCAAAATCTCCGTTATCCTCTAGTGACATTTTTCACACCTGCGACATCGAGCCAGTGACATAGCGCTGTGATATTCAGTGGGCCTCACACAATCCAAAAGTGTCCAGTGTCCACTAGTGTGTGCAGAAATTCAAAATCTCCCTTATCCTCTAGTGACATTTTTAACACCTGCGACATCGAGCCAAGGACATAGCGCTGTGATATTCAGTGGGCCTCACACAATCCAAAAGTGTCCAGTGTCCACTAGTGCGCAGAAATTCAAAATCTCCCTTATCCTGTAGTCACTTTTTTCACACCTGTGCCATCGAGCCTGTGACATAGCGCTCTGATATTCAGTGGGCCTCACACAATCCAAAAGTGTCCAGTGTCCACTAGTGTGTGCAGAAATTCAAAATCTCCCTTATCCTGTAGTCACTTTTTTCACACCTGTGCCATCGAGCCTGTGACATAGCACTCTGATATTCAGTGGGCCTCACACAATCCAAAAGTGTCCAGTGTCCACTAGTGTGTGCAGAAATTCAAAATCTCCCTTAACCTGTAGTCACTTTTTTCACACCTGTGCCATCGAGCCTGTGACATAGCGCTCTGATATTCAGTGGGCCTCACACAATCCAAAAGTGTCCAGTGTCCACTAGTGTGTGCAGAAATTCAAAATATCCTTTATCCTGTAGTCACTTTTTCACACCTGTGCCATCGAGCCTGTGACATAGCGCTCTGATATTCAGTGGGCCTCACACAATCCAAAAGTGTCCAGTGTCCACTAGTGTGTGCAGAAATTCAAAATCTCCGTTATCCTCTTGTGACATTTTTCACACCTGCGACATCGAGCCAGTGACATAGCGCTGTGATATTCAGTGGGCCTCACACAATCCAAAAGTGGCCAGTGTCCACTAGTGTGTGCAGAAATTCAAAATCTCCCTTATCCTGTAGTCACTTTTTTCACACCTGTGCCATCGAGCCTGTGACATAGCGCTCTGATATTCAATGGGCCTCACACAATCCAAAAGTGTCCAGTGTCCACTAGTGTGTGCAGAAATTCAAAATCTCCGTTATCCTCTAGTGACATTTTTCACACCTGCGACATCGAGCCAGTGACATAGCACTGTGATATTCAGTGGGCCTCAAACAATCCAAAAGTGTCCAGTGTCCACTAGTGTGTGCAGCAATTCAAAATCTCCCTTATCCTCTAGTGACATTTTTCACACCTACGACATCGAGCCAGGGACATAGCGCTGTGATATTCAGTGGGCCTCACACAATCCAAAAGTGTCCAGTGTCCACTAGTGTGTGCAGAAATTCAAAATCTCCCTTATCCTGTAGTCACTTTTTTCACACCTGTGACATCGAGCCTGTGACATAGCGCTGTGATATTCAGTGGGCATCACACAATCCAAAAGTGTCCAGTGTCCACTAGTGTGTGCAGAAATTCAAAATCTCCCTTATCCTGTAGTCACTTTTTTCACACCTGTGCCATCGAGCCTGTGACATAGCGCTCTGATATTCAGTGGGCCTCACACAATCCAAAAGTGTCCACTAGTGTGTGCAGAAATTCAAAATCTCCCTTATCCTCTAGTCACTTTATTCACACCTGTGCTATCGAGCCTGTGACATAGAGCTTTGATATTCAGTGGGCCTCACACAATCAAAAAAGTGTCCAGTGTCCACTAGTGTGTGCAGAAATTCAAAATCTCCCTTATCCTGTAGTCTCTTTTTTCACACCTGTGCCATCGAGCCTGTGACATAGCGCTCTGATATTCAGTGGGCCTCACACAATCCAAAAGTGTCCAGTGTCCACTAGTGTGTGCAGAAATTCAAAATCTCCTTTATCCTGTAGTCACTTTTTTCACACCTGTGCCATCGAGCCTGTGACATAGCGCTCTGATATTCAGTGGGCCTCACACAATCCAAAAGTGTCCAGTGTCCACTAGTTTGTGCAGAAATTCAAAATCTCCCTTATCCTGTAGTCACTTTATTCACACCTGTGCCATCGAGCCTGTGACATAGCGCTCTGATATTCAGTGGGTCTCACACAATCCAAAAGTGTCCAGTGTCCACTAGTGTGTGCAGAAATTCAAAATCTCCGTTATCCTCTAGTGACATTTTTCACACCTGCGACATCGAGCCAGTGACATAGCGCTGTGATATTCAGTGGGCCTCACACAATCCAAAAGTGTCCAGTGTCCACTAGTGTGTGCAGAAATTCAAAATCTCCCTTATCCGGTAGTCACTTTTTTCACACCTGTGCCATCGAGCCTTTGACATAGCGCTCTGATATTCAGTGGGCCTCACACAATCCAAAAGTGTCCAGTGTCCACTAGTGTGTGCAGAAATTCAAAATCTCCCTTATCCTCTTGTGACATTTTTCACACCTGCGACATCGAGCCAGGGACATAGCGCTGTGATATTCAGTGGGCCTCAAACAATCCAAAAGTGTCCAGTGTCCACTAGTGTGTGCAGAAATTCAAAATCTCCCTTATCCTGTAGTCACTTTTTTCACACCTGTGACATCGAGCCTGTGACATAGCGCTCTGATATTCAGTGGGCCTCGCACAATCCAAAAGTGTCCAGTGTCCACTAGTGTGTGCAGAAATTCAAAATCTCCCTTATCCTGTAGTCACTTTTTTCACACCTGTGCCATCGAGCCTGTGACATAGCGCTCTGATATTCAGTGGGCCTCACACAATCCAAAAGTGTCCAGTGTCCACTAGTTTGGGAAAGAAATTCAAAATCTCCCTTATCCTGTAGTCACTTTTTTCACACCTGTGCCATCGAGCCTGTGACATAGCGCTCTGATATTCAGTGGCCTCACACAATCCAAAAGTGTCCAGTGTCCACTAGTGTGTGCAGAAATTCAAAATCTCCCTTATCCTGTAGTCACTTTTTTCACACCTGTGCCATCGAGCCTGTGACATAGCGCTCTGATATTCAGTGGGCCTCACACAATCCAAAAGTGTCCACTAGTGTGTGCAGAAATTCAAAATCTCCCTTATCCTGCAGTCACTTTATTCACACCTGTGCTATCGAGCCTGTGACATAGCGCTTTGATATTCAGTGGGCCTCACACAATCAAAAAAGTGTCCAGTGTCCACTAGTGTGTGCAGAAATTCAAAATCTCCCTTATCCTGTAGTCACTTTTTTCACACCTGTGCCATCGAGCCTGTGACATAGCGCTCTGATATTCAGTGGGCCTCACACAATCCAAAAGTGTCCAGTGTCCACTAGTGTGTGCAGAAATTCAAAATCTCCTTTATCCTGTAGTCACTTTTTTCACACCTGTGCCATCGAGCCTGTGACATAGCGCTCTGATATTCAGTGGGCCTCACACAATCCAAAAGTGTCCAGTGTCCACTAGTTTGTGCAGAAATTCAAAATCTCCCTTATCCTGTAGTCACTTTTTTCACACCTGTGCCATCGAGCCTGTGACATAGCGCTCTGATATTCAGTGGGTCTCACACAATCCAAAAGTGTCCAGTGTCCACTAGTGTGCAGAAATTCAAAATCTCCGTTAACCTGTAGTCACTTTTTTCACACCTGTGCCATCGAGCCTGTGACATAGCGCTCTGATATTCAGTGGGCCTCACACAATCCAAAAGTGTCCAGTGTCCACTAGTGTGTGCAGAAATTCAAAATCTCCGTTATCCTCTAGTGACATTTTTCACACCTGCGACATCGAGCCAGTGACATAGCGCTGTGATATTCAGTGGGCCTCACACAATCCAAAAGTGTCCAGTGTCCACAAGTGTGTGCAGAAATTCAAAATCTCCCTTATCCTCTAGTGACATTTTTAACACCTGCGACATCGAGCCAGGGACATAGCGCTGTGATATTCAGTGGGCCTCACACAATCCAAAAGTGTCCAGTGTCCACTAGTGTGTGCAGAAATTCAAAATCTCCCTTATCCTGTAGTCACTTTTTTCACACCTGTGCCATTGAGCCTGTGACATAGCGCTTTGATATTCAGTGGGCCTCACACAATCCAAAAGTGTCCAGTGTCCACTATTGTGTGCAGATATTCAAAATCTCCCTTATCCTCTAGTGACATTTTTCACACCTGCGACATCGAGCCAGTGACATAGCGCTGTGATATTCAGTGGGCCTCACACAATCAAAAAGTGTCCAGTGTCCACTAGTGTGTGCAGAAATTCAAAATCTCCGTTATCCTGTAGTCACTTTTTTCACACCTGTGCCATCGAGCCTGTGACATAGCGCTCAGATATTCAGTGGGCCTCACACAATCCAAAAGTGTCCAGTGTCCACTAGTGTGTGCAGAAATTCAAAATCTCCCTTATCTTGTAGTCACTTTTTTCACACCTGTGCTATCGAGCCTGTGACATAGCGCTCTGATATTCAGTGGGCCTCACACAATCAAAAAAGTGTCCAGTGTCCACTAGTGTGTGCAGAAATTCAAAATCTCCCTTATCCTGTAGTCACTTTTTTCACACCTGTGCCATCGAGCCTGTGACATAGCGCTGTGATATTCAGTGGGCCTCACACAATCCAAAAGTGTCCAGTGTCCACTATTGTGTGCAGAAATTCAAAATCTCCCTTATCCTCTAGTGACATTTTTCACACCTGCGACATCGAGCCAGTGACATAGCGCTGTGATATTCAGTGGGCCTCACACAATCAAAAAGTGTCCAGTGTCCACTAGTGTGTGCAGAAATTCAAAATCTCCCTTATCCTGTAGTCACTTTTTTCACACCTGTGACATCGAGCCTGTGACATAGCGCTCTGATATTCAGTGGGCCTCACACAATCCAAAAGTGTCCAGTGTCCACTATTGTGTGCAGAAATTCAAAATCTCCCTTATCCTGTAGTCACTTTTTTCACACCTATGCCATCGAGCCTGTGACATAGCGCTCTGATATTCAGTGGGCCTCACACAATCCAAAAGTGTCCAGTGTCCACTAGTGTGTGCAGAAATTCAAAATCTCCCTTATCCTGTAGTCACTTTTTTCACACCTGTGCCATCGAGCCTGTGACATAGCGCTGTGATATTCAGTGGGCCTCACACAATCCAAAAGTGTCCAGTGTCCACTATTGTGTGCAGAAATTCAAAATCTCCCTTATCCTCAAGTGACATTTTTCACACCTGCGACATCGAGCCAGTGACATAGCGCTGTGATATTCAGTGGGCCTCACACAATCAAAAAGTGTCCAGTGTCCACTAGTGTGTGCAGAAATTCAAAATCTCCCTTATCCTGTAGTCACTTTTTTCACACCTGTGACATCGAGCCTGTGACATAGCGCTCTGATATTCAGTGGGCCTCACACAATCCAAAAGTGTCCAGTGTCCACTATTGTGTGCAGAAATTCAAAATCTCCCTTATCCTCTAGTGACATTTTTCACACCTGCGACATCGAGCCAGTGACATAGCGCTGTGATATTCAGTGGGCCTCACACAATCAAAAAGTGTCCATTGTCCACTAGTGTGTGCAGAAATTCAAAATCTCCCTTATCCTGTAGTCACTTTTTTCACACCTGTGCCATCGAGCCTGTGACATAGCGCTCTGATATTCAGTGGGCCTCACACAATCCAAAAGTGTCCAGTGTCCACTATTGTGTGCAGAAATTCAAAATCTCCCTTATCCTCTAGTGACATTTTTCACACCTGCGACATCGAGCCAGGGACATAGCGCTGTGATATTCAGTGGGCCTCACACAATCCAAAAGTGTCCAGTGTCCACTAGTGTGTGCAGAAATTCAAAATCTCCCTTATCCTGTAGTCACTTTTTTCACACCTGTGCCATCGAGCCTGTGACATAGCGCTCTGATATTCAGTGGGCCTCACACAATCCAAAAGTGTCCACTAGTGTGGGCAGAAATTCAAAATCTCCCTTATCCTGTAGTCACTTTATTCACACCTGTGCTATCGAGCCTGTGACATAGAGCTTTGATATTCAGTGGGCCTCACACAATCAAAAAAGTGTCCAGTGTCCACTAGTGTGTGTAGAAATTCAAAATCTCCCTTATCCTGTAGTCTCTTTTTTCACACCTGTGCCATCGAGCCTGTGACATAGCGCTCTGATATTCAGTGGGCCTCACACAATCCAAAAGTGTCCAGTGTCCACTAGTGTGTGCAGAAATTCAAAATCTCCTTTATCCTGTAGTCAATTTTTTCACACCTGTGCCATCGAGCCTGTGACATAGCGCTCTGATATTCAGTGGGCCTCACACAATCCAAAAGTGTCCAGTGTCCACTATTTTGTGCAGAAATTCAAAATCTCCCTTATCCTGTAGTCACTTTTTTCACACCTGTGCCATCGAGCCTGTGACATAGCGCTCTGATATTCAGTGGGTCTCACACAATCCAAAAGTGTCCAGTGTCCACTAGTGTGTGCAGAAATTCAAAATCTCCGTTATCCTCTAGTGACATTTTTCACACCTGCGACATCGAGCCAGTGACATAGCGCTGTGATATTCAGTGGGCCTCACACAATCCAAAAGTGTCCAGTGTCCACTAGTGTGTGCAGAAATTCAAAATCTCCCTTATGCGGTAGTCACTTTTTTCACACCTGTGCCATCGAGCCTTTGACATAGCGCTCTGATATTCAGTGGGCCTCACACAATCCAAAAGTGTCCAGTGTCCACTAGTGTGTGCAGAAATTCAAAATCTCCCTTATCCTCTAGTGACATTTTTCACACCTGCGACATCGAGCCAGGGACATAGCGCTGTGATATTCAATGGGCCTCAAACAATCCAAAAGTGTCCAGTGTCCACTAGTGTGTGCAGAAATTCAAAATCTCCCTTATCCTGTAGTCACTTTTTTCACACCTGTGACATCGAGCCTGTGACATAGCGCTCTGATATTCAGTGGGCCTCACACAATCCAAAAGTGTCCAGTGTCCACTAGTGTGTGCAGAAATTCAAAATCTCCCTTATCCTGTAGTCACTTTTTTCACACCTGTGCCATGGAGCCTGTGACATAGCGCTCTGATATTCAGTGGGCCTCACACAATCCAAAAGTGTCCAGTGTCCACTAGTTTGGGAAAGAAATTCAAAATCTCCCTTATCCTGTAGTCACTTTTTTCACACCTGTGCCATCGAGCCTGTGACATAGCGCTCTGATATTCAGTGGCCTCACACAATCCAAAAGTGTCCAGTGTCCACTAGTGTGTGCAGAAATTCAAAATCTCCCTTATCCTGTAGTCACTTTTTTCACACCTGTGCCATCGAGCCTGTGACATAGCGCTTTGATATTCAGTGGGCCTCACACAATCAAAAAAGTGTCCAGTGTCCACTAGTGTGTGCAGAAATTCAAAATCTCCCTTATCCTGTAGTCACTTTTTTCACACCTGTGCCATCGAGCCTGTGACATAGCGCTCTGATATTCAGTGGGCCTCACACAATCCAAAAGTGTCCAGTGTCCACTAGTGTGTGCAGAAATTCAAAATCTCCTTTATCCTGTAGTCACTTTTTTCACACCTGTGCCATCGAGCCTGTGACATAGCGCTCTGATATTCAGTGGGCCTCACACAATCCAAAAGTGTCCAGTGTCCACTAGTTTGTGCAGAAATTCAAAATCTCCCTTATCCTGTAGTCACTTTTTTCACACCTGTGCCATCGAGCCTGTGACATAGCGCTCTGATATTCAGTGGGTCTCACACAATCCAAAAGTGTCCAGTGTCCACTAGTGTGTGCAGAAATTCAAAATCTCCGTTATCCTCTAGTGACATTTTTCACACCTGCGACATCGAGCCAGTGACATAGCGCTGTGATATTCAGTGGGCCTCACACAATCCAAAAGTGTCCATTGTCCACTAGTGTGTGCAGAAATTCAAAATCTCCCTTATCCGGTAGTCACTTTTTTCACACCTGTGCCATCGAGCCTTTGACATAGCGCTCTGATATTCAGTGGGCCTCACACAATCCAAAAGTGTCCAGTGTCCACTAGTGTGTGCAGAAATTCAAAATCTCCGTTATCCTCTAGTGACATTTTTCACACCTGCGACATCGAGCCAGTGACATAGCGCTGTGATAATCAGTGGGCCTCACACAATCCAAAAGTGTCCAGTGTCCACTAGTGTGTGCAGAAATTCAAAATCTCCCTTATCCTGTAGTCACTTTTTTCACACCTGTGCCATCGAGCTTGTGACATAGCACTGTGATATTCAGTGGGCCTCACACAATCCAAAAGTGTCCAGTGTCCACTAGTGTGTGCAGAAATTCAAAATCTCCCTTATCCTGTAGTCACTTTTTTCACACCTGTGCCATCGATCCTGTGACATAGCACTCTGACATTCAGTGGGCCTCACACAATCCAAAAGTGTCCAGTGTCCACTAGTGTGTGCAGAAATTCAAAATATCCCTTATCCTGTAGTCACTTTTTTCACTCCTGTGCCATCGAGCCTGTGACATAGCGCTCTGATATTCAGTGGGCCTCACACAATTCTAAAGTGTCCAGTGTCCACTAGTGTGTGCAGAAATTCAAAATCTCCCTTATCCTGTAGTCACTTTTTTCACACCTGTGCCATCGAGCCTGTGACATAGCGCTCTGATATTCAGTGGGCCTCACACAATCCAAAAGTGTCCAGTGTCCACTAGTGTGTGCAGAAATTCAAAATCTCCCTTATCCTGTAGTCACTTTTTTTATACCTGTGCCATCGAGCCTGTGACATAGCACTCTGATATTCAGTGGGCCTCACACAATCCAAAAGTGTCCAGTGTCCACTAGTGTGCAGAAATTCAAAATCTCCCTTAACCTGTAGTCACTTTTTTCACACCTGTGCCATCGAGCCTGTGACATAGCGCTCTGATATTCAGTGGGCCTCACACAATCCAAAAGTGTCCAGTGTCCACTAGTGTGTGCAGAAATTCAAAATATCCTTTATCCTGTAGTCACTTTTTCACACCTGTGCCATCGAGCCTGTGACATAGCGCTCTGATATTCAGTGGGCCTCACACAATCCAAAAGTGTCCAGTGTCCACTAGTGTGCGCAGAAATTCAAAATCTCCGTTATCCTCTTGTGACATTTTTCACACCTGCGACATCGAGCCAGTGACATAGCGCTCTGATATTCAGTGGGCCTCACACAATCCAAAAGTGGCCAGTGTCCACTAGTGTGTGCAGAAATTCAAAATCTCCCTTATCCTGTAGTCACTTTTTTCACACCTGTGCCATCGAGCCTGTGACATAGCGCTCTGATATTCAGTGGGCCTCACACAATCCAAAAGTGTCCAGTGTCCACTAGTGTGTGCAGAAATTCAAAATCTCCCTTATCCTCTAGTGACATTTTTCACACCTACGACATCGAGCCAGGGACATAGCGCTGTGATATTCAGTGGGCCTCACACAATCCAAAAGTGTCCAGTGTCCACTAGTGTGTGCAGAAATTCAAAATCTCCCTTATCCTGTAGTCACTTTTTTCACACCTGTGCCATCGAGCCTGTGACATAGCGCTCTGATATTCAGTGGGCCTCATACAATCCAAAAGTGTCCAGTGTCCACTAGTTTGTGCAGAAATTCAAAATCTCCCTTATCCTGTAGTCACTTTTTTCACACTTGTGCCATCGAGCCTGTGACATAGCGGTCTGATATTCAGTGGCCTCACACAATCCAAAAGTGTCCAGTGTCCACTAGTGTGTGCAGAAATTCAAAATCTCCCTTATCCTGTAGTCACTTTTTTCACACCTGTGCCATCGAGCCTGTGACATAGCATTCTGATATTCAGTGGGCCTCACACAATCCAAAAGTGTCCAGTGTCCACTAGTGTGTGCAGAAATTCAAAATCTCCCTTATCCTGTAGTCACTTTTTTCACACCTGTGCCATCGAGCCTGTGACATAGCGCTCTGATATTCAGTGGGCCTCACACAATCCAAAAGTGTCCACTAGTGTGTGCAGAAATTCAAGATCTCCCTTATCCTGTAGTCACTTTATTCACACCTGTGCTATCGAGCCTGTGACATAGCGCTGTGATATTCAGTGGGCCTCACACATTCAAAAAAGTGTCCAGTGTCCACTAGTGTGTGCAGAAATTCAAAATCTCCCTTATCCTGTAGTCTCTTTTTTCACACCTGTGCCATCGAGCCTGTGACATAGCGCTCTGATATTCAGTGGGCCTCACACAATCCAAAAGTGTCCAGTGTCCACTAGTGTGTGCAGAAATTCAAAATCTCCTTTATCCTGTAGTCACTTTTTTCACACCTGTGCCATCGAGCCTGTGACATAGCACTCTGATATTCAGTGGGCCTCACACAATCCAAAAGTGTCCAGTGTCCACTAGTTTGTGCAGAAATTCAAAATCTCCCTTATCCTGTAGTCACTTTTTTCACACCTGTGCCATCGAGCCTGTGACATAGCGCTCTGATATTCAGTGGGTCTCACACAATCCAAAAGTGTCCAGTGTCCACTAGTGTGTGCAGAAATTCAAAATCTCCGTTATCCTCTAGTGACATTTTTCACACCTGCGACATTGAGCCAGTGACATAGCGCTGTGATGTTCAGTGGGCCTCACACAATCCAAAAGTGTCCAGTGTCCACTAGTGTGTGCAGAAATTCAAAATCTCCCTTATCCTGTAGTCACTTTTTTCACACCTGTGCCATCGAGCCTGTGACATAGCACTCTGATATTCAGTGGGCCTCACACAATCCAAAAGTGTCCAGTGTCCACTAGTGTGTGCAGAAATTCAAAATCTCCGTTATCCTCTAGTGACATTTTTCACACCTGTGACATGGAGCCAGTGACATAGCGCTCTGATATTCAGTGGGCCTCACACAATCCAAAAGTGTCCAGTGTCCACTAGTGTGTGCAGAAATTCAAAATCTCCCTTATCCTGTAGTCACTTTTTTTACACCTGTGCCATCGAGCCTGTGACATAGCACTCTGATATTCATTGGGCCTCACACAATCCAAAAGTGTCCAGTGTCCACTAGTGTGCAGAAATTCAAAATCTCCCTTAACCTGTAGTCACTTTTTTCACACCTGTGCCATCGAGCCTGTGACATAGCGCTCTGATATTCAGTGGGCCTCACACAATCCAAAAGTGTCCAGTGTCCACTAGTGTGTGCAGAAATTCAAAATATCCTTTATCCTGTAGTCACTTTTTCACACCTGTGCCATCGAGCCTGTGACATAGCGCTCTGATATTCAGTGGGCCTCACACAATCCAAAAGTGTCCAGTGTCCACTAGTGTGTGCAGAAATTCAAAATCTCCGTTATCGTCTTGTGACATTTTTCACACCTGCGACATCGAGCCAGTGACATAGCGCTCTGATATTCAGTGGGCCTCACACAAGCCAAAAGTGGCCAGTGTCCACTAGTGTGTGCAGAAATTCAAAATCTCCCTTATCCTGTAGTCACTTTTTTCACACCTGTGCCATCGAGCCTGTGACATAGCGCTCTGATATTCAGTGGGCCTCACACAATCCAAAAGTGTCCAGTGTCCACTAGTGTGTGCAGAAATTCAAAATCTCCGTTATCCTCTAGTGACATTTTTCACACCTGCGACATCGAGCCAGTGACATAGCGCTGTGATATTCAGTGGGCCTCACACAATCCAAAAGTGTCCAGTGTCCACTAGTGTGTGCAGAAATTCAAAATCTCCCTTATCCTCTAGTGACATTTTTCACACCTGCGACATCGAGCCAGGGACATAGCGCTGTGATATTCAGTGGGCCTCACACAATCCAAAAGTGTCCAGTGTCCACTAGTGTGTGCAGAAATTCAAAATCTCCCTTATCCTGTAGTCACTTTTTTCACACCTGTGACATCGAGCCTGTGACATAGCGCTCTGATATTCAGTGGGCCTCACACAATCCAAAAGTGTCCAGTGTCCACTAGTGTGTGCAGAAATTCAAAATCTCCCTTATCCTGTAGTCACTTTTTTCACACCTGTGCCATCGAGCCTGTGACATAGCGCTCTCATATTCAGTGGGCCTCATACAATCCAAAAGTGTCCAGTGTCCACTAGTTTGTGCAGAAATTCAAAATCTCCATTATCCTGTAGTCACTTTTTTCACACCTGTGCCATCGAGCCTGTGACATAGCGCTCTGATATTCAGTGGCCTCACACAATCCAAAAGTGTCCAGTGTCCACTAGTGTGTGCAGAAATTCAAAATCTCCCTTATCTTGTAGTCACTTTTTTCACACCTGTGCCATCGAGCCTGTGACATAGCGCTCTGATATTCAGTGGGCCTCACACAATCCAAAAGTGTCCACTAGTGTGTGCAGAAATTCAAAATCTCCCTTATCCTGTATTCACTTTATTCACACCTGTGCTATCGAGCCTGTGACATAGCACTTTGATATTCAGTGGGCCTCACACAATCAAAAAAGTGTCCAGTGTCCACTAGTGTGTGCAGAAATTCAAAATCTCCCTTATCCTGTAGTCTCTTTTTTCACACCTGTGCCATCGAGCCTGTGACATAGCGCTCTGATATTCAGTGGGCCTCACACAATCCAAAAGTGTCCAGTGTCCACTAGTGTGTGCAGAAATTCAAAATCTCCTTTATCCTGTAGTCACTTTTTTCACACCTGTGCCATCGAGCCTGTGACATAGCGCTCTGACATTCAGTGGGCCTCACACAATCCAAAAGTGTCCAGTGTCCACTAGTTTGTGCAGAAATTCAAAATCTCCCTTATCCTGTAGTCACTTTTTTCACACCTGTGCCATCGAGCCTGTGACATAGCGCTCTGATATTCAGTGGGTCTCACACAATCCAAAAGTGTCCAGTGTCCACTAGTGTGTGCAGAAATTCAAAATCTCCGTTATCCTCTAGTGACATTTTTCACACCTGCGACATCGAGCCAGTGACATAGCGCTGTGATATTCAGTGGGCCTCACACAATCCAAAAGTGTCCAGTGTCCACTAGTGTGTGCAGAAATTCAAAATCTCCCTTATCCGGTAGTCACTTTTTTCACACCTGTGCCATCGAGCCTTTGACATAGCGCTCTGATATTCAGTGGGCCTCACACAATCCAAAAGTGTCCAGTGTCCACTAGTGTGTGCAGAAATTCAAAATCTCCGTTATCCTCTAATGACATTTTTCACACCTGCGACATCGAGCCAGTGACATAGCGCTGTGATATTCAGTGGGCCTCACACAATCCAAAAGTGTCCAGTGTCCACTAGTGTGTGCAGAAATTCAAAATCTCCCTTATCCTCTAGTGACATTTTTCACACCTGCGACATCGAGCCAGGGACATAGCGCTGTGATATTCAGTGGGCCTCAAACAATCCAAAAGTGTCCAGTGTCCACTAGTGTGTGCAGAAATTCAAAATCTACCTTATCCTGTAGTCACTTTTTTCACACCTGTGACATCGAGCCTGTGACAAAGCGCTCTGATATTCAGTGGGCCTCACACAATCCAAAAGTGTCCAGTGTCCACTAGTGTGTGCAGAAATTCAAAATCTCCCTTATCCTGTAGTCACTTTTTTCACACCTGTGCCATCGAGCCTGTGACATAGCGCTCTGATATTCAGTGGGCCTCATACAATCCAAAAGTGTCCAGTGTCCACTAGTTTGTGCAGAAATTCAAAATCTCCCTTATCCTGTAGTCACTTTTTTCACACCTGTGCCATCGAGCCTGTGACATAGCGCTCTGATATTCAGTGGGCCTCCCACAATCCAAAAGTGTCCAGTGTCCACTAGTGTGTGCAGAAATTCAAAATCTCCCTTATCCTGTAGTCACTTTTTTCACACCTTTGCCATCGAGCCTGTGACATAGCGCTCTGATATTCAGTGGGCCTCACACAATCCAAAAGTGTCCACTAGTGTGTGCAGAAATTCAAAATCTCCCTTATCCTGTAGTCACTTTATTCACACCTGTGCTATCGAGCCTGTGACATAGCGCTTTGATATTCAGTGGGCCTCACACAATCAAAAAAGTGTCCAGTGTCCACTAGTATGTGCAGAAATTCAAAATCTCCCTTATCCTGTAGTCACTTTTTTCACACCTGTGACATCGAGCCTGTGACATAGCGCTCTGATATTCAGTGGGCCTCACACAATCCAAAAGTGTCCAGTGTCCACTAGTGTGTGCAGAAATTCAAAATCTCCTTTATCCTGTAGTCACTTTTTTCACACCTGTGCCATCGAGCCTGTGACATAGCGCTCTGATATTCAGTGGGCCTCACACAATCCAAAAGTGTCCAGTGTCCACTAGTTTGTGCAGAAATTCAAAATCTCCCTTATCCTGTAGTCACTTTTTTCACACCTGTGCCATCGAGCCTGTGACATAGCGCTCTGATATTCAGTGGGTCTCACACAATCCAAAAGTGTCCAGTGTCCACTAGTGTGTGCAGAAATTCAAAATCTCCGTTATCCTCTAGTGACATTTTTCACACCTGCGACATCGAGCCAGTGACATAGCGCTGTGATATTCAGTGGGCCTCACACAATCCAAAAGTGTCCAGTGTCCACTAGTGTGTGCAGAAATTCAAAATCTCCCTTATCCGGTAGTCACTTTTTTCACACCTGTGCCATCGAGCCTGTGACATAGCGCTCTGATATTCAGTGGGCCTCACACAATCCAAAAGTGTCCAGTGTCCACTAGTGTGTGCAGAAATTCAAAATCTCCGTTATCCTCTAGTGACATTTTTCACACCTGCGACATCGAGCCAGTGACATAGCGCTGTGATATTCAGTGGGCCTCACACAATCCAAAAGTGTCCAGTGTCCACTAGTGTGTGCAGAAATTCAAAATCTCCCTTATCCTGTAGTCACTTTTTTCACACCTGTGCCATCGAGCCTGTGACATAGCGCTCTGATATTCAGTGGGCCTCACACAATCCAAAAATGTCCAGTGTCCACTAGTGTGTGCAGAAATTCAAAATCTCCCTTATCCTGTAGTCACTTTTTTCACACCTGTGCCATCGAGCCTGTGACATAGCGCTCTGATATTCAGTGGGCCTCACACAATCCAAAAATGTCCAGTGTCCACTAGTGTGTGCAGAAATTCAAAATCTCCCTTATCCTGTAGTCACTTTTTTCACACCTGTGCCATCGAGCCTGTGACATAGCGCTCTGATATTCAGGGGGCCTCACACAATCCAAAAGTGTCCAGTGTCCACTAGTGTGTGCAGAAATTCAAAATCTCCATTATCCTCTAGTGACATTTTTCACACCTGCGACATCGAGCCAGTGACATAGCGCTGTGATATTTTGTGGGCCTCACACAATCCAAAGGTGTCCAGCGTCCACTAGTGTGTGCAGAAATTCAAAATCTCCCTTATCCTGTAGTCACTTTTTTCACACCTGTGCAATCGAGCCTGTGACATAGAGCTCTGATATTCAGTGGGCCTCACACAATCCAAAAGTGTCCAGTGTCCACTATTGTGTGCAGAAATTCAAAATCTCCCTTATCCTGTATTCACTTTTTTCACACCTGTGCCATCGAGCCTGTGACATAGCGCTCTGATATTCAGTGGGCCTCACACAATCCAAAAGTGTCCAGTGTCCACTAGTGTGTGCAGAAATTCAAAATCTCCCTTATCCTGTAGTCACTTTTTTTCACACCTGTGCCATCGAGCCTGTGACATAGCGCTCTGATATTCAGTGGCCTCACACAATCCAAAAGTGTCCAGTTTCCACTAGTGTGTGCAGAAATTCAAAATCTCCCTTATCCTGTAGTCACTTTTTTCACACCTGTGCCATCGAGCCTGTGACATAGCGCTCTGATACTCTGATATTCAGTGGGCCTCACACAATCCAAAAGTGCCCAGTGTCCACTAGTGTGTGCAGAAATTCAAAAGCTCCCTTATCCTCTAGTGACATTTTTCACACCTGCGACATCGAGCCAGTGACATAGCGCTGTGATAATCAGTGGGCCTCACACAATCCAAAAGTGTGCAGTGTCCACTAGTGTGTGCAGAAATTCAAAATCTCCCTTATCCTGTAGTCACTTTTTTCACACCTGTGCCATCGAGCCTGTGACATTGCGCTGATATTCAGTGGGCCTCACACAATCCAAAAGTGTCCAGTGTCCACTAGTGTGTGCAGAAATTCAAAATCTCCCTTATCCTGTAGTCACTTTTTTCACACCTGTGCCATCGAGCCTGTGACATAGCGCTCTGATATTCAGTGGGCCTCACACAATCCAAAAGTTTCCAGTGTCCACTATTGTGTGCAGAAATTCAAAATCTCCCTTATCATCTAGTGACATTTTTCACACCTGCGACATCGAGCCAGTGACATAGCGCTGTGATATTCAGTGGGCCTCACACAATCCAAAAGTGTCCAGTGTCCACTAGTTTGTGCAGAAATTCAAAATCTCCCTTAACCTGTAGTCACTTTTTTCACACCTGTGCCATCGTGCCTGTGACATAGCGCTCTGATATTCAGCGGGCCTCACACAATCCAAAAGTGTCCAGTGTCCACTAGTGTGTGCAGAAATTCAAAATCTCCATTATCCTGTAGTCACTTTTTTCACACCTGTGCCATCGAGCCTGTGACATAGCGCTCTGATATTCAGTGGGCCTCACACAATCCAAAAGTGTCCAGTGTCCACTAGTGTGTGCAGAAATTCAAAATCTCCCTTATCTTGTAGTCACTTTTTTCACACCTGTGCTATCGAGCCTGTGACATAGCGCTCTGATATTCAGTGGGCCTCACACAATCAAAAAAGTGTCCAGTGTCCACTAGTGTGTGCAGAAATTCAAAATCTCCCTTATCCTGTAGTCACTTTTTTCACACCTGTGCCATCGAGCCAGTGACATAGCGCTGTGATATTCAGTGGGTCTCACACAATCCAAAAGTGTCCAGTGTCCACTAGTGTGTGCAGAAATTCAAAATCTCCCTTATCCTCTAGTGATATTTTTCACACCTGTGACATCGAGCCAGTGACATAGCGCTCTGATATTCAGTGGGCCTCACACAATCCAAAAGTGTCCAGTGTCCACTAGTGTGTGCAGAAATTCAAAATCTCCCTTATCCTGTAGTCACTTTTTTTACACCTGTGCCATCGAGCCTGTGACATAGCACTCTGATATTCAGTGGGCCTCACACAATCCAAAAGTGTCCAGAGTCCACTAGTGTGCAGAAATTCAAAATCTCCCTTAACCTGTAGTCACTTTTTTCACACCTGTGCCATCGAGCCTGTGACATAGCTCTCTGATATTCAGTGGGCCTCACACAATCCAAAAGTGTCCAGTGTCCACTAGTGTGTGCAGAAATTCAAAATCTCCTTTATCCTGTAGTCACTTTTTCACACCTGTGCCATCGAGCCTGTGACATAGCGCTCTGATATTCAGTGGGCCTCACACAATCCAAAAGTGTCCAGTGTCCACTAGTGTGTGCAGAAATTCAAAATCTCCGTTATCCTCTTGTGACATTTTTCACACCTGCGACATCGAGCCAGTGACATAGCGCTGTGATATTCAGTGGGCCTCACACAATCCAAAAGTGTCCAGTGTCCACTAGTGTGTGCAGAAATTCAAAATCTCCCTTATCCTGTAGTCACTTTTTTCACACCTGTGCCATCGAGCCTGTAACATAGCGCTCTGATATTCAGTGGGCCTCACACAATCCAAAAGTGTCCAGTGTCCACTATTGTGTGCAGAAATTCAAAATCTCCCTTATCCTCTAGTGACATTTTTCACACCTGCGACATCGAGCCAGTGACATAGCGCTGTGATATTCAGTGGGCCTCACACAATCCAAAAGTGTCCAATGTCCACTAGTGTGTGCAGAAATTCAAAATCTCCCTTATCCTGTAGTCACTTTTTTCACACCTGTGCCATCGAGCCTGTGACATAGTGCTCTGATATTCAGTGGGCCTCACACAATCCAAAAGTGTCCAGTGTCCACTAGTGTGTGCAGAAATTCAAAATCTCCCTTATCCTGTAGTCACTTTTTTCACACCTGTGCCATCGAGCCTGTGACATAGCGCTGTGATATTCAGTGGGCCTCACACAATCCAAAAGTGTCCAGTGTCCACTAGTGTGTGCAGAAATTCAAAATCTCCGTTATCCTCTTGTGACATTTTTCACACCTGCGACATCGAGCCAGTGACATAGCGCTGTGATATTCAGTGGGCCTCACACAATCCAAAAGTGTCCAGTGTCCACTAGTGTGTGCAGAAATTCAAAATCTCCCTTATCCTGTAGTCACTTTTTTCACACCTGTGCCATCGAGCCTGTGACATAGCGCTCTGATATTCAGTGGGCCTCACACAATCCAAAAGTGTCCAGTGTCCACTAGTGTGTGCAGAAATTCAAAATCTCCCTTATCTTGTAGTCACTTTTTTAACACCAGTGCTATCGAGCCTGTGACATAGCGCTCTGATATTCAGTGGGCCTCACACAATCAAAAAAGTGTCCAGTGTCCACTAGTGTGTGCAGAAATTCACAATCTCCCTTATCCTGTAGTCACTTTTTTCACACCTGTGCCATCGAGCCAGTGACATAGCGCTGTGATATTCAGTGGGCCTCATACAATCCAAAAGTGTCCAGTGTCCACTAGTGTGTGCAGAAATTCAAAATCTCCGTTATCCTCTAGTGACATTTTTCACACCTGTGACATCGAGCCAGTGACATAGCGCTCTGATATTCAGTGGACCTCACACAATCCAAAAGTGTCCAGTGTCCACTAGTGTGTGCAGAAATTCAAAATCTCCCTTATCCTGTAGTCACTTTTTTTTACACCTGTGCCATCGAGCCTGTGACATAGCACTCTGATATTCAGTGGGCCTCACACAATCCAAAAGTGTCCGGTGTCCACTAGTGTGCAGAAATTCAAAATCTCCCTTAACCTGTAGTCACTTTTTTCACACCTGTGCCATCGAGCCTGTGACATAGCGCTCTGATATTCAGTGGGCCTCACACAATCCAAAAGTGTCCAGTGTCCACTAGTGTGTGCAGAAATTCAAAATCTCCTTTATCCTGTAGTCACTTTTTTCACACCTGTGCCATCGAGCCTGTGACATAGCGCTCTGATATTCAGTGGGCCTCACACAATCCAAAAGTGTCCAGTGTCCACTAGTTTGTGCAGAAATTCAAAATCTCCCTTATCCTGTAGTCACTTTTTTCACACCTGTGCCATCGAGCCTGTGACATAGCGCTCTGATATTCAGTGGGTCTCACACAATCCAAAAGTGTCCAGTGTCCACTAGTGTGTGCAGAAATTCAAAATCTCCGTTATCCTCTAGTGACATTTTTCACACCTGCGACATCGAGCCAGTGACATAGCGCTGTGATATTCAGTGGGCCTCACACAATCCAAAAGTGTCCAGTGTCCACTAGTGTGTGCAGAAATTCAAAATCTCCCTTATCCGGTAGTCACTTTTTTCACACCTGTGCCATCGAGCCTGTGACATAGCGCTCTGATATTCAGTGGGCCTCACACAATCCAAAAGTGTCCAGTGTCCACTAGTGTGTGCAGAAATTCAAAATCTCCGTTATCCTCTTGTGACATTTTTCACACCTGCGACATCGAGCCAGTGACATAGCGCTGTGATATTCAGTGGGCCTCACACAATCCAAAAGTGTCCAGTGTCCACTAGTGTGTGCAGAAATTCAAAATCTCCCTTATCCTGTAGTCACTTTTTTCACACCTGTGCCATCGAGCCTGTGACATAGCGCTCTGATATTCAGTGGGCCTCACACAATCCAAAAATGTCCAGTGTCCACTAGTGTGTGCAGAAATTCAAAATCTCCCTTATCCTGTAGTCACTTTTTTCACACCTGTGCCATCGAGCCTGTGACATAGCGCTCTGATATTCAGTGGGCCTCACACAATCCAAAAATGTCCAGTGTCCACTAGTGTGTGCAGAAATTCAAAATCTCCCTTATCCTGTAGTCACTTTTTTCACACCTGTGCCATCGAGCCTGTGACATAGCGCTCTGATATTCAGGGGGCCTCACACAATCCAAAAGTGTCCAGTGTCCACTATGTGCAGAAATTCAAAATCTCCATTATCCTCTAGTGACATTTTTCACACCTGCGACATCGAGCCAGTGACATAGCGCTGTGATATTTTGTGGGCCTCACACAATCCAAAGGTGTCCAGCGTCCACTAGTGTGTGCAGAAATTCAAAATCTCCCTTATCCTGTAGTCACTTTTTTCACACCTGTGCAATCGAGCCTGTGACATAGAGCTCTGATATTCAGTGGGCCTCACACAATCCAAAAGTGTCCAGTGTCCACTATTGTGTGCAGAAATTCAAAATCTCCCTTATCCTGTATTCACTTTTTTCACACCTGTGCCATCGAGCCTGTGACATAGCGCTCTGATATTCAGTGGGCCTCACACAATCCAAAAGTGTCCAGTGTCCACTAGTGTGTGCAGAAATTCAAAATCTCCCTTATCCTGTAGTCACTTTTTTTCACACCTGTGCCATCGAGCCTGTGACATAGCGCTCTGATATTCAGTGGCCTCACACAATCCAAAAGTGTCCAGTTTCCACTAGTGTGTGCAGAAATTCAAAATCTCCCTTATCCTGTAGTCACTTTTTTCACACCTGTGCCATCGAGCCTGTGACATAGCGCTCTGATACTCTGATATTCAGTGGGCCTCACACAATCCAAAAGTGCCCAGTGTCCACTAGTGTGTGCAGAAATTCAAAATCTCCCTTATCCTCTAGTGACATTTTTCACACCTGCGACATCGAGCCAGTGACATAGCGCTGTGATATTCAGTGGGCCTCACACAATCCAAAAGTGTGCAGTGTCCACTAGTGTGTGCAGAAATTCAAAATCTCCCTTATCCTGTAGTCACTTTTTTCACACCTGTGCCATCGAGCCTGTGACATTGCGCTGATATTCAGTGGGCCTCACACAATCCAAAAGTGTCCAGTGTCCACTAGTGTGTGCAGAAATTCAAAATCTCCCTTATCCTGTAGTCACTTTTTTCACACCTGTGCCATCGAGCCTGTGACATAGCGCTCTGATATTCAGTGGGCCTCACACAATCCAAAAGTTTCCAGTGTCCACTAGTGTGTGCAGAAATTCAAAATCTCCCTTATCCTCTAGTGACATTTTTCACACCTGCGACATCGAGCCTGTGACATAGCGCTGTGATATTCAGTGGGCCTCACACAATCCAAAAGTGTCCAGGTTCCACTAGTGTGTGCAGAAATTCAAAATCTCCCTTATCCTGTAGTCACTTTTTTCACACCTGTGCCATCGAGCCTGTGACATAGCGCTCTGATATTCAGTGGGCCTCACACAATCCAAAAGTGTCCAGTGTCCACTAGTGTGTGCAGAAATTCAAAATCTCCCTTATCTTGTAGTCACTTTTTTAACACCAGTGCTATCGAGCCTGTGACATAGCGCTCTGATATTCAGTGGGCCTCACACAATCAAAAAAGTGTCCAGTGTCCACTAGTGTGTGCAGAAATTCACAATCTCCCTTATCCTGTAGTCACTTTTTTCACACCTGTGCCATCGAGCCAGTGACATAGCGCTGTGATATTCAGTGGGCCTCATACAATCCAAAAGTGTCCAGTGTCCACTAGTGTGTGCAGAAATTCAAAATCTCCGTTATCCTCTAGTGACATTTTTCACACCTGTGACATCGAGCCAGTGACATAGCGCTCTGATATTCAGTGGACCTCACACAATCCAAAAGTGTCCAGTGTCCACTAGTGTGTGCAGAAATTCAAAATCTCCCTTATCCTGTAGTCACTTTTTTTTACACCTGTGCCATCGAGCCTGTGACATAGCACTCTGATATTCAGTGGGCCTCACACAATCCAAAAGTGTCCGGTGTCCACTAGTGTGCAGAAATTCAAAATCTCCCTTAACCTGTAGTCACTTTTTTCACACCTGTGCCATCGAGCCTGTGACATAGCGCTCTGATATTCAGTGGGCCTCACACAATCCAAAAGTGTCCAGTGTCCACTAGTGTGTGCAGAAATTCAAAATCTCCTTTATCCTGTAGTCACTTTTTTCACACCTGTGCCATCGAGCCTGTGACATAGCGCTCTGATATTCAGTGGGCCTCACACAATCCAAAAGTGTCCAGTGTCCACTAGTTTGTGCAGAAATTCAAAATCTCCCTTATCCTGTAGTCACTTTTTTCACACCTGTGCCATCGAGCCTGTGACATAGCGCTCTGATATTCAGTGGGTCTCACACAATCCAAAAGTGTCCAGTGTCCACTAGTGTGTGCAGAAATTCAAAATCTCCGTTATCCTCTAGTGACATTTTTCACACCTGCGACATCGAGCCAGTGACATAGCGCTGTGATATTCAGTGGGCCTCACACAATCCAAAAGTGTCCAGTGTCCACTAGTGTGTGCAGAAATTCAAAATCTCCCTTATCCGGTAGTCACTTTTTTCACACCTGTGCCATCGAGCCTGTGACATAGCGCTCTGATATTCAGTGGGCCTCACACAATCCAAAAGTGTCCAGTGTCCACTAGTGTGTGCAGAAATTCAAAATCTCCGTTATCCTCTTGTGACATTTTTCACACCTGCGACATCGAGCCAGTGACATAGCGCTGTGATATTCAGTGGGCCTCACACAATCCAAAAGTGTCCAGTGTCCACTAGTGTGTGCAGAAATTCAAAATCTCCCTTATCCTGTAGTCACTTTTTTCACACCTGTGCCATCGAGCCTGTGACATAGCGCTCTGATATTCAGTGGGCCTCACACAATCCAAAAATGTCCAGTGTCCACTAGTGTGTGCAGAAATTCAAAATCTCCCTTATCCTGTAGTCACTTTTTTCACACCTGTGCCATCGAGCCTGTGACATAGCGCTCTGATATTCAGTGGGCCTCACACAATCCAAAAGTGTCCAGTGTCCACTAGTGTGTGCAGAAATTCAAAATCTCCATTATCCTCTAGTGACATTTTTCACACCTGCGACATCGAGCCAGTGACATAGCGCTGTGATATTTTGTGGGCCTCACACAATCCAAAGGTGTCCAGCGTCCACTAGTGTGTGCAGAAATTCAAAATCTCCCTTATCCTGTAGTCACTTTTTTCACACCTGTGCAATCGAGCCTGTGACATAGAGCTCTGATATTCAGTGGGCCTCACACAATCCAAAAGTGTCCAGTGTCCACTATTGTGTGCAGAAATTCAAAATCTCCCTTATCCTGTATTCACTTTTTTCACACCTGTGCCATCGAGCCTGTGACATAGCGCTCTGATATTCAGTGGGCCTCACACAATCCAAAAGTGTCCAGTGTCCACTAGTGTGTGCAGAAATTCAAAATCTCCCTTATCCTGTAGTCACTTTTTTTCACACCTGTGCCATCGAGCCTGTGACATAGCGCTCTGATATTCAGTGGCCTCACACAATCCAAAAGTGTCCAGTTTCCACTAGTGTGTGCAGAAATTCAAAATCTCCCTTATCCTGTAGTCACTTTTTTCACACCTGTGCCATCGAGCCTGTGACATAGCGCTCTGATACTCTGATATTCAGTGGGCCTCACACAATCCAAAAGTGCCCAGTGTCCACTAGTGTGTGCAGAAATTCAAAATCTCCCTTATCCTCTAGTGACATTTTTCACACCTGCGACATCGAGCCAGTGACATAGCGCTGTGATATTCAGTGGGCCTCACACAATCCAAAAGTGTGCAGTGTCCACTAGTGTGTGCAGAAATTCAAAATCTCCCTTATCCTGTAGTCACTTTTTTCACACCTGTGCCATCGAGCCTGTGACATTGCGCTGATATTCAGTGGGCCTCACACAATCCAAAAGTGTCCAGTGTCCACTAGTGTGTGCAGAAATTCAAAATCTCCCTTATCCTGTAGTCACTTTTTTCACACCTGTGCCATCGAGCCTGTGACATAGCGCTCTGATATTCAGTGGGCCTCACACAATCCAAAAGTTTCCAGTGTCCACTAGTGTGTGCAGAAATTCAAAATCTCCCTTATCCTCTAGTGACATTTTTCACACCTGCGACATCGAGCCTGTGACATAGCGCTGTGATATTCAGTGGGCCTCACACAATCCAAAAGTGTCCAGGTTCCACTAGTGTGTGCAGAAATTCAAAATCTCCCTTATCCTGTAGTCACTTTTTTCACACCTGTGCCATCGAGCCTGTGACATAGCGCTCTGATATTCAGTGGGCCTCACACAATCCAAAAGTGTCCAGTGTCCACTATTGTGTGCAGAAATTCAAAATCTCCCTTATCATCTAGTGACATTTTTCACACCTGCGACATCGAGCCAGTGACATAGCGCTGTGATATTCAGTGGGCCTCACACAATCCAAAAGTGTCCAGTGTCCACTAGTGTGTGCAGAAATTCAAAATCTCCCTTAACCTGCAGTCACTTTTTTCACACCTGTGCCATCGTGCCTGTGACATAGCGCTCTGATATTCAGCGGGCCTCACACAATCCAAAAGTGTCCAGTGTCCACTAGTGTGTGCAGAAATTCAAAATCTCCGTTATCCTGTAGTCACTTTTTTCACACCTGTGCCATCGAGCCTGTGACATAGCGCTCTGATATTCAGTGGGCCTCACACAATCCAAAAGTGTCCAGTGTCCACTAGTGTGTGCAGAAATTCAAAATCTCCCTTATCTTGTAGTCACTTTTTTCACACCTGTGCTATCGAGCCTGTGACATAGCGCTCTGATATTCAGTGGGCCTCACACAATCAAAAAAGTGTCCAGTGTCCACTAGTGTGTGCAGAAATTCAAAATCTCCCTTATCCTGTAGTCACTTTTTTCACACCTGTGCCATCGAGCCAGTGACATAGCGCTGTGATATTCAGTGGGTCTCACACAATCCAAAAGTGTCCAGTGTCCACTAGTGTGTGCAGAAATTCAAAATCTCCCTTATCCTCTAGTGATATTTTTCACACCTGTGACATCGAGCCAGTGACATAGCGCTCTGATATTCAGTGGGCCTCACACAATCCAAAAGTGTCCAGTGTCCACTAGTGTGTGCAGAAATTCAAAATCTCCCTTATCCTGTAGTCACTTTTTTTACACCTGTGCCATCGAGCCTGTGACATAGCACTCTGATATTCAGTGGGCCTCACACAATCCAAAAGTGTCCAGAGTCCACTAGTGTGCAGAAATTCAAAATCTCCCTTAACCTGTAGTCACTTTTTTCACACCTGTGCCATCGAGCCTGTGACATAGCTCTCTGATATTCAGTGGGCCTCACACAATCCAAAAGTGTCCAGTGTCCACTAGTGTGTGCAGAAATTCAAAATCTCCTTTATCCTGTAGTCACTTTTTCACACCTGTGCCATCGAGCCTGTGACATAGCGCTCTGATATTCAGTGGGCCTCACACAATCCAAAAGTGTCCAGTGTCCACTAGTGTGTGCAGAAATTCAAAATCTCCGTTATCCTCTTGTGACATTTTTCACACCTGCGACATCGAGCCAGTGACATAGCGCTGTGATATTCAGTGGGCCTCACACAATCCAAAAGTGTCCAGTGTCCACTAGTGTGTGCAGAAATTCAAAATCTCCCTTATCCTGTAGTCACTTTTTTCACACCTGTGCCATCGAGCCTGTGACATAGCGCTCTGATATTCAGTGGGCATCAAACACAATCCAAAAGTGTCCAGTGTCCACTAGTGTGTGCAGAAATTCAAAATCTCCGTTATCCTCTAGTGACATTTTTCACACCTGCGACATCGAGCCAGTGACATAGCGCTGTGATATTCAGTGGGCCTCACACAATCCAAAAGTGTCCAGTGTCCACTAGTGTGTGCAGAAATTCAAAATCTCCCTTATCCTCTAGGGACATTTTTCACACCTGCGACATCGAGCCAGGGACATAACGCTGTGATATTCAGAGGGCCTCACACAATCCAAAAGTGTCCAGTGTCCACTAGTGTGTGCAGAAATTCAAAATCTCCCTTATCCTGTAGTCACTTTTTTCACACCTGTGCCATCGAGCCTGTGACATAGCGCTCTGATATTCAGTGGGCCTCACACAATCCAAAAGTGTCCAGTGTCCACTAGTGTGTGCAGAAATTCAAAATCTCCCTTATCCTCTAGTGACATTTTTCACACCTGCGACATCGAGCCTGTGACATAGCGCTGTGATATTCAGTGGGCCTCACACAATCCAAAAGTGTCCAGTGTCCACTAGTGTGTGCAGAAATTCAAAATCTCCCTTATCCTGTAGTCACTTTTTTCACACCTGTGCCATCGAGCCTGTAACATAGCGCTCTGATATTCAGTGGGCCTCACACAATCCAAAAGTGTCCAGTGTCCACTATTGTGTGCAGAAATTCAAAATCTCCCTTATCCTCTAGTGACATTTTTCACACCTGCGACATCGAGCCAGTGACATAGCGCTGTGATATTCAGTGGGCCTCACACAATCCAAAAGTGTCCAATGTCCACTAGTGTGTGCAGAAATTCAAAATCTCCCTTATCCTGTAGTCACTTTTTTCACACCTGTGCCATCGAGCCTGTTACATAGTGCTCTGATATTCAGTGGGCCTCACACAATCCAAAAGTGTCCAGTGTCCACTAGTGTGTGCAGAAATTCAAAATCTCCCTTATCCTGTAGTCACTTTTTTCACACCTGTGCCATCGAGCCTGTGACATAGCGCTGTGATATTCAGTGGGCCTCACACAATCCAAAAGTGTCCAGTGTCCACTAGTGTGTGCAGAAATTCAAAATCTCCGTTATCCTGTAGTCACTTTTTTCACACCTGTGCCATCGAGCCTGTGACATAGCGCTCTGATATTCAGTGGGCCTCACACAATCCAAAAGTGTCCAGTGTCCACTAGTGTGTGCAGAAATTCAAAATCTCCCTTATCTTGTAGTCACTTTTTTAACACCAGTGCTATCGAGCCTGTGACATAGCGCTCTGATATTCAGTGGGCCTCACACAATCAAAAAAGTGTCCAGTGTCCACTAGTGTGTGCAGAAATTCAAAATCTCCCTTATCCTGTAGTCACTTTTTTCACACCTGTGCCATCGAGCCAGTGACATAGCGCTGTGATATTCAGTGGGCCTCATACAATCCAAAAGTGTCCAGTGTCCACTAGTGTGTGCAGAAATTCAAAATCTCCGTTATCCTCTAGTGACATTTTTCACACCTGTGACATCGAGCCAGTGACATAGCGCTCTGATATTCAGTGGACCTCACACAATCCAAAAGTGTCCAGTGTCCACTAGTGTGTGCAGAAATTCAAAATCTCCCTTATCCTGTAGTCACTTTTTTTTACACCTGTGCCATCGAGCCTGTGACATAGCACTCTGATATTCAGTGGGCCTCACACAATCCAAAAGTGTCCGGTGTCCACTAGTGTGCAGAAATTCAAAATCTCCCTTAACCTGTAGTCACTTTTTTCACACCTGTGCCATCGAGCCTGTGACATAGCGCTCTGATATTCAGTGGGCCTCACACAATCCAAAAGTGTCCAGTGTCCACTAGTGTGTGCAGAAATTCAAAATCTCCTTTATCCTGTAGTCACTTTTTCACACCTGTGCCATCGAACCTGTGACATAGCGCTCTGATATTCAGTGGGCCTCACACCATCCAAAAGTGTCCAGTGTCCACTAGTGTGTGCAGAAATTCAAAATCTCCCTTATCCTGTAGTCACTTTTTTCACACCTGTGCCATCGAGCCTGTGACATAGCGCTCTGATATTCAGTGGGCCTCACACAATCGAAAAGTGGCCAGTGTCCACTAGTGTGTGCAGAAATTCAAAATCTCCCTCATCCTGTAGTCACTTTTTTCACACCTGTGCCATCGAGCCTGTGACATAGCGCTCTGATATTCAGTGGGCCTCACACAATCCAAAAGTGTCCAGTGTCCACTAGTGTGTGCAGAATTTCAAAATCTCCCTTATCCTCTAGTGACATTTTTCACACCTGCGACATCGAGCCAGTGACATAGCGCTGTGATATTCAGTGGGCCTCACACAATCCAAAAGTGTCCAGTGTCCACTAGTGTGTGCAGAAATTCAAAATCTCCCTTATCCTCTAGTGACATTTTTCACACCTGCGACATCGAGCCAGGGACATAGCGCTGTGATATTCAGTGGGCCTCACACAATCCAAAAGTGTCCAGTGTCCACTACTGTGTGCAGAAATTCAAAATCTCCCTTATCCTGTAGTCACTTTTTTCACACCTGTGACATCGAGCCTGTGACATAGCGCTCTGATTTTCAGTGGGCCTCACACAATCCAAAAGTGTCCAGTGTCCACTAGTGTGTGCAGAAATTCAAAATCTCCCTTATCCTGTAGTCACTTTTTTCACACCTGTGCCATCGAGCCTGTGACATAGCGCTCTGATATTCAGTGGGCCTCACACAATCCAAAAGAGTCCAGTGTCCACTAGTTTGTGCAGAAATTCAAAATCTCCCTTATCCTGTAGTCACTTTTTTCACACCTGTGCCATCGAGCCTGTGACATAGCGCTCTGATATTCAGTGGGCCTCACACAATCCAAAAGTGTCCAGTGTCCACTACTGTGTGCAGAAATTCAAAATCTCCCTTATCCTGTAGTCACTTTTTTCACACCTGTGCCATCGAGCCTGTGACATAGCGCTCTGATATTCAGTGGGCCTCACACAATCCAAAAGTGTCCAGTGTCCACTAGTGTGTGCAGAAATTCAAAATCTCCCTTATCCTGTAGTCACTTTTTTCACACCTGTGCCATCGAGCCTGTGACATAGCGCTCTGATATTCAGTGGGCCTCACACAATCCAAAAGTGTCCACAAGTGTGTGCAGAAATTCAAAATCTCCCTTATCCTGTAGTCACTTTATTCACACCTGTACTATCGAGCCTGTGACATAGCGCTTTGATATTCAGTGGGCCTCACACAATCAAAAAAGTGTCCAGTGTCCACTAGTGTGTGCAGAAATTCAAAATCTCCCTTATCCTGTAGTCAGTTTTTTGACACCTGTGCCATCGAGCCTGTGACATAGCGCTCTGATATTCAGTGGGCCTCACACAATCCAAAAGTGTCCAGTGTCCACTAGTGTGTGCAGAAATTCAAAATCTCCTTTTTCCTGTAGTCACTTTTTTCACACCTGTGCCATCGAGCCTGTGACATAGCGCTTTGATATTCAGTGGGCCTCACACAATCCAAAAGTGTCCAGTGTCCACTAGCTTGTGCAGAAATTCAAAATCTCCCTTATCCTGTAGTCACTTTTTTCACACCTGTGCCATCGAGCCTGTGACATAGCGCTCTGATATTCAGTGGGTCTCACACAATCCAAAAGTGTCCAGTGTCCACTAGTGTGTGCAGAAATTCAAAATCTCCGTTATCCTCTAGTGACATTTTTCACACCTGCGACATCGAGCCTTTGACATAGCGCTCTGATATTCAGGGGGCCTCACACAATCCAAAGGTGTCCAGCGTCCACTAGTGTGTGCAGAAATTCAAAATCTCCCTTATCCTGTAGTCACTTTTTTCACACCTGTGCAATCGAGCCTGTGACATAGAGCTCTGATATTCAGTGGGCCTCACACAATCCAAAAGTGTCCAGCGTCCACTAGTGTGTGCAGAAATTCAAAATCTCCCTTATCCTGTAGTCACTTTTTTCACACCTGTGCAATCGAGCCTGTGACATAGAGCTCTGATATTCAGTGGGCCTCACACAATCCAAAAGTGTCCAGTGTCCACTAGTGTGTGCAGAAATTCAAAATCTCCCTTATCCTGTAGTCACTTTTTTCACACCTGTGCAATCGAGCCTGTGACATAGAGCTCTGATATTCAGTGGGCCTCACACAATCCAAAAGTGTCCAGTGTCCACTAGTGTGTGCAGAAATTCAAAATCTCCCTTATCCTGTAGTCACTTTTTTCACACCTGTGCCATCGAGCCTGTGACATAGCGCTCTGATATTCAGTGGGCCTCACACAATCCAAAAGTGTCCAGTGTCCACTAGTGTGTGCAGAAATTCAAAATCTCCCTTATCCTGTAGTCACTTTTTTTCACACCTGTGCCATCGAGCCTTTGACATAGCGCTCTGATATTCAGTGGCCTCACACAATCCAAAAGTGTCCAGTTTCCACTAGTGTGTGCAGAAATTCAAAATCTCCCTTATACTGTAGTCACTTTTTTCACACCTGTGCCATCGAGCCTGTGACATAGCGCTCTGATATTCAGTGGGCCTCACACAATCCAAAAGTGCCCAGTGTCCACTAGTGTGTGCAGAAATTCAAAATCTCCCTTATCCTCTAGTGACATTTTTCACACCTGCGACATCGAGCCAGTGACATAGCGCTGTGATATTCAGTGGGCCTCACACAATCCAAAAGTGTGCAGTGTCCACTAGTGTGTGCAGAAATTCAAAATCTCCCTTATCCTGTAGTCACTTTTTTCACACCTGTGCCATCGAGCCTGTGACATAGCGCTCTGATATTCAGTGGGCCTCACACAATCCAAAAGTGTCCAGTGTCCACTATTGTGTGCAGAAATTCAAAATCTCCCTTATCCTCTAGTGACATTTTTCACACCTGCGACATCGAGCCAGTGACATAGCGCTGTGATATTCATTGGGCCTCACACAATCCAAAAGTGTCCAGTGTCCACTAGTGTGTGCAGAAATTCAAAATCTCCCTTATCCTGTAGTCACTTTTTTCACACCTGTGCCATCGAGCCTGTGACATAGTGCTCTGATATTCAGTGGACCTCACACAATCCAAAAGTGTCCAGTGTCCACTAGTGTGTGCAGAAATTCAAAATCTCCCTTATCCTGTAGTCACTTTTTTCACACCTGTGCCATCGAGCCTGTGACATAGCGCTCTGATATTCAGCGGGCCTCACACAATCCAAAAGTGTCCAGTGTCCACTAGTGTGTGCAGAAATTCAAAATCTCCGTTATCCTGTAGTCACTTTTTTCACACCTGTGCCATCGAGCCTGTGACATAGCGCTCTGATATTCAGTGGGCCTCACACAATCCAAAAGTGTCCAGTGTCCACTAGTGTGTGCAGAAATTCAAAATCTCCCTCATCTTGTAGTCACTTTTTTCACACCTGTGCTATCGAGCCTGTGACATAACGCTCTGATATTCAGTGGGCCTCACACAATCAAAAAAGTATCCAGTGTCCACTAGTGTGTACAGAAATTCAAAATCTCCCTTATCCTGTAGTCACTTTTTTCACACCTGTGCCATCGAGCCAGTGACATAGCGCTGTGAATTTCAGTGGGCCTCACACAATCCAAAAGTGTCCAGTGTCCACTAGTGCGCAGAAATTCAAAATCTCCCTTATCCTGTAGTCACTTTCTTCACACCTGTGCCATCGAGCCTGTGACATAGCGATCTGATGTTCAGTGGGCCTCACACAATCCAAAAGTGTCCAGTGTCCACTAGTGTGTGCAGAAATTCAAAATCTCCCTTATCCTGTAGTCACTTTTTTCACACCTGTGCCATCGAGCCTGTGACATAGCGCTCTGATATTCAGTGGGTCTCACACAATCCAAAAGTGTCCAGTGTCCACTAGTGTGTGCAGAAATTCAAAATCTCCGTTATCCTCTAGTGATATTTTTCGCACCTGTGACATCGAGCCAGTGACATAGCGCTCTGATATTCAGTGGGCCTCACACAATCCAAAAGTGTCCAGTGTCCACTAGTGTGTGCAGAAATTCAAAATCTCCCTTATCCTGTAGTCACTTTTTTTACACCTGTGCCATCGAGCCTGTGACATAGCACTCTGATATTCAGTGGGCCTCACACAATCCAAAAGTGTCCAGAGTCCACTAGTGTGCAGAAATTCAAAATCTCCCTTAACCTGTAGTCACTTTTTTCACACCTGTGCCATCGAGCCTGTGACATAGCGCTGTGATATTCAGTGGGCCTCACACAATCCAAAAGTGTCCAGTGTCCACTAGTGTGTGCAGAAATTCAAAATCTCCTTTATCCTGTAGTCACTTTTTCACACCTGTGCCATCGAGCCTGTGACATAGCGCTCTGATATTCAGTGGGCCTCACACAATCCAAAAGTGTCCAGTGTCCACTAGTGTGTGCAGAAATTCAAAATCTCCGTTATCCTCTTGTGACATTTTTCACACCTGCGACATCAAGCCAGTGACATAGCGCTGTGATATTCAGTGGGCCTCACACAATCCAAAAGTGTCCAGTGTCCACTAGTGTGTGCAGAAATTCAAAATCTCCCTTATCCTGTAGTCACTTTTTTCACACCTGTGCCATTGAGCCTGTGACATAGCGCTCTGATATTCAGTGGGACTCACACAATCCAAAAGTGTCCAGTGTCCACTAGTGTGTGCAGAAATTCAAAATCTCCGTTATCCTCTAGTGACATTTTTCACACCTGCGACATCGAGCCAGTGACATAGCACTGTGATATTCAGTGGGCCTCACACAATCCAAAAGTGTCCAGTGTCCACTAGTGTGTGCAGAAATTCAAAATCTCCCTTATCCTCTAGTGACATTTTTCACACCTGCGACATCGAGCCAGGGACATAGCGCTGTGATATTCAGTGGGCCTCACACAATCCAAAAGTGTCCAGTGTCCACTAGTGTGTGCAGAAATTCAAAATCTCCCTTATCCTGTAGTCACTTTTTTCACACCTGTGCCATCGAGCCTGTGACATAGCGCTCTGATATTCAGTGGGCCTCACACAATCCAAAAGTGTCCAGTGTCCACTAGTGTGTGCAGAAATTCAAAATCTCCCTTATCCTCTAGTGACATTTTTCACACCTGCGACATCGAGCCTGTGACATAGCGCTGTGATATTCAGTGGGCCTCACACAATCCAAAAGTGTCCAGTGTCCACTAGTGTGTGCAGAAATTCAAAATCTCCCATATCCTGTAGTCACTTTTTTCACACCTGTGCCATCGAGCCTGTGACATAGCGCTCTGATATTCAGTGGGTCTCACACAATCCAAAAGTGTCCAGTGTCCACTATTGTGTGCAGAAATTCAAAATCTCCCTTATCCTCTAGAGACATTTTTCACACCTGCGACATCGAGCCAGTGACATAGCGCTGTGATATTCAGTGGGCCTCACACAATCCAAAAGTGTCCAGTGTCCACTAGTGTGTGCAGAAATTCAAAATCTCCCTTATCCTGTAGTCACTTTTTTCACACCTGTGACATAGCTCTCTGATATTCAGTGGGTCTCACACAATCCAAAAGTGTCCAGTGTCCACTAGTGTGTGCAGAAATTCAAAATCTCCGTTATCCTCTAGTGATATTTTTCACACCTGTGACATCGAGCCAGTGACATAGCGCTCTGATATTCAGTGGGCCTCACACAATCCAAAAGTGTCCAGTGTCCTCTAGTGTGTGCAGAAATTCAAAATCTCCCTTATCCTGTAGTCACTTTTTTTACACCTGTGCCATCGAGCCTGTGACATAGCACTCTGATATTCAGTGGGCCTCACACAATCCAAAAGTGTCCAGAGTCCACTAGTGTGCAGAAATTCAAAATCTCCCTTAACCTGTAGTCACTTTTTTCACACCTGTGCCATCGAGCCTGTGACATAGCGCTCTGATATTCAGTGGGCCTCACACAATCCAAAAGTGTCCAGTGTCCACTAGTGTGTGCAGAAATTCAAAATCTCCTTTATCCTGTAGTCACTTTTTCACACCTGTGCCATCGAGCCTGTGACATAGCGCTCTGATATTCAGTGGGCCTCACACAATCCAAAAGTGTCCAGTGTCCACTAGTGTGTGCAGAAATTCAAAATCTCCGTTATCCTCTTGTGACATTTTTCACACCTGCGACATCGAGCCAGTGACATAGAGCTGTGATATTCAGTGGGCCTCACACAATCCAAAAGTGTCCAGTGTCCACTAGTTTGTGCAGAAATTCAAAATCTCCCTTATCCTGTAGTCACTTTTTTCACACCTGTGCCATCGAGCCTGTGACATAGCGCTCTGATATTCAGTGGGCCTCACACAATCCAAAAGTGTCCAGTGTCCACTAGTGGGTGCAGAAATTCAAAATCTCCGTTATCCTCTAGTGACATTTTTCACACCTGCGACATCGAGCCAGTGACATAGCGCTGTGATATTCAGTGGGCCTCACACAATCCAAAAGTGTCCAGTGTCCACTAGTGTGTGCAGAAATTCAAAATCTCCCATATCCTCTAGTGACATTTTTCACACCTGCGACATCGAGCCAGGGACATAGCGCTGTGATATTCAGTGGGCCTCACACAATCCAAAAGTGTCCAGTGTCCACTAGTGTGTGCAGAAATTCAAAATCTCCCTTATCCTGTAGTCACTTTTTTCACACCTGTGCCATCGAGCCTGTGACATAACACTCTGATATTCAGTGGGCCTCACACAATCCAAAAGTGTCCAGTGTCCACTAGTGTGTGCAGAAATTCAAAATCTCCCTTATTCTCTAGTGACATTTTTCACACCTGCGACATCGAGCCTGTGACATAGCGCTGTGATATTCAGTGGGCCTCACACAATCCAAAAGTGTCCAGTGTCCACTAGTGTGTGCAGAAATTCAAAATCTCCCTTATCCTGTAGTCACTTTTTTCACACCTGTGCCATCGAGCCTGTGACATAGCGCTCTGATGTTCAGTGGGCCTCACACAATCCAAAAGTGTCCAGTGTCCACTATTGTGTGCAGAAATTCAAAATCTCCCTTATCCTCTAGTGACATTTTTCACACCTGCGACATCGAGCCAGTGACATAGCGCTGTGATATTCAGTGGGCCTCACACAATCCAAAAGTGTCCAGTGTCCACTAGTGTGTGCAGAAATTCAAAATCTCCCTTATCCGGTAGTCACTTTTTTCACACCTGTGCCATCGAGCCTGTGACATAGCGCTCTGATATTCAGTGGGCCTCACACAATCCAAAAGTGTCCAGTGTCCACTAGTGTGTGCAGAAATTCAAAGTCTCCGTTATCCTCTAGTGACATTTTTCACACCTGCGACATCGAGCCAGTGACATAGCGCTGTGATATTCAGTGGGCCTCACACAATCCAAAAGTGTCCAGTGTCCACTAGTGTGTGCAGATATTCAAAATCTCCCTTATCCTGTAGTCACTTTTTTCACACCTGTGCCATCGAGCCTGTGACATAGCGCTCTGATATTCAGTGGGCCTCACACAATCCAAAAATGTCCAGTGTCCACTAGTGTGTGCAGAAATTCAAAATCTCCCTTATCCTGTAGTCACTTTTTTCACACCTGTGCCATCGAGCCAGTGACATAGCGCTGTGATATTTTGTGGGCCTCACACAATCCAAAGGTGTCCAGCGTCCACTAGTGTGTGCAGAAATTCAAAATCTCCCTTATCCTGTAGTCACTTTTTTCACACCTGTGCAATCGAGCCTGTGACATAGAGCTCTGATATTCAGTGGGCCTCACACAATCCAAAAGTGTCCAGTGTCCACTATTGTGTGCAGAAATTCAAAATCTCCCTTATCCTGTATTCACTTTTTTCACACCTGTGCCATCGAGCCTGTGACATAGCGCTCTGATATTCAGTGGGCCTCACACAATCCAAAAGTGTCCAGTGTCCACTAGTGTGTGCAGAAATTCAAAATCTCCCTTATCCTGTAGTCACTTTTTTTCACACCTGTGCCATCGAGCCTGTGACATAGCGCTCTGATATTCAGTGGCCTCACACAATCCAAAAGTGTCCAGTTTCCACTAGTGTGTGCAGAAATTCAAAATCTCCCTTATCCTGTAGTCACTTTTTTCACACCTGTGCCATCGAGCCTGTGACATAGCGCTCTGATACTCTGATATTCAGTGGGCCTCACACAATCCAAAAGTGCCCAGTGTCCACTAGTGTGTGCAGAAATTCAAAATCTCCCTTATCCTCTAGTGACATTTTTCACACCTGCGACATCGAGCCAGTGACATAGCGCTGTGATATTCAGTGGGCCTCACACAATCCAAAAGTGTCCAGTGTCCACTAGTTTGTGCAGAAATTCAAAATCTCCCTTATCCTGTAGTCACTTTTTTCACACCTGTGCCATCGAGCCTGTGACATAGCGCTCTGATATTCAGTGGGCCTCACACAATCCAAAAGTGTCCAGTGTCCACTAGTGGGTGCAGAAATTCAAAATCTCCGTTATCCTCTAGTGACATTTTTCACACCTGCGACATCGAGCCAGTGACATAGCGCTGTGATATTCAGTGGGCCTCACACAATCCAAAAGTGTCCAGTGTCCACTAGTGTGTGCAGAAATTCAAAATCTCCCATATCCTCTAGTGACATTTTTCACACCTGCGACATCGAGCCAGGGACATAGCGCTGTGATATTCAGTGGGCCTCACACAATCCAAAAGTGTCCAGTGTCCACTAGTGTGTGCAGAAATTCAAAATCTCCCTTATCCTGTAGTCACTTTTTTCACACCTGTGCCATCGAGCCTGTGACATAACACTCTGATATTCAGTGGGCCTCACACAATCCAAAAGTGTCCAGTGTCCACTAGTGTGTGCAGAAATTCAAAATCTCCCTTATTCTCTAGTGACATTTTTCACACCTGCGACATCGAGCCTGTGACATAGCGCTGTGATATTCAGTGGGCCTCACACAATCCAAAAGTGTCCAGTGTCCACTAGTGTGTGCAGAAATTCAAAATCTCCCTTATCCTGTAGTCACTTTTTTCACACCTGTGCCATCGAGCCTGTGACATAGCGCTCTGATGTTCAGTGGGCCTCACACAATCCAAAAGTGTCCAGTGTCCACTATTGTGTGCAGAAATTCAAAATCTCCCTTATCATCTAGTGACATTTTTCACACCTGCGACATCGAGCCAGTGACATAGCGCTGTGATATTCAGTGGGCCTCACACAATCCAAAAGTGTCCAGTGTCCACTAGTGTGTGCAGAAATTCAAAATCTCCCTTATCCGGTAGTCACTTTTTTCACACCTGTGCCATCGAGCCTGTGACATAGCGCTCTGATATTCAGTGGGCCTCACACAATCCAAAAGTGTCCAGTGTCCACTAGTGTGTGCAGAAATTCAAAGTCTCCGTTATCCTCTAGTGACATTTTTCACACCTGCGACATCGAGCCAGTGACATAGCGCTGTGATATTCAGTGGGCCTCACACAATCCAAAAGTGTCCAGTGTCCACTAGTGTGTGCAGATATTCAAAATCTCCCTTATCCTGTAGTCACTTTTTTCACACCTGTGCCATCGAGCCTGTGACATAGCGCTCTGATATTCAGTGGGCCTCACACAATCCAAAAATGTCCAGTGTCCACTAGTGTGTGCAGAAATTCAAAATCTCCCTTATCCTGTAGTCACTTTTTTCACACCTGTGCCATCGAGCCAGTGACATAGCGCTGTGATATTTTGTGGGCCTCACACAATCCAAAGGTGTCCAGCGTCCACTAGTGTGTGCAGAAATTCAAAATCTCCCTTATCCTGTAGTCACTTTTTTCACACCTGTGCAATCGAGCCTGTGACATAGAGCTCTGATATTCAGTGGGCCTCACACAATCCAAAAGTGTCCAGTGTCCACTATTGTGTGCAGAAATTCAAAATCTCCCTTATCCTGTATTCACTTTTTTCACACCTGTGCCATCGAGCCTGTGACATAGCGCTCTGATATTCAGTGGGCCTCACACAATCCAAAAGTGTCCAGTGTCCACTAGTGTGTGCAGAAATTCAAAATCTCCCTTATCCTGTAGTCACTTTTTTTCACACCTGTGCCATCGAGCCTGTGACATAGCGCTCTGATATTCAGTGGCCTCACACAATCCAAAAGTGTCCAGTTTCCACTAGTGTGTGCAGAAATTCAAAATCTCCCTTATCCTGTAGTCACTTTTTTCACACCTGTGCCATCGAGCCTGTGACATAGCGCTCTGATACTCTGATATTCAGTGGGCCTCACACAATCCAAAAGTGCCCAGTGTCCACTAGTGTGTGCAGAAATTCAAAATCTCCCTTATCCTCTAGTGACATTTTTCACACCTGCGACATCGAGCCAGTGACATAGCGCTGTGATATTCAGTGGGCCTCACACAATCCAAAAGTGTGCAGTGTCCACTAGTGTGTGCAGAAATTCAAAATCTCCCTTATCCTGTAGTCACTTTTTTCACACCTGTGCCATCGAGCCTGTGACATTGCGCTGATATTCAGTGGGCCTCACACAATCCAAAAGTGTCCAGTGTCCACTAGTGTGTGCAGAAATTCAAAATCTCCCTTATCCTGTAGTCACTTTTTTCACACCTGTGCCATCGAGCCTGTGACATAGCGCTCTGATATTCAGTGGGCCTCACACAATCCAAAAGTTTCCAGTGTCCACTAGTGTGTGCAGAAATTCAAAATCTCCCTTATCCTCTAGTGACATTTTTCACACCTGCGACATCGAGCCTGTGACATAGCGCTGTGATATTCAGTGGGCCTCACACAATCCAAAAGTGTCCAGGTTCCACTAGTGTGTGCAGAAATTCAAAATCTCCCTTATCCTGTAGTCACTTTTTTCACACCTGTGCCATCGAGCCTGTGACATAGCGCTCTGATATTCAGTGGGCCTCACACAATCCAAAAGTGTCCAGTGTCCACTATTGTGTGCAGAAATTCAAAATCTCCCTTATCATCTAGTGACATTTTTCACACCTGCGACATCGAGCCAGTGACATAGCGCTGTGATATTCAGTGGGCCTCACACAATCCAAAAGTGTCCAGTGTCCACTAGTGTGTGCAGAAATTCAAAATCTCCCTTAACCTGTAGTCACTTTTTTCACACCTGTGCCATCGTGCCTGTGACATAGCGCTCTGATATTCAGCGGGCCTCACACAATCCAAAAGTGTCCAGTGTCCACTAGTGTGTGCAGAAATTCAAAATCTCCGTTATCCTGTAGTCACTTTTTTCACACCTGTGCCATCGAGCCTGTGACATAGCGCTCTGATATTCAGTGGGCCTCACACAATCCAAAAGTGTCCAGTGTCCACTAGTGTGTGCAGAAATTCAAAATCTCCCTTATCTTGTAGTCACTTTTTTCACACCTGTGCTATCGAGCCTGTGACATAGCGCTCTGATATTCAGTGGGCCTCACACAATCAAAAAAGTGTCCAGTGTCCACTAGTGTGTGCAGAAATTCAAAATCTCCCTTATCCTGTAGTCACTTTTTTCACACCTGTGCCATCGAGCCAGTGACATAGCGCTGTGATATTCAGTGGGTCTCACACAATCCAAAAGTGTCCAGTGTCCACTAGTGTGTGCAGAAATTCAAAATCTCCCTTATCCTCTAGTGATATTTTTCACACCTGTGACATCGAGCCAGTGACATAGCGCTCTGATATTCAGTGGGCCTCACACAATCCAAAAGTGTCCAGTGTCCACTAGTGTGTGCAGAAATTCAAAATCTCCCTTATCCTGTAGTCACTTTTTTTACACCTGTGCCATCGAGCCTGTGACATAGCACTCTGATATTCAGTGGGCCTCACACAATCCAAAAGTGTCCAGAGTCCACTAGTGTGCAGAAATTCAAAATCTCCCTTAACCTGTAGTCACTTTTTTCACACCTGTGCCATCGAGCCTGTGACATAGCTCTCTGATATTCAGTGGGCCTCACACAATCCAAAAGTGTCCAGTGTCCACTAGTGTGTGCAGAAATTCAAAATCTCCTTTATCCTGAAGTCACTTTTTCACACCTGTGCCATCGAGCCTGTGACATAGCGCTCTGATATTCAGTGGGCCTCACACAATCCAAAAGTGTCCAGTGTCCACTAGTGTGTGCAGAAATTCAAAATCTCCGTTATCCTCTTGTGACATTTTTCACACCTGCGACATCGAGCCAGTGACATAGCGCTGTGATATTCAGTGGGCCTCACACAATCCAAAAGTGTCCAGTGTCCACTAGTGTGTGCAGAAATTCAAAATCTCCCTTATCCTGTAGTCACTTTTTTCACACCTGTGCCATCGAGCCTGTGACATAGCGCTCTGATATTCAGTGGGCATCAAACACAATCCAAAAGTGTCCAGTGTCCACTAGTGTGTGCAGAAATTCAAAATCTCCGTTATCCTCTAGTGACATTTTTCACACCTGCGACATCGAGCCAGTGACATAGCGCTGTGATATTCAGTGGGCCTCACACAATCCAAAAGTGTCCAGTGTCCACTAGTGTGTGCAGAAATTCAAAATCTCCCTTATCCTCTAGGGACATTTTTCACACCTGCGACATCGAGCCAGGGACATAACGCTGTGATATTCAGTGGGCCTCACACAATCCAAAAGTGTCCAGTGTCCACTAGTGTGTGCAGAAATTCAAAATCTCCCTTATCCTGTAGTCACTTTTTTCACACCTGTGCCATCGAGCCTGTGACATAGCGCTCTGATATTCAGTGGGCCTCACACAATCCAAAAGTGTCCAGTGTCCACTATTGTGTGCAGAAATTCAAAATCTCCCTTATCATCTAGTGACATTTTTCACACCTGCGACATCGAGCCAGTGACATAGCGCTGTGATATTCAGTGGGCCTCACACAATCCAAAAGTGTCCAGTGTCCACTAGTGTGTGCAGAAATTCAAAATCTCCCTTAACCTGTAGTCACTTTTTTCACACCTGTGCCATCGTGCCTGTGACATAGCGCTCTGATATTCAGCGGGCCTCACACAATCCAAAAGTGTCCAGTGTCCACTAGTGTGTGCAGAAATTCAAAATCTCCGTTATCCTGTAGTCACTTTTTTCACACCTGTGCCATCGAGCCTGTGACATAGCGCTCTGATATTCAGTGGGCCTCACACAATCCAAAAGTGTCCAGTGTCCACTAGTGTGTGCAGAAATTCAAAATCTCCCTTATCTTGTAGTCACTTTTTTCACACCTGTGCTATCGAGCCTGTGACATAGCGCTCTGATATTCAGTGGGCCTCACACAATCAAAAAAGTGTCCAGTGTCCACTAGTGTGTGCAGAAATTCAAAATCTCCCTTATCCTGTAGTCACTTTTTTCACACCTGTGCCATCGAGCCAGTGACATAGCGCTGTGATATTCAGTGGGTCTCACACAATCCAAAAGTGTCCAGTGTCCACTAGTGTGTGCAGAAATTCAAAATCTCCCTTATCCTCTAGTGATATTTTTCACACCTGTGACATCGAGCCAGTGACATAGCGCTCTGATATTCAGTGGGCCTCACACAATCCAAAAGTGTCCAGTGTCCACTAGTGTGTGCAGAAATTCAAAATCTCCCTTATCCTGTAGTCACTTTTTTTACACCTGTGCCATCGAGCCTGTGACATAGCACTCTGATATTCAGTGGGCCTCACACAATCCAAAAGTGTCCAGAGTCCACTAGTGTGCAGAAATTCAAAATCTCCCTTAACCTGTAGTCACTTTTTTCACACCTGTGCCATCGAGCCTGTGACATAGCTCTCTGATATTCAGTGGGCCTCACACAATCCAAAAGTGTCCAGTGTCCACTAGTGTGTGCAGAAATTCAAAATCTCCTTTATCCTGTAGTCACTTTTTCACACCTGTGCCATCGAGCCTGTGACATAGCGCTCTGATATTCAGTGGGCCTCACACAATCCAAAAGTGTCCAGTGTCCACTAGTGTGTGCAGAAATTCAAAATCTCCCTTATCATCTAGTGACATTTTTCACACCTGCGACATCGAGCCAGTGACATAGCGCTGTGATATTCAGTGGGCCTCACACAATCCAAAAGTGTCCAGTGTCCACTAGTGTGTGCAGAAATTCAAAATCTCCCTTAACCTGTAGTCACTTTTTTCACACCTGTGCCATCGTGCCTGTGACATAGCGCTCTGATATTCAGCGGGCCTCACACAATCCAAAAGTGTCCAGTGTCCACTAGTGTGTGCAGAAATTCAAAATCTCCGTTATCCTGTAGTCACTTTTTTCACACCTGTGCCATCGAGCCTGTGACATAGCGCTCTGATATTCAGTGGGCCTCACACAATCCAAAAGTGTCCAGTGTCCACTAGTGTGTGCAGAAATTCAAAATCTCCCTTATCTTGTAGTCACTTTTTTCACACCTGTGCTATCGAGCCTGTGACATAGCGCTCTGATATTCAGTGGGCCTCACACAATCAAAAAAGTGTCCAGTGTCCACTAGTGTGTGCAGAAATTCAAAATCTCCCTTATCCTGTAGTCACTTTTTTCACACCTGTGCCATCGAGCCAGTGACATAGCGCTGTGATATTCAGTGGGTCTCACACAATCCAAAAGTGTCCAGTGTCCACTAGTGTGTGCAGAAATTCAAAATCTCCCTTATCCTCTAGTGATATTTTTCACACCTGTGACATCGAGCCAGTGACATAGCGCTCTGATATTCAGTGGGCCTCACACAATCCAAAAGTGTCCAGTGTCCACTAGTGTGTGCAGAAATTCAAAATCTCCCTTATCCTGTAGTCACTTTTTTTACACCTGTGCCATCGAGCCTGTGACATAGCACTCTGATATTCAGTGGGCCTCACACAATCCAAAAGTGTCCAGAGTCCACTAGTGTGCAGAAATTCAAAATCTCCCTTAACCTGTAGTCACTTTTTTCACACCTGTGCCATCGAGCCTGTGACATAGCTCTCTGATATTCAGTGGGCCTCACACAATCCAAAAGTGTCCAGTGTCCACTAGTGTGTGCAGAAATTCAAAATCTCCTTTATCCTGAAGTCACTTTTTCACACCTGTGCCATCGAGCCTGTGACATAGCGCTCTGATATTCAGTGGGCCTCACACAATCCAAAAGTGTCCAGTGTCCACTAGTGTGTGCAGAAATTCAAAATCTCCGTTATCCTCTTGTGACATTTTTCACACCTGCGACATCGAGCCAGTGACATAGCGCTGTGATATTCAGTGGGCCTCACACAATCCAAAAGTGTCCAGTGTCCACTAGTGTGTGCAGAAATTCAAAATCTCCCTTATCCTGTAGTCACTTTTTTCACACCTGTGCCATCGAGCCTGTGACATAGCGCTCTGATATTCAGTGGGCATCAAACACAATCCAAAAGTGTCCAGTGTCCACTAGTGTGTGCAGAAATTCAAAATCTCCGTTATCCTCTAGTGACATTTTTCACACCTGCGACATCGAGCCAGTGACATAGCGCTGTGATATTCAGTGGGCCTCACACAATCCAAAAGTGTCCAGTGTCCACTAGTGTGTGCAGAAATTCAAAATCTCCCTTATCCTCTAGGGACATTTTTCACACCTGCGACATCGAGCCAGGGACATAACGCTGTGATATTCAGTGGGCCTCACACAATCCAAAAGTGTCCAGTGTCCACTAGTGTGTGCAGAAATTCAAAATCTCCCTTATCCTGTAGTCACTTTTTTCACACCTGTGCCATCGAGCCTGTGACATAGCGCTCTGATATTCAGTGGGCCTCACACAATCCAAAAGTGTCCAGTGTCCACTATTGTGTGCAGAAATTCAAAATCTCCCTTATCATCTAGTGACATTTTTCACACCTGCGACATCGAGCCAGTGACATAGCGCTGTGATATTCAGTGGGCCTCACACAATCCAAAAGTGTCCAGTGTCCACTAGTGTGTGCAGAAATTCAAAATCTCCCTTAACCTGTAGTCACTTTTTTCACACCTGTGCCATCGTGCCTGTGACATAGCGCTCTGATATTCAGCGGGCCTCACACAATCCAAAAGTGTCCAGTGTCCACTAGTGTGTGCAGAAATTCAAAATCTCCGTTATCCTGTAGTCACTTTTTTCACACCTGTGCCATCGAGCCTGTGACATAGCGCTCTGATATTCAGTGGGCCTCACACAATCCAAAAGTGTCCAGTGTCCACTAGTGTGTGCAGAAATTCAAAATCTCCCTTATCTTGTAGTCACTTTTTTCACACCTGTGCTATCGAGCCTGTGACATAGCGCTCTGATATTCAGTGGGCCTCACACAATCAAAAAAGTGTCCAGTGTCCACTAGTGTGTGCAGAAATTCAAAATCTCCCTTATCCTGTAGTCACTTTTTTCACACCTGTGCCATCGAGCCAGTGACATAGCGCTGTGATATTCAGTGGGTCTCACACAATCCAAAAGTGTCCAGTGTCCACTAGTGTGTGCAGAAATTCAAAATCTCCCTTATCCTCTAGTGATATTTTTCACACCTGTGACATCGAGCCAGTGACATAGCGCTCTGATATTCAGTGGGCCTCACACAATCCAAAAGTGTCCAGTGTCCACTAGTGTGTGCAGAAATTCAAAATCTCCCTTATCCTGTAGTCACTTTTTTTACACCTGTGCCATCGAGCCTGTGACATAGCACTCTGATATTCAGTGGGCCTCACACAATCCAAAAGTGTCCAGAGTCCACTAGTGTGCAGAAATTCAAAATCTCCCTTAACCTGTAGTCACTTTTTTCACACCTGTGCCATCGAGCCTGTGACATAGCTCTCTGATATTCAGTGGGCCTCACACAATCCAAAAGTGTCCAGTGTCCACTAGTGTGTGCAGAAATTCAAAATCTCCTTTATCCTGTAGTCACTTTTTCACACCTGTGCCATCGAGCCTGTGACATAGCGCTCTGATATTCAGTGGGCCTCACACAATCCAAAAGTGTCCAGTGTCCACTAGTGTGTGCAGAAATTCAAAATCTCCGTTATCCTCTTGTGACATTTTTCACACCTGCGACATCGAGCCAGTGACATAGCGCTGTGATATTCAGTGGGCCTCACACAATCCAAAAGTGTCCAGTGTCCACTAGTGTGTGCAGAAATTCAAAATCTCCCTTATCCTGTAGTCACTTTTTTCACACCTGTGCCATCGAGCCTGTGACATAGCGCTCTGATATTCAGTGGGCATCAAACACAATCCAAAAGTGTCCAGTGTCCACTAGTGTGTGCAGAAATTCAAAATCTCCGTTATCCTCTAGTGACATTTTTCACACCTGCGACATCGAGCCAGTGACATAGCGCTGTGATATTCAGTGGGCCTCACACAATCCAAAAGTGTCCAGTGTCCACTAGTGTGTGCAGAAATTCAAAATCTCCCTTATCCTCTAGGGACATTTTTCACACCTGCGACATCGAGCCAGGGACATAACGCTGTGATATTCAGTGGGCCTCACACAATCCAAAAGTGTCCAGTGTCCACTAGTGTGTGCAGAAATTCAAAATCTCCCTTATCCTGTAGTCACTTTTTTCACACCTGTGCCATCGAGCCTGTGACATAGCGCTCTGATATTCAGTGGGCCTCACACAATCCAAAAGTGTCCAGTGTCCACTAGTGTGTGCAGAAATTCAAAATCTCCCTTATCCTCTAGTGACATTTTTCACACCTGCGACATCGAGCCTGTGACATAGCGCTGTGATATTCAGTGGGCCTCACACAATCCAAAAGTGTCCAGTGTCCACTAGTGTGTGCAGAAATTCAAAATCTCCCTTATCCTGTAGTCACTTTTTTCACACCTGTGCCATCGAGCCTGTAACATAGCGCTCTGATATTCAGTGGGCCTCACACAATCCAAAAGTGTCCAGTGTCCACTATTGTGTGCAGAAATTCAAAATCTCCCTTATCCTCTAGTGACATTTTTCACACCTCCGACATCGAGCCAGTGACATAGCGCTGTGATATTCAGTGGGCCTCACACAATCCAAAAGTGTCCAATGTCCACTAGTGTGTGCAGAAATTCAAAATCTCCCTTATCCTGTAGTCACTTTTTTCACACCTGTGCCATCGAGCCTGTGACATAGTGCTCTGATATTCAGTGGGCCTCACACAATCCAAAAGTGTCCAGTGTCCACTAGTGTGTGCAGAAATTCAAAATCTCCCTTATCCTGTAGTCACTTTTTTCACACCTGTGCCATCGAGCCTGTGACATAGCGCTGTGATATTCAGTGGGCCTCACACAATCCAAAAGTGTCCAGTGTCCACTAGTGTGTGCAGAAATTCAAAATCTCCGTAATCCTGTAGTCACTTTTTTCACACCTGTGCCATCGAGCCTGTGACATAGCGCTCTGATATTCAGTGGGCCTCACACAATCCAAAAGTGTCCAGTGTCCACTAGTGTGTGCAGAAATTCAAAATCTCCCTTATCTTGTAGTCACTTTTTTAACACCAGTGCTATCGAGCCTGTGACATAGCGCTCTGATATTCAGTGGGCCTCACACAATCAAAAAAGTGTCCAGTGTCCACTAGTGTGTGCAGAAATTCAAAATCTCCCTTATCCTGTAGTCACTTTTTTCACACCTGTGCCATCGAGCCAGTGACATAGCGCTGTGATATTCAGTGGGCCTCATACAATCCAAAAGTGTCCAGTGTCCACTAGTGTGTGCAGAAATTCAAAATCTCCATTATCCTCTAGTGACATTTTTCACACCTGTGACATCGAGCCAGTGACATAGCGCTCTGATATTCAGTGGACCTCACACAATCCAAAAGTGTCCAGTGTCCACTAGTGTGTGCAGAAATTCAAAATCTCCCTTATCCTGTAGTCACTTTTTTTTACACCTGTGCCATCGAGCCTGTGACATAGCACTCTGATATTCAGTGGGCCTCACACAATCCAAAAGTGTCCGGTGTCCACTAGTGTGCAGAAATTCAAAATCTCCCTTAACCTGTAGTCACTTTTTTCACACCTGTGCCATCGAGCCTGTGACATAGCGCTCTGATATTCAGTGGGCCTCACACAATCCAAAAGTGTCCAGTGTCCACTAGTGTGTGCAGAAATTCAAAATCTCCTTTATCCTGTAGTCACTTTTTCACACCTGTGCCATCGAACCTGTGACATAGCGCTCTGATATTCAGTGGGCCTCACACCATCCAAAAGTGTCCAGTGTCCACTAGTGTGTGCAGAAATTCAAAATCTCCCTTATCCTGTAGTCACTTTTTTCACACCTGTGCCATCGAGCCTGTGACATAGCGCTCTGATATTCAGTGGGCCTCACACAATCGAAAAGTGGCCAGTGTCCACTAGTGTGTGCAGAAATTCAAAATCTCCCTCATCCTGTAGTCACTTTTTTCACACCTGTGCCATCGAGCCTGTGACATAGCGCTCTGATATTCAGTGGGCCTCACACAATCCAAAAGTGTCCAGTGTCCACTAGTGTGTGCAGAATTTCAAAATCTCCCTTATCCTCTAGTGACATTTTTCACACCTGCGACATCGAGCCAGTGACATAGCGCTGTGATATTCAGTGGGCCTCACACAATCCAAAAGTGTCCAGTGTCCACTAGTGTGTGCAGAAATTCAAAATCTCCCTTATCCTCTAGTGACATTTTTCACACTTGCGACATCGAGCCAGGGACATAGCGCTGTGATATTCAGTGGGCCTCACACAATCCAAAAGTGTCCAGTGTCCACTAGTGTGTGCAGAAATTCAAAATCTCCCTTATCCTGTAGTCACTTTTTTCACACCTGTGACATCGAGCCTGTGACATAGCGCTCTGATTTTCAGTGGGCCTCACACAATCCAAAAGTGTCCAGTGTCCACTAGTGTGTGCAGAAATTCAAAATCTCCCTTATCCTGTAGTCACTTTTTTCACACCTGTGCCATCGAGCCTGTGACATAGCGCTCTGATATTCAGTGGGCCTCACACAATCCAAAAGAGTCCAGTGTCCACTAGTTTGTGCAGAAATTCAAAATCTCCCTTATCCTGTAGTCACTTTTTTCACACCTGTGCCATCGAGCCTGTGACATAGCGCTCTGATATTCAGTGGGCCTCACACAATCCAAAAGTGTCCAGTGTCCACTACTGTGTGCAGAAATTCAAAATCTCCCTTATCCTGTAGTCACTTTTTTCACACCTGTGCCATCGAGCCTGTGACATAGCGCTCTGATATTCAGTGGGCCTCACACAATCCAAAAGTGTCCAGTGTCCACTAGTGTGTGCAGAAATTCAAAATCTCCCTTATCCTGTAGTCACTTTTTTCACACCTGTGCCATCGAGCCTGTGACATAGCGCTCTGATATTCAGTGGGCCTCACACAATCCAAAAGTGTCCACAAGTGTGTGCAGAAATTCAAAATCTCCCTTATCCTGTAGTCACTTTATTCACACCTGTACTATCGAGCCTGTGACATAGCGCTTTGATATTCAGTGGGCCTCACACAATCAAAAAAGTGTCCAGTGTCCACTAGTGTGTGCAGAAATTCAAAATCTCCCTTATCCTGTAGTCAGTTTTTTGACACCTGTGCCATCGAGCCTGTGACATAGCGCTCTGATATTCAGTGGGCCTCACACAATCCAAAAGTGTCCAGTGTCCACTAGTGTGTGCAGAAATTCAAAATCTCCTTTTTCCTGTAGTCACTTTTTTCACACCTGTGCCATCGAGCCTGTGACATAGCGCTCTGATATTCAGTGGGCCTCACACAATCCAAAAGTGTCCAGTGTCCACTAGCTTGTGCAGAAATTCAAAATCTCCCTTATCCTGTAGTCACTTTTTTCACACCTGTGCCATCGAGCCTGTGACATAGCGCTCTGATATTCAGTGGGTCTCACACAATCCAAAAGTGTCCAGTGTCCACTAGTGTGTGCAGAAATTCAAAATCTCCGTTATCCTCTAGTGACATTTTTCACACCTGCGACATCGAGCCTTTGACATAGCGCTCTGATATTCAGGGGGCCTCACACAATCCAAAGGTGTCCAGCGTCCACTAGTGTGTGCAGAAATTCAAAATCTCCCTTATCCTGTAGTCACTTTTTTCACACCTGTGCAATCGAGCCTGTGACATAGAGCTCTGATATTCAGTGGGCCTCACACAATCCAAAAGTGTCCAGCGTCCACTAGTGTGTGCAGAAATTCAAAATCTCCCTTATCCTGTAGTCACTTTTTTCACACCTGTGCAATCGAGCCTGTGACATAGAGCTCTGATATTCAGTGGGCCTCACACAATCCAAAAGTGTCCAGTGTCCACTAGTGTGTGCAGAAATTCAAAATCTCCCTTATCCTGTAGTCACTTTTTTCACACCTGTGCAATCGAGCCTGTGACATAGAGCTCTGATATTCAGTGGGCCTCACACAATCCAAAAGTGTCCAGTGTCCACTAGTGTGTGCAGAAATTCAAAATCTCCCTTATCCTGTAGTCACTTTTTTCACACCTGTGCCATCGAGCCTGTGACATAGCGCTCTGATATTCAGTGGCCTCACACAATCCAAAAGTGTCCAGTTTCCACTAGTGTGTGCAGAAATTCAAAATCTCCCTTATACTGTAGTCACTTTTTTCACACCTGTGCCATCGAGCCTGTGACATAGCGCTCTGATATTCAGTGGGCCTCACACAATCCAAAAGTGCCCAGTGTCCACTAGTGTGTGCAGAAATTCAAAATCTCCCTTATCCTCTAGTGACATTTTTCACACCTGCGACATCGAGCCAGTGACATAGCGCTGTGATATTCAGTGGGTCTCACACAATCCAAAAGTGTGCAGTGTCCACTAGTGTGTGCAGAAATTCAAAATCTCCCTTATCCTGTAGTCACTTTTTTCACACCTGTGCCATCGAGCCTGTGACATAGCGCTCTGATATTCAGTGGGCCTCACACAATCCAAAAGTGTCCAGTGTCCACTATTGTGTGCAGAAATTCAAAATCTCCCTTATCCTGTAGTCACTTTTTTCACACCTGTGCCATCGAGCCTGTGACATAGCGCTCTGATATTCAGCGGGCCTCACACAATCCAAAATTGTCCAGTGTCCACTAGTGTGTGCAGAAATTCAAAATCTCCGTTATCCTGTAGTCACTTTTTTCACACCTGTGCCATCGAGCCTGTGACATAGCGCTCTGATATTCAGTGGGCCTCACACAATCCAAAAGTGTCCAGTGTCCACTAGTGTGTGCAGAAATTCAAAATCTCCCTCATCTTGTAGTCACTTTTTTCACACCTGTGCTATCGAGCCTGTGACATAACGCTCTGATATTCAGTGGGCCTCACACAATCAAAAAAGTGTCCAGTGTCCACTAGTGTGTACAGAAATTCAAAATCTCCCTTATCCTGTAGTCACTTTTTTCACACCTGTGCCATCGAGCCAGTGACATAGCGCTGTGAATTTCAGTGGGCCTCACACAATCCAAAAGTGTCCAGTGTCCACTAGTGCGCAGAAATTCAAAATCTCCCTTATCCTGTAGTCACTTTTTTCACACCTGTGCCATCGAGCCTGTGACATAGCGATCTGATGTTCAGTGGGCCTCACACAATCCAAAAGTGTCCAGTGTCCACTAGTGTGTGCAGAAATTCAAAATCTCCCTTATCCTGTAGTCACTTTTTTCACACCTGTGCCATCGAGCCTGTGACATAGCGCTCTGATATTCAGTGGGTCTCACACAATCCAAAAGTGTCCAGTGTCCACTAGTGTGTGCAGAAATTCAAAATCTCCGTTATCCTCTAGTGATATTTTTCGCACCTGTGACATCGAGCCAGTGACATAGCGCTCTGATATTCAGTGGGCCTCACACAATCCAAAAGTGTCCAGTGTCCACTAGTGTGTGCAGAAATTCAAAATCTCCCTTATCCTGTAGTCACTTTTTTTACACCTGTGCCATCGAGCCTGTGACATAGCACTCTGATATTCAGTGGGCCTCACACAATCCAAAAGTGTCCAGAGTCCACTAGTGTGCAGAAATTCAAAATCTCCCTTAACCTGTAGTCACTTTTTTCACACCTGTGCCATCGAGCCTGTGACATAGCGCTGTGATATTCAGTGGGCCTCACACAATCCAAATGTGTCCAGTGTCCACTAGTGTGTGCAGAAATTCAAAATCTCCTTTATCCTGTAGTCACTTTTTCACACCTGTGCCATCGAGCCTGTGACATAGCGCTCTGATATTCAGTGGGCCTCACACAATCCAAAAGTGTCCAGTGTCCACTAGTGTGTGCAGAAATTCAAAATCTCCGTTATCCTCTTGTGACATTTTTCACACCTGCGACATCAAGCCAGTGACATAGCGCTGTGATATTCAGTGGGCCTCACACAATCCAAAAGTGTCCAGTGTCCACTAGTGTGTGCAGAAATTCAAAATCTCCCTTATCCTGTAGTCACTTTTTTCACACCTGTGCCATTGAGCCTGTGACATAGTGCTCTGATATTCAGTGGGACTCACACAATCCAAAAGTGTCCAGTGTCCACTAGTGTGTGCAGAAATTCAAAATCTCCGTTATCCTCTAGTGACATTTTTCACACCTGCGACATCGAGCCAGTGACATAGCGCTGTGATATTCAGTGGGCCTCACACAATCCAAAAGTGTCCAGTGTCCACTAGTGTGTGCAGAAATTCAAAATCTCCCTTATCCTCTAGTGACATTTTTCACACCTGCGACATCGAGCCAGGGACATAGCGCTGTGATATTCAGTGGGCCTCACACAATCCAAAAGTGTCCAGTGTCCACTAGTGTGTGCAGAAATTCAAAATCTCCCTTATCCTGTAGTCACTTTTTTCACACCTGTGCCATCGAGCCTGTGACATAGCGCTCTGATATTCAGTGGGCCTCACACAATCCAAAAGTGTCCAGTGTCCACTAGTGTGTGCAGAAATTCAAAATCTCCCTTATCCTCTAGTGACATTTTTCACACCTGCGACATCGAGCCTGTGACATAGCGCTGTGATATTCAGTGGGCCTCACACAATCCAAAAGTGTCCAGTGTCCACTAGTGTGTGCAGAAATTCAAAATCTCCCTTATCCTGTAGTCACTTTTTTCACACCTGTGCCATCGAGCCTGTGACATAGCGCTCTGATATTCAGTGGGTCTCACACAATCCAAAAGTGTCCAGTGTCCACTATTGTGTGCAGAAATTCAAAATCTCCCTTATCCTCTAGAGACATTTTTCACACCTGCGACATCGAGCCAGTGACATAGCGCTGTGATATTCAGTGGGCCTCACACAATCCAAAAGTGTCCAGTGTCCACTAGTGTGTGCAGAAATTCAAAATCTCCCTTATCCTGTAGTCACTTTTTTCACACCTGTGACATAGCTCTCTGATATTCAGTGGGTCTCACACAATCCAAAAGTGTCCAGTGTCCACTAGTGTGTGCAGAAATTCAAAATCTCCGTTATCCTCTAGTGATATTTTTCACACCTGTGACATCGAGCCAGTGACATAGCGTTCTGATATTCAGTGGGCCTCACACAATCCAAAAGTGTCCAGTGTCCTCTAGTGTGTGCAGAAATTCAAAATCTCCCTTATCCTGTAGTCACTTTTTTTACACCTGTGCCATCGAGCCTGTGACATAGCACTCTGATATTCAGTGGGCCTCACACAATCCAAAAGTGTCCAGAGTCCACTAGTGTGCAGAAATTCAAAATCTCCCTTAACCTGTAGTCACTTTTTTCACACCTGTGCCATCGAGCCTGTGACATAGCGCTCTGATATTCAGTGGGCCTCACACAATCCAAAAGTGTCCAGTGTCCACTAGTGTGTGCAGAAATTCAAAATCTCCTTTATCCTGTAGTCACTTTTTCACAACTGTGCCATCGAGCCTGTGACATAGCGCTCTGATATTCAGTGGGCCTCACACAATCCAAAAGTGTCCAGTGTCCACTAGTGTGTGCAGAAATTCAAAATCTCCGTTATCCTCTTGTGACATTTTTCACACCTGCGACATCGAGCCAGTGACATAGCGCTGTGATATTCAGTGGGCCTCACACAATCCAAAAGTGTCCAGTGTCCACTAGTGTGTGCAGAAATTCAAAATCTCCCTTATCCTGTAGTCACTTTTTTCACACCTGTGCCATCGAGCCTGTGACATAGCGCTCTGATATTCAGTGGGCCTCACACAATCCAAAAGTGTCCAGTGTCCACTAGTGGGTGCAGAAATTCAAAATCTCCGTTATCCTCTAGTGACATTTTTCACACCTGCGACATCGAGCCAGTGACATAGCGCTGTGATATTCAGTGGGCCTCACACAATCCAAAAGTGTCCAGTGTCCACTAGTGTGTGCAGAAATTCAAAATCTCCCATATCCTCTAGTGACATTTTTCACACCTGCGACATCGAGCCAGGGACATAGCGCTGTGATATTCAGTGGGCCTCACACAATCCAAAAGTGTCCAGTGTCCACTAGTGTGTGCAGAAATTCAAAATCTCCCTTATCCTGTAGTCACTTTTTTCACACCTGTGCCATCGAGCCTGTGACATAACACTCTGATATTCAGTGGGCCTCACACAATCCAAAAGTGTCCAGTGTCCACTAGTGTGTGCAGAAATTCAAAATCTCCCTTATTCTCTAGTGACATTTTTCACACCTGCGACATCGAGCCTGTGACATAGCGCTGTGATATTCAGTGGGCCTCACACAATCCAAAAGTGTCCAGTGTCCACTAGTGTGTGCAGAAATTCAAAATCTCCCTTATCCTGTAGTCACTTTTTTCACACCTGTGCCATCGAGCCTGTGACATAGCGCTCTGATGTTCAGTGGGCCTCACACAATCCAAAAGTGTCCAGTGTCCACTATTGTGTGCAGAAATTCAAAATCTCCCTTATCCTCTAGTGACATTTTTCACACCTGCGACATCGAGCCAGTGACATAGCGCTGTGATATTCAGTGGGCCTCACACAATCCAAAAGTGTCCAGTGTCCACTAGTGTGTGCAGAAATTCAAAATTCCCTTATCCTGTAGTCACTTTTTTCACACCTGTGCCATCGAGCCTGTGACATAGAGCTCTGATATTCAGTGGGTCTCACACAATCCAAAAGTGTCCAGTGTCCACTAGTGTGTGCAGAAATTCAAAATCTCCCTTATCCTGTAGTCACTTTTTTCACACCTGTGCCATCGAGCCTGTGACATAGCGCTCTGATATTCAGTGGGCCTCACACAATCCAAAAGTGTCCAGTGTCCACTAGTGTGTGCAGAAATTCAAAATCTCCCTTATCTTGTAGTCACTTTTTTCACACCTGTGCTATCGAGCCTGTTACATAGCGCTCTGATATTCAGTGGGCCTCACACAAATAAAAAAGTGTCCAGTGTCCACTAGTGTGTGCAGAAATTCAGAATCTCCCTTATCCTGTAGTCACTTTTTTCACACCTGTGCCATCGAGCCAGTGACATAGCGCTGTGATATTCAGTGGGCCTCACACAATCCAAAAGTGTCCAGTGTCCACTAGTGCGCAGAAATTCAAAATCTCCGTTATCCTGTAGTCACTTTTTTCACACCTGTGCCATCGAGCCTGTGACATAGCGCTCTGATATTCAGTGGGCCTCACACAATCCAAAAGTGTCCAGTGTCCACTAGTGTCTGCAGAAATTCAAAATCTCCCTTATCCTGTAGTCACTTTTTTCACACCTGTGCCATCGAGCCTGTGACATAGCACTCTGATATTCAGTGGGCCTCACACAATCCAAAAGTGTCCAGTGTCCACTAGTGTGTGCAGAAAATCAAAATCTCCGTTATCCTCTAGTGACATTTTTCACACCTGTGACATCGAGCCAGTGACATAGCGCTCTGATATTCAGTGGGCCTCACACAATCCAAAAGTGTCCAGTGTCCACTAGTGTGTGCAGAAATTCAAAATCTCCCTTATCCTGTAGTCACTTTTTTTACACCTGTGACATCGAGCCTGTGACATAGCACTCTGATATTCAGTGGGCCTCACACAATCCAAAAGTGTCCAGTGTCCACTAGTGTGCAGAAATTCAAAATCTCCCTTAACCTGTAGTCACTTTTTTCACACCTGTGCCATCGAGCCTGTGACATAGCGCTCTGATATTCAGTGGGCCTCACACAATCCAAAAGTGTCCAGTGTCCACTAGTGTGTGCAGAAATTCAAAATCTCTGTTATCCTCTAGTGACATTTCTCACACCTGCAACATCGAGCCAGTGACATAGCGCTGTGATATTCAGTGGGCCTCACACAATCCAAAAGTGTCCAGTGTCCACTAGTGTGTGCAGAAATTCAAAATCTCCCTTATCCTCTAGTGACATTTTTCACACCTGCGACATCGAGCCAGGGACATAGCGCTGTGATATTCAGTGGGCCTCACACAATCCAAAAGTGTCCAGTGTCCACTAGTGTGTGCAGAAATTCAAAATCTCCCTTATCCTGTAGTCACTTTTTTCACACCTGTGACATCGAGCCTGTGACATAGCGCTGTGATATTCAGTGGGCCTCACACAATCCAAAAGTGTCCAGTGTCCACTAGTGTGTGCAGAAATTCAAAATCTCCCTTATCCTGTAGTCACTTTTTTCACACCTGTGCCATCGAGCCTGTGACATAGCGCTCTGATATTCAGTGGGCCTCACACAATCCAAAAGTGTCCAGTGTCCACTAGTTTGTGCAGAAATTCAAAATCTCCCTTATCCTGTAGTCACTTTTTTCACACCTGTGCCATCGAGCCTGTGACATAGCGCTCTGATGTTCAGTGGGCCTCACACAATCCAAAAGTGTCCAGGGTCCACTATTGTGTGCAGAAATTCAAAATCTCCCTTATCCTCTAGTGACATTTTTCACACCTGCGACATCGAGCCAGTGACATAGCGCTGTGATATTCAGTGGGCCTCACACAATCCAAAAGTGTCCAGTGTCCACTAGTGTGTGCAGAAATTCAAAATTCCCTTATCCTGTAGTCACTTTTTTCACACCTGTGCCATCGAGCCTGTGACATAGTGCTCTGATATTCAGTGGGTCTCACACAATCCAAAAGTGTCCAGTGTCCACTAGTGTGTGCAGAAATTCAAAATCTCCCTTATCCTGTAGTCACTTTTTTCACACCTGTGCCATCGAGCCTGTGACATAGCGCTCTGATATTCATTGGGCCTCACACAATCCAAAAGTGTCCAGTGTCCACTAGTGTGTGCAGAAATTCAAAATCTCCCTTATCTTGTAGTCACTTTTTTCACACATGTGCTATCGAGCCTGTTACATAGCGCTCTGATATTCAGTGGGCCTCACACAATCAAAAAAGTGTCCAGTGTCCCCTAGTGTGTGCAGAAATTCAGAATCTCCCTTATCCTGTAGTCACTTTTTTCACACCTGTGCCATCGAGCCAGTGACATAGCGCTGTGATATTCAGTGGGCCTCACACAATCCAAAAGTGTCCAGTGTCCACTAGTGCGCAGAAATTCAAAATCTCCGTTATCCTGTAGTCACTTTTTTCACACCTGTGCCATCGAGCCTGTGACATAGCGCTCTGATATTCAGTGGGCCTCACACAATCCAAAAGTGTCCACTAGTGTGTGCAGAAATTCAAAATCTCCCTTATCCTGTAGTCACTTTTTTCACACCTGTGCCATCGAGCCTGTGACATAGCACTCTGATATTCAGTGGGCCTCACACAATCCAAAAGTGTCCAGTGTCCACTAGTGTGTGCAGAAATTCAAAATCTCCGTTATCCTCTAGAGACATTTTTCACACCTGTGACATCGAGCCAGTGACATAGCGCTCTGATATTCAGTGGGCCTCACACAATCCAAAAGTGTCCAGTGTCCACTAGTGTGTGCAGAAATTCAAAATCTCCCTTATCCTGTAGTCACTTTTTTTACACCTGTGCCATCGAGCCTGTGACATAGCACTCTGATATTCAGTGGGCCTCACACAATCCAAAAGTGTCCAGTGTCCACTAGTGTGCAGAAATTCAAAATCTCCCTTAACCTGTAGTCTCTTTTTTCACACCTGTGCCATCGAGCCTGTGACATAGCGCTCTGATATTCAGTGGGCCTCACACAATCCAAAAGTGTCCAGTGTCCACTAGTGTGTGCAGAAATTCAAAATCTCCGTTATCCTCTAGTGACATTTTTCACACCTGCAACATCGAGCCAGTGACATAGCGCTGTGATATTCAGTGGGCCTCACACAATCCAAAAGTGTCCAGTGTCCACTAGTGTGTGCAGAAATTCAAAATCTCCCTTATCCTCTAGTGACATTTTTCACACCTGCGACATCGAGCCAGGGACATAGCGCTGTGATATTCAGTGGGCCTCACACAATCCAAAAGTGTCCAGTGTCCACTAGTGTGTGCAGAAATTCAAAATCTCCCTTATCCTGAAGTCACTTTTTTCACACCTGTGACATCGAGCCTGTGACATAGCGCTCTGATATTCAGTGGGCCTCACACAATCCAAAAGTGTCCAGTGTCCACTAGTGTGTGCAGAAATTCAAAATCTCCCTTATCCTGTAGTCACTTTTTTCACACCTGTGCCATCGAGCCTCTGACATAGCGCTCTGATATTCAGTGGGCCTCACACAATCCAAAAGTGTCCAGTGTCCACTAGTTTGTGCAGAAATTCAAAATCTCCCTTATCCTCTAGTGACATTTTTCACACCTGCGACATCGAGCCAGTGACATAGCGCTGTGATATTCAGTGGGCCTCACACAATCCAAAAGTGTCCAGTGTCCACTAGTGTGTGCAGAAATTCAAAATTCCCTTATCCTGTAGTCACTTTTTTCACACCTGTGCCATCGAGCCTGTGACATAGTGCTCTGATATTCAGTGGGTCTCACACAATCCAAAAGTGTCCAGTGTCCACTAGTGTGTGCAGAAATTCAAAATCTCCCTTATCCTGTAGTCACTTTTTTCACACCTGTGCCATCGAGCCTGTGACATAGCGCTCTGATATTCATTGGGCCTCACACAATCCAAAAGTGTCCAGTGTCTACTAGTGTGTGCAGAAATTCAAAATCTCCCTTATCTTGTAGTCACTTTTTTCACACATGTGCTATCGAGCCTGTTACATAGCGCTCTGATATTCAGTGGGCCTCACACAATCAAAAAAGTGTCCAGTGTCCACTAGTGTGTGCAGAAATTCAGAATCTCCCTTATCCTGTAGTCACTTTTTTCACACCTTTGCCATCGAGCCAGTGACATAGCGCTGTGATATTCAGTGGGCCTCACACAATCCAAAAGTGTCCAGTGTCCACTAGTGCGCAGAAATTCAAAATCTCCGTTATCCTGTAGTCACTTTTTTCACACCTGTGCCATCGAGCCTGTGACATAGCGCTCTGATATTCAGTGGGCCTCACACAATCCAAAAGTGTCCAGTGTCCACTAGTGTGTGCAGAAATTCAAAATCTCCCTTATCCTGTAGTCACTTTTTTCACACCTGTGCCATCGAGCCTGTGACATAGCACTCTGATATTCAGTGGGCCTCACACAATCCAAAAGTGTCCAGTGTCCACTAGTGTGTGCAGAAATTCAAAATCTCCGTTATCCTCTAGTGACATTTTTCACACCTGTGACATCGAGCCAGTGACATAGCGCTCTGATATTCAGTGGGCCTCACACAATCCAAAAGTGTCCAGTGTCCACTAGTGTGTGCAGAAATTCAAAATCTCCCTTATCCTGTAGTCACTTTTTTTACACCTGTGCCATCGAGCCTGTGACATAGCACTCTGATATTCAGTGCGCCTCACACAATCCAAAAGTGTCCAGTGTCCACTAGTGTGCAGAAATTCAAAATCTCCCTTAACCTGTAGTCACTTTTTTCACACCTGTGCCATCGAGCCTGTGACATAGCGCTCTGATATTCAGTGGGCCTCACACAATCCAAAAGTGTCCAGTGTCCACTAGTGTGTGCAGAAATTCAAAATCTCCGTTATCCTCTAGTGACATTTTTCACACCTGCAACATCGAGCCAGTGACATAGCGCTGTGATATTCAGTGGGCCTCACACAATCCAAAAGTGTCCAGTGTCCACTAGTGTGTGCAGAAATTCAAAATCTCCCTTATCCTCTAGTGACATTTTTCACACCTGCGACATCGAGCCAGGGACATAGCGCTGTGATATTCAGTGGGCCTCACACAATCCAAAAGTGTCCAGTGTCCACTAGTGTGTGCAGAAATTCAAAATCTCCCTTATCCTGTAGTCACTTTTTTCACACCTGTGACATCGAGCCTGTGACATAGCGCTCTGATATTCAGTGTTCCTCACACAATCCAAAAGTGTCCAGTGTCCACTAGTGTGTGCAGAAATTCAAAATCTCCCTTATCCTGTAGTCACTTTTTTCACACCTGTGCCATCGAGCCTCTGACATAGCGCTCTGATATTCAGTGGGCCTCACACAATCCAAAAGTGTCCAGTGTCCACTAGTTTGTGCAGAAATTCAAAATCTCCCTTATCCTGTAGTCACTTTTTTCACACCTGTGCCATCGAGCCTGTGACATAGCGCTCTGATATTCAGTGCTCTCACACAATCCAAAAGTGTCCAGTGTCCACTAGTGTGTGCAGAAATTCAAAATCTCCGTTATCCTCTTGTGACATTTTTCACACCTGCGACATCAAGCCAGTGACATAGCGCTGTGATATTCAGTGGGCCTCACACAATCCAAAAGTGTCCAGTGTCCACTAGTGTGTGCAGAAATTCAACATCTCCCTTATCCTGTAGTCACTTTTTTCACACCTGTGCCATTGAGCCTGTGACATAGTGCTCTGATATTCAGTGGGACTCACACAATCCAAAAGTGTCCAGTGTCCACTAGTGTGTGCAGAAATTCAAAATCTCCGTTATCCTCTAGTGACATTTTTCACACCTGCGACATCGAGCCAGTGACATAGCGCTGTGATATTCAGTGGGCCTCACACAATCCAAAAGTGTCCAGTGTCCACTAGTGTGTGCAGAAATTCAAAATCTCCCTTATCCTCTAGTGACATTTTTCACACCTGCGACATCGAGCCAGGGACATAGCGCTGTGATATTCAGTGGGCCTCACACAATCCAAAAGTGTCCAGTGTCCACTAGTGTGTGCAGAAATTCAAAATCTCCCTTATCCTGTAGTCACTTTTTTCACACCTGTGCCATCGAGCCTGTGACATAGCGCTCTGATATTCAGTGGGCCTCACACAATCCAAAAGTGTCCAGTGTCCACTAGTGTGTGCAGAAATTCAAAATCTCCCTTATCCTCTAGTGACATTTTTCACACCTGCGACATCGAGCCTGTGACATAGCGCTGTGATATTCAGTGGGCCTCACACAATCCAAAAGTGTCCAGTGTCCACTAGTGTGTGCAGAAATTCAAAATCTCCCTTATCCTGTAGTCACTTTTTTCACACCTGTGCCTTCGAGCCTGTGACATAGCGCTCTGATATTCAGTGGGTCTCACACAATCCAAAAGTGTCCAGTGTCCACTATTGTGTGCAGAAATTCAAAATCTCCCTTATCCTCTAGAGACATTTTTCACACCTGCGACATCGAGCCAGTGACATAGCGCTGTGATATTCAGTGGGCCTCACACAATCCAAAAGTGTCCAGTGTCCACTAGTGTGTGCAGAAATTCAAAATCTCCCTTATCCTGTAGTCACTTTTTTCACACCTGTGACATAGCTCTCTGATATTCAGTGGGTCTCACACAATCCAAAAGTGTCCAGTGTCCACTAGTGTGTGCAGAAATTCAAAATCTCCGTTATCCTCTAGTGATATTTTTCACACCTGTGACATCGAGCCAGTGACATAGCGCTCTGATATTCAGTGGGCCTCACACAATCCAAAAGTGTCCAGTGTCCTCTAGTGTGTGCAGAAATTCAAAATCTCCCTTATCCTGTAGTCACTTTTTTTACACCTGTGCCATCGAGCCTGTGACATAGCACTCTGATATTCAGTGGGCCTCACACAATCCAAAAGTGTCCAGAGTCCACTAGTGTGCAGAAATTCAAAATCTCCCTTAACCTGTAGTCACTTTTTTCACACCTGTGCCATCGAGCCTGTGACATAGCGCTCTGATATTCAGTGGGCCTCACACAATCCAAAAGTGTCCAGTGTCCACTAGTGTGTGCAGAAATTCAAAATCTCCTTTATCCTGTAGTCACTTTTTCACACCTGTGCCATCGAGCCTGTGACATAGCGCTCTGATATTCAGTGGGCCTCACACAATCCAAAAGTGTCCAGTGTCCACTAGTGTGTGCAGAAATTCAAAATCTCCGTTATCCTCTTGTGACATTTTTCACACCTGCGACATCGAGCCAGTGACATAGCGCTGTGATATTCAGTGGGCCTCACACAATCCAAAAGTGTCCAGTGTCCACTAGTGTGTGCAGAAATTCAAAATCTCCCTTATCCTGTAGTCACTTTTTTCACACCTGTGCCATCGAGCCTGTGACATAGCGCTCTGATATTCAGTGGGCCTCACACAATCCAAAAGTGTCCAGTGTCCACTAGTGGGTGCAGAAATTCAAAATCTCCGTTATCCTCTAGTGACATTTTTCACACCTGCGACATCGAGCCAGTGACATAGCGCTGTGATATTCAGTGGGCCTCACACAATCCAAAAGTGTCCAGTGTCCACTAGTGTGTGCAGAAATTCAAAATCTCCCATATCCTCTAGTGACATTTTTCACACCTGCGACATCGAGCCAGGGACATAGCGCTGTGATATTCAGTGGGCCTCACACAATCCAAAAGTGTCCAGTGTCCACTAGTGTGTGCAGAAATTCAAAATCTCCCTTATCCTGTAGTCACTTTTTTCACACCTGTGCCATCGAGCCTGTGACATAACACTCTGATATTCAGTGGGCCTCACACAATCCAAAAGTGTCCAGTGTCCACTAGTGTGTGCAGAAATTCAAAATCTCCCTTATTCTCTAGTGACATTTTTCACACCTGCGACATCGAGCCTGTGACATAGCGCTGTGATATTCAGTGGGCCTCACACAATCCAAAAGTGTCCAGTGTCCACTAGTGTGTGCAGAAATTCAAAATCTCCCTTATCCTGTAGTCACTTTTTTCACACCTGTGCCATCGAGCCTGTGACATAGCGCTCTGATGTTCAGTGGGCCTCACACAATCCAAAAGTGTCCAGTGTCCACTATTGTGTGCAGAAATTCAAAATCTCCCTTATCCTCTAGTGACATTTTTCACACCTGCGACATCGAGCCAGTGACATAGCGCTGTGATATTCAGTGGGCCTCACACAATCCAAAAGTGTCCAGTGTCCACTAGTGTGTGCAGAAATTCAAAATTCCCTTATCCTGTAGTCACTTTTTTCACACCTGTGCCATCGAGCCTGTGACATAGAGCTCTGATATTCAGTGGGTCTCACACAATCCAAAAGTGTCCAGTGTCCACTAGTGTGTGCAGAAATTCAAAATCTCCCTTATCCTGTAGTCACTTTTTTCACACCTGTGCCATCGAGCCTGTGACATAGCGCTCTGATATTCAGTGGGCCTCACACAATCCAAAAGTGTCCAGTGTCCACTAGTGTGTGCAGAAATTCAAAATCTCCCTTATCTTGTAGTCACTTTTTTCACACCTGTGCTATCGAGCCTGTTACATAGCGCTCTGATATTCAGTGGGCCTCACACAAATAAAAAAGTGTCCAGTGTCCACTAGTGTGTGCAGAAATTCAGAATCTCCCTTATCCTGTAGTCACTTTTTTCACACCTGTGCCATCGAGCCAGTGACATAGCGCTGTGATATTCAGTGGGCCTCACACAATCCAAAAGTGTCCAGTGTCCACTAGTGCGCAGAAATTCAAAATCTCCGTTATCCTGTAGTCACTTTTTTCACACCTGTGCCATCGAGCCTGTGACATAGCGCTCTGATATTCAGTGGGCCTCACACAATCCAAAAGTGTCCAGTGTCCACTAGTGTCTGCAGAAATTCAAAATCTCCCTTATCCTGTAGTCACTTTTTTCACACCTGTGCCATCGAGCCTGTGACATAGCACTCTGATATTCAGTGGGCCTCACACAATCCAAAAGTGTCCAGTGTCCACTAGTGTGTGCAGAAAATCAAAATCTCCGTTATCCTCTAGTGACATTTTTCACACCTGTGACATCGAGCCAGTGACATAGCGCTCTGATATTCAGTGGGCCTCACACAATCCAAAAGTGTCCAGTGTCCACTAGTGTATGCAGAAATTCAAAATCTCCCTTATCCTGTAGTCACTTTTTTTACACCTGTGCCATCGAGCCTGTGACATAGCACTCTGATATTCAGTGGGCCTCACACAATCCAAAAGTGTCCAGTGTCCACTAGTGTGCAGAAATTCAAAATCTCCCTTAACCTGTAGTCACTTTTTTCACACCTGTGCCATCGAGCCTGTGACATAGCGCTCTGATATTCAGTGGGCCTCACACAATCCAAAAGTGTCCAGTGTCCACTAGTGTGTGCAGAAATTCAAAATCTCTGTTATCCTCTAGTGACATTTCTCACACCTGCAACATCGAGCCAGTGACATAGCGCTGTGATATTCAGTGGGCCTCACACAATCCAAAAGTGTCCAGTGTCCACTAGTGTGTGCAGAAATTCAAAATCTCCCTTATCCTCTAGTGACATTTTTCACACCTGCGACATCGAGCCAGGGACATAGCGCTGTGATATTCAGTGGGCCTCACACAATCCAAAAGTGTCCAGTGTCCACTAGTGTGTGCAGAAATTCAAAATCTCCCTTATCCTGTAGTCACTTTTTTCACACCTGTGACATCGAGCCTGTGACATAGCGCTGTGATATTCAGTGGGCCTCACACAATCCAAAAGTGTCCAGTGTCCACTAGTGTGTGCAGAAATTCAAAATCTCCCTTATCCTGTAGTCACTTTTTTCACACCTGTGCCATCGAGCCTGTGACATAGCGCTCTGATATTCAGTGGGCCTCACACAATCCAAAAGTGTCCAGTGTCCACTAGTTTGTGCAGAAATTCAAAATCTCCCTTATCCTGTAGTCACTTTTTTCACACCTGTGCCATCGAGCCTGTGACATAGCGCTCTGATGTTCAGTGGGCCTCACACAATCCAAAAGTGTCCAGGGTCCACTATTGTGTGCAGAAATTCAAAATCTCCCTTATCCTCTAGTGACATTTTTCACACCTGCGACATCGAGCCAGTGACATAGCGCTGTGATATTCAGTGGGCCTCACACAATCCAAAAGTGTCCAGTGTCCACTAGTGTGTGCAGAAATTCAAAATTCCCTTATCCTGTAGTCACTTTTTTCACACCTGTGCCATCGAGCCTGTGACATAGTGCTCTGATATTCAGTGGGTCTCACACAATCCAAAAGTGTCCAGTGTCCACTAGTGTGTGCAGAAATTCAAAATCTCCCTTATCCTGTAGTCACTTTTTTCACACCTGTGCCATCGAGCCTGTGACATAGCGCTCTGATATTCATTGGGCCTCACACAATCCAAAAGTGTCCAGTGTCCACTAGTGTGTGCAGAAATTCAAAATCTCCCTTATCTTGTAGTCACTTTTTTCACACATGTGCTATCGAGCCTGTTACATAGCGCTCTGATATTCAGTGGGCCTCACACAATCAAAAAAGTGTCCAGTGTCCCCTAGTGTGTGCAGAAATTCAGAATCTCCCTTATCCTGTAGTCACTTTTTTCACACCTGTGCCATCGAGCCAGTGACATAGCGCTGTGATATTCAGTGGGCCTCACACAATCCAAAAGTGTCCAGTGTCCACTAGTGCGCAGAAATTCAAAATCTCCGTTATCCTGTAGTCACTTTTTTCACACCTGTGCCATCGAGCCTGTGACATAGCGCTCTGATATTCAGTGGGCCTCACACAATCCAAAAGTGTCCACTAGTGTGTGCAGAAATTCAAAATCTCCCTTATCCTGTAGTCACTTTTTTCACACCTGTGCCATCGAGCCTGTGACATAGCACTCTGATATTCAGTGGGCCTCACACAATCCAAAAGTGTCCAGTGTCCACTAGTGTGTGCAGAAATTCAAAATCTCCCTTATCCTGTAGTCACTTTTTTTACACCTGTGCCATCGAGCCTGTGACATAGCACTCTGATATTCAGTGGGCCTCACACAATCCAAAAGTGTCCAGTGTCCACTAGTGTGCAGAAATTCAAAATCTCCCTTAACCTGTAGTCTCTTTTTTCACACCTGTGCCATCGAGCCTGTGACATAGCGCTCTGATATTCAGTGGGCCTCACACAATCCAAAAGTGTCCAGTGTCCACTAGTGTGTGCAGAAATTCAAAATCTCCGTTATCCTCTAGTGACATTTTTCACACCTGCAACATCGAGCCAGTGACATAGCGCTGTGATATTCAGTGGGCCTCACACAATCCAAAAGTGTCCAGTGTCCACTAGTGTGTGCAGAAATTCAAAATCTCCCTTATCCTCTAGTGACATTTTTCACACCTGCGACATCGAGCCAGGGACATAGCGCTGTGATATTCAGTGGGCCTCACACAATCCAAAAGTGTCCAGTGTCCACTAGTGTGTGCAGAAATTCAAAATCTCCCTTATCCTGAAGTCACTTTTTTCACACCTGTGACATCGAGCCTGTGACATAGCGCTCTGATATTCAGTGGGCCTCACACAATCCAAAAGTGTCCAGTGTCCACTAGTGTGTGCAGAAATTCAAAATCTCCCTTATCCTGTAGTCACTTTTTTCACACCTGTGCCATCGAGCCTCTGACATAGCGCTCTGATATTCAGTGGGCCTCACACAATCCAAAAGTGTCCAGTGTCCACTAGTTTGTGCAGAAATTCAAAATCTCCCTTATCCTCTAGTGACATTTTTCACACCTGCGACATCGAGCCAGTGACATAGCGCTGTGATATTCAGTGGGCCTCACACAATCCAAAAGTGTCCAGTGTCCACTAGTGTGTGCAGAAATTCAAAATTCCCTTATCCTGTAGTCACTTTTTTCACACCTGTGCCATCGAGCCTGTGACATAGTGCTCTGATATTCAGTGGGTCTCACACAATCCAAAAGTGTCCAGTGTCCACTAGTGTGTGCAGAAATTCAAAATCTCCCTTATCCTGTAGTCACTTTTTTCACACCTGTGCCATCGAGCCTGTGACATAGCGCTCTGATATTCATTGGGCCTCACACAATCCAAAAGTGTCCAGTGTCTACTAGTGTGTGCAGAAATTCAAAATCTCCCTTATCTTGTAGTCACTTTTTTCACACATGTGCTATCGAGCCTGTTACATAGCGCTCTGATATTCAGTGGGCCTCACATAATCAAAAAAGTGTCCAGTGTCCACTAGTGTGTGCAGAAATTCAGAATCTCCCTTATCCTGTAGTCACTTTTTTCACACCTTTGCCATCGAGCCAGTGACATAGCGCTGTGATATTCAGTGGGCCTCACACAATCCAAAAGTGTCCAGTGTCCACTAGTGCGCAGAAATTCAAAATCTCCGTTATCCTGTAGTCACTTTTTTCACACCTGTGCCATCGAGCCTGTGACATAGCGCTCTGATATTCAGTGGGCCTCACACAATCCAAAAGTGTCCAGTGTCCACTAGTGTGTGCAGAAATTCAAAATCTCCCTTATCCTGTAGTCACTTTTTTCACACCTGTGCCATCGAGCCTGTGACATAGCACTCTGATATTCAGTGGGCCTCACACAATCCAAAAGTGTCCAGTGTCCACTAGTGTGTGCAGAAATTCAAAATCTCCGTTATCCTCTAGTGACATTTTTCACACCTGTGACATCGAGCCAGTGACATAGCGCTCTGATATTCAGTGGGCCTCACACAATCCAAAAGTGTCCAGTGTCCACTAGTGTGTGCAGAAATTCAAAATCTCCCTTATCCTGTAGTCACTTTTTTTACACCTGTGCCATCGAGCCTGTGACATAGCGCTCTGATATTCAGTGGGCCTCACACAATCCAAAAGTGTCCAGTGTCCACTAGTGTGTGCAGAAATTCAAAATCTCCGTTATCCTCTAGTGACATTTTTCACACCTGCAACATCGAGCCAGTGACATAGCGCTGTGATATTCAGTGGGCCTCACACAATCCAAAAGTGTCCAGTGTCCACTAGTGTGTGCAGAAATTCAAAATCTCCCTTATCCTCTAGTGACATTTTTCACACCTGCGACATCGAGCCAGGGACATAGCGCTGTGATATTCAGTGGGCCTCACACAATCCAAAAGTGTCCAGTGTCCACTAGTGTGTGCAGAAATTCAAAATCTCCCTTATCCTGTAGTCACTTTTTTCACACCTGTGACATCGAGCCTGTGACATAGCGCTCTGATATTCAGTGTTCCTCACACAATCCAAAAGTGTCCAGTGTCCACTAGTGTGTGCAGAAATTCAAAATCTCCCTTATCCTGTAGTCACTTTTTTCACACCTGTGCCATCGAGCCTCTGACATAGCGCTCTGATATTCAGTGGGCCTCACACAATCCAAAAGTGTCCAGTGTCCACTAGTTTGTGCAGAAATTCAAAATCTCCCTTATCCTGTAGTCACTTTTTTCACACCTGTGCCATCGAGCCTGTGACATAGCGCTCTGATATTCAGTGGCCTCACACAATCCAAAAGTGTCCAGTGTCCACTAGTGTGTGCAGAAATTCAAAATCTCCCTTATCCTGTAGTCACTTTTTTCACAACTGTGCCATCGACCCTGTGACATAGCGCTCTGATATTCAGTGGGCCTCACACAATCCAAAAGTGTCCAGTGTCCACTAGTGTGTGCAGAAATTCAAAATCTCCCTTATCCTGTAGTCACTTTTTTCACACCTGTGCCATCGAGCCTGTGACATAGCGCTCTGATATTCAGTGGGCCTCACACAATCCAAAAGTGTCCACAAGTGTGTGCAGAAATTCAAAATCTCCCTTATCCTGTAGTCACTTTATTCACACCTGTGCTATCGAGCCTGTGACATAGCGCTTTGATATTCAGTGGGCCTCACACAATCAAAAAAGTGTCCAGTGTCCACTAGTGTGTGCAGAAATTCAAAATCTCCCTTATCCTGTAGTCACTTTTTTCACACCTGTGCCATCGAGCCTGTGACATAGCGCTCTGATATTCAGTGGGCATCACACAATCCAAAGGTGTCCAGTGTCCACTAGTGTGTGCAGAAATTCAAAATCTCCTTTATCCTGTAGTCACTTTTTTCACACCTGTGCCATCGAGCCTGTGACATAGCGCTCTGATATTCAGTGGGCCTCACACAATCCAAAAGTGTCCAGTGTCCACTAGTTTGTGCAGAAATTCAAAATCTCTCTTATCCTGTAGTCACTTTTTTCACACCTGTGCCATCGAGCCTATGACATAGCGCTCTGATATTCAGTGGGTCTCACACAATCCAAAAGTGTCCAGTGTCCACTAGTGTGTGCAGAAATTCAAAATCTACGTTATCCTCTAGTGACATTTTTCACACCTGCGACATCGAGCCAGTGACATAGCGCTGTGATATTCAGTGGGCCTCACACAATCCAAAAGTGTCCAGTGTCCACTAGTGTGTGCAGAACTTCAAAATCTCCCTTATCCGGTAGTCACTTTTTTCACACCTGTGCCATCGAGCCTTTGACATAGCGCTCTGATATTCAGTGGGCCTCACACAATCCAAAAGTGTCCAGTGTCCACTAGTGTGTGCAGAAATTCAAAATCTCCGTTATCCTCTAGTGACATTTTTCACACCTGCGACATCGAGCCAGTGACATAGCGCTGTGATATTCAGTGGGCCTCACACAATCCAAAAGTGTCCAGTGTCCACTAGTGTGTGCAGAAATTCAAAATCTCCCTTATCCTGTAGTCACTTTTTTCACACCTGTGCCATCGAGCTTGTGACATAGCGCTGTGATATTCAGTGGGCCTCACACAATCCAAAAGTGTCCAGTGTCCACTAGTGTGTGCAGAAATTCAAAATCTCCCTTATCCTGTAGTCACTTTTTTCACACCTGTGCCATCGAGCCTGTGACATAGCACTCTGATATTCAGTGGGCCTCACACAATCCAAAAGTGTCCAGTGTCCACTAGTGTGTGCAGAAATTCAAAATATCCCTTATCCTGTATTCACTTTTTTCACACCTGTGCCATCGAGCCTGTGACATAGCGCTCTGATATTCAGTGGGCCTCACACAATTCAAAAGTGTCCAGTGTCCACTAGTGTGTGCAGAAATTCAAAATCTCCCTTATCTTTTAGTCACTTTTTTCACACCTGTGCCATCGAGCCTGTGACATAGCGCTCTGATATTCAGTGGGCCTCACACAATCCAAAAGTGTCCAGTGTCCACTAGTGTGTGCAGAAATTCAAAATCTCCGTTATCCTCTAGTGAAATTTTTCACACCTGCGACATCGAGCCAGTGACATAGCGCTGTGATATTCAGTGGGCCTCACACAATCCAAAAGTGTCCAGTGTCCACTAGTGTGTGCAGAAATTCAAAATCTCCGTTATCCTGTAGTCACTTTTTTCACACCTGTGCAATCGAGCCTGTGACATAGCTCTCTGATATTCAGTGAGCCTCACACAATCCAAAAGTGTCCAGTGTCCACTAGTGTGTGCAGAAATTCAAAATCTCCTTTTTCCTGTAGTCACTTTTTTCACACCTGTGCCATCGAGCCTGTGACATAGCGCTCTGATATTCAGTGGGCCTCACACAATCCAAAAGTGTCCAGTGTCCACTAGTTTGTGCAGAAATTCAAAATCTCCCTTATCCTGTAGTCACTTTTTTCACACCTGTGCCATCGAGCCTGTGACATAGCGCTCTGATATTCAGTGGGTCTCACACAATCCAAAAGTGTCCAGTGTCCACTAGTGTGTGCAGAAATTCAAAATCTCCGTTATCCTCTAGTGACATTTTTCACACCTGCGACATCGAGCCTTTGACATAGCGCTCTGATATTCAGGGGGCCTCACACAATCCAAAGGTGTCCAGCGTCCACTAGTGTGTGCAGAAATTCAAAATCTCCCTTATCCTGTAGTCACTTTTTTCACACCTGTGCAATCGAGCCTGTGACATAGAGCTCTGATATTCAGTGGGCCTCACACAATCCAAAAGTGTCCAGCGTCCACTAGTGTGTGCAGAAATTCAAAATCTCCCTTATCCTGTAGTCACTTTTTTCACACCTGTGCAATCGAGCCTGTGACATAGAGCTCTGATATTCAGTGGGCCTCACACAATCCAAAAGTGTCCAGTGTCCACTAGTGTGTGCAGAAATTCAAAATCTCCCTTATCCTGTAGTCACTTTTTTCACACCTGTGCAATCGAGCCTGTGACATAGAGCTCTGATATTCAGTGGGCCTCACACAATCCAAAAGTGTCCAGTGTCCACTAGTGTGTGCAGAAATTCAAAATCTCCCTTATCCTGTAGTCACTTTTTTCACACCTGTGCCATCGAGCCTGTGACATAGCGCTCTGATATTCAGTGGGCCTCACACAATCCAAAAGTGTCCAGTGTCCACTAGTGTGTGCAGAAATTCAAAATCTCCCTTATCCTGTAGTCACTTTTTTTCACACCTGTGCCATCGAGCCTGTGACATAGCGCTCTGATATTCAGTGGCCTCACACAATCCAAAAGTGTCCAGTTTCCACTAGTGTGTGCAGAAATTCAAAATCTCCCTTATACTGTAGTCACTATTTTCACACCTGTGCCATCGAGCCTGTGACATAGCGCTCTGATATTCAGTGGGCCTCACACAATCCAAAAGTGCCCAGTGTCCACTAGTGTGTGCAGAAATTCAAAATCTCCCTTATCCTCTAGTGACATTTTTCACACCTGCGACATCGAGCCAGTGACATAGCGCTGTGATATTCAGTGGGCCTCACACAATCCAAAAGTGTGCAGTGTCCACTAGTGTGTGCAGAAATTCAAAATCTCCCTTATCCTGTAGTCACTTTTTTCACACCTGTGCCATCGAGCCTGTGACATAGCGCTCTGATATTCAGTGGGCCTCACACAATCCAAAAGTGTCCAGTGTCCACTATTGTGTGCAGAAATTCAAAATCTCCCTTATCCTCTAGTGACATTTTTCACACCTGCGACATCGAGCCAGTGACATAGCGCTGTGATATTCAGTGGGCCTCACACAATCCAAAAGTGTCCAGTGTCCACTAGTGTGTGCAGAAATTCAAAATCTCCCTTATCCTGTAGTCACTTTTTTCACACCTGTGCCATCGAGCCTGTTACATAGTGCTCTGATATTCAGTGGCCCTCACACAATCCAAAAGTGTCCAGTGTCCACTAGTGTGTGCAGAAATTCAAAATCTCCCTCATCTTGTAGTCACTTTTTTCACACCTGTGCTATCGAGCCTGTGACATAGCGCTCTGATATTCAGTGGGCCTCACACAATCAAAAAAGTGTCCAGTGTCCACTAGTGTGTGCAGAAATTCAAAATCTCCCTTATCCTGTAGTCACTTTTTTCACACCTGTGCCATCGAGCCAGTGACATAGCGCTGTGAATTTCAGTGGGCCTCACACAATCCAAAAGTGTCCAGTGTCCACTAGTGCGCAGAAATTCAAAATCTGCCTTATCCTGTAGTCACTTTTTTCACACCTGTGTCATCGAGCCTGTGACATAGCGATCTGATATTCAGTGGGCCTCACACAATCCAAAAGTGTCCAGTGTCCACTAGTGTGTGCAGAAATTCAAAATCTCCCTTATCCTGTAGTCACTTTTTTCACACCTGTGCCATCGAGCCTGTGACATAGCGCTCTGATATTCAGTGGGTCTCACACAATCCAAAAGTGTCCAGTGTCCACTAGTGTGTGCAGAAATTCAAAATCTCCGTTATCCTCTAGTGATATTTTTCGCACCTGTGACATCGAGCCAGTGACATAGCGCTCTGATATTCAGTGGGCCTCACACAATCCAAAAGTGTCCAGTGTCCACTAGTGTGTGCAGAAATTCAAAATCTCCCTTATCCTGTAGTCACTTTTTTTACACCTGTGCCATCGAGCCTGTGACATAGCACTCTGATATTCAGTGGGCCTCACACAATCCAAAAGTGTCCAGAGTCCACTAGTGTGCAGAAATTCAAAATCTCCCTTAACCTGTAGTCACTTTTTTCACACCTGTGCCATCGAGCCTGTGACATAGCGCTGTGATATTCAGTGGGCCTCACACAATCCAAAAGTGTCCAGTGTCCACTAGTGTGTGCAGAAATTCAAAATCTCCTTTATCTTGTAGTCACTTTTTCACACCTGTGCCATCGAGCCTGTGACATAGCGCTCTGATATTCAGTGGGCCTCACACAATCCAAAAGTGTCCAGTGTCCACTAGTGTGTGCAGAAATTCAAAATCTCCGTTATCCTCTTGTGACATTTTTCACACCTGCGACATCAAGCCAGTGACATAGCGCTGTGATATTCAGTGGGCCTCACACAATCCAAAAGTGTCCAGTGTCCACTAGTGTGTGCAGAAATTCAAAATCTCCCTTATCCTGTAGTCACTTTTTTCACACCTGTGCCATTGAGCCTGTGACATAGCGCTCTGATATTCAGTGGGACTCACACAATCCAAAAGTGTCCAGTGTCCACTAGTGTGTGCAGAAATTCAAAATCTCCGTTATCCTCTAGTGACATTTTTCATACCTGCGACATCGAGCCACTGACATAGCGCTGTGATATTCAGTGGGCCTCACACAATCCAAAAGTGTCCAGTGTCCACTAGTGTGTGCAGAAATTCAAAATCTCCCTTATTCTCTAGTGACATTTTTCACACCTGCGACATCGAGCCAGGGACATAGCGCTGTGATATTCAGTGGGCCTCACACAATCCAAAAGTGTCCAGTGTCCACTAGTGTGTGCAGAAATTCAAAATCTCCCTTATCCTGTAGTCACTTTTTTCACACCTGTGCCATCGAGCCTGTGACATAGCGCTCTGATATTCAGTGGGCCTCACACAATCCAAAAGTGTCCAGTGTCCACTAGTGTGTGCAGAAATTCAAAATCTCCCTTATCCTCTAGTGACATTTTTCACACCTGCGACATCGAGCCTGTGACATAGCGCTGTGATATTCAGTGGGCCTCACACAATCCAAAAGAGTCCAGTGTCCACTAGTGTGTGCAGAAATTCAAAATCTCCCTTATCCTGTAGTCAATTTTTTCACACCTGTGCCATCGAGCCTGTGACATAGCGCTCTGATATTCAGTGGGCCTCACACAATCCAAAAGTGTCCAGTGTCCACTATTGTGTGCAGAAATTCAAAATCTCCCTTATCCTCTAGAGACATTTTTCACACCTGCGACATCGAGCCAGTGACATAGCGCTGTGATATTCAGTGGGCCTCACACAATCCAAAAGTGTCCAGTGTCCACTAGTGTGTGCAGAAATTCAAAATCTCCCTTATCCTGTAGTCACTTTTTTCACACCTGTGACATAGCTCTCTGATATTCAGTGGGTCTCACACAATCCAAAAGTGTCCAGTGTCCACTAGTGTGTGCAGAAATTCAAAATCTCCGTTATCCTCTAGTGATATTTTTCACACCTGTGACATCGAGCCAGTGACATAGCGCTCTGATATTCAGTGGGCCTCACACAATCCAAAAGTGTCCAGTGTCCTCTAGTGTGTGCAGAAATTCAAAATCTCCCTTATCCTGTAGTCACTTTTTTTACACCTGTGCCATCGAGCCTGTGACATAGCACTCTGATATTCAGTGGGCCTCACACAATCCAAAAGTGTCCAGAGTCCACTAGTGTGCAGAAATTCAAAATCTCCCTTAACCTGTAGTCACTTTTTTCACACCTGTGCCATCGAGCCTGTGACATAGCGCTCTGATATTCAGTGGGCCTCACACAATCCAAAAGTGTCCAGTGTCCACTAGTGTGTGCAGAAATTCAAAATCTCCTTTATCCTGTAGTCACTTTTTCACACCTGTGCCATCGAGCCTGTGACATAGCGCTCTGATATTCAGTGGGCCTCACACAATCCAAAAGTGTCCAGTGTCCACTAGTGTGTGCAGAAATTCAAAATCTCCGTTATCCTCTTGTGACATTTTTCACACCTGCGACATCGAGCCAGTGACATAGCGCTGTGATATTCAGTGGGCCTCACACAATCCAAAAGTGTCCAGTGTCCACTAGTGTGTGCAGAAATTCAAAATCTCCCTTATCCTGTAGTCACTTTTTTCACACCTGTGCCATCGAGCCTGTGACATAGCGCTCTGATATTCAGTGGGCCTCACACAATCCAAAAGTGTCCAGTGTCCACTAGTGGGTGCAGAAATTCAAAATCTCCGTTATCCTCTAGTGACATTTTTCACACCTGCGACATCGAGCCAGTGACATAGCGCTGTGATATTCAGTGGGCCTCACACAATCCAAAAGTGTCCAGTGTCCACTAGTGTGTGCAGAAATTCAAAATCTCCCATATCCTCTAGTGACATTTTTCACACCTGCGACATCGAGCCAGGGACATAGCGCTGTGATATTCAGTGGGCCTCACACAATGCAAAAGTGTCCAGTGTCCACTAGTGTGTGCAGAAATTCAAAATCTCCCTTATCCTGTAGTCACTTTTTTCACACCTGTGCCATCGAGCCTGTGACATAACACTCTGATATTCAGTGGGCCTCACACAATCCAAAAGTGTCCAGTGTCCACTAGTGTGTGCAGAAATTCAAAATCTCCCTTATTCTCTAGTGACATTTTTCACACCTGCGACATCGAGCCTGTGACATAGCGCTGTGATGTTCCGTGGGCCTCACACAATCCAAAAGTGTCCAGTGTCCACTAGTGTGTGCAGAAATTCAAAATCTCCCTTATCCTGTAGTCACTTTTTTCACACCTGTGCCATCGAGCCTGTGACATAGCGCTCTGATGTTCAGTGGGCCTCACACAATCCAAAAGTGTACAGTGTCCACTATTGTGTGCAGAAATTCAAAATCTCCCTTATCCTCTAGTGACATTTTTCACACCTGCGACATCGAGCCAGTGACATAGCGCTGTGATATTCAGTGGGCCTCACACAATCCAAAAGTGTCCAGTGTCCACTAGTGTGTGCAGAAATTCAAAATTCCCTTATCCTGTAGTCACTTTTTTCACACCTGTGCCATCGAGCCTGTGACATAGTGCTCTGATATTCAGTGGGTCTCACACAATCCAAAAGTGTCCAGTGTCCACTAGTGTGTGCAGAAATTCAAAATCTCCCTTATCCTGTAGTCACTTTTTTCACACCTGTGCCATCGAGCCTGTGACATAGCGCTCTGATATTCATTGGGCCTCACACAATCCAAAAGTGTCCAGTGTCTACTAGTGTGTGCAGAAATTCAAAATCTCCCTTATCTTGTAGTCACTTTTTTCACACATGTGCTATCGAGCCTGTTACATAGCGCTCTGATATTCAGTGGGCCTCACACAATCAAAAAAGTGTCCAGTGTCCCCTAGTGTGTGCAGAAATTCAGAATCTCCCTTATCCTGTAGTCACTTTTTTCACACCTGTGCCATCGAGCCAGTGACATAGCGCTGTGATATTCAGTGGGCCTCACACAATCCAAAAGTGTCCAGTGTCCACTAGTGCGCAGAAATTCAAAATCTCCGTTATCCTGTAGTCACTTTTTTCACACCTGTGCCATCGAGCCTGTGACATAGCGCTCTGATATTCAGTGGGCCTCACACAATCCAAAAGTGTCCACTAGTGTGTGCAGAAATTCAAAATCTCCCTTATCCTGTAGTCACTTTTTTCACACCTGTGCCATCGAGCCTGTGACATAGCACTCTGATATTCAGTGGGCCTCACACAATCCAAAAGTGTCCAGTGTCCACTAGTGTGTGCAGAAATTCAAAATCTCCGTTATCCTCTAGTGACATTTTTCACACCTGTGACATCGAGCCAGTGACATAGCGCTCTGATATTCAGTGGGCCTCACACAATCCAAAAGTGTCCAGTGTCCACTAGTGTGTGCAGAAATTCAAAATCTCCCTTATCCTGTAGTCACTTTTTTTACACCTGTGCCATCGAGCCTGTGACATAGCACTCTGATATTCAGTGGGCCTCACACAATCCAAAAGTGTCCAGTGTCCACTAGTGTGCAGAAATTCAAAATCTCCCTTAACCTGTAGTCTCTTTTTTCACACCTGTGCCATCGAGCCTGTGACATAGCGCTCTGATATTCAGTGGGCCTCACACAATCCAAAAGTGTCCAGTGTCCACTAGTGTGTGCAGAAATTCAAAATCTCCGTTATCCTCTAGTGACATTTTTCACACCTGCAACATCGAGCCAGTGACATAGCGCTGTGATATTCAGTGGGCCTCACACAATCCAAAAGTGTCCAGTGTCCACTAGTGTGTGCAGAAATTCAAAATCTCCCTTATCCTCTAGTGACATTTTTCACACCTGCGACATCGAGCCAGGGACATAGCGCTGTGATATTCAGTGGGCCTCACACAATCCAAAAATTGTCCAGTGTCCACTAGTGTGTGCAGAAATTCAAAATCTCCCTTATCCTGAAGTCACTTTTTTCACACCTGTGACATCGAGCCTGTGACATAGCGCTCTGATATTCAGTGGGCCTCACACAATCCAAAAGTGTCCAGTGTCCACTAGTGTGTGCAGAAATTCAAAATCTCCCTTATCCTGTAGTCACTTTTTTCACACCTGTGCCATCGAGCCTCTGACATAGCGCTCTGATATTCAGTGGGCCTCACACAATCCAAAAGTGTCCAGTGTCCACTAGTTTGTGCAGAAATTCAAAATCTCCCTTATCCTCTAGTGACATTTTTCACACCTGCGACATCGAGCCAGTGACATAGCGCTGTGATATTCAGTGGGCCTCACACAATCCAAAAGTGTCCAGTGTCCACTAGTGTGTGCAGAAATTCAAAATTCCCTTATCCTGTAGTCACTTTTTTCACACCTGTGCCATCGAGCCTGTGACATAGTGCTCTGATATTCAGTGGGTCTCACACAATCCAAAAGTGTCCAGTGTCCACTAGTGTGTGCAGAAATTCAAAATCTCCCTTATCCTGTAGTCACTTTTTTCACACCTGTGCCATCGAGCCTGTGACATAGCGCTCTGATATTCATTGGGCCTCACACAATCCAAAAGTGTCCAGTGTCTACTAGTGTGTGCAGAAATTCAAAATCTCCCTTATCTTGTAGTCACTTTTTTCACACATGTGCTATCGAGCCTGTTACATAGCGCTCTGATATTCAGTGGGCCTCACACAATCAAAAAAGTGTCCAGTGTCCACTAGTGTGTGCAGAAATTCAGAATCTCCCTTATCCTGAAGTCACTTTTTTCACACCTGTGCCATCGAGCCAGTGACATAGCGCTGTGATATTCAGTGGGCCTCACACAATCCAAAAGTGTCCAGTGTCCACTAGTGCGCAGAAATTCAAAATCTCCGTTATCCTGTAGTCACTTTTTTCACACCTGTGCCATCGAGCCTGTGACATAGCGCTCTGATATTCAGTGGGCCTCACACAATCCAAAAGTGTCCAGTGTCCACTAGTGTGTGCAGAAATTCAAAATCTCCCTTATCCTGTAGTCACTTTTTTCACACCTGTGCCATCGAGCCTGTGACATAGCACTCTGATATTCAGTGGGCCTCACACAATCCAAAAGTGTCCAGTGTCCACTAGTGTGTGCAGAAATTCAAAATCTCCGTTATCCTCTAGTGACATTTTTCACACCTGTGACATCGAGCCAGTGATATAGCACTCTGATATTCAGTGGGCCTCACACAATCCAAAAGTGTCCAGTGTCCACTAGTGTGTGCAGAAATTCAAAATCTCCGTTATCCTCTAGTGACATTTTTCACACCTGTGACATCGAGCCAGTGACATAGCACTCTGATATTCAGTGGGCCTCACACAATCCAAAAGTGTCCAGTGTCCACTAGTGTGTGCAGAAATTCAAAATCTCCCTTATCCTGTAGTCACTTTTTTCACACCTGTGCCATCGAGCCTGTGACATAGCGCTCTGATATTCAGTGGGCCTCAAACAATCCAAAAGTGTCCAGTGTCCACTAGTGTGTGCAGAAATTCAAAATCTCCCTTATCCTGTAGTTACTTTTTTCACACCTGTGCCATCGAGCCTGTGACATAGCGCTCTGATATTCAGTGGGCCTCTCACAATCCAAAAGTGTCCAGTGTCCACTAGTGTGTGCAGAAATTCAAAATCTCCGTTATCCTCTAGTGAAATTTTTCACACCTGCGACATCGAGCCAGTGACATAGCGCTGTGATATTCAGTGGGCCTCACACAATCCAAATGTGTCCACAAGTGTCTGCAAAAATTCAAAATCTCCCCTGTCCTATAGACACCTTGTTTTACATTACTATATAGTTTGTTGGATTTTGTCTACATTTCTACCAAAAATGAGGAAGGCTGGTGGAAGAGGCCGTGGAATTGGGCGGGGGTTGGCAACTGGTAATAATGGTGTTGGTGGTGGATCTGATGGTAGTGGCAAAAGCAAAATAGGACCGAATTCAGGAGGTGTTGAGCCTGCGTCATCGTCTGGCTCCACACGGCCTCGAAGGCTTAGTTTTCTAGGAGTTGGCAATCCGCTTTTAAAGCCAGAGCTTCAGGAAAAAGTTTTGTCTTACATTGCTGACTCAGCCTCCAGCTCTATCGCCTCCTCTTCTGAAGTTGTAAAAAATAAATGCACTGAGTCGTCATTGGAGGCTCATGTTCATGAACCACACATTTCCTTGTGTCCTTCACCCCAACCAAGATTGAAGGATGACGCAGGCCATACTACTTATTACTCCATGGAGCTGTTTTCACATACCATGCCTGGATTATCAAGTGAAATGGTGAATTACCCAGGCCAAGATGAATCTGACATGGAGTGCACTGATGCACAGCCGCTGATAGATGATTCTGCTGGTACATTCACTCAGAGCACTACATTGTCCTCGCAGTGTACAGAGCCAGATTTTGACCCTGATGAGACTCAGGTGCCCCTTCCCGCACACTATACCACCATACACGGTGACACAGAGGAAGGTGCACATGACATTGAAGAGGAGGTGATGGATGACCCAGTTGTTGACCCAGATTGGCATCCATTGGGGGAAGAGGGTGCTGCTTCCAATAGCTCAGATGAGGAGCATCCACAGCAGACATCGACATTGCAACAGCTGTTATCTGGCAGGCCCGGAGCACTCCAAAGACAGGTTCCAAAAATCAAAAGAGTTGCTGGACAGCTTGTCCAGAGGGTCAAAAGATCACAGCGTGCTAGGCCGCAAAATGTCTGCCAAAGTAGGAAGAGTGCAGTGTGGCACTTTTTTGAACAAAATCCTCATGATCAGGCCAAGGTTATCTGTAAGAAGTGCGCAAAGACCTTTAGCCGAGGGAAAAATCTGAAAAATTTCAATACCAGTTGCATGCTTAGACATTTAACCAGCATGCACTTGCAAGCGTGGACACAACACCAAACCTCAAGTGCCACATGTGCAACTGATCACAAAGAAGGTAGTCAGCAACGCTACATTGTTTCCCCCACTGTAAGCCCTCCGGTTAGCACAGCAGCAAATGTTGAGGTGTCGTTGCAAGGCCACAGCAGTCAGGGAATCCCACTGTTATAACAACGAAATACTGAATCTAGGCCATCAGAAAGAACACCAACTCCATCACCATCATCAATCCTCTCTCAGTCCGCCCTGTCCACCGCTACTTCCACCATATGCAGCTCTCAAGTGCAGCTCACCCTCCCAGACACTATAAGTAGGTCAAGAAAGTACTCAGTCTCTCATCCACGTACACTGGGTTTGAATGCCCACATTGCCAAACTAATCTCGATTGAGATGATGCCCTATCGGTTGGTGGAAAGCGCAGCTTTCCGCGAACTCATGGCCTATGCAGTACCACGCTATGACCTACCCAGTCGCCACTTCTTCTCTCGCAAAGCCATCCCAGCCCTCCACCTCCACATGATGTAAAAGACCGCATTGTCCATGCACTCAAGCAGTCAGTGAGTGGAAAGGTGTACCTCACAACTGATGCATGGTCCAGTCGGCATGGCCAGGGCCGTTACGTGTCCATCACTGCGCACTGGGTTAATGTGGTGGATGCAGGGTCCACAGGGGACAGCGGTGGTGGGACAGTGCTGCCTAGCCCACGGTATAGGAAACAGTTGGCTGTAGGCGTTCGACCCTCCTCCTCCAGAAGCGAAAGCTCGTCCACAGAGCGCAGTCGTACGAGCACTCCATCTGCAGCTGCCACTGTTGCACACGAGGTGTCCCCCTATCGAGCAGCTAGTGGAAAGAGTCAGCAGGCTGTGTTGCAGATGATGTGTTTGGGCGACAGACACACCGCCGAGGTGCTGGCCGAGTACTTGAAGCGACAAACTGAGTCATGGCTGGGCAGTGTACATCTTGAGGCAGGCAAGGTAGTTAGTGATAACGGCCGTAATTTTGTGGCAGCCATAGCCCTTTCAAAACTCAGTCACATACCTTGCTTGGCTCATACCTTGAACCTGGTGGTGCAGTGCTTCCTCAAAAATTATCCGGAGTTAACAGCCCTGCTCCAGAAGGTGCGAAGACTGTGCGCGCACATCCGCCGGTCGCCTGTACACTCCGTTAGTATGCAGAAGCTGCAGCAATTGCTCCACCTTCCCAACCACCACCTCATTATCGACATTGCAACAAGGTGGAACTCCACCCTGCACATGGTGGAGCGGCTGTTCGAGCAGAGGCAGGTCATAATGCATTTGTGGGAGGATACACGGCCAGGCACTTTGAGAGCAGACATGGAGTTGACAGGTGTGCAGTGGTCAAAGCTGAAAGACCTCTGTAAAGTCCTTCAGTGTTTTGAGGAATGCACACGGCTGGTAAGCGTAGACGACGCCATCCTAAGCATGAGCATCCCACTTATGCGTCTGCTCATGCAAACTTTGACGCACCTTAAGGAGCAGGCGTCTGCAGCCAATGTTGATGAGGAGGAAGAGGAGGAGGGAATCCTTGATGACATTCAGCCATTGTCTGCTCAGGGACCTCTCCTGGACGAGGTGGAGGAAGAAGAGGAGGAGGAGGATGATGATGGGGATGATTACTTAGGGGAGGAGGATGCATCTCGTGGGGCAAGTGAAAATGTTGGCGTGGCAAGGTCTGGTACAGGGTTTGTGCGTGACTGGAGGGATGTGGATTTGCCAGAAAGTGCTCCTCCAACCAGCACTCGCAGTGCATCATTGACACCGGGAACATTGGCCCACATGTTAGATTATGCCTTGCAGATCCTAAAAAGGGACCCCCGCATTGCCAAAATGATGAACGATGATGACTACTGGTTGGCCAGCATCCTGGATCCACGCTATAAAGGCAAATTACAAAGCATCATGCCACAGGAGAACCTTGACCTAATATTGGCTAATAAACAAGCAACTCTGGTAAATCGGTTGCTTGAGGCATTCCCAGCACACAGCAGCGGTGATGGTTCTCACACGAGCCGTACGGGCCGGGGGCAGCTTGGCAGAGGTGTTCATGGTGCACACAGCAGAAGTGGCGTTGGAGACAGGGGTTTCATGACAATGTTGTGGACTGATTTTTCAAGTACCGCTCACACAACTGGTAATACTGCATCGATGGATAGTGACAGGAGACAGCAGTTGTCAACTATGGTTACAAACTACTTTTCCTCCCATATCGATGTTCTCCCACACAGGTCATTCCCCTTTGACTATTGGGCTGCTAAACTGGACACCTGGCCTGAATTGGCACAATATGCCTTACAGGAGCTTGCTTGCCCAGCTGCAAGTGTGCTATCGGAAAGAGTCTTCAGTGCAGCTGGATCAATCCTGACAGAAAAAAGGACCTGTCTGTCAACCCAAAATGTGGATGATCTAACCTTCATTAAAATGAACCATGCATGGGTTTCCAAGGATTTTGTCCCACCTTCCCCTGATGACACATAGGGTGACAGAAAAATGACTTGCTTTGGTCCACCTCTTCCTGGGACTTGACCTATTTCGCCTTTTGCATCAGCTGAATGTCCAACATCAACATATGCCACTTTCTAAAACTCCCTAACTGTGCTGCCTCCCCCCCCATGGCCAGGGTCACTACCTAGCGCATGACACAGTGCGAGTGCCGTTGCCCTGGACAGGTGGGTAGGCCGACTCTTGGGCGCGGGCACTGGCACAGGGTCACTCATAGTGCAATCAAGTGTCTCTGACGGTGGTGGTGCACACCCGCCGTCAGACACACCGCCATACTATGAGGGGCCCAGTGCCAGTACCGACTCCCATGAGTGGGCCCCCCTTGCTTGGGCAAGGCCCCAGCATTTGCAATCTTTACCTCTCCCTGCTCCTCCGCTGTGTAGTCTGGGCCGTCAAATCCATACTGTGCCTGACACCGTCTGAGCCTGCCTCCTGATGTATAGACATATATTTTGAATGTGTACGCTATCCATACATGTTATCCGGGGATACGGTACCCTTTCTCACCTTTGTGCAATCACGTGCAAGCCATACTGGGCCTAACACCGTCTGAGCCTGCCTCCTGATGTATAGACATATATTTTGAATGTGTACGCTATCCATACATGTTATCCGGGGATACGGTACCCTTTCTCACCTTTGTGCAATCACGTGCAAGCCATACTGGGCCTAACACCATCTGAGCCTGCCTCCTGATGTATAGACATATATTTTGAATGTGTACTCTATCCATACATGTTATCCGGGGATACGGTACCCTTTCTCACCTTTGTGCAATCACGTGCAAGCCATACTGGGCCTAACACCGTCTGAGCCTGCCTCCTGATGTATAGACATATATTTTGAATGTGTACGCTATCCATACATGTTATCCGGGGATACGGTACCCTTTCTCACCTTTGTGCAATCACGTGCAAGCCATACTGGGCCTAACACCGTCTGAGCCTGCCTCCTGATGTCTAGACATATATTTTGAATGTGTACGCTATCCATACATGTTATCCGGGGATACGGTACCCTTTCTCACCTTTGTGCAATTACGTGTAATCCATACTGGGCGTGAGAACGGCTGGCGAGCTGTTAAGCAAGCTACAGTACCTGTGGTTTGCACACGTAAGTTTTTCATTTTTTCAGGAATGACGGTTAGGCCTAATTCCGGAAATGCGGTTGACCTGCACTTACTGGGAAATCATCATCATTCGCGGGTAATAATTGTAATCAGTGATCCCCATCACTAACGTTGTTCAGCGGGTTATCTGCACCTGTAAGCGACAAACGCTGGCCTTTTCAGTGTAGCGCACATGCAGCCACGGACATGTAAGGGCATGACACACCAGTTATTGGCCAATCTCATGTGCCAGAGCCTCACGTGTCCCTCTAGTAAGCTGGACTCGGACCGCGGGGCATGACGGAGTCTCGTTCGTTAGCGGAATTAAGCTTGCAATGTGTGCATCTGTTCTGTAGCTGGCATGGTTGAGGTTTCCCAGGTGGAGTCGAATTTAACCATAGGCTCCACTCCTGGTGGTGCCCTTCTGGACATTCCTTTAAGGTTCAGCTTTGCAACCATACTGCCCACATAAAACAAACACTTTGCCTTCATGAACGCTGTTTGGAGGGTCATGACTCGTGGGAATAACGCCGCCCAATCAGTTAACCTGCTAGAGAGATCCTTTGTTGCTCCCAAGCATGACATCACACTCCCTAGGAGGAAGGTAATGCCACTGTGGCGACCGTACTCCTGGGGGCGACACAAGTGCATTGATGCCCAGCCACTGCTCGATGAATCTGCTGGTACATTGACCCAGACCACTACATTCTCCTCGCACGCTACACGGCCTGAATCTGACCCTGATGAAACTCAGGTTACCCTTCCCATATACAGTTCCATCTTACACGGTGACAAAGAGGAAGCTGCAGATGAAAGTGCAGGTTCGGCCCACCCGCCATCAGACACACCACCGTACTATCAGGGGCCCTGTGCCAGTGCCGTCACCAACGAGTGGGCCCCCCCTGCTTGCTCAGGATCACAGCACTTGCAAGGTTGAAATACTGTGCAGTGAGATGGAAGATGGGGACGACGAGGAGTCCAGACTAGTACAGGGATTCCCTAGCGAGGAGACTTATTTGATTGTTTTCAATGTTGGGACAGCAATTTTTGGGGAGCACTATACTCTGGAGAATGATAGATGGGGCCCACCATACACTGGAACATTCCAAAGGTGGACATCAGACACTGGAGCAGCATTTACAGGGCCCATTATACACTAGAGCATTAGAAATGGGGCCCATTATGTTTGGAGCATTATTTGGGCCCATAAGACAGTGGAGCTTCATCCATGGGGACCAACATATACTGTAGCATTATGTGGAGCTCATCATATACTGTTTCAAACATTATATGGGACCAATGATTCTGTATGGAGAAATAGATGGGCCTCGTCATGAGATGTAAAAAGTGAAGTACTTTTCATTGTACTATACCGCTATTTCTCTGCCGTATCGGAGCATGATGAGTTGTGGTATGTGTTAAAGGGGCGCTCTTTTGCCCAGGGCACATGAAAACCTGTAGCCAGCCCTACCCCCCACAACTTTAGCCAAATAACCCCCATTTTTCGGTGCGTAACTTGTATTATGAAGTTAATTAAGGTTGACAAGCTTAAGTAAGAAGAATTAATGCTTTTGGCATTCAAATGAGCACTGTAGGTGTGTTTCCTGTCCTCTCACTGCCGACTTTTATTCCCCATTGACTTACATTGGGTTTCGTGTTTCGGGACGACCCCGACTTTTCCCTATAATCGGCCGATCTTGCTCTACCCGACTTTTGGAAAAGTCGGGTTTCACGAAACGAAACTCGACCCTAAAAAAACAAAAGTCGCTCAACTCTAGTGACACGCAGTGGTTGAAAAAAGGAAGGGGCGGGAACATACTACCCGTTCATCCAATCGGTGCCAGGTGGAAGTGATGTAATAAATGGCCGTGTGCTCCGTATGCATTCCAGGGCCATCTTTAGTGCGTGTCACCGAGCTAGATTGCGATCCAGGTGGCAGGAAGTAGAATAAAAAACGATGATCAATATAATATAGTAACGGTATACTGTGCTAGCTAGGAATGCAAGTTGCTGGCAGACATAGAGGCGTGGATAGGGATCCAGGAAGGAGGATATTCTCATGGGGTATCAATATACAGTACAGACCAAAAGTTTGGACACACCTTCTCATTCAAAGAGTTTTCTTTATTTTCATGACTATTAAAATTGTAGATTCACTCTGAAGGCATCAAAACTATGAATTAACACATGTGGAATGATATAATTAACAAAAAAGTGTGAAACAACTGAAAATATGTCTTATATTCTAGGTTCTTCAAAGTAGCCACCTTTTGCTTTGATTACTGCTTTGCACACTCTTGGCATTCTCTTGATGAGTTTCAAGAGGTAGTCACCGGAAATGGTTTTCACTTCACAGGTGCGCCCTGTCAGGTTTAATAAGTGGGATTTGTTGCCTTATAAATGAGGTTGGGACCATCAGTTGTGTTGTGCAGAAGTCAGGTGGATACAAAGGTGATAGTTCTACTGAATAGACTGTTAGAATTTGTATTATGGCAAGAAAAAAGCAGCTAAGTAAATAAAAAACGAGTGGCCATCATTACTTTAAGAAATGAAGGTCAGTCAGTCCGAAAAATTGGGAAAACTTTGAAAGTGTCCCCAAGTGTAGTGGCAAAAACCATCAAGCACTACAAAGAAACTGGCTCACATGAGGACCGCCCCAGGAAAGGAAGACCAAGAGTCACCTGTGCTGTAGAGGATAAGTTCATCCGAGTCACCAGCCTCAGAAATCGCAGGTTAACAGCAGCTCAGATTAAAGACCAGGTCAATGCCACACAGAGTTCTAGCAGCAGACACATCTCTAAAACAACTGTTAAGAGGAGACTTTGTGCAGCAGGCCTTCATGGTAAAATAGATGCTAGGAAACTACTGCCAAGGACATGCAACAAGCAGAAGAGACTTGTTTGGGCTAAAGAGCACAAGGAATGGACATTAGACCAGTGGAAATCTGTGCTTTGGTCTGATGAGTCCAAATTTGAGATCTTTGTTTCCAACCACCGTGTCTTTGTGCGACGCAGAAAAGGTGAACGGATGGACTCTACATGCCTGGTTCCCACCGAGAAGCATGGAGGAGGAGGTGTGATGGTGTGGGGGTGCTTTGCTGGTGACACTGTTGGGGATTTATTCAAAACTGAAGGCATACTGAACCAACATGGCTACCACAGCATTTTGCAGCGGCATGCTATTCCATCCGGTTTATGTTTATTTGGACAATCATTTATTTTTCAACAGGACAATGGCCCCAAACACACCTCCAGGCTGTGTAAGGGCTATTTGACCAAGAAGGAGAGTGATGGGGTGCTACGCCAGATGACCTGGCCTCCACAGTCACCAGACCTGAACCCAGTCGAGATGGTTTGGGGTGAGCTGGACCGCAGAGTGAAGGCAAAAGGGCCAACAAGACTGTTGGAAGACCATTTCCGGTGATTACCTCTTGAAGCTCATCAAGAGAATGCCAAGAGTGTGCAAAGCAGTAATCAAAGCAAAAGGTGGTTACTTTGAAGAACCTAGAATATAAGACATATTTTCAGTTGTTTCACACTTATTTGTTAATTATATAATTCCACATTTGTTAATTCATAGTTTTGATGCGTTCAGAGTGAATCTACAATTTTCATAGTCATGAAAATAAAGAAAACTCTTTGAATGAGAAGGTGTGTCCAAACTTTTGGTCTGTACTGTAAATGGCTCTGTAACAGGATACAGTGGTGTTAGTGACATAATAAAACAGACAAAATGAACACAAAACAAACACTTTGGGCATGAGAAATACAACATAAACCTTTGTATAATATAATAATGACAAGGCAAATATTAAAATCACTAAGGGTAAAGTATGGATAAATGATGTCTTCAGACAAATACTATGAGGTCATAATCTCTGGTGAGACCCCCATGGCTCAAAGTTCCCAGCTTATGTATCCAGTATGATTACTTTTGTTTTAATAGCCAGATATGATTGCCACCACATCTAGGTGATGGTATATGTTCTATCACCTGGAACTGCAGTTGTGATATCTTGTGATCATTTGTAACAAAGTGATGTGGAATAGGTAGGAGTAGGTTTTTGCACCATATAGTGGATTTATGTTTAGATATACGATCTTTTATAGGCTGTGTTGTTTCTCCTATATACATTAAGCCGCATGGGCACTTTATTAGATACACTACGTAGGAAGTGTCACAAGTGAAATATTACTTGATTTTAAAAGTTTTACCCAAGTGGGGATGATGGATGGTATCGCCTTTGATGATATTATTGCACTGGTTACAGTGTAGGCATGGAAACGTTCCAGCTTTTGGGTATGTAGAATTGTTGTGTCGCAGATCCAATGGGTCTACCCAAGTCAGCCCTTACCAATTTGTCCTTAAGATTCGATGCCTGCTTAAAGCAAGGGAGAAATGGTTTCCTAAATTCTAGGATGTCAGGATGTCCCTCATGTAATAAATGCGCCAATGTTGGTGGATAGTTTTGTGCAGTCTATAAGCAAAAGGATGAAATGATTGGACAAATTTATGCAAAGATATTGAACTGGGATGACTGCATTATCCCCCAAACCTATTGGCCCTTGACTGACAGGCCCTCCAATCTCTGCAGGATGACCACATCTTGATCATCAAACCTGCAGGTAAAGGAGGAGCCATTGTGGTTATGGATTTATTATATTATACCTCAGAGGTATATAGACAACTCAATGATACCACAGTTTATACTAAACTACCCAGGGATCCCACACCTGGTATCTGGGGACAGATAAATGATATTCTGTTGAAATACTCCCATTTAGGGGTCATTGATAAAAACACTTGTGAATTTGGAACCAAGAAACACCCCATCACCCCAGTATTATACATTCTCCCAAAGATTCATAAGAACCTACAAAATACCCCTGGTAGACCCATAGTGGCCTCAATAGATTTGATTCTATCTCCCACATCTATCTTTCTAGAAAAAATACTTAACCTGTCGATTCAGCAAACACCATCTTTTCCTCTTGACACGGGAGCTTTCCTAGATACCATAAAACAGGTGGGGCCAACACCTAAGGAAGCATTTTTGGTGTCATTAGATGATAAAGAGCTATATACTTCTATACCACATGCTGAATGCATTAACTCTGTTAATCGACTTGTTTCAGCCTCAGGCATGACACACAGGGCTCACAGTGAGGACAGGTGAGAAGACTGCAGGGTGGAGCTCAGAGGTGGAGGGTGGGGCTGCTATGGGCAGTATAGGGCCCCTAAGTGAATCCAGCCTGCTGAGTCTAGGTCCTCTGCAGAAGGAGGAACAGGCCATGGGGGGAGGGGGCGTCCCGGGAGAGGAGCCACCAGGTAAGACCCCAGGGCAGGAGTTCCCCACATCTGGGGTGTCAGGAGGCCAGGGAAGTCTGCCTGACCCGGCGACTTGGTCGGGGGCCGAGGGGAAGCAGGTGCTACCTGTGGTCTCAGCGGTCGTGGCCGCTGTTACCAGGAGTAGGAGCGCCGGAGCCCAAGGAGCCTCGCAGAGGTCCGACGGTTCCCCTCTCTCCGACCAAGTGGCTGCCGAGTCAGATAGTGGCCAGGAGACAGATCCCGGGGAGCTGACAGACGAGGTGGCAGTTTTGTCAATTCTTGCTACATCGAGTCAGGGATTTCAGGCAGCATTGGAAGCTGACGCTAGCCTGAAAGCTCTCAAGGAGCAGGCGGCACAGCCTCCCCTGGAGTCCGACCGTGAGCGAGTGGTCTGGGACCAGGGACGGCTGAACCGGGTAACGGTCCAGCAGGGTTCACCGGAGGCGTGGCCCAGAGACCGACAGTTAGTGGTACCCTATCCGTTCAGGGCAGAATTGTTGCGGATCGCACACGAGATTCCCATGGCCGGACACCTAGGGATCGCTAAAACCAGGGCCAGGCTAGCTCAGCATTTCTACTGGCCAGGAATGAGGACCGAGATGATTGCATACTGCCATTCGTGTGACACCTGTCAGAGGGTGGGGAAGGCGGGGCGGCGCCTCAAAGCCCCACTGGTAACTCTGCCCATCATTGAAGAGCCTTTCTTGAGGGTGGCTGTGGATCTGATTGGACCTCTGTCCACTCCCAGCCACTCCGGGAAATGCTTCATACTAACGGTAGTGGACTATGCCACCCGGTACCCGGAGGCGGTAGCTTTGTCGTCCATTCGGGCCGACAAAGTGGCCACTGCCTTACTGGAGATTTTCTCCAGAGTGGGGTTTCCCCAGGAAATGCTCACCGACCGAGGGACCCAGTTCATGTCGCAGCTGATGGAATCTCTCTGTAAGCAGATACAGGTTCAGCATCTGGTAGCCAGCCCGTACCACCCACAGACTAATGGCCTGTGTGAGCGGTTCAATGGCACCTTAAAGCAGATGCTGAAGATGTTGGTCAACTCCCACGGGAGAGACTGGGAGCGGTATCTCCCACACCTGCTGTTTGCCTACCGAGAGGCCTCAACAGGGTTCTCCCTCTTTGAGCTCCTGTACGGGCGACGTGTACGGGGGGCCCCTTGCTCTGGTGAAGGAAGCATGGGAAGGGGATTTGGCTACCCCTGGAGTGTCGGTCATTGAGTATGTCATGCGCTTCCGGGACAGAATGATGGCCTTGACACAGCTGGTGCATGACAATATGGCCCAAGCCCAGGCTGACCAGAAGCGGTGGTACGACCAGAATGCTTGTGAGCGGACCTACAAGGTGGGTCAAAAGGTGTGGGTACTGGTCCCCGTACCCCAAAACAAGCTTCAGGCGGCCTGGGAGGGTCCATACCTCGTGCACCAGTGGCTCAACGCTGTCACCTATCTGGTCACCCTGGACCACGCCCGTGGAAGGAGGAAGGCCTTCCACATGAACATGATGAAGGCCCATCATGAGCGGGAGGCTTGTGCCCACCCAGTGTGCAACCTTCCCCAGGAAGGAGAGGTAGAAACCCTCCTGGATCTGCTCACCCAAGCCAAGGTGGGTGGATCCATCGAGGATGTGGGGGTTGGCCACCAGCTCTCGGAGGACCAACGTTCCCAGCTGAGGGTCACCCTAACCCCTTTTGGGAGCTGTTCAGCAGCCTGCCCGAAAGGACTGAGACAGCCGTCCATGACGTGGACACCGGCAACCACTCCCCGATCCAGCGTTCAGCATATCAGGTCTCTCTTGAGGTGCAGCAGCACATGCGCCAAGAGATAGACGAGATGCTGAAGCTGGGGGTGATCCAAGTGTCCAACAGTGCATGGGCTTCACCTGTAGTCCTCGTCCCTAAAAAGGACCGAACTACGCGGTTCTGCGTGGACTATCGGGGGCTCAACGTTGTGACGGCCACCGATGCGTACCCAATGCCACGCATCGATGACCTGCTCAATCGGCTGGCCGGGGTCAAGTACCTGACCATCATGGATCTGAGCAGAGGGTATTGGCAGATTCCCCTGACCCCAAGGGCACGGGAACGCTCTGCCTTTATCACCCCATTCGGACTGTACGAGTCCACAGTGATGCCATTCGGCATGAAGAATGCCCCTGCCACTTTTCGGAGGATGGTCAACACACTGCTCAAGGGACTGGAAGGATATGCGACCACGTACCTAGACGACATCGCTATCTTCAGTGCCACCTGGGAAGATCACCTAGAGCACCTGGCGCAGGTGCTCGGGCGGATCCAGCGAGCAGGCTTGACCATTAAGCCCGAAAAGTGCCAGCTGGGTATGAGTGAGGTCCACTACCTGGGGCACCAGGTAGGTGGAGGAGCTCTGAAGCCAGAGCACGGGAAGGTGGATGCCATTGCATCCTGGCCCACCCCCAGGACCAAGAAGCAGGTGATGTCCTTCTTGGGGACTACCCGGTACTATAGGAGGTTTGTTCCACACTATAGTGCCCTGGCCAAGCCCCTGACGGACCTCACCAAGAAGAGGCTGCCCGTCGCAGTCGACTGGACAGTCGCCTGCGAGACAGCTTTCCAGGCGCTCAAGACCGCCCTTTCGAGTTCTCCCGTGTTGTGAGTTCATTTTCCTCTTCACCATTGAGGTCTGATGAACTCCCTCTTCTGGTGAAGGAAGGTAGTGAGGCTGATTACCAAGCACCTGAGCAGAATGATGATGACTGGGTGACTGGAATTGCTGACTGGATATAAGGCAGCCGACACCCTTCTGCCTTGCGGGTGATTTCTCTGAGGGACTCTTGGAGACCAGTCTGATTCCTGCTCCTCAAAAGCTAAGTTTTCTGCTCTGCTTTTTGCATTTGTGTTTTGGTTTTGTTTTGCATTGTTTTTCTGGATTTCTGCCATTCCCTGCTGGGGTGAGCTGAATTCCTTTTTGCTCTGTCTTCAGAAAATACCTGAGTACTGATATAGCCTTTTTGAAGCCTAGCGTCTTCAGGGCTTTTTTCCCTGTCAGCCTGTTGGCTCTTGTTTTGATAGGGTTTTGGCGGATTGCAGACAGCAGCTTTTCTATCCTGTCCTATTTAGTTAGCTTGGGCCCCATCATTTGCTCAGCCTATCTTTCTATCTGTGTGAGTGTTTTTTCATCTTGCTTCACCGTCATTATAAGTTGGGGGCTGCCTATTGCTTTGGGGTCTGCTCTGGGGCAGTTTAGATTTCCCTTTCTGTCTTTAGGCTATTTAGTTCTCCGGCTGTGATCGAGGGGTCTAGGGCACCGTAGGAACCCCCCACCGCTACTGCTAGTTGTTGTTGATAGGTTCAGGGGTCTGCAATCCGATAGCTGCCAACTTCTCTGGTTTTCTGGACTTAGCTAGTATTTCTGTTTTTGCCTCCTATGGTGACTCATTCATAACACTCCTGTACTACAGGCAGCCGACTTCACGTGGCCGTTCGTAGTGCAGACCGACGCCAGCGACGTCGGCCTCGGTGCTGTGCTCAGCCAGGTCGACACAACGGGCCATGAGCACCCCGTTCTGTACCTGAGCCGGAAGCTCCTGCCGAGGGAAGTGGCCTATTCCACGATGGAGGATTGTCTGGCAATTGTGTGGGCCCTGCAGCGTCTGCAGCCATACTTGTACGGACGCCAATTCACCGTGGAAACAGACCACAACCCCCTCAGCTGGTTACACACGGTCTCTGGGACGAATGGGAGGTTGCTACGCTGGAGCCTCTCTCTCAAACAGTATCACTTCACCATTCGCCACAAAAGAGGCAGGGACCATGGTAACGCTGATGGGCTGTCCCGGCAAGGAGAGGGTGCGGAAGGGCGCATGGGGGATAAGAAGAATGTGATACCCCCTAGCGCCCTCTAAAGCAGGGAGGTGTGATGAAGGAGCGGCCGCCATCTTAGATGTGGGGCCACATATCTGAGCTTGGCATCCATTTTGGTCTAAGTTCAGGAATTACAGGCAGCTAAAGGCTTCTATACCCCCAGGCGCTGTGTACTTAGTGAATACAAGCAGGATTTAGTGTTCCAATGCTAAATAGCCAGGGCATTGGTGTGATAACGAGGATAGGCCCAAAACAGAGCTTCAAAGCCCAGGTACGGAGCCATGCCAGCAGGAGAAGATCCAGACGATGATGATCTAAGAAGGACCTGGGGACAGACCTGCCGAGGGGAGCAGTGGCCCATGCTTTGGGGGTCTTTCCAGCAACTAAGATTCTTGTACCTGTGGACTGCAGAGATCCCCGGCAACCGCATGCACCCTACAATACAATCTGGTAAATTGACCTCCAGCTTAATATCTCTAAGCCTTGTACCCTATTGTTATATCTTTTCTCTGACTGCAAATTTACTGTATATTTCTGTAATTATCTAGTGCGCCCTTAAGGCAATTAAACTATAAACTTAATCTTGGGCTGATGCTTTTACTCTGATCACGAATCTTAGAACCCCCAGCGGGTAACAGGACCTCCTCCCTGGCAACCATTTGCTCTAGGTGCAGTTCCCTTACTAACCTGAGAGACAAAGGGGGGTGCCGGAGAGCTGTACCTGTTTAGTTATGTCACGGTGGTGACGTGGGAGGAACGGGTCCGCGTGTGTGTTCTTCCACAATATCAATAATAATATCAGATTATTGTTATACGCACTTAATGATGTGAATTCATGTTATGGTAAGCCATGAACAGTATTCATATAAAATATGTATAATTATACTTCCCTAAATCTAAATTGAAGCATCTCAGGTCCAGTCATCATCATCTGATGTCCTCTGGTCTTCATTTTGATGTCTTCTGTCTTCTTCTTGGTTCTTTTAAAAACACAGTTTTTCTATAGCATATAGATGTTGTAGGAATCATGTTGTATCAAATCAAAGTCCATAAATTCAAATGTTGATAAGAAAACAACGTCTATAGATGAAATGTAGCTTTAATATCTGTGCAGTGTCACCTTTAAAATCCTGGGCTTACATTGGCTCGCCTTAGATATTCTGGAATCCTCCATCGGTACTGGTCTTTGAACGGGTGTGACGTCTTTGGTCAGCAAAGCAAGGGTTAAAATGACTCTTCCTTGCTAAGCATAGCACTATAACCAGTCCTCAGTCCTAATACACAGGACACATGTCAGGGTTGTAGCTTCCTGACAATTACCTTCACCAGCTTTTCATTGAAGCTTTACAGGTGATAGGAAACCACTGGAACTTGATGAGAACATGATAACACAGTTCATCTCAGCATCATAGGATCATCGTCCTCTTGTTGTCAGGTTAGATACTGCACTTGTGACTGTCAGTGGTGGATACTGCACTTGTGATTGACACAGTCTATTACTCAGAAATCATAGCTATGTTACCTTCTGGGACTTCTGGATCACATTCTTCTTCTTGCAACTGGTAAGAATAAATTTAAATATGAAAAGTCTTTAACGTAATTTCAGTATCTTGCTTGAAGTCTTCATTCCCTATTCTATACCAAACCTGGTAATTTTCCTAACCTATAATATCACAGCGTACCATAGCAATCAGTAATATCCATATGATTATTATTAGAATTTGTTCCATATATGGATTTCATGTTAAGAATAATAATAAAATAATAATAATAAGTGATAAATACATTATTAACCATTTTTTTTCCATGTGATAAAACATTTTTTATGTCATAGGTGTAATTACCTTTTTCAACCCATAGGTGTCAGTGTGTTTTATGTGACAAGTGTTTTCATCTTTATTAGTGAAACTTTATTAATAGGATATATTAATTATACAAATAATATGTAAGAATGTATAGCCATGAACCAAAATAAGAATATATGAGTGAGTGAATGGATGAATGAAAGAATTGTTGCATATAACTCAGAATTGAAACATTTTCCTTTGTAATGGAACCATATCATTGCAATATTTAATGAAGCAATATTCTCATAGTAAATATTACTTTATTAAATATTGATGATTTTTTTCTTGATTGACAGGACAAATAAAAATTTAAGAATTAAAATAAAAATAGAATAAAAAATTGAAAATTAAAAATAAGAATAAAAAATAAGAATAAAAATAAGGCCTTTATGTTGATACCAAATGCAGAGTAGTTCTGTCCTCAGTAACATATACCCTTAATATTTCCATGATCTGGATTATTTCATAATTGTCATAAACTTGTGTTGCCAAAATATTCAAATTATGCAACTTTGCATGTAATATGACTCTATAATACTTAATATTATTATACCATTGTACCTTATTAATATTTTTTCTCTTTATTAAAATGTGTGAAGAAGAGGTATTAATCAAATGTGATGATGTAGTCAGGATCAAAAACACATTTCCCCCTTAATACCAAAAAATATTGTTTCATAAAATAATTCACTTATCAAAACCAAAATTAAAAATAATTAATTTATAAATTATGTGAATTTATACTTGCTTATACCATTATTTTTCTGAAAATGTGTAACCATTAAAATTAATTTGAATATCATAAAATTATCCTTTGGAAAAATTAATTTAAATGTAGATTTTCTTCATAAACCATTTTGATGTGCGATTGCACTTTGCACTTATCACAATTAACTAAATCAAGAAATTACTAAAGAACTATAGGAATATACTGTATGTTGTGTAGATAATATTTCATTATATCTTAATATTCTAATAATTTAGCTGATCTGCATATTTCTCCTACAAATAAAGGTGTTTTTTTTCCCCCTCTTGCATTCAGAATCCTGAGGCCTCACATACAACAAACGTATCACATTACTCCTAAGCAGCTGCTCATACACTCAGTCACTGTCATTCAGACTGTGTCACATATAAGTTCAAACCAAATTATTCCACATACGAAGGTGTGATGAATACACGTATTTTAACCCAAAAAAATTATCCTAATTACCGATCAATGCGCATTGTAAACTATTAAATGTAGTATCTTAATATTTCTTTGAATATTCCCCAAATATACATGACATAAATACATGTTGTATAGCTATAGTTGACATTTAGGCCTGGAAAAAAAAATTCCTTTGGTTTGCAAAAGTTGAGACCCCCTTAAAAATCCTTTTCCCTAAGGCTGCAGGCATTACAGCACTAAAACCAGGGACATGGTATACTGGTATACCCATTATTAGAACAAGGATCAAATTTCACATGCTGTAGTAGTCGTGTCAAGCCATGCAGTAAAGGCACACACAGATTTTAAAATGCAGTTAACATTGACACCCCTGCAATTCTGTCAGATAATACTCAGTTTCTTCCTGAAAATTATTGCAAACACAAATTCTTTGTTATTATTATCTTCATTTAATTTGTCTTAAATGAAAAAATACAAAAAGAATTGTCCTAAAGCCAAATTGGATATAATTCCACACCAAACATAAAAAAGAGGGTGGACAAAAGTATTGGCACTGTTTGAAAAATCATGTGATACTTCTCTAATTTGTGTAATTAACAGAACCTGTAACTTACCTGTGGCACCTAACAGGTGTTGGCAATAACTAAATCACACTTGCAGCCAGTTGACATGGATTAAAGTTGACTCAACCTCTGTCCCGTGTCCTTGTGTGTACCACATTGCGCATGGAGAAAAGAAAGAAGACCAAAGAACTGTCTGAGGACTTGAGAAACCAAATTGTGAGGAAGCATGAGCAATCTCAAGGCTACAAGTCCATCTCCAAAGACCTGAATGTTCCTGTGTCTACCGTGTGCAGTGTCATCAAGAAGTTTAAAGCCCATGGCACTGTGGCTAACCTCCCTAGATATGGATGGAAAAGAAAAATTGACAAGAGATTTGAACGCAAGATTGTGCGGATGTTGGATAAAGAACCTCGACTAACATCCAAACAAGTTCAAGCTGCCCTGCAGTCCGAGGGTACAACAGTGTCAACCTGTACTATCCGTCGGCATCTGAATGAAAAGGGACTGTATGGTAGGAGACCCCGGAAGACCCCACTTCTTACTCCGAGACATAAAAAAGCCAGGCTGGAGTTTGCCAAAACTTACCTGAAAAAGCCTAAAATGTTTTGGAAGAATGTTCTCTGGTCAGATGAGACAAAAGTAGAGCTTTTTGGGCAAAGGCATCAACGTAGAGTTTACAGGAGAAAAAAAGAGGCATTCAAAGAAAAAAAACACGGTCCCTACAGTCAAACATGGCAGAGGTTCCCTGATGTTTTGGGGTTGCTTTGCTGCCTCTGGCACTGGACTGCTTGACCGTGTGCATGGCATTATGAAGTCTGAAGACTACCATCAAATTTTGCAGCATAATGTAGGGCCCAGTGTGAGAAAGCTGGGTCTCCCTCAGAGGTCATGGGTCTTCCAGCAGGACAATGACCCAAAACACACTTCAAAAAGCACTAGAAAATGGTTTGAGAGAAAGCACTGGAGGCTTCTAAGGTGGCCAGCAATGAGTCCAGACCTGAATCCCATAGAACACCTGTGGAGAGATCTAAAAATGGCAGTTTGGAGAAGGCACCCTTCTAATATCAGTGACCTGGAGCAGTTTGCCAAAGAAGAATGGTCTAAAATTCCAGCAGAGCATTGTAAGAAACTCATTGATGGTTACTGGAAGCGGTTGGTCGCAGTTATTTTGGCTAAAGGTTGTGCAACCAAGTATTAGGCTGAGGGTGCCAATACTTTTGTCTGGCCCATTTTTGGAGTTTTGTGTGAAATGATCAATGTTTTGCTTTTTGCTTCATTCTCTTTTTGTGTTTTTTCATTTAAGTCAAATTAAATGAAGATAATAATACCGAAGAATTTGTGATTGCAATCATTTTCAGGTAGAAACTGAGTATTATCTGACAAAATTGCAGGGGTGTCAATACTTTTGGCCACAACTGTATTTCTCTGTAAAAAATGTCTCGAAATATTCTTGCTATGTTGAAATTACTGGATCCTCTGTGCGGCTCCGATGGACTCTTCAGCTCAAAGTCAATGATGTCACTCACCACCTGCTTCTGTCTGTCAAATTCGGCCATCTTTTTTACAGAAAGAAAATCAGAACTTGGAATTTTTCTTAACTCAATCTGTTTTTTTCCGGTGGTCCTTTGCATCATTCCATAAGGCTTATAACAAATATGTGATTTTCTTCGTTCTTCATAGATTTGATTTTGGGGAAAACTCATTTTAGAAGGCTTTGCTAATACAGGCTTCTGATAAGATTTTACTCTGCCTGTCTTCACAAAATTAGGACGATTTACTTTCCTTTCACGATTCTCGTGTTTTCTGGCAAAATCAAGGGACTGCGCACATTCAAGTAAAGAATCTTTTTGTGATGCAATAACACGAGATGTAGGATTTAAAAACCAAAATTTGCCTACAAAAGTCTTTATGAGGGACTGTGTTTTGACATTCTCACTCAGCATTCTGTACAGGCAGTCATATGGACATAAATGTGAAAGTGCATTCATTCCGACCAAACCTTAATTTTTGAAGAATATCAATATCTGGATGATTTTCATTTGATGCACAAAAAAATCAGAATTTTTAATCTGTCTTTATCATTTAAGTTTTCATGTGTTTCACCAGATATCTTTAAAGATAATCTCCTAGCAAAGTTTACAGGGATCCACATTTTGAACAACTGATTCTTCTCCTCGTTGGATAAGTCAAATTTGTCAACACAGCTTTCAAAAACCTCAGAGTTTCTACAAACATGGATTTTGTTATCATATGCAGGAATGATTTTGCATATTTTTAACAAATTTTTCCTTACTTTACTTCAGAGTTGGGCCTGTGAGTCGTCTATTTTTAGTGATCCGTCTTTCCCTTGTACGGCATCTACGTCAGTTCTAAAGTCTCCTCCTACTTCTCCATCTTCTTCCACGTCTGCAAAGTCACCTTGAATGGCTGCTGCTACTTGTAACTGTTTCTCCACATTACAGTGAATCTCGGGAATATCACTATCATTTTTGGATTTCTCTGACACAGATCTATCAAATATATCTACCATTTGAAGAATATTTTTCAATTTATCTCTTTCTCTATTGAAGGTTACCAGCTTAGAATCTAATTTCAGATTTTCCATTTCACATTCTGCATATAAGCTGAGCCATAATACTTCTGAATTAGACTTGTCTACAGACTTAAATTTCAATTTACTCTGCCTAGAATAAGAATTAATGACATCCATTTTATTTTTCTTACCTTGAAATATCTCAGCTTGTTCCTTTGATGGACAACACTGGGCTCTTGTCTTCACACGTCTGGCTTCAGCACGTCTGGCACTTGTAGTACTTCTCAATCCATCTGACAATTCTTAGTCCTCACTTCTAGGTTCTGTCTGATTCTTTTAAGTAGTGGAGTTCCTGATAACTTGCACATATGACTGACGCTAGCAAAGTTCAATCCCCCTTTTGGGCAAGTTGAGGGAAATCTGCAAAAAAGTACAAAAATTCAGATCTGACTGGCTCTCCAATGTAAAATAATGCGTATCTTGTAAAATACTTAGGACTAGTTACCAGATAAAAATGTAGTGGTTTATTTGAATTCTTCCATCAAAGAAAAGATTATTACAGAAAAACATAAAAATAGGTGCATGATTATAAAGAGATTGTCCATTAGTTCATAGCTAAGCTTGTAACCTTCTTACTCTGGATCCCGCATGGCAAATGGCGTCTGTCTCTCTTGGGCTTCTTACGTAGTAAAATTACATACAAGCTGTTCATTCATTGTCCTGTCCGAGCAAGGATGACGCCTCAAGTCTGTCTCTCATGGTGGTGAAGGAAGCAAGAGCGACCTCTAGAGTGAGCCATGAATTATATACGTCTCTTAAAGCACGTGATCTCTGTATATATGGAGTTGACTTTTTACCATGAGCTAAAATAGCACATGCAGTGTCAGTGGAAGGCAATGTCCAGTGTAAGAAATACATATCCAAATTATTAATATTTAACACTGCCGTATCACGCCAAGTTAGCACCCACCAGTGCAGCGTCATGTGCAAGTTGTGCACTGTTTAGCCCAACCTCGGGCAATTAGTGGCGCATGCCAGTGAGGCGCCGTGCACACTTATGCATCTCCCTCTCACTGCAATTGCGGCACCGAGTGCTGCTGGTCTAGAGGGACCCTTTCCCTTGTCTCTCGGGCAGGGTCTTGTGACCGTATGGCAGCGCTTCCCCAGTCAAGTCCTGTGAGGTTAACAGGCTCTGGCTTTACTTACAGCGGCTCTGTGAAGTAAGAGTTCACTCCTATATGCACCGGGTCTGTGGTTACCCGCCGGTGTTCAGATAGAACTTCGCCGTTACCTAGCAGCAGTATACCATCTCTGCACGGTGGACCCCAGGCTGCAAACGCACCTCATTATCATTTTATTATTTGGTGCATTCTGCCAGCCTAACATTATACTAACGCCAGGGTCTGGCTAGTAATGGGGTATGAACAGCACCTGCAGTGGTACATCCAGCAGCTGGAGGGCAGGCTGGCGGCTCTTGAGCGCTCAGCCTCAGCTGTAGATGTTACCGCAGTCGCTGTTCAGGCAGCCATGGAGGCTGTCTCCCATGTGTCCCCTGCCATCCCTGCCCCGACTTTGTCCCGCCTCCCATTGCCCGAGAAGTTCTCGAGCGATAGTGCTTCTTGTAGGGGATTCATCAGCCAATGTACCATACAGCTGGCTGCACGATTCCCTTCTGAGCCGGCTAAAGTGGGATTTATTATTTCCCTCCTGTCGGGCAGGGCTCTGGAGTGCGCCACACCGCTGTGGGAGCGTGGTGATCATGTGCTGCAGAGTGCCTCGCAGTTCTTGGGAATTCTGAAGCAGGTCTTCTTGGGACCGTGAGTCACCCATGATACTGTGCTCCAGCTGCTGGCATTATCGCAGGGCTTGTCTCTCGTCAGCCATTATGCCATCCAGTTCCGGACGCTGGCTTCAGAACTGGAGTGGTCAGATAGGACCCTCATTCCAGTGTTCTGGAGAGGTCTGGCTGGCCACCAGGGAGATTCCCGCCACACTGGTGGAGCTTATCATCATCTCCACATGCATAGACCTTCATTTTTTGGAGCGAAAGTTGGAGCGGTTCCAGTGTAGGCAGAGGTTTAGGTTGGCACCCAGTTTTGTTAAACCTCTGGAACCTCCCGATCGGGCATCCGAGCTTCAAGAGGCCATGGCGGACTCTCGCGCGGGATCCAGGTCCCGGTCCGAGTGAGTACCCGTGGTCTGTCACAGTTACCAGCAGTCTGGTCACCCAGCCAACAGGTGCCCACAGCGGCCGGGAAAACACTCGCATCTAGTGGCCATAGGAGATGGCTCACTAGAATCTGCGGCATTTTCCTCCAAGCTGTCCTTTAAGGGGACACTTGAGTTTGGTTCTTCCACTCTGGCAGTGGAGGTTTGTGTGGATTTTGGAGCGGAGGGCAATTTTATGTCATCTGCCTTCGCTCAACGGCACGTAATACCACTAGTTATGATATGTAAGCCAGTCATCGTCAGAGTACTCAACGGCGTGACTCTGCCCTCACAGATTACTGACCAGACCGCTCCATTGATACTCTCGGTGTCTCCATCTCATCAGGAGATGATATCCTTCCTCGTCATACCCGAGGGTATCGATCAAGTCCTTCTAGGGGTCCCCTGGTTGCGGTATCATACTTCCCATGTAGAGTGGTCCTCGGGGAAAATTCTTGGTTGGAGTAAATCATGTGAGGGTAGATGTCTGAGGGAATGCATCCAGGTTTCCTCCACCGAGGTTCCTGCAGATCTTTCCTCGCTCCCCAAACACTATCGACAGTATGCGGATGTGTTCTCCAAAATGGCAGCGGAATCCCTTCCACCGCATCACCCCTATGACTGTCCTATTGAAGGTGCTGAGCCTTCCCCTGGTCGAGTCTACCCCTTATCTCTCCCAGAGACAGAGGCCATATCTCAATACATCAGGGAGAATCTGGCAAGAGGATTCATTAATAAGTCAGTGTCACCAACGGGAGCGGGATTCTTCTTCGTCCACAAGAAGATTGGAGAACTGAGTCCCTGCATCGATTACAGGGGTCTTAACGCTATTACCGTTAAGAGCAAGTATCCTCTGCCCCTGATATCGGAACTGTTCGAAAGATTACGGGGAGCGAGAGTTTTCACCAAATCAGATCTGGGGGTGCCTATAACCTGATACGCATCTGTGAGAGGGACGAATGTAAGACAGCATTTAACACCAGGGATGACCATTATGAGTATCTGGTCATGCCATTTGGTCTTTGTAATGTGCCGGCCGTCTTCCAGGACTTTGTCAGTGATATCTTTTGGGATATGCTCTCCACTTCGGTGGTTGTCTATCTGGATGACATCCTCATCTTCTCTCCAGATATGGACTCCCACCGGAGAGAGGTTGGCAAAGTCTTCGCCTGCTTGTGAGCTAACTCCTTCTATGTCAAGTTGGAGAAGTGCCTGTTTGAGCAGGAGTCCTTGCCTTTCCTGGGCTATATTATCTCTGCCCAGGGTTTGGCTATGAATCCTGACAAACTGCAGGCAGTAATAGACTGGCAGGAACCCCATTCCCTCAAAGTGGTGCAGCTTTTTCTGGGGTTCGTGAACTACTACTGCCAGTTCATTCCCCACTTCTCCACCTTGGTAGCTCCTTTGGTTGCCCTCACCAAGAAGGGAGCAAACCCCAAGTTATGGTCGGAACATGTCTCCAAGGCCTTTTCCTCCATCAAGTCCCACTTTGTTAGCACTCTATTTTCTACATCGTCCCGATGTAGATAGGCCATTCATCTTGGAGGTGGATGCTTCTTCAATCGGTGCTGGAGCCGTCCTCTTTCAGAAGGATGCTCAGGGTTGGAAGCACCCTTGCTTCTTGTATTCCAAGACCTTTTTACCGGCGCAGAGGAACTATTCCATCGGGGACGGGGAGTTGCTAGCAATGAAATTGGCCTTCTCGGAGTAGAGACACCTCCTGCAAGGGGCTCGGTTCTCTTTCCAAGTGTTCACCGACCATAAGAACTTGGTCTACCTACAGACAGCCCAGCGGCTGAATTCTCCCCAGGCCAGATGGTCCCTTTTCTTCTCCCGGTTCCACTTCACCTTTCATTTCCTTTCCGGGAAGAACGTCCGGGCCGATTCTCTCTCTCGTTCCGTGTTGTCAGCGGAGGAGGAGGATGAGGAGCCTCGGCTAATTGTCCCTTCTGAGAGTCTGAGGACTGTGGCTCCAATCGCCCTTGAGTCGGTGCCTCCAGGCAAGACATTTGACACTGCCCATTTGCGACCAGAAGTCCTCTCTTGGGCTCATGCATCCAGGGTGGGTGGACACTTTGGGACAAAGTGGACTTCTGAGCTACTGGCGAGGACATATTGGTGGCTGCATATGGCCCGGGATGTTGGAGACTACATTTGGGCATGCGTCTCCAGCGCCGAGAACAGGCCTTCTCGGCAAAGGCCCGCTGGGGTACTTTACCCCCTGCCGGTGGCAGACAGGCCCTGGGAGATGGTTGGCATGGACTTCGTGGAGGGTCTGCCCAAGTCCAGTGGCAGCACGGTTATCTGGGTTGTCAGCGACCATTTTTCCAAGATGGTGCAACTGGTGCCACTCTCGCGGCTACCTTCAGCATGGGGCCTGGCGGCATTGTTCGTTAAGCATGTCTTTCGCTTGCATGGTATGCCAGACAAGATAGTCAGTGACCTGGGTCCCCAGTTTGTGTCTCGGCTTTGGAGAGAGCTTTGTAATCTGCTCAGTATTGAGCAGATTACTATCCACGGCCTATCATCCTGAGACAAACGGGTTGGTAGAGAGAGCCAACCAGACCCTGGTCACATACCTATGACATTTTGTCTCGGCCAGGCAGGATGACTGGGCATCCTTGCTACCATGGGCGGAGGTTGCTTTGAACAACGCTGTGGCCGATTCCACAGGTCAGACCCCATTCCTCCTTAATTACGGCCAGCATCTGCACTTCCTTGTCCCTATGCCCGTGTCATCCACCGATTCCAGAGTGGCAGACTGGGCGGTGGAGGCACATGACATTTGGGATCGCACTCAGGATGCCATCCGGGCCTCAAAGGAGAGAATGAGGGTCTCTGCCGACACGCACCAGTGCCCCGCTCCGACCTTTGCTCCTTGTGACTTAGTTTGGCTCTCCACCCATAACATCAGGCTGCAGGTCGAGTCCACTAAATTTGCACCTAGCTACATTGGCCCATTCAAGGTCCTCGAACAGATCAACCCTGTGGTCTACCGTCTGGCTCTTCCACCACACTTCGCTATCACTGACACCTTCCATGTGTCCCTCCTTAAGCCTGTCAAGATGTCCTGGTTCTCCGAGTCATGTGCCGGGACATCAGGCCTGTCCTCGGAGTTTGAGGTTAATGCCATCGTGGGATGCAGGGTGGTACGTGGTAAAAAGTTTTATTTGGTGGACTGGAAAGGTCATGGTCCAGAGGCTCAGACCTGGGAGCCAGTAGAGAACATCTGCGCTCCACTTCTCGTTGCGGCATTTGAGCGTAGCGAGGCTCAGAGAAGAGCGGGCCTGGGAGGAGGGGTAATGTTAGGCGTCGGGTTCCTGTCGCTGCACAGCAGGAATCCCGAGCATTGACTTCGGCGGTCTCCCATTCCGCTCTGGCCGCAGAGGAGGCTGCTCAGCAGACTTGTTGATCCCGGCGCTCTGCTCAGACTAGCACTGTGGGTTTGGTTGCTGCTGTCACCTCTGGTCCAGCTATAGCAATGCATGCTGGTCAGCAGCGAGCTACTCCAGGGACTAAGTCCTCCATTCGGTCCACTGAGCATGCCCGTGGGACGATCTCTCATTGGAGATCGGAGGTCACATGCTCAGGTCCTTCTCCAGCTCGGATTGGACCATCAGGAAGGATGCCGCTATAAAAGGTTTGCATGGCCGCTCGGCCATGCACTAGTATAGACTCATTATGTTATTAGTATGTGTGATGATGGATGCATGAATCTGGTGAATGACTCATGAAATTACCCCCCTCCTTTGATACGCATGTGTTAGAGTAGCTGAGTCAGTGCCAACGGGTGGCTATCTTTCCACCTCTGTACTCATAGCATTGTCACACACTAGCGTCCGGTGGTGTCATCCTGTACAAGGCACTGCCATATCGCGGCACCCACCAGTGCAGCGTCATGCACAAGTTGTGCGCTGTTTAGCCCAACCTTGGGCGATTAGTGGTGCATATATATTTATATTATATATATTATACTAGCTGAAGAGGCCGGCATAGTAACTAACTGTGGTTAGTTATAGCAAGTTACAATTATCCTCCATCCCATAGTCCCGTGCCCATATACCCATCATACATATCCACGATCCCATGGGACCGTGCCCATATACCCATCATACATATCCTCCATCCCATAGTCCCATGCCCATGTACCCATAACACATCCTCCATCCCATAGTCCCATGCCCATATACCCATCATACATATTCGCCATCCCATAGTCGAGTGCCCATATACCCATCACACATCCTCCATCCAATAGTCCCATGCCCATATACCCATCATACATATCCTCCATCCCATAGTCCAGTGCCCATATACCCATCACACATCCTCCATCCCATAGTCAACCATTATGACATCACAATGAGCCGCGGGGCTTGCAACCTATGATGACATCAGCGTCGCCATGGCAACCATTATGACATCATAATGAGGGGCGGGGCTTGATACACACACACTTTTTCCCCATTATGTAGATAGGGGCAAAATTGTTTGGTGAATTGGAACACACAGGGTTAAAATTTCACCTCACAACATAGCCTAGGACGCTCTCGAGGTCCAGACGTGTGACTGTGCCAAATTTTATGGCTGTAGCTGCGACGGTGCGGATGCCTATCCCGGACATACATACATACATACATACATACACTTTAGCTTTATATAATAGACTAGCTGAAGAGCCCGGCGCTGCCCGGGCATAGTAACTAACTGTGGTTAGTTATAGCAAATTATAATTATCCTCCATCCCATAGTCCCGTGCCAATATACCCATCATACATATCCACGATCCCATAGGCCCGTGCCCATATACCCATCATACATATCCTCCATCCCATAGTCCCATGCCCATATACCCATCATACATATTCGCCATCCCATAGTCCCATGCCCATATACCCATCATACATATTCGCCATCCCATAGTCGAGTGCTTATATACCCATCACACATCCTTCATCTCACAGTCCCATGCCCATATACCCATCATACATATCCTCCATCCCATAGTCCCATGCCCATATACCCATCACACATCCTCCATCCCATAGTCCCATGCCCATATACCCATCATACATATTCGCCATCCCATAGTCGAGTGGCCATATACCCATCACACATCCTTCATCTCACTGTCCCATGCCCATATACCCACCATACATATCCTCTATCCCATAGTCCCGTGCCCATATACCCGTCATACATATCCTCCATCCCATAGTCCCATGCCCATATACCCATTATGACATCATCATCACCATGGCAACCATTATGACATAACCGTCACCATAGAATCATAGAATCGTAGAGTTGGAAGGGACCTCCTGGGCCATCTGGTCCAACCCCCTGCTCAAAGCAGGATTCGCTAAATCATCCCAGTCAGATGTCTGTCCAGCCTCTGTTTGAAGACTTCCATTGAAGGAGAACTCACCACTTCTCGTGGCAGCCTGTTCCACTCATTGATCACTCTAACTGTCAAAAAGTTTTTTCTAATATCTAATCTGTGTCTCCTCCCATTCAGTTTCATCCCATTGCTTCTAGTCTTTCCTTGTGCAAATGAGAATAAAGTTGATCCTTCTACAATGTGACAGCCCTTTAGATATTTGTAGACAGCTATTAAGTCTCCTCTCAGTCTTCTCTTTTGCAAACTAAACATTCCCAAATCCTGCAACCTTTCCTCATAAGACAGGGTTTGCAGACCGATCACCATTCTGGTCGCTCTTTTCTGAACTTGCTCCAGTTTGTTAATGTCTTTTTTAAAATGTGGTGCCCAAAACTGGACACAATATTCCAGATGAGGTCTGACCAAAGAGGAGTAGAGGGAAATAATGACTTCACGTGATCTAGACTGTATGCTTCTGTTAATGCATCCTAGAATTGCATTTGCCTTTTTTGCTGCTTCATCACACTGTTGACTCATATTCAGTTTGTGATCTATTAGTATACCCAAGTCTTTTTCACATGTGCTGTCACTTAGCCCTATTCCTCCCATTCTGTATATGCTTTTTTCATTTTTATTGCCCAGATGTAGTACTTTGCATTTCTCCCTGTTAAAAACCATTCTGTTATGATGAATCAGCGTCGCCATGGCAACAATTGTTACATCATAATGAAGGGCGGGGCTTGATGCACGCACACTTTTTCCCCGTTATGTAGATAGGGGCAAAATTGTTTGGTGAATTGGAACGCGCAGGGTTAAAATTTCACCTCACAACATAGCCTAGGACACTCTCGGGGTCCAGACGTGTGACTGTGCCAAATTTTGTGGCTGTAGCTGCGACGGTGCGGATGCCAATCCCGGACATACATACATACATACATACCCTCCATCCCATAGTCGAGTGCCCATATACCCATCACACATCCTCCATCTCATAGTCCCATGCCTATATACCCATCATACATATCCTCCATCCCATAGTCCCGTGCCCATATACCGATCATACATATCCGCCATCCCATAGTCCCGTGCCCATATACTGGTCATACATATCCTCCATCCCATAGTTCAGTGCCCATATACCCATCATACATATCCGTCATCCCATAGTGCCGTGCCCATATACCCATCATACATATCCTCCATCCCATAGTACAGTGCCCATATACCCATCACACATCCTCCATCCCATAGTCAACCATTATGACATCATAACCGCTGCTAAGTGGTGGCAGGAGCAATATGGCAGTAATGCGCACAGGGTTAAACTTCACCCAGGTGCGCAGAGCAATCTCAGTTAAGTCACAGAGATGCAAAAATAAACACAAATACAGAGACTGAGCCTGTTGAGGTCACAGTACTCAGTATAAATACACACCCGGTATCCGGTCACAGGAGTAGCCCAAGACGGCGGCACTACGTCCGTCTAGACCTACCGTGTGTGCGGCGTCGCAGCTGCAGACGCTAAGGAGAGCTGCTACTGCAGTGCGGTATGGACACTGCCGCTAAACGACAATGCTATGACGCAAGCGCAATGTCGGACGCTAGCAGCTGTGGATGTCGCAGCAGAGGAGCGCTGGCGCTGATTCTAACTCAGTCCCTGAACACATGGGTAATATCAGAAGGAAGGGGTTTCATAATGAGTCATTCACCAGAATCATACATCCGTCCTCATACACACAGCAGCAAGTAAGTCTATACTAGCGCATGGCGGAACAGCCATGCGCGCCTTTAATAGCAGCCGGGACCTTCCGCAAGCCTCCAGATCTCTGAGATGGACCAATGAGATCTGGAGCGGGACCAGAGCACATGACTCTCGATCTCCAATGGGAGATCGTCCCATGAGCATGCTCAGTAGGAGTACAGAAGGACTTAGCCTCAGGAGAGATTTGATGCAAGGCAATCTCCTCTGCAGTAGATAAACAGCAGGAGACTGCAGAATGTGAGGGTCTGGATCCCTGCGGAGTAAACGCAGAAATCTGACTCCTAACAATTGTATATACTTTATTTTTTTTGCATGTCATTTAGAGTGTGTCCTCATTATGTACATCATTTTGATTTTTTGTTTCTATATTAACTGAAGAAAGCAAAGTAAGGCCAAAATGTTTTTTACTTGACTGCATTAAAACACATTTAATTTATCCAAAGTTGAGTGCCAAGTTTACTTTACTTATCTCTGAATGGTGTGGGAACTTAATTGTGCTCCTTCTATATTAGTGTGCATGGTGTTTTCTCTCGTATCAATTACCTTTACGTGTAGCACACTATTTTGTCATGTCCTCTTTAACTTTCTCTTATAACACAGAAGAAACGTCTAATATTATTGCTCAAACCACTATTTCGAGGGAGTTTCTAAAGGTTTCTCCGAAAGAAACTCAAGGGAGAGATTTGGAGCGCGAATTGCGACATCACGTGAATATTGAATTACACTGTGCTACCGTCACTGAATACATTAAGGCTAAAAAAATTCCAAGAGGCCTCAGAGTGGCTCTTCGCCCAAACTCTTCAATGACCTGCCGGAATATTGCTCCAAATTTGAACAAATACTGAATAAGTGTTGTTTAGATTTAATTACTCTCACTATAGAACATCTCCACAAAGCCATACAATCCAGCTCGGAACGGATTCGTAACATAGAATCACAACTGGCCTCAGCAAGCACTGCAAAGGAACTGAACAACCTTAAATCCAAGCTAAAATTGACCAACACAAGAAACAAACTGAACAAAAGAAGAGGTTAAAGTTTGCACGAGACGCTGAGGAATACGAGTTGGATTGGGTTTCCAAATGGCAAGACAGATCAACTATCAGACGGCCCATACCCAATCTGGCTGCAAATCTTCCACCAATCTCACCTCATCTGGCTTGGAACAAGAGAGGAGGGAACAACCCACCACATCTCATTTTTTTAGGACAAAAAAAGATGACAACCACAAAGAAGAGGAACAGACGTGACACGGATCCAGAAAGGAAAATGGACCAGACACGCATCACACGCTACCAGGTACCTGGCCATTGATAGTAAACATCTCAGCTAAAACTTTGGAGGTTGCTGAATACAGTGTGTGGCAAAAGGGTCTATCTTACTGTCCATCATACAGGTGTAGAACTTTTGATCTTGAAATTGATTTACAGAAATTTAATTATCGGCTTAAACTTAAAGTCCATTTTTCTAAATCTCCTTCACCCCTATATCCCGTTACTGATACAAACAACCAGAGGATTCTCTCTGCAGCTAGCCTTGGTCTTAAACCTAAGTCCTTTTTGAAAAAAAAAAGGATTGAAGTCAGCTCACCACTGTGTAGACTCCTCATTAGCCAGCTGGCACTCAGCATGGTTCCATTGAAGCAAACATATGTAACAGGAGGGAAGGATCCAGCGAGAAAATAGCAGTCTAAAAAATAACTTTTAATCCATTATTTAAAAACATGGACAGCACAAAGTTGTCAGGCAGAAAAACACATTGTTGTCAGATCAATGCGTTTCGACTTTGCAGTCTTCGTCAAGATCTGTCTACTAGATGAAACATACATAATTATATACAAGGAAGTTGAACATGATTGGTCAGATAATACACAATTTGAATATCCTATTAAAACATAATACATGCAAAAAAACAAATCAAAACTATTTTTTTAAAATATAAAAATTCTATGATAAAAATCACACAAGAAAAAAGAATATGGAGAACAGGCCCAAAAAAAAAAAAAAAAAGGATCTAGTTATAGAGTCAGCGCCAATCAGTGGCAAGTTACTGGCCACACGGCACATCCTCCAGAGTACTAGCGTCTACGCACTCGTAATATCAGAGGGAGGGGAATCTTAATGAGTTATTTGCAGTCCATACATCCATCACCGTTCACACAGTAGCAATTAGAGTCTATACTAGTGTATGGCCGAGCGGCCATGCAGACTTTTTATAGCCGTGCCTTCCGGGGACCTTCAAGATCTTTGAGATGGACCAATCAGATCAGGAGAAGGACCGGATCATGTGACTTTCGATCGTGAGAGATCGTCTTGTGAGCATGCTCAGTAGCGCGATGAGAGGACTTAGCCTCCGGAGTGGTTTGCTGCAGGACAGCCTGCGCTGCTATTGCTGACTCAGAGGTGGCAGCAACAGCCAGTCCTACAGAGCTGGTCTGAGCAGAGCGCCTGGGACACAGATTGCTGTGCAGGCTCCTGAGCGGTCAGTGGAGAATGGGAGACCGCTGGATGCAAGGCTCTGGATTCTCGCTGTGCAGCTGCAGGAACCCGACGCCTAACATTACCCCACCTCCTAGGGCTCCCTCCCCTCTGAGCCTCGGTACGCTCAATGCCACGATCAGGAGCGGGGCGTGGATGTTCTCCACTGGCTCCCAGGTCTGGACCTCAGGACCATGACCCTTCCAGTCCACCAAATAAAATTTTTTGCCACGCACAATCCTGCGTCCCACAATGGCATTGACCTCAAACTCATCCGAGGACAGGTCTGATGTCCCGGCAGATGACTCGGAAAACCGAGCCATGTGAACAGGCTTGAGAAGGGACACATGGAAGATGTCAGAGATGGCCAAGTGTGGTGGAAGAGCCAGACGGTAGACCACTGAGCTGATGCGCTTGAGGGCTTTGAAGGGATTAATGGATCATGGAGCAAACTTGGAGGACATGGCCCGCAGCTTGATATTACAGGCAGAGAGCCACACCAAGTCGCCAGGGGCAAAAGTTGGAGCGGGATGCCGATGTGTGTCGGCGGACGCTCTCATTCTCTCTTTAGAGGCTCAAATAGCATCCTGGGTGCGATCCCAAATGTTGCGAGCCTCCACTGCCCAGTCTGCCACCCTGGAGTCAGTGGAAGACACTGGCATCAGGACAGGGTCGCATGGATGCTGACCGTAATTAAGAAGAAACGGCGTCTGACCAGTGGAATCAGCCACTGCATTATTCAGGGCAAATTCAGCCCACGGTAGTAAGGATGCACAGTAGGGTGACCGGATCTCATATGGGGGGGGAAAAAATGTCAGAATCTTGTTCGTCTGGACCCCACAAAACGATTCCCCTTTCCAGATATTGAGATAGCCAAAATTTGAGCTTGATCAAACGACGTTAACCCGTGCCGCTCGTCGCTCAAAGTTTGAAAAAATCCAAATTGAGGCATTTTAAGATTTAGGTATTTTGCATAGTCTGTTAGACTATAAAGAATGTGACAACAACATTGCAGAAATAGCCCTGACCAAATTTTCGAACCATTTGTGGTATTTGAATGCAGAGTTGGTGGGATTATCGTTTTTTGATCCCACCATTACAGACAATGAAAAGTTGTTAATGGACAAAATTCCGACATCGATTTTTTGTGGTCACCCTAATGCACAGTCATCCTGCCTGGCAGAGACAAAATGTTGCAGGTACGTGACCAGAGTTTGATTGGCTCTCTCAACCAACCCGTTCATCTCTGGGTGATAGGCGGAGGACAAGTTTAGCTCTATACTGAGTAGACTGCAGAGCTCCCTCAAAAACCGAGACGCAAATTGGGGACCTCGGTCACTGACTATTTTGTCTGGCATACCGTGCAAACGAAAAACATGCTTTATGAACAGTGCGGCGAGACCGCGAGCGGAAGGCAGTCGTGCGAGTGGCACCAGATGCACCATCTTAGAAAAATGATCGGTAACCACCCAGATGACCGTGCTGCCACCGGACTTGGGCAGGCCGACCACAAAGTCCATGCCGACCATCTGCCAGGGTCTGTCTGCCACCGGCAAGGGATACAGCAACCCCGTTGGCCTTTGCCTAGAGGACCTGTTCCGAGCACAAGAGACGCATGCTTGAATGTACTCTTTTGTGTCCCGAGCCATGTGCGGCCACCAATAAGACCTTGCCAGGAGTTCTGTGGTCCTCTTAATGCCAAAGTGACCACCCACCTTAGACGCGTGTGCCCACGCGAGGACCTCTGGCCGCAGGCGAGGAGGGACAAAGGTCTTGCCCGGCGGAACAGCCTCAAGAGCGACCAGAGCCACGGTCCTCAGGCTCTCCGTGGGGACGACTAGCCGAGGCTCAGCCTCCTCTTCCTCCTCAGAGACCACCAAGCGAGAGAGAGCATCCGCACGGACGTTCTTCTCTCCAGACAGATAGTGCAAGGTGAAGCGGAAGCGGGACAAGAAGAGCGACCACCTAGCTTGACAAGAGTTCAAGCGCTGGGCCGTTTGCAAATAGACCAGGTTTTTGTGGTCAGTGTACACCTGGAAGGGAAACCGGGCTCCCTCCAGGAGATGTTTCCACTCAGAAAAGGACAAAAATCTTGTCACTCAATATGTGAAATATTCAGACACTTTTATTTTGTGCATCCAGACAGAAAGGTTTAAACGTTTTCGGTCCAGCATAGGACCTTCATCAGAAAAATCTCGTTTACCGAAGTATACATACAAAAGAAGAACAAAAACAAGGCGTTAATTGCTGTCCGCATCATCACAGAAATACATACTAACAAAAGACATGACAAAAATATATGTTCCAACTTCATCAAAAATTCAAAGGAGAGAGAGACGGCAAGTAGAGGTATCTATCCAAGGGTGCTTTGCTGAGTCAGGCGATGGTAACTCCAAAGGTGCTGTGCTGGTCGTTAAGGAAGAGGGAGCCTATAAGTGAGTATTGTTGAGCATAGAAGGAACTGCAACAGATAATTACTCGTGATAGTATGGTGCGCCCTTGTGCTTTGAAGAATACAGGTATAGCAATATCTCATACATGTGCAATCTAGTGCTTCCAAGATGGCTAGGAATAGAAGTCACATCAATACCTAAAATAAATAAATCCTTGCAATGGTAGCCAAAAGAAGGACAAAGTAGAGAGTCTAAAAGCAAAATGGAGTTTTTAATTAAATAATGCAATAGATGTGACACAATGTATATGGCAGTTACAGTATATAGCAGCACAGAACCAACTATGTGTGGTCATGTAGACTGAAAACAATCTAAGATGGAATACCTGGATGGCCAGTGAAAATGTTAAATGGCTGGCGTCTGGAAAGCGTATGTGGACTGTGCCGTCCAAAATTAGAACAGGCCGCTGTAAAATAAATGGCCTATCAAACAGTGAAATACAAGAGGGAGGCAGGGAATAGGTTGAAGGAAAGTAAATATACCTTCAGAAAAGGGACCTCCAGGGTCACTAAAATAAGGAGTGAATGCAGCGCTGATAGCAGTGGGTATACAACCTCTAGAATTGAATTGCGCTGTAAAAATGAGAAAGAAAGGTACATGAAGAGTTAAATGACAGGAGTCTGGCATGCGCCTCCTCCCTGCTCTTTTTACCTGGTGAAGCCTTGGTCTATGGTCTGGCTGCCCCGTGTGGAAGACGCTGTGAGGAGTGAGCACTTCCGGGTTTAAATGCAGTCCTGGAGTGCTAGACAATGGCAGACACGCTATATGGCGGTATAGCACACGTGGGTTATAACGTCACCCGATGTGTGATGGACATACTCTGCTGATTCACAGAGTCGCTAAAGGCATGAACATAAATGCCGAGCCTGTTGACCTCACAGGACTCAGCGGAGTGCACGCACAATATGTGGTCACAGGACTAAACCCGAGACTCAGGGCCATGCCCGTCTAGACCTACTGTGCATGCGGCATTGCTACCGCGGACGCCAACTAGTGCTGTTACAGCAGCGCGGCGACTGAGCCAGCCGCAATGCGACAGTGCCCAAGAGGGTCTGCCGTGTGGCCAGTAACTTGCCACTGACTGGCGCTGACTCTATAACTAGATCCCTATACGCACTCGTAATATCAGAGGGAGGGGAATCTTAATGAGTCATTTGCAGTCCATACATCCATCACCATTCATACAGTAGCAATTAGAGTCTATGCTAGCACATGGCAGAGCGGCCATGTGGACCTTTTATAGCCGTGCGTTTCTGGGATCTTCCAGATCTCTGAGATGGACCAATCAGATCAGGAGAAGGACCTAAGCATGTGACTCCCGATCTCCAATGGAGATCACAAGGCACTTGGGAGTTCAAAGTGCCCACCACACATCTAGATAAGTTCCTTGGGGGGTCTAGTTTCCAAAATGGGGTCACATGTGGGGAAGCTCCAATGTTTAGGCGCACGGCAGGGCTCAGAAGGGAAGGAGCACCATTTGACTTTTTGAATGGAAAATTAGCTCCAATCATTAGCGGACACCATGTCGTGTTTGGAGAGCCCCTGTATGCCTAAACTTTGGAGTTCCCCCACAAATGACCCCATTTTGGAAACTAGGCCCCCTAAGGAACTTACTTAGATGCATAGTGAGCACTTTGAACACCTAGGTGCTTCACAGAAGTGTATAACGCAGAGCCGTGAAAATAAAAATATTTTTTTTTCCTCAAAAAATGATTTTTTTAGCCCGCTATTTTTTATTTTCAGAAGGGTAACAGGAGAAATTGGACCCCAAAAGTTGTTGTACAGTTTGTCCTGAGTATGCTGGTACCCCAAGAAATTATATAACTAATTCATGGAAATTTGAAAAAACTATGTGTACATGCAAATCCCCTTAAAACACAGTTTAATGATAATATTAAAAAACACCTTCCCAGTGAAAGATGAAATATATCAAAAATGAAGAAGACCTAGTCTATGGTGCTGCATGGCCCTACACTAAGGCCTAACTGATACCTTCCTAGCCGTGGAGGTTGGCACCCTAATAGTACGATATTGGCGCCCCCACTCAACGAGGACTATTCCTCGCTTCCCTAGTGATCCCTAGTCTCACAAAGGGGAAAACAATTTTCAGATAGTATAGAGATGAAATAATCAGAATGCCCTAGAACTCATGCAGACCAGACAAAAAATAAAAAAGAGAACAACGATAAAAAACATTTCAACCATATCATGATATCATGTGACCTATATAATGAAATAACCTCAATAAGGCCAAATCAGCAGCTATTCTCACTTGGAGAGATGAACACAATCAGATATATTAACCAGATAATAAAAGGTCACTTATGTCTTATGGGGAACCCTCAACGCGTTTCCCCGCCGTAGCGGTTCATCAGGAGGTATGATATTTCCAAAGATACTGTTGCTGATTCATGCCTGATACCACAATAATAATGGCCAATTGGAATAGCTGCTGATTTGGCCTTATTGAGGTTATTTCATTATATAGGTCACATGATATCATGATATGGTTGAAATGTTTTTTATCGTTGTTCTCTTTTTTATTTTTTGTCTGGTCTGCATGAGTTCTAGGGCATTCTGATTATTTCATCTCTATACTATCTGAAAATTGTTTTCCCCTTTGTGAGACTAGGGATCACTAGGGAAGCGAGGGATAGTCCTCGTTGAGTGGGGGCGCCAATATCGTACTATTAGGGTGCCAACCTCCACGGCTAGGAAGGTATCAGTTAGGCCTTAGTGTAGGGCCATGCAGCACCATAGACTAGGTCTTCTTCATTTTTGATATATTTCATCTTTCACTGGGAAGGTGTTTTTTAATATTATCATTAAACTGTGTTTTAAGGGGATTTGCATGTACACATATGCTGGTACCCCATATGTGGGGGGAACCCCTGTTCAGGTACACGTCGGGGCTCGGAAGGGAAGTAGCGACGTTTTGAAATGCCGACTTAGTGGAATGGTCTGCAGGCGTCATGTTATGTTTGCAGAGCCTCTGATGTGCCTAAACAGTGGAAACCCCCCACAAGTGACCCCATTTTGGAAACTAGACCACCCAAGGAACTTATCTAGATGTGTGGTGAGCACTTTGAACCCCCAAGTGCTTCACAGAAGTTTATAACGCAGAGCTGTGATAATAAAAAATAATTTTTTTCCCCTCAAAAAATGATTTTTAGCCCACAATTTTTTATTTTCACAAGAGTAATAGGATAAATTGGACCCCAAAAGTTGTTGTTCAGTTTGTCCTGAGTACGCTGGTACCCCATATGTGGGGGGAACCACTGTTCGGGCACATGTCGGGGCTCGGAAGGGAAGTAGTAACGTTTTGAAATACCGACTTGATGGAATGGTTTGTGGGCGTCAAGTTACATTTGCAGAGCCCCTGATGTGCCTAAACAGTAGAAACCCCCCAAGTGACCCCATTTTGGAAACAAGACCACCCAAGGAACTTATCTAGATGTGTGGTGAGCACTTTGAACCCCCAAGTGCTTCACAGAAGTTTATAACGCAGAGCCGTGAAAATAAAAAATCATTTTTTTAGCTCCCAATTTTTTATTTTCCCAAGGGTAACAGGAGAAATTAGACCCCCAAAGTTGTTGCGCAATTTTTCCTGAGTACGCTGATACCCCATATATGTGGGTAAACCACTGTTTGGGCACACGTTGGGGCTTGGAATGGAGGGAGCGCGGTTTGACTTTTTGAACGCAAAATTGGCTGGAATAAATCGTAGCGCCATGTCGCGTTCGGAGACCCCGTGATGTGCCTAAACAGTCGAAACCCCTCAATTCTACCTCAATCTCTAACCCCAACACACGCCTAACCCAAACCCAATCCTAATCATAACCCTAACCACAACCCTAACCCCAACACACCCCTAACCCTAATCCCAACTCTAACCCTAACCACAAGACTAACCCTAATCCCAACCCCAACTCATCCCTAACCCTAATCTTAACCCTAATTCCAACCCTAACCCTAATTCCACCCCTAACCCTAATACTAACCCTAATTCCAACCCTAACCCTATTTCTAACCCTAACACTATCTCTAACCCTAATTTCAACTCTAACCGTAATACAACCCTAACCCTAATTCTAACCCTAATGGAAAAATAAAAATATTTTTTTATTTTATTATGTGTGCCTATCTATGGGGGTGATAAACGGGGGGTGTATTTACTTTTTTTTCATTTTGATCACTGTGAGAGTTTATCACAGTGATCAGAATGAAAAATGAATGGGACGCCGGCAAATTCATGGGCGCCGCCATCTTGGAAATGGCAGGGGCACTGCATATTTTCCAAGATGTAGCCGCACATGATCAAGGACGGCGGGACCCCGGGAGCCACAGCAGGACATCGGAGGTACTGTGAGGGTGAGGGGGGATTGGAAGGAAGGGGAAGGGGGAGCAGATGATGGCCGCGACCGATCGCCGCCGTCCGTCGGTGGCGAAGGCTGATCGCCCCCGCCAGTCGGTGTGGTGGGGGTCGGGTCTCGGTGTCCAGCCATGTCCGATGCTATTGCAGCATCGGCCATGCCTGGATTGTAATATTTCACCAAATTTCATTGGTGAAATATTACAAATTGCTGTGATTGGCTGTTAAAAGTGAAACAGCCAATCAGAGCGATCGTAGGCACGTGGGGGCTAAGCCATGCCCCCTGGGGTTAACTCTCAAGTGTCCTCTGTTTGCGGGTTGGGTGACCTTTCAGTGACCCGGTCACCCGACCCGCAGGGGGGCAATCAATTGGCACGACTTTTCATGACGCCTATGTGGCGTCAAAGGTCGGGAAGCGGTTAAGCAGGCATCGAATCTTAAGGACAAATTGGTAATAATAATAATCTTTATTTTTATATAGAGCTAACATATTCCACAGCACTTTACAGTTTGCACACATTATCATCACTGTCCCTGATGGGGCTCACAATCTAAACTCCTTACGAAACAATCACTGCCTTCTAATCGGTCTCCCTCTTACCAAACTCTCCCCTCTCCAGTCTGTCTTGAATGCAGCTGCCAGGATCATATTCCTCGCCAATCGTTACACCAAACTTATTACCCTCACCCAAAAAGCTCTTCATTGCTCAGCACCACCCTACATCTCCTCCCTTGTTTCAGTATACCACCCTACCCGAGCCCTCCATTCTGCTGATGATCTGAGGTTAGCATCCTCAATAATCAGAACCTCCCACTCCCATCTTCAAGACACGTGCTGCACCAATTCTTTGGAATGCACTTCCCAGGTCAATACGATTAGTCCCCAATCTCCACAATTTTAAGCATGCCCTGAAAACGCATTTATTCAGACTGGCCTACCGCCTCAACACATTAACCTAATCTATCCCTGGGTGGCACAGCCAAAAGTTTTTTACCATAACCAGGTTCCCCGCATCATTTTCCCACATGCTTTATGTATTGTCAAGCTTCAATGTTATTGGCTATCTACATATATGGAATATGTAATGATTAATGCATGGCAAGATGCTGATTAGGTAACTAAAGTGTAACTGTCGCCTTTTGGAACCAGCACAAAGTTGAGACATCTACTCATCACTTTAGCACATCTGGTGTTGTTCTTCTTTTCTTATCTTGGAAAACCCCAAAGAGCTGTCTGGTTCATGGCAGCCATTTTAAAGCAGTGGATTATAGTGTATATATTAGCTGTGAGTATATATGAGTACATAGGAGTATACATGCAAGTGAGATCTATATGAAATGTATATATTTCCATCACAATATCCCCTTAGATATCACTTGCCCTTATCCTAACCTCCTGTCCCAAAGACATATACAAAAGTACTTGGCACTCAAAATCGGAGAAGCAATTTTTTCTTTATTGTGCATCCAGACAAAAATAGACTCATGTCATATGAACGTTTTCGGTCCAACAACGGACCTTCATCAGAAAGGTCTTTATGTTTCTTTTAGAATAGACTGTAAGAGATACAGTATGCAAAAGATATCCTAAGGCAGGAGTGAAATCCTATAATGCTGTTTATTTTGTAATGACTGGAGCTTGAGTCTATCAAAGGGGCTGGATACAATATGACTGGATGAAGCAGGCCTTAGGGAGAGAGAGTCAGCGCTGTCTGGAGCAGTATCTGCAAAGGGCTGCAGCGCTAAGAGGCCGCTGAAACAATCCAGGGTACTGCCGTGAGAGGATATCTTTTGCATACTGTATCTCTTACAGTCTATTCTAAAAGAAACATAAAGACCTTTCTGATGAAGGTCCGTTGTTGGACCGAAAACGTTCATATGACATGAGTCTATTTTTGTCTGGATGCACAATAAAGAAAAAATTGCTTCTCCGATTTTGAGTGCCAAGTACTTTTGTATATGTCTATGGGTTGGAAACCTTACTTGAGCACCAGTTCTCCACTGTTTTTCTCTGGAGTGCCGTGTGTTTTTGTATACTCCTGTCCCAAAGCGCTGGAACTCTTTTATGCTGCCAGTGGGCTGACGCATGCCTTGTGCATACACGCCCCTCCGTAAAGACTTTTGCAAATGGGCGGTCAGGAAATCTGTTCCTAATGGGGGTTCGTTGCAATCATAGTCTCTTAGTCAACAGTATGAACAATATGCGTAGTCAGTGGTGTGTATTTTTCATCAGGTAGGTCATTTATTCGGTCAGGTAGGGCATCCATAGCATGATTCTGGCTTGGGTGTATCTTCTGGAATGGGAGCTTTCTAGCAAAGTGATGCGTGGATCCAAGTGGGTCTTCCCTCCGGGTTTATGTCGTCAGCAGCACTTGGAAAGGGCCATAAAATGTGGGATAGATCATTCTCCTTATAAACTTTTTCACCAACACTCAGTCTCCTGGCTTCAGGGAGTGCATGCCAGGTACTGAATCTGGATCTGGCAATGAAGAAAAAACTTGAGAATGGACATTAGCAAGTTTCTTGGTGAGTTCAATTACATAAGCAGACAAGGTATCATATTACATAGTCAGCTGCTGAGGGAAGAATACCCCTAACCTGGGACTAGAACCAAACAAAATTTCATATGGTTATAGCTTTTCTGGGCCTCTGGGAGTGTGCCTTACACTAAACAGTGCGACTGGGAGTATCTAATGCCATGGTTTGCTTGTCTCTTGGGCAACTTTCAACATCCAGTTCTTAAGTGTCCCATTTAGTCTTTCTATTTTCCCCTACTTTGGGGGTGGTAGGGAGTGTGTAGGCCTAAATCTGACCCTACTGCTGACCAGATCTCTCGTGTCAAGTTTGCTGTGCATGCGGGTCCCTGATCACTCTGGAACCCCGTATCTCTATCACTTCTGGAACCCCGTATCTGCAGACTGTCTCTGAGAGTAGCTTTTTTGCAGTAGTATTCACCAACTGGTTCCTCACTGGGAAAGCTTCTGGCGATCCAGAGAACCATTTACGACCACCAGGGCATACTCAAATCCTCCACTTGACAGCATCTGGATGTGGTCTATCTGGATCCTCCTGAAGGGGTACAGTGGTCTGGCCAGATGTGGGGGAACTTATTCCACTCATCCAGCGTTGCATTTGATGCAGGTCAATCAGCTGCTAGAAAATGTGGCTGTTAGGGTGGAAATCCATGGAGCAAACCAGTAAGCACCGATCAGATCATTCATCTGTGTAATCGATCTGTGAGTGGGCCCATGTGCCCATTGAACCACCATAGGGTACATGCTTCGAGGTAGATATGGTTTGGGGTCCATTGTGTATACCCTTCCTTTTCATGTGTTGCTCCCTTCCGCATCCAGCTTTCCTTCTCCTCCTTTGGAGACTGGTCCTGCAACTTCTTGAACAGATCCCAGGAAGTCATTTTTGTCAGGTTTCTTGTCCTCAGTCGTCATGTACTAGCCGTCCGGCTCTACGACCTTTCCCACCTCTACATATAGTCTTCCTTTGCCTTCTTCTTTGGCTGCCATGTCTGCCATATTATTGCCCAGTGCCTCTACTGTGTTTGGTTTTCCGTGTGCCTTGACCTTTAACATTGCCACCACTTTTTGAGGTTGGAGTGCATCCAGGAGGTCCTTGATGGCTCCATGATGCTTCACGGTTGTCCCGCTTGCTGTGATGAAGTCCCTCGCAGCTCAGATGGGTCCAAAGTCATGTGCTATGCCATGCAAGTAAGTACTTGGAATCGGTATAGATGTTCGCAGTTTTGTCTTTCGCAATCTGGCAGGCCTTCGTCAGCGCTATCAGTTCCGCTTCTTGGCCTGACAAGCTAGTTGACAGACTTCTGGACCATAAGATTTATTGATTGCTGGTCACTGCACATCCCGTGTGGAAATTTCCTTCATCATCACAATCATGGTCGTCAGTCCAGAGCAAATCCAGATCCTTGTGGAAGGTATCCTGCAGATTTTGTTCTGAAGATTCCATATCTGCATCCCCCTTGGGAGTGGGAGTAGAGTGGCTGGGTTGAGGACGGTACATCTTGAAATGGTGACATTGTCAGGCAAAAGCTGGGTCTGATTGAGAATTGCTGAGATGTCGTGTGGAGCCAGGATCTTACCAGACTTACAAGTGGAAAAGCCAAACTTCACATGCCACAAATGCAAGCTTGTGTCCCTGCTGGAGGAAAAGTTGCAAATCTCGAAGAGAGGTTAGCTACATTGCAGATCATTAAGCAAGGTGAAGAGTTCTTAGGCAGAGCAGAATTATCTCTTCATGTTACAGAAAGAGAAGAAATTCGAAGTGCACCTGAAGAAACAGAAGAATGGAAACATGTGATCCAGAGAAGCAGGAGGATCGGGAGGCGGTCAGCACCCATACTGCTAAGGAACCAGTACCAGGCTCTTACGCAGGAGAATGATGAAGAAATACATCAGGATAAGACTTTGCCCACAAACAACAACCTTGTACGCCTTCAGAATCCTCCTGGATGGAGAAAGAAAAATGTTGTGAAGAAGAAACGGAGAGTGGTGGTCATGGGGGATTCCCAGTTGAGAGGAACAGAGGCCGCTATCTGCAGACCGGATATAACCTCAAGAGAAATGTGCTGTCTTCCAGGTGCAAAAATTAAAGAAGTGTCTGTCTGTTCATCCATCCTGCATTTAAGGAAACCAGGATGGATGAACACAGAACTTAAGCACATGCTAAAAAAGAAGAAAGAAATGTTTATAAAATGGAAAGAGGGAGGCATATCTAAAGAAGAATATAATGCTGTCTGCAGGACCTGCAGGGCAAAAATCAGATTACTAAAGCTGACAATGAATTGAGGCTTGCAAGAGGTGTCAAAAGCAATAATAAAGGATTTTGGGGATATGTCAAAAGTAAAAGAAAAGTCAAAGATGCTATAGGATTTTTACAGGATGAATATGATGAAATGGTAAGACAGGATGTTGAGAAGGCCGAACTTTTAAATTCCTATTTTGCATCTGTTTTCTCTCAGAAAGGAAATGTAACCTCAACTGTTCTTCACAGTCCTATTAAGGGAATAGAAGAATCCAGGATATCTATAAACCGAAAGATAGTGAGGAAACACTTAGCTAACCTAAATGAATTCAAGTCTCCAGGTCCAGATGAATTACACCCCAGAGTACTGAAGGAGATAGCAGAAGAAATTTTTGAACCCCTCTCCATAATCTTTGAAAATTCTTGGAGAACAGGAGAAGTCCCAGAAGACTGGAGAAGAACAAATGTTGTTCCTATCTTCAAAAAGGGGAAGAAGGTGGACCCAGGCAAATATAGGCCGGTGAGTCTGACTTCAATACCAGGAAAGATCTTTGAATAAATTATTAAACAACATGTATGTCAGTACCTGGATAAGAATTAAGTGATTAAACAGAGTCAGCATGGGTTTGTAACTAACAAGTCATGTCAGACTAACTTAATTTCCTTCTATGACGGAATCACTGATTGGGTGGATCAAGGAAATGCTGTAGATATAGTATATCTTGACTTCAGCAAAGCAATTGACAAGTATCTCATACAATCCTTATTGAAAAAATGACTAAGTATGGAATGGACAAGGCAACTGTTAGGTGGATTCATAACTGGCTTAGTGATCGGACCCAAAGAGTGGTCATAAATGGCTGCATATCCAGTTGGAAGAATGTCTCAAGTGGGGTACCACAGGGATCTGTCCTGGGCCCTGTATAGTTCAACATCTTTATCAATGATTTAGATGAAGGAATTGAGGGTAAACTGATTAAATTTGCTGATGACACAAAGCTAGGAGGGATAGCTAATACTAGAGAAGAGAGATAGGATTCAAAAAGATATAAATAAACTGGAGCAGTGGGCAGCAACTAACAGAATGGTTTTTAACAGGGAAAAATGCAAAGTACTACATCTGGGCAATAAAAATGAAAAAAGCATATATAGAATGGGAGGAATAGGGCTAAGTGACAGCACATGTGAAAAAGACTTGGGTATACTAATAGATCACAGACTGAATATGAGTCAACAGTGTGATGCAGCAGCAAAAAAGGCAAATGCAATTCTAGGATGTATTAACAGAAGCATACAGTCTAGATCACGTGAAGTCATTATTGCCCTCTACTCCTCTTTGGTCAGACCTCATCTGGAATATTGGGTCCAGTTTTGGGCACCACATTTTAAAAAGGACATCAACAAGCTGGAACAAGTTCATAAAAGAGCGACCAGAATGGTGACCGGTCTGCAAACCCTGTCTTATGAGGAAAGGTTGCAGGATTTGGGAATGTTTAGTTTGCAAAAGAGAAGACTGAGAGGAGACTTAATAGCTGTCTATAAATATCTAAAGGGCTGTCACATTGTAGAAGGATCATCTTTATTCTCATTTGCACAAGGAAAGACTAGAAGCAATGGGATGAAACTGAATGGGAGGAGACACAGATTAGATATTAGAAAAAACTTTTTGACAGTTAGAGTGATCAATGAGTGGAACAGGCTGCCACGAGAAGTGGTGAGTTCTCCTTCAATGGAAGTCTTCAAACAGAGGCTGGACAGACATCTGACTGGGATGATTTAGCGAATCCTGCTTTGAGCAGGGGGTTGGACCAGATGGCCCAGGAGGTCCCTTCCAACTCTACGATTCTATGATTCTATGATTCTATATCAGGACTCTTCAGACCTACAGATGACTACCCACTCCTGCTAATACATGTGGGGACAAATGACACAGCAAGAAATGACGTGGAAACATCTGCAGTGACTTTGAAAACTTAGGTAAGAAAGTGAAAGAACTGGGAGCGCAAGTGGTCTTCTCTTTCATCCTCCCAGTTGATGGCCATGGAACAAGGAGGTGGCATAAGATTCTGCAGGTAAACAACTGGCTACGTCGATGGTGCCATCAGCAAGGATTTGGATTTCTGGATCACGGAGTGGATTACCTATACAATGGACTACTTGCTAGAGATGTCGTGCACCTTACGAAGACTTGAAAACATGTGTTTGGAAGTCGCCTTGCTACACTCATCAGGAGAGCTTTAAACTAGAACAATGTGGGAAGGGAAGCAAAAGGCCAGAAAAACCATAACCTGATAAATGCTATTGGGAACTCTGCTAGTAGAAGTGGAAAGGAAGAACAAAGACAAAAGAATCTAAATAATAAAAATATTGGAGAAAGAGAAAGCAATCACAAACTAAAATGTTTCTATACTAATGCACAAAGCATGGGCAACAAACAAGGGAAATTGGAACTACTAACACAAGAAAAGAAATATGATGTCATTGAAATCACTGAAACTTCGTGGGACAATACACATGATTGGAATACAAGGCTAGAAGGATACAATTTATTTGCAAGAGACAGACTTGATAAACAAGGAGGAGGTGTCGCATTGTATGTTAGAAACGCGTATATCTGCACAGAGATTGAAGCTTCAGAGACTGGGAGTTCTGTGGAAACTGTTTGGGTAAGAATACAAGGACAGAACAATGGAAAGGACACCATTGTAGGCATTTACTACAGGCCGCCTGTGCAAGCTGAAGATATGGATGAACTCTTTATGCATCAAATGACCAAGTTCTCCAAAAAATTTGACATAGTTGTCATGGGAGATTCCAACTATCCAGACATTTGTTGGGAATCTCTCTCAGGCAAAACTAACAGGTCAAGGAAATTCTTATCCTCTCTTGCTGACAACTTTATCTTCCAAAAGGTAGGGGAGAAAACAAGGGGAACTGCTACCTTGGATCTAATCCTTATAAACAGGGAGGAAATGGTTGAGGAGGTAAAAGTGGCTGGGACCCTAGGAGGTAGCGACCATGCTATTTTAGAATTTTGGATAACTAGAGGAGGAAGACCTGTGAAGACTCAGACGTCAAGGTTAGATTTCAGAAAGATAGATTTTATGGGATTCAGAAAGAGAATTGGAGGGATCCAATGGCTGGATATCCTTAAGGACAAAAATGTCCAGGAAGGATGGGAAATCTTGAAAAATGAAATTCTCAAAGCACAATTGTTAACAATTCCGAAAAGAGGGAAGAACAGGAAGCATTTAAGGAGACCAGGATGGATGAACACAGAACTTAAGCACATGCCAAAAAGGAAGAAAGAAATGTTTATAAAATGGAAAGAGGGAGGGATATCTAAAGAAGAATATAAAGCGGTCTGCAGAACTTGCAGGGCAAAAATCAGATTATCTAAAGCTGACAATGAATTGAGGCTTGCAAGAGATGTCAAAAGCAATAATAAAGGATTTGGGGATATGTCAAAAGTAAAAGAAAAGTCAAAGATGCTATAGGATTTTTACAGGATGAAAATGATGAAATGGTAAGACAGGATGTTGAGAAGGCTGAAATTTTAAATTCCTATTTTGCATCTGTTTTCTCTCAGAAAGGAAATGTAACATCAACTGTTCTTCACTGTCCAATCAAGGGAATAGAAGAATCCAGGATGTCTATACACAGAAAGATAGTGAGGATACACTTAGCTATCCTAAATGAATTCAAGTCTCCAGGTCCAGATGAATTACACCCCAGAGTACTGAAGGAGATAGCAGAAGAAATTTTTTTTCTTCGATAACAGGAGAAGTCCCAGAAGTCTGGAGAAGAGCAAATGTTGTGCCTATCTTCAAAAAGGGGAAGAAGGTGGACACAGGCAACTATAGGCAGGTAAATTTGCTGATGACACAAAGCTAGGAGGGATAGCTAATACTAGAGAAGAGAGAGAGGATTCAAAAATATATAAATAAACTGGAGCAGTGGGCAGCAACTAACAGAATGTTTTTTAACATGGAGAAATGCAAATTACTACATCTGGGCAATAAAAATGAAAAAAGCATATACAGAATGAGAGGAATAGGGCTAAGTAACAGCACATGTGAAAAAGACTTGAGTATGCTAATAGATCACAGACTGAACATGAGTCAACAATGTGATGCAGCAGCAAAACAGGGAAATGCAATTCTAGGATGTTTTAACCCTGCTGTTCTGTTCGCATTTGCTATACACTTGTACTGTTCCCGGGTCAATATGACCCGACCTATTAATTCTTGATTTTTAGCTACTCTAACTGTTTTATTTGAATACTTTTTTCATTAAAATACTGTATGTGAACATGGTTGATCATAAACAAATGAAAAATTTTAAATCAAACTTAATTATTTTTTTTTTTCATAAAAAGATTACACAGGCTTTTTGCAATTATCTTCGATTGTTGACATTCTGCACACAAATAACAAAGAAGCTTTACATTACTATTACTTAAACATGAAATTTAACTTTTTGAAAACAAATTTTATAAATCAACAAATGAAAAATCATAAAAACTTCAACCTTTTTAGAAAGAAAAAAGAAAAAACTGAACATGTTCATGCGTTTTTACACTGAACACAATAAGACACATGTCCTTTACACAGATATTTTGAACATCCAGCACATGTCAGATAAGGCCTCTTTCACACATCAGTTTTTCGCCATCAGGCACGATCCGACTTTTTTTTGTAAAACCGGATCCAGCGAAATGCAATGCCGGATCCAGTTTTTCCCCATTGACTTGCATTAGCGCCGGATCGCGCCGGATGGCATTGCTTTTCATCCGTTTTTTGCCGGATCCGGCTACTTGTCTCATTCCGGCGTCTGGAAAAAACGGCTACTGTAACGTTTTTTGTCTCCGGCGAAAAAGCCGGAAGCGCCGGATCCGGCGCTTCCAGCTTTTTGCCACAATGAAAGTCTATGGGCGCCGGATCCAGAAAAAGACGGATCCAGCCACCGGATCCGTTTTTTTATGTCTGCGCATGCTCAGATCCAATTGGCCAGCCCCCAGGAAACAGATATAACCTGCTAGACGGATCCGGCAGAAAAACGGATCCGTTTCTACAGTTCTCCAAAATTTATGCCGGATCCGTTTTTTCTAAAAATAGCCGGATCCTGCCTGACGGCAAAAAACTGATGTGTGAAAGTAGCCTTAGTCTTATTGTCACAGGAAGATGGACAGAAGCTACATCTCTTCCTTTTTTTGCTGGTAGCTGTGCTGCTGGTAGCTGTGCTGGTGGAGGCCATGGATGTGGAGTCTCTTTCTTGAGCATGCTGGACACTTTTTACAATGGCTGTTGCTCCATCACTTCTGGGGGTCACTTTTCTGCTCTCAATATATGGCCTCACCAGGGATTTTCCCAATTCCTCAAGAAATAATTTTCTTTTATGCAGCTTACTCCGGTTCCAATCGGGGTCGATTTCTCTCCATAAGACAAATGCATTGTATGCAGAAACGTCCAGTATGTTATAAAATAAAATCATTGGCCACCGGTTGGTTTTGCGTTTGCATGTATATGTTGATATTGCTTGGTCTTTAAGTATCAACTGCTCCCTTTGTGGCATTATAATCCAAAATAATGTCAGGCTTTCTGTCTTCTCTATCACTCACGGCATTGTCATGGTGCATTGTGCTCATTAAAATTACCTGTTTGGTTTTTTTTGGAACATAAGAAACAACAGTTGTATTTCCAGAAAAATAAAAAGTAGAACTGTACACCTCTCTCTTGCTAAGGATACCTTGCGGTAGTTCAGGTTTGTTTTTTCTCATAGTACCCAGCATGGTAAGTTGTTTTTTCTTCAACATCTGGCCTAGTTGATAGGATGTAAAAAAGTTGTCACATGTGACATTTTGTCCTTTTAGTCCATGAGTCAAATCGAGAACAACACGCATACCCTGATTTTTTTCAGGTCTTTCATCAGGGGTTTTTCCTGTATACACTTGAACATTTAGAGCATAAGAACTTTTGCTGTCGCAAAGTGTCCAGATCTTGATGCCATGTTTTGCTGGCTTACTTGGTATATATTGTCTGAATGGGCACCTACCTCGGAATGCCACCAGTTGCTCATCAACAGTTACAGTTTCACCACTATTATACAATTTTGGTAGAATCTCTACCCATTGATTCCAAACATTTCTAATAGGGCCTAGTTTATCTTTAGCTCTTCTTTCCATTCTATCTGTTTTAGAATCAAACTGCAGTACTCTAGAAATTTCATGAAACCTTTCTCCTCTCACAAACAGACTAGATAATGACTTTCTTACTGATAAGAACAGTGAAACCACCACCATTTTGAGATGAAGTACACATAAAAAAACATAACTTTTGCAGTCAGAAATAATCAGAGACCTGTAGAACAGTATAAAATGCTATTGGGTCATATTGACCCGAACAGTACAAGTGTAACAATCAGCGTGTAGCAAAAATTAAACAAAAAAAAAACAAACAAACAAAAAAAATGTAGAGCTCCACAAATGAGGAGAAGTCAAGGAACCATTAGTTTCAAATCCTCATTAAAAAAAAAATCTGCAGGGTCTCAAAAATCATTTCGGGTCATATTGACCCGAACAGTACAGCAGGGTTAACATAAGCATACAGTCTAGATCACATGAAGTCACTATTGCCCTCTACTCCTCTTTGGTCAGACCTCATCTGGAATACTGTGTCCAGTTTTGGGTGCCACATTTTAAAAAAGACATCAACAAACTGGAGCAAGATCAGAAAAGAGCGACCAGAATGGTGACCGGTCTGCAAACCCTGTCTTATCAGGAAAGGTTGTAGGATTTGGAAATGTTTAGCTTGCAGAAGGGAAGACTGAGAGGAGACTTAATAGCTGTCTACAAATATCTCAAGAGCTGTCACATTGTAGAAGGATCATCTTTATTCCTATTTGCACAAGGAAAGACTAGAAGCAATGGGATTAAACTGAATGGGAGGAGACACAGATTAGATATTAGAAAAAAACTTTTTGACAGTCAGAGTGATCAATGAGTGGAACAGGCTGCCACGAGAGGTGGTGAGTTCTCCTTCAACAGAAGTCTTCAAACAGATGCTGGACAGACATCTGTCTGGGATGATTTAGCGAATCCTGCTTTGAGCAGGAGGTTGGACCAGATGGCCAGGAGGTCCCTTCCAACTCTACGATTCTATGATCTCTAGTGGATGTCCAAGAATGATGTCAGCAGTGTTGTCCAGGAGGGAGTGTGTTGCAAACACTGCCTTCATGTAGGAGGGGGTCCCCTTGCAACTGGATCCAGGTGAGTTGAAAAGTAGGCTAGAGGTCTCTGCTTTCCCCCATAAATTTGCGTCAGGACACTGGTGGCATGGCCTTCTTTTTCCATCAGGTACAGACAAAATGGCTTCTCGTAATCAGGTTGGCCTAGTGCTGGCACTGAGACTATGGAGTCTTTCAGTTTCCTGAATGAGTTGAAGGCTGCATCCGACAGGAGGAACAGGGTTGCATTGATGCAATCATACAGAGGCTGCATTTAGACCGAGGTATCAGGGATCCAAGTTCTGCAATACGAAACTAGACCAAGGAAGGCCTGCAGCATCTTTGGAGTTGTTGGGGGAGCCATCTTCTCCACAGTGGTCTTCTGGTTATCTGTCAGGTGTTTCGTCTGGTAGGCAATACAGTGTCCCAGGAACGTAACTCGCTCCTGACACCACTGGACTTTGGTTTTCAAGACCTTGAATTGCTGCTCCACCAGGTAGAGTAGGGGAGACAAAGAATGGGCTATGCAGGTATCAACATCAGCTGCACAAAGGAGAAGGTCATCCATGTATTGTAGAACAGTGACTTCATGTTCTGCAATCAAGTTGACGAGGATGGAGGACATTGCTTTGGTGAACTGTGAAGGGCCTTTCTGGGCCCCCTGGGGCATCACTCTCTATGTGTACTGCGCCTCCTGGTGCGTGAAGGCAAACAGGTACTGGTCATCCAGGTGAAGGGAACACTGAAGAAAGCAATGGCGAGGTCGATCACTGTGAGCACTGTTGCTGTGGCAGGTACATTAGAGAGCAAAGTGTGCGGATTTGGCACAATTGGGGTTTCGAATACCGTAGCCTCGTTCATGGCCCTCAGAACCGTTCTGAATTAGGCTGGTTCTCCTTTTACAGTCTTTTTTTGACCGAGAAAAGCGGGGATTGCATGATGATTCCTATGGACAAGACGGCCCAGTCTGGCCTTGCCCTTCATTATGCAGTGGGGGACTCCCATCTTCCGGCACAGAGCCGGCAGGAAAACAAGCCATTTACTGTGATTCACATCATGAGAGATGACGACCAGCTGGGCTTTCTTGTTCTCCACCAAGGCAGTCACTGTTTTAACACCTGGTCTGATCACAGGGGGTCTCTTCGTTGGAACGTCTCCTTTACCAGCTGCTTTCTGCTCAGCATGGGCCAGCAGCCGTTTCTTTTCCTCCAGCTTGGTCTCAGGTCAGTATTTGTGCACCAGTTTGAAGAGCTGAGTGGCTGTCTGCCGGTCCAGGGCCTGGGTAAACTGGTTGATTGCAGGGGGCACCTTCAGATGCTTGCAAAAGATGGACCTCTGGTGCTGGCGCTGGATGTAGCGTGGCCATTTCACAAAGCGGGTAAGGTCCCTATTGGGTTGAATATCGTGGCCAATGCCAAAGTTCTTAGGCCATTTCTCAAACAGCGGGTTCACTTAGACCTTCAGTTGTCAGAGACAGCTTGACTCTGGCTGAAGGACAGGGTATACTGGGCCTTACGATGGTACGGTGTTCCAGGCTTGAGTGACACCCACACCGGCACAACTTGAAGTCTCCCCACATCCTAGGGGTCCCTTGGACCATAGGCTTTCTGGCACTATGTCCAGCACCTCCCTGGGTAGGCTTGCATCGGTTGTCTGAGGATTGAAGCTTGAGGAAGATAATTTGCATATTCCAGGTGCCTTCTGGGAAAAGCAAAGTTTCCCTAAACAAGAGGATCGTTGGATACAGCCGGGACCAACTGCTTGGAAAGCATCGCCGAACCGCGTGCCTCTAGGACATTATTGCAAGAAAGCTTGCCTGATTGAGTAGATTACACAAGAAGGAAGACACGTAGCAAGTCAGCAGGATCTAGGAGCAATATGGCAGATATGACAACCTACATGGTGAGCTGCAACATGTGCTACATGTTCACAGATCGACCAGAAGAAGAAGAATCCAACTTCACCTGCCAGAAGTGTAGATTAGTGGCCCTTTTAGAAGAAAAGGTGTGTGGTCTGGAAAAAAGAATTGCAACTTTGAAACTCATCAAAGAAAATGAAGACTTCCTAGACAGAACAGAAGCATCTCTACTGGTCACAGAAGGTGAAGAAAGTGTCAGAGAACCTACAAAAGCAGACGAGTGGAAGCATGTGACCAAAAGAAGCAAGAAGACCATAGAGACATCACCAACCACACAACTGACAAACCGATACCAAGGCCTTGCGGAGGATGACGATGGTACACCTAAGGATGAGGCACAACCAGCAAGCAAAGAAGAAAAGGGCACACAGCAACACCCAGAAGTGATAACAAAAAGTACAGCCAAGAAGCGAAGAAGAGTGGTAGTGGTGGGTGACTCACTACTGAGAGGCACAGAAGCAGCCATCTGCAGACCGGATATAACCGCAAGAGAAGTATGCTGCCTCCCAGGTGCGAAGATCAAGGATGTGACCGATAGGATACCAAAGCTCATCAGTTCTAAGGATGTCCACCCATTTCTTCTGATACATGTTGGCACCAATGACACGGCAAGGAAGGACCTACCAACAATCTGCAAGGACTTTGAAGAGTTGGGGAAGAAAGTAAAGGAACTGGATGCACAGGTAGTTTTTTCTTCTATCCTTCCAGTAGACGGTCATGGCACCAGGAGATGGAACAGGATCCTTGATGCGAATAACTGGCTAAGACGATGGTGCAGACAACAAGGATTCAGATTCCTGGACCACGGTGTGAATTATCTGTACGATGGACTCCTCGCCAGAGACAGACTACACCTCAACAAACCTGGGAAACAAACATTCACCAGAAGACTCGCTACACTCATCAGGAGAGTGTTAAACTAGAAGAAGAGGGGATGGGAAGAAAAACGTTAGACACTGTGGAGGGACAGGACTAGAGTTGAGCGACTTTTGGTTTTTTAGGGTCGCGTTTCGTTTCGTGAAACCCGACTTTTCCAAAAGTCGGGTCGAGCAAGATCGTCCGATTATAGGGAAAAGTCGGGGTCGTCCCGAAACACGAAACCCAATGTAAGTCAATGGGGAATAAAAGTCGGCAGTGAGAGGAGGACAGGAAACACACCTACAGTGCCCATTTGAATGCCAAAAGCATCAATTCTTCTTACTTAAGCTTGTCAACCTTAATTAACTTCATAATACAAGTTACGCACTGAAAAATGGGGGTTATTTGGCTAAAGTTGTGGGGGGGGGAGGGCTGACTGCAGGTTTTCATGTGCCCTGGGTGAAAGAGCGCCCCTTTAACACATACCACAACTCATCATGCTCCGATACGGCAGATAAATAGCGGTATAGTACAATGAAAAATACCTCACTTTTTACATCTCATGACGAGGCCCATCTATTTCTCCATACAGAATCATTGGTCCCATATAATGTTTGAAACAGTATATGATGAGCTCCACATAATGCTACAGTATATGTTGGTCCCCATGGATGAAGCTCCACTGTCTTATGGGCCCAAATAATGCTCCAAACATAATGGGCCCCATTTCTAATGCTCTAGTGTATAATGGGCCCTGTAAATGCTTTTCCAGTGTCTGATGTCCACCTTTGGAATGTTCCAGTGTATGGTGGGCCCCATCTATCATTCTCCAGAGTATAGTGCTCCCCAAAAATTGCTGTCCCAACATTGAAAACAATCAAATAAGTCTCCTCGCTAGGGAATCCCTGTATTTGTCTGGACAGGTGCTGTAGCTTGCTTAACAGCTCGCCAGCCGTTCTCACGCCCAGTATGGATTGCACGTGATTGCACAAAGGTTAGAAAGGGTACCGTATCCCTGGATAACATGTATGGATAGCGTACACATTCAAAATATATGTCTCAGGAGGCAGGCTCAGACGGTGTCAGGCCCAGTATGGATTGCACGTGATTGCACAAAGGTTAGAAGGGTACCGTATCCCTGGATAACATGTATGGATAGCGTACACATTCAAAATATATGTCTCAGGAGGCAGGCTCAGACGGTGTCAGGCCCAGTATGGATTGCACGTGATTGCACAAAGGTTAGAAAGGGTACCGTATCCCTGGATAACATGTATGGATAGCGTACACATTCAATATATATGTCTATACAGCATGAGGCAGGCTCAGACGGTGTTAGGCCCAGTATGGATTGCACGTGATTGCACAAAGGTTAGAAAGGGTACCGTATCCCCTGAGAACATGTATGGATAGCGTACACATTCAAAATATATGTCTATACAGCATGAGGCAGGCTCAGACGGTGTTAGGCCCAGTATGGATTGCACGTGATTGCACAAAGGTTAGAAAGGGTACCGTATCCCTGGATAACATGTATGGATAGCGTACACATTCAAAATATATGTCTATACAGCATGAGGCAAGCTCAGACGGTGTTAGGCCCAGTATGGATTGCACGTGATTGCACAAAGGTTAGAAAGGGTACCGTATCCCTGGATAACATGTATGGATAGCGTACACATTCAAGATATATGTCTATACAGCATGAGGCAGGCTCAGACGGTGTTAGGCCCAGTATGGATTGCACGTGATTGCACAAAGGTTAGAAAGGGTACCGTATCCCTGGATAACATGTATGGATAGCGTACACATTCAAAATATATGTCTATACAGCATGAGGCAGGCTCAGACGGTGTTAGGCCCAGTATGGATTGCACGTGATTGCACAAAGGTTAGAAAGGGTACCGCATCACCGGATAACATGTATGGATAGCGTACACATTCAAAATATATGTCTATACAGCATGAGGCAGGCTCAGACGGTGTTAGGCCCAGTATGGATTGCACGTGATTGCACAAAGGTTAGAAAGGGTACCGTATCCCTGGATAACATGTATGGATAGCGTACACATTCAAAATATATGTCTATACAGCATGAGGCAGGCTCAGACGGTGTTAGGCCCAGTATGGATTGCACGTGATTGCACAAAGGTTAGAAAGGGTACCGTATCCCCGGATAACATGTATGGATAGCGTACACATTCAAAATATATGTCTCAGGAGGCAGGCTCAGACGGTGTCAGGCACAGTATGGATTTGACGGCCCAGATTACACAGCGGAGGAGCAGGGAGAGGTAAAGATTGCAAATGCTGGGGCCCTGCCCAAGCAAGGGGGGCCCACTCGTGGGCGTCGGTACTGGCACTGGGCCCCTCATAGTACAGCGGTGTGTCTGACGGCGGGTGTGCACCACCACCGTCAGAGACACTTGATTGCACTATGAGGGACCCTGTGCCAGTGCCCGCGCCCAAGAGTCGGCCTACCCACCTGTCCAGGGCAACGGCACTCGCACGGTGTCGTGCGGTAGGTGGTGACCCCGGCCATGGGGGGGAGGCAGCACAGTTAGGGAGTTTTAGAAAGTGGCATATGTTGATGTTGGACATTCAGCTGATGCAAAAGGCGAAATAGGTGAAGTACCAGGAAGAGGTGGACCAAAGCAAGCCATTTTTCTGTCACCCTATGTGTCATCAGGGGAAGGTGGGACAAAATCCTTGGAAACCCATGCGTGGTTCATTTTAATGAAGGTTAGATCATCCACATTTTGGGTTGACAGACGGGTCCTTTTTTCTGTCAGGATTGATCCAGCTGCACTGAAGACTCTTTCCGATAGCACACTTGCAGCTGGGCAAGCGAGCTCCTGTAAGGCATATTGGGCCAATTCAGGCCAGGTGTCCATTTTAGCGGCCCAATAGTCAAAGGGGAATGACCTGTGTGGGAGAACATCGATATGGGAGGAAAAGTAGTTTGTAACCATAGTTGACAACTGCTGTCTCCTGTCACTTTCCATCGATGCAGTATTACCAGTTGTGTGAGCGGTATTTGAAAAATCAGTCCACAACATTGTCATGAAACCCCTGTCTCCAACGCCACTTCTGCTGTGTGCACCACGAACACCTCTGCCAAGCTGCCCCCGGCCCGTACGACTCGTGTGAGAACCATCACCGCTGCTGTGTGCTGGGAATGCCTCAAGCAACCGATTTACCAGAGTTGCTTGTTTATTAGCCAATATTAGGTCAAGGTTCTCCTGTGGCATGATGTTTTGTAATTTGCCTTTATAGCGTGGATCCAGGATGCTGGCCAACCAGTAGTCGTCATCGTTCATCATTTTGGCAATGCGGGGGTCCCTTTTTAGGATCCGCAAGGCATAATCTGACATGTGGGCCAATGTTCCCGGTGTCAATGATGCACTGCGAGTGCTGGGTGGAGGAGCACTTTCTGGCAAATCCACATCCCTCCAGTCACGCACAAACCCTGTACCAGACCTTGCCACGCCAACATTTTCACTTGCCCCACGAGATGCATCCTCCTCCCCTAAGTAATCATCCCCATCATCCTCCTCCTCCTCCTCTTCTTCCTCCACCTCGTCCAGGAGAGGTCCCTGAGCAGACAATGGCTGAATGTCATCAAGGATTCCCTCCTCCTCTTCCTCCTCATCAACATTGGCTGCAGACGCCTGCTCCTTAAGGTGCGTCAAAGTTTGCATGAGCAGACGCATAAGTGGGATGCTCATGCTTAGGATGGCGTCGTCTGCGCTTACCAGCCGTGTGCATTCCTCAAAACACTGAAGGACTTTACAAAGGTCTTTCAGCTTCGACCACTGCACGCCTGTCAACTCCATGTCTGCTCTCAAAGTGCCTGGCCGTGTATCCTCCCACAAATGCATTATGGCCTGCCTCTGCTCACACAGCCGCTCCACCATGTGCAGGGTGGAGTTCCACCTTGTTGCAATGTCGATAATGAGGCGGTGGTTGGGAAGGTGGAGCAATCGCTGCAGCTTCTGCATACGAACGGAGTGTACAGGCGACCGGCGGATGTGCGCGCACAGTCTTTGCACCTTCTGGAGCAGGGCTGTTAACTCCGGATAATTTTTGAGGAAGCACTGCACCACCAGGTTCAAGGTGTGAGCCAAGCAAGGTATGTGGCTGAGTTTTGAAAGGGCTATGGCTGCCACAAAATTACGGCCGTTATCACTAACTACCTTGCCTGCCTCAAGATGTACACTGCCCAGCCATGACTCAGTTTGTCGCTTCAAGTACTCGGCCAGCACCTCGGCTGTGTGTCTGTCGCCCAAACACATCATCTGCAACACAGCCTGCTGACGCTTTCCACTAGCTGCTCGATAGGGGGACACATCGTGTGCAACAGTGGCAGCTGCAGATGGAGTGCTCGTACGACTGCGCTCTGTGGACGAGCTTTCGCTTCTGGAGGAGGAGGAGGAGGAGGAGGGTCGAACGCCTACAGCCAACTGTTTCCTATACCGTGGGCTAGGCAGCACTGACCCACCACCGCTGTCCCCTGTGGACCCTGCATCCACCACATTAACCCAGTGCGCAGTGATGGACACGTAACGGCCCTGGCCATGCCGACTGGACCATGCATCAGTTGTGAGGTGCACCTTTCCGCTCACTGACTGCTTGAGTGCATGGACAATGCGGTCTTTCACATGATGGTGGAGGGCTGGGATGGCTTTGCGAGAGAAGAAGTGGCAACTGGGTAGGTCATAGCGTGGTACTGCATAGGCCATGAGTTCGCGGAAAGCTGTGCTTTCCACCAACCGAAAGGGCATCATCTCAAACGAGATTAGTTTGGCAATGTGGGCGTTCAAACCCAGTGTACGCGGATGAGAGACTGAGTACTTTCTTGACCTACTCATAGTGTCTGGGAGGGTGAGCTGGACTTGAGAGCTGCATATGGTGGAAGTAGCGGTGGACAGGGTGGACTGAGAGAGGGTTGATGATGGTGATGGAGTTGGTGTTCTTTCTGATGGCCTAGAATCAGTCTTTCGTTGATATAACAGTGGGATTCCCTGACTGCTGTGGTCTTGCAACGACACCTCAACATTTGCTGCTGTGCTAACCGGTGGGCTTACAGTGGGGGAAACAATGTAGCGTTGCTGACTACCTTCGTTGTGATCAGTTGCACATGTGGCACTTGAGGTTTGGTGTTGTGTCCACGCTTGCAAGTGCATGCTGGTTAAATGTCTAAGCATGCAACTGGTATTCAAATTTTTCAGATTTTTCCCTCGGCTAAAGGTCTTTGCGCACTTCTTACAGATAACCTTGGCCTGATCATGAGGATTTTGTTCAAAAAAGTGCCACACTGCACTCTTCCTACTTTGGCAGACATTTTGCGGCCTAGCACACTGTGATCTTTTGACCCTCTGGACAAGCTGTCCAGCAACTCTTTTGATGTTTGGAACCTGTCTTTGGAGTGCTCCGGGCCTGCCAGATAACAGCTGTTGCGATGTCGATGTCTGCTGTGGATGCTCCTCATCTGAGCTATTGGCAGCAACCTCTTCCCCCAATGGATGCCAATCTGGGTCAACAACTGGGTCATCCATCACCTCCTCTTCTATGTCATGTGCACCTTTCTCTGTGTCACCGTGTATGGTGGTATAGTGTGCGGGAAGGGGCACCTGAGTCTCATCAGGGTCAAAATCTGGCTCTGTACACTGCGAGGACAATGTAGTGCTCTGAGTGAATGTACCAGCAGAATCATCCATCAGCGGCTGTGCATCAGTGCACTCCATGTCAGATTCATCTTGGCCAAGGGTAATTCACCATTTCACTTGATAATCCAGGCATGGTATGTGAAAACAGCTCCATGGAGTAATCAGTAGTATGGCCTGCGTCATCCTTCAATCTTGGTTGGGGTGAAGGACACAAGGAAAGGTGTGGTTCATGAACATGAGCCTCCAATGACGACTCAGTGCTTTTACTTTTTACAACTGAAGAAGAGGAGGCGATAGAGCTGGAGGCTGAGTCAGCAATGTAAGACAAAACTTTTTCCTGATGCTCTGCCTTTAAAAGCGGTTTGCCAACTCCTAGAAAACTAAGCGTTCGAGGCCTTATGTAGCCAGACGATGACGCAGGGTCAGCACCTCCTGCATTCGGTCCTATTTTGCTCTTGCCACTACCATCAGATCCACCACCAACACCATCATTACCAGCTGCCAACCCCCGCCCAATTCCACGGCCTCTTCCACCAGCCTTCCTCATTTTTGGTAGAAATGTAGACAAAATCCAACAAACTATATAGTAATGTAAAACAAGGTACAAGGTGTCTATAGGACAGGGGAGATTTAGAATTTCTGCACACACTTGTGGACAGTGGACACTTTTGGATTGTGTGAGGCCCACTGATATCTGAGCGCTATGTGACACGCTCGATGGCACAGCTGCCTGTGACCAAAGTGACGAGAGGATAATGGAGATTTTGAATCTCTGCGCACACTTTTGGACACTGGACACTTGTGGATTGTGTGAGGCCCACTGATATCTGAGCGCTATGTGACAGGCTCGATGGCACAGCTGCCTGTGACCAAAGTGACGAGAGGATAATGGAGATTTTGAATCTCTGCTCACACTTTTGGACACTGGACACTTGTGGATTGTGTGAGGCCCACTGATATCTGAGCGCTATGTGACAGGCTCGATGGCACAGCTGCCTGTGACAAAAGTGACGAGAGGATAATGGAGATTTTGAATCTCTGCGCACACTTTTGGACACTTGTGGATTGTGTGAGGCCCACTGATATCTGAGCGCTATGTGACAGGCTCGATGGCACAGCTGCCTGTGACAAAAGTGACGAGAGGATAATGGAGATTTTGAATCTCTGTGCACACTTTTGGACACTGGACACTTGTGGATTGTGTGAGGCCCACTGATATCTGAGCGCTATGTGACAGGCTCGATGGCACAGCTGCCTGTGACAAAAGTGACGAGAGGATAATGGAGATTTTGAATCTCTGCGCACACTTTTGGACACTGGACACTTGTGGATTGTGTGAGGCCCACTGATATATGAGCGCTATGTGACACGCTCGATGGCACAGCTGCCTGTGACCAAAGTGACGAGAGGATAATGGAGATTTTGAATCTCTGCGCACACTTTTGGACACTGGACACTTGTGGATTGTGTGAGGCCCACTGATATCTGAGCGCTATGTGACACGCTCGATGGCACAGCTGCCTGTGACCAAAGTGACGAGAGGATAATGGAGATTTTGAATCTCTGCGCACACTTTTGGACACTGGACACTTGTGGATTGTGTGAGGCCCACTGATATCTGAGCGCTATGTGACACGCTCGATGGCACAGCTGCCTGTGACCAAAGTGACGAGAGGATAATGGAGATTTTGAATCTCTGTGCACACTTTTGGACACTGGACACTTGTGGATTGTGTGAGGCCCACTGATATCTGAGCTCTATGTGACACGCTCGATGGCACAGCTGCCTGTGACCAAAGTGGCGAGAGGATAATGGAGATTTTGAATCTCTGCGCACACTTTTGGACACTGGACACTTGTGGATTGTGTGAGGCCCACTGATATCTGAGCACTATGTGACACGCTCGATGGCACAGCTGCCTGTGACCAAAGTGACGAGAGGATAATGGAGATTTTGAATCTCTGCGCACACTTTTGGACACTGGACACTTGTGGATTGTGTGAGGCCCACTGATATCTGAGCGCTATGTGACACGCTCGATGGCACAGCTGCCTGTGACTAAAGTGACGAGAGGATAATGGAGATTTTGAATCTCTGCGCACACTTTTGGACACTGGACACTTGTGGATTGTGTGAGGCCCACTGATATCTGAGCGCTATGTGACACGCTCGATGGCACAGCTGCCTGTGACCAAAGTGACGAGAGGATAATGGAGATTTTGAATCTCTGCGCACACTTTTGGACACTGGACACTTGTGGATTGTGTGAGGCCCACTGATATCTGAGCGCTATGTGACACGCTCGATGGCACAGCTGCCTGTGACCAAAGTGACGAGAGGATAATGGAGATTTTGAATCTCTGCGCACACTTTTGGACACTGGACACTTGTGGATTGTGTGAGGCCCACTGATATCTGAGCGCTATGTGACAGGCTCGATGGCACAGCTGCCTGTGACAAAAGTGACGAGAGGATAATGGAGATTTTGAATCTCTGCGCACACTTTTGGACACTGGACACTTGTGGATTGTGTGAGGCCCACTGATATCTGAGCGCTATATGACAGGCTCGATGGCACAGCTGTGACCAAAGTGACGAGAGGATAATGGAGATTTTGAATCTCTGCGCACACTTTTGGACACTGGACACTTGTGGATTGTGTGAGGCCCACTGATATCTGAGCGCTATGTGACACGCTCGATGGCACAGCTGCCTGTGACCAAAGTGACGAGAGGATAATGGAGATTTTGAATCTCTGCGCACACTTTTGGACACTGGACACTTGTGGATTGTGTGAGGCCCACTGATATCTGAGCGCTATGTGACACGCTCGATGGCACAGCTGCCTGTGACCAAAGTGACGAGAGGATAATGGAGATTTTGAATCTCTGCGCACACTTTTGGACACTGGACACTTGTGGATTGTGTGAGGCCCACTGATATCTGAGCGCTATGTGACACGCTCGATGGCACAGCTGCCTGTGACCAAAGTGACGAGAGGATAATGGAGATTTTGAATCTCTGCGCACACTTTTGGACACTGGACACTTGTGGATTGTGTGAGGCCCACTGATATCTGAGCGCTGTGACACGCTCGATGGCACAGCTGCCTGTGACCAAAGTGACGAGAGGATAATGGAGATTTTGAATCTCTGCGCACACTTTTGGACACTGGACACTTGTGGATTGTGTGAGGCCCACTGATATCTGAGCGCTATGTGACACGCTCGATGGCACAGCTGTGACAAAAGTGACTAGAGGATAAGGGAGATTGGATTGCTTTTAAAAAAGCAGTTTGCGGAGCAGTGGGTAAACAGCAATGCCAGCGTGTCAGGAAGCCTTAAAAGGCAGCCCAACAACCAACACCACTGATACACCACAATATAGCCTCCCTTGCACTGCACACACAGTGACTTGTGTGTTGTGCAGGCCAAATCGCTAGCAGCAGAAGCAGTTTTTTTGTCTTCTTCCCTGCCTAACGCTCTCCCTACAGAATCAGCAGCAACCTCTCCCTATACTAAGATCGGCAGAAGTAAGATGGCGGTCAGCGTGCACGCCCTTTTATACCCCCTGTGACGCCCACCAAAGCAAGCCAATCACTTGCATGCCCTTCTGAAAGATGGTGGTGACCCGTGCCTAGGTCATCACGTTGCCCACAGTGTCCGTGGATCCTGATTGGCTGAAAAAGAGCGCAAAACAAACTTTTGAAACGCGACTTTGGCGCGTAAGTCGCCGACCTCGTGGCCGACCTCATCCTAGGGTCGGGTTTCGTTTCATGAAACCCGACTTTGCCAAAAGTCGGCGACTTTTGAATTTTTTCGACCCGTTTCGCTCAACTCTAGACAGGACCCATTCCTCCCACGTCACCAATGTGACATAACTACACAGGCACAGCTCTCCGGCATCCCCTTTGTCTTTCAGGTCAGTAAGGGAACTGCACCTAGAGCAAATGGCCGCCGGGGAGGATGTCCTGTTACCCGCTGGGTATTCTAAGATTTGTAATCAGAGTAAAAGCATCAGCCCAAGATTAATTTTATGGTTTAATTGCCTTAAGGGCGCACTAGATAATTACAGAAATATACAGTAAGCTATACAATGGAATTACAGTAGATTTGCAGTCAGAGTAAAATATAACAATAAGGGTACAAGACTTAGAGATATTAAGCTGGAGGTAAATTTACCAGATTGTAGGTTGCATGTGGGTGCCGGGAGCTCTGCAGTCCACAGGTACAAGAATCTTAGTTGCCGGACAGACCCCAAAAGCGCGACCGCTGCTCCCCTTGGCAGATCTGTCCCCAGTTCCTTCTTAGATCATCATCGTCTGGTTCTTCTGAGAGAGAGTGAGTGTCCCTGCCTTGTGCTGCTGTTCTTAAGCATGCTGGGTCCCTCCCCCTGTGTCAGAGGGTGGGCTAATAATCTCCACCCTTTAGCTCCCTGCAGAACTTATTCCCAATATCTAAGAAAGGGGGTAACTTTCAACAGCATGATCGGATCAGGACATGAGAGGTACCAGTGAATGCGATTTGTTTTGCCTGTCGTGTGGAGAGCAAACATGGCTCCATTGGGTCACTGTGGAGGGCCAATCTCTATATCTCAGGTCCCAGAGCCCTCACCGACTCAGGAGTTGCACTGCCAGATGCGCGATTTCCTCAGGGTCACTCGGATATTTTCCATGAGTCCATAACTCGAAAGATGTGCTCATAATCCATGATCCTAGGATGGAGTCGGGGCGGCTGGGAGAGACAATGGATGTGTATTTCTGTGTCTAGCTGACAGTTATATTCTAATTGAAGCCCCCAGGTCCCTTCCTGCCCCATGCTGGCGTGGCTCCTTCTCAAGCTTTGAAGTTCTGTTTTGGGCCTTATCTCATTATCATACTAAAAGGCCTTGCTATTCAACATTGGAGCACTAAATCCTGCTTTGTTCATCAAACCTCCCTGCTTTAGAGGGCACTGGGGGTATCACATTCCTGTGTTCCCCATGCGCCCTTCCGCACCCTCTCCTTGCCAGGACAACCCATCAGCGTTACCATGGTCCCTGCCTCTTTTGTTGCGAATGGTGAAGTGATACTGCTGGAGAGCGAGGCTCTGGCGTAGCAACCTCCCATTCATCCCAGAGACCGTGTGTAACCAGCTGAGGGGGTTGTTGTCTGTTTCCAAGGTTGAATTGGCGTCCGTACAAGTATGGCTGTAGACGCTGCAGGGCCCACACAATTGCCAGACATTCCTTCTCCGTCATGGAATAGGCCAATTCCCTCGGCAGGAGCTTTCAGCTCAGGTACAGAATGGGATGTTCATGGCCCATAGTGTCGACCTGGCTGAGCACAGCACCGAGGCCGAAGTCGCTGGCGTCGGTCTGCACTACGAACGGCCGCGTGAAGTCGGCTGCCTGTAGTACAGGAGAGCTAGAAAGGGCGGTCTTGCGTGCCTGGAAAGCTGTCTCACAGGCGACTGTCCAGTCGACTGCGATGGGCAGCTTCTTCTTGGTGAGGTCCGTCAGGGGCTTGGCCAGGGCACTATAGTGTGGAACAAACCTCCTATAGTACCCGGTAGTCCCCAAGAAGGACATCACCTGCTTCTTGGTCCTGGGGGTGGGCCAGGATGCGATGGTATCCACCTTCCCGGGCCCTGGCTTCAGAGCTCCCCCACCTACCCGGTGTCCCAGGTAGTGGACCTCACTCATACCCAGCTGGCATTTTTCCGGCTTAATGGTCAAGCATGCTCGCTGGATCTGCCCGAGCACCTGCGCCAGGTGCTCTAGGTGATCCTCCCAGGTGGGACTGAAGATGGCGATGTCATCTAGGTATGCGGTCGCATACCCTTCCAGTCTCTCGAACAGCGTGTTGACCATCCTCTGAAAAGTGGCAGGGGCATTCTTCATGCCGAATGGCATCACCGTGGACTCGTACAGTCCGAATGGGGTGATAAAGGCAGAGTGTTCCCATGCCCCAGGGGTCAGGGGAATCTGCCAATACCCCCTGCTCAGATCCATGATGGTCAGGTACTTGGTCCCGGCCAGCTGATCGAGCAGGTCATCGATGCGCAGCATTGGGAACGCATCGGTGGCCGTCACAGCGTTGAGCCCCCGGTAATCCACGCAGAACCGTGTAGTTTGGTCCTTTTTAAGGATGAGGACTACAGGCGAAGCCCACGCACTGTTGGACACTTGGATCACCCCCAGCTTCAGCATCTCATCTATCTCTTGGCGTATGTGCTGCTGCACCTCAAGAGAGACCCGATACGCTGAATGCCGGATCGGGGGGTGATTGCCGGTGTCCACGTCATGGACGGCTGCCTCAGTCCTTCCGGGCAGGCTGCTGAACAGCTCCCGAAAGGGGCGTAGGGTGACCCCCAGCTGGGAACATTGGTCCTCCGAGAGCTGGTGGCCAACCCCCAAATCCTCGATGGATCCACCCGCCTTGGCTTGGGTGAGCAGATCCAGGAGGGTTTCTACCTCTCCTTCCTCGGGAAGGTTGCACACTGGGTGGGTAGAAGCCTCCCGCTCATGATGGGCCTTCATCATGTTCACGTGGAAGGCCTTCCTCCTTCCACGGGCGTGGTCCAGGGTGACCAGATAGGTGACAGCGTTGAGCCACTGGTGCACGAGGTATGGACCCTCCCAGGCCGTCTGAAGCTTGTTTTGAGGTACGGGGACCAGTACCCACACCTTTTGACCCACCTCGTAGGTCCGCTCACAAGCATTCTGGTCGTACCACTGCTTCTGGTCAGCCTGGGCTTGGGCCATATTGTCATGCACCAGCCGTGTCAAGGCCATCATTCTGTCCCGGAAGCGCATGACATACTCAATGACCGACACTCCAGGGGTGGCCAAATCCCCTTCCCATGCTTCCTTCACCAGAGCAATGGGCCCCCGTACACGTCGCCCGTGCAAGAGCTCAAAGGGGGAGAACACCGTTGAGGCCTGTGGGACCTCCCGGTAAGCAAACAGCAGGTGTGGGAGATACCGCTCCCAGTCTCTCCTGTGGGAGTCAACCAACATCTTCAGCATCTGCTTTAAGGTGCCACTGAACCGCTCACACAGGCCATTGGTCTGTGGGTGGTACGGGCTGGCTACCAGATGTTGCACCTGTATCTGCATACAGAGAGACTCCATCAGCTGCGACATGAACTGGGTCCCTCAGTCGGTGAGCATTTCCTGGGGGAACCCCACTCTGGAGAAAATCTCCAGTGAGGCAGTGGCCACTTTGTCGGCCCGAATAGATGACAAAGCTACCACCTCCGGGTACCAGGTGGCATAGCCCATTACCGCTAATATGAAGCATTTCCTGGTGCGGCTGGGAGTGGACAGAGGTCCAATGAGATCCACAGCCACCCTCGAGAAAGGCTCTTTAATGATGGGCAGAGTTACCAGTGGGGCATTGGGGCGCCGCCCCACCTTCCCCACACTCTGACAGGTGTCACATGAACAGCAGTAGGCAATCACCTCGGTCCTCATTCCCGGCCAGTAGAAATGCTGAGCTAGCCTGGCCCTGGTTTTAGCGATCCCTAGGTGTCTGGCCATGGGAATCTCGTGTGCGATCCACAATAATTCTGCCCTGAACGGATAGGGTACCACTAACTGTCGGTCCCTGGGCCACGCCTCCGGTGAACCCTGCTGGACTGTTACCCGGTACAGCCATCCCTGGTCCCAGACCACTTGCTCGCGGTTGGACTCCAAGGGGGGCTGTGCCGCCTGCTCCTTGAAAGCTTTTAGGCTAGCGTCAGCTTCCAACGCTGCCTGAAATCCCTGACTTGATGTGGCAAGAATTGACGAAACGGCCACATCCTCTGTCAGCTCCCCGGATCTGTCTCCTGGCCGCTGTCTGACTCGGCAGCCACTTGGTCGGAGGGAGGGAAACCGTCGGACCTCCATGAGGCCCCTTGGGCTCCGGCGCTCCTACTCCTGGTAACAGTGGCCATGACCGCTGAGACCACAGGTAGCCCCTGCTTCCCCTCGGCCCCTGACCAAGTCACCGGCTCAGGCAGACTTCCCTGTCCTCCTGACATCCCGGATGTGGGGAACTCCTGCTCTGGGGTCTTACCTGGTGGCTCCTCTCCCGGGATGCCCCCTCCCCCCATGGCCTGTTCCTCTTTCTGCAGAGGCCCTAGACTCAGCAGGCTGGATTCACTTAGGGGCCCTACACTGTTCATAGAAGCCCTTCCCTCCACCTCTGAGCTCTCCCCTGAAGTCTTCTCACCTGTCCTCACTGTGAGCCCTGTGTGTGTAGTGTCAGTGCATGGCTTCCCATCAGGTTTCACTCCCTCCTCCACTGTTGGAGGCACGTTCAACACATTAACATTAGCATTCACAGTAGAGTCATGACATTCTTGGGGAGCCAGACTTGGGGTTCAGTGGCCACATACTGAGACACTAGCCACCCCAAATCGGTCCCAAGCAACACATTGGCAGGAATATTTGGCATTACTCCCACCTCCCGCATTCCCTCCCGGCGCCCCAGTCCAAAAACACCTTGGCGACGGGCAGCGCCAGTTCAACACCTCCAATTCCGGAGATGGAAAGGGTTTTCCCAGTCACCAAGTCTTGAGGGGACACCACCTCAGGACGTACCAGGGTTTGTTCAGCGCCTGTGTTCCGTAGTCCCATGACCGATGAGTGGCCGATGGTGACGGGTTGGTAATTGTCCAGGGACCTCCCACCACCCCCTCCCACACACAAAACAGTGGACGGTTTCTGGGACAGGGATGGGGCCTTATGGCGCTGGGGACACACAGCATTAAAGTGTCCTGGCTGGTTGCAATGATGGCAATGTCTGGGTTCTGCCCCTGGCCTGGAGAGGGCAGCAGGGGGGTACACCCCTTGCACTCTGGGGGCTGGGGGGACAGGGGCAGGATTGGGCTTACCCCCTCTCCAGGTGCTGCTGGCAGGCTTCTTTGGCTCGGACGCCCCATTGTCTGCCACGGCACGTCTGCCAGGGCAGCTATAGCAGAAGCCCCCTTTGGTTTCCGGTCATGGAGGAACTGCTGGAGGTCCTCTGGGCAGTTCCACAAGAACTGCTCCGTGACGAATAGAGTTGAGCATTCTGATACTGCAAATATCGGGTATCGGCCGATATTTGCTGTATCGGAATTCCGATACCGAGTACCGATATTTTTTCAATATCGGATACCGGAATCGGAAGTCCCCATAATAATAATATTTATTTTTATATAGCGCTAACATATTCCGCAGCGCTTTACAGTTTTCACATATTTACATCACTGTCCCTGATGGGGCTCACAATCTAAATTCCCTATCAGTATGTCTTTGGAGTGTGGGAGCCCCTGACGGGGCTCACAATCTAAATTCCCTATCAGTATGTCTTTGGAGTGTGGGAGGAAACCGGAGTGCCCGGAGGAAACCCACGCAAACACGAGGAGAACATACAAACTCCTTGCAGATGTTGTCCTTGGTGGGATTCGAACCCAAGGCTGCAGCGCTAACCACTGAGCCACCGTGCTGCCCATAATGCAATGAGCCACTGTTGTGGCTGTGATTGGCTGCTGAAATGATGTCATCATGATGCGCGGTCTGTGCACATCATGATGACAGGTCTGTGCGGGCCTTCCGGCGGTCTGTACGGGCCTCTCGGGGGTCTGTACGGGCTTGATGGGGTCTGTGCGGGCCTTCCAGTGGTCTGTGCAGGCCTCTCGGGGGTCTGTACGGGCCTGCCGGGGGTCTGTGCCGGCTGCCGGCGGTGTGTGTAGACTGCCGGTGGTCTGTGCGGGCCTCTCGGGGGTCTGTACGGGCCTGCCGGGGGTCTGTGCGGGCCTGCCGGGGGTTGTGTGTATGTGCAGACATCGTCCGATGGGACTATAAGTCCCATCGGGCTATGCCTGCTACAATGACAGTGATTGACACATTAGCCAATGATGGGACAGTAGTAGTCCCATCATCCGGCTAATGTGTTGAATGTAAAAAAAAAAGAAAAAAAAACATACTACATACATACTACATACATTCTACATATATACTACATTCATACAACATACATACATACTACATACATACTACATATATACTACATTCATACAACATACATACATACTACATACATACATATATACTACATTCATACAGCATGCATACTACATACATACTACATATATACTACATTCATACAACATACATACATACTACATACATATATACTACATTCATACAACATACATACATACTACATACATACTACATATATACTACATTCATACAACATACATACATACTACATACATATATACTACATTCATACAACATACATACTACATACTTACTACATACATACAACATACATACAACATGCATACTACATACATACATATATACTACTTTCATACAGCATACATACAGTACATACTACATATATACTACATTCATACAACATACATACATACTACATACATATATACTACATTCAAACAACATACATACATACTACATACTTACTACATACATACAACATACATACAACATGCTACAGACATACAACATACATACTACATACATACTACATACAACATGCATACTACATACAATACATTCATACAATACATACATACTACATATATACTACATTCATACAACATACATACATACTACATACATACAAGATGCTACAGACATACAACATACAGACATACTACATACATACTAAATACATACTGCATACATACTACATACAATACATTCATACAATACATACATATAGAGACCCAGTACATATAACATAGAGTACATACTCACCATTACTTGTCACTTTGTTCCCCGAAGCCATTGTCATCTATGAAAAAATATGAAAAAAACAAACGATATACTTACCTGATCCGCAGAAATCCACGAGGGTCTCACGCCGATTTCCCGTGGAGAACAGCAGCATCAGCTGATGCGACCGCTCTCCAGGGGGCTCCAGGAATCCAATGACGGAAGGTAGGTATCCTTCCGCACTGTATTCCTCTGCCACTGTAAAAAATAGTCCGTAGTCTCACTTTTGGCATTGCTGTGTGAGAAAGCACTGTCATTGTAGCGATTCCCGATACTTTTTTGGGCATCGGGCCGATCCAATCCGATCCTTCTGTATATTGGATGGTATCGCTCAACACTAGTGAAGAACAGTTCCTGGACCTCCTGGCAGGTGGTGAGCTCTAGACCCGAGGTCCAGTGCTCCGCTGCTCTCAGTAGTGTCCGCAAGTGGTCGGTCCAGGTGTCCTTTGAGCCCCGCTGCAGGCTCCGGAATGTCCTGCGGTACGACTCCGGGGTGAGGTTGTAGTGCTGGATCAGGGCCCACTTGATGCTGTTGTAGTCCTGCTCCTCCACAGCAGGTAAGTCCCCCAAAACTTCCAGGGACTTACCCCTCAAACAGGGGGTCAGGTACCTTGCCCACTGATCCAGGGCCAGATGGTGTTGGAGGCAGGTTCTCTCAAAGGCCAGCAGAAAGGAATCCAGGTCTCCATCCTTTTCAAGCAGGGAGAAGTCCTCCACCCAGACGATGGAAGCCTTGGTCCCCGGTGGGGCTGGAGCGTCCAGCGGGAGCCTGTGCTGAGCCATCTCCAGTCAGTGCCGGTGCTCCGCAGCTTCACGGTGTTCTGCAGCCTGCAGCACACGTTCGGCATGCTCACGCTCCGCTGCTTTCTCTGCCGCCGCTTGCTCACGCTCCGCTGCTTTCTCTGCCGCCACCAGGAGGCTGTCATGAGCAGTGTCATTACCAGCCTCGAGCTGTGCCATAGCCGCTTGGAAAAGGGCCTCCGATCTGGACAGGCTGGGGTGGGCAGGTGGTGGACAGTCCACTGCGGGACTGAGCACAGGGGTCTGGCTCCTTGGGGAGCCCTGGATGAGCTCCCCCTCGCCTTCCATGGTATTGTCCTCCACCACCTCCTCATAGACCATAGCATTGGCCTCCCCCTTTGCCTTACTCCTGTTGCCTTCCGCCATCTTGGGAACCTGTGGTTACTGACACAGCTGCAACCCTGACCTCGCACACAACTTATTAAATTTGCACTCTGACTGTCTAGTGCTGGGCTGACCTTAAGACCCCAGCAGTGAAAGTTACCGCTGGTAGTCTCTAGTGTCTGGGAGTAGGGGTCCCACGCACACTATTACTCTGATCCCACCGCTGCCACCAATGTGGAGGGACAGGACCCGTTCCTCCCACGTCACCAATGTGACATAACTACACAGGCACAGCTCTCCGGTGCCCCCTTTTTCTCTCAGGTCAGTAAGGGAACTGCACCTAGAGCAAATGGCCGCCGGGGAGGATGTGCTGTTACCCGCTGGGTATTCTAAGATTCGTAATCAGAGTATAAGCATCAACCCAAGATTAATTTTATGGTTTAATTGCCTTAAGGGTGCACCAGATAATTACAGAAATATACAGTAAGCTATACAATGGAATTACAGTGTGTAATGTAAGAGATGTACTGTATGTCAAGTAACATTTGATTTTGTTGGAAGCTTCTAGAATCTTCCCTTCCCCCACACACAGGTGAAAATCTCCCATTTCACTCGACTGAGGACATTGTAGCTTATCACATAGCTGCAGCATTCCCCCCTTGCCTCCCCCTCTAAAGCTGTTGGTAATAAGGCACTTCCTCTGTAAGCATTTGTCCTCCACAGCTATCTGCCTGCATGCAGCTCTGTGAAACCTGAAACTTAAGTGAGAAAGCCTTCTCCTCCCCCACTCCTTGCAACCAGGAACGAAAGTCTTTTGCTCCCGGAACATGTGACTGAATTAAACAACAGGAAATATGAAAAGAAGCCTAGCATGCACTTCGATTGTAACAGAGATATGAAACTCACATTTCTGCAAAGGGCACAAAGCCAGCTTTCTAAACCCCTAAGTTTCACGATTCTCGGACTTCCAGAAGCTGAGATATGGATTGCATCCAAATGGAGTGTCCTATCTAGTGCATTCTTGATGTTTTCTTGATGGATTCGTTGAATCACAAACAATGATGCCCTATGTGTGTTGGTACAGGCTTTTCTCGTTTAGATATAGTTATTCTAAGTTTTGTAGCCAAATCATAACTTGGAGAGAGGGAGGTTGGACCTCTCCAGACCGCCCATTTTGTGAGGTCACAGACCCTAGACTATAGGTATCCCCCACCAGATTTCGTCAGTGGAAGCTGAGTTTTGATGCTGAACAGACCTACCCCCATGTCTTGGGATGTGTGGTTGCGGTCCATCCTCCTCCAAGCCACATGGGATGCCTAAAGAGTCATAAGCAACTGTGAGTGTACTTTCTGTTTTCATCCATTTTATTTTATACTTGTATCTGTACAAATGTAATGTCTCAACTTTATAGCAACTTTTATATTTGTAATCACTGCCCGACTTTGGGGAATAAATCGTAAAATTATCAGTTTGTCTTCATGCTCTAGGAAATGAACTATGCGCCTCTTTTAGATAATCGCTACTGATTTCAGGGGATTGCCACGGACCCTCTTAATTTAACTCTGTGAGTTAAGAAAAGCGTGGATGGTGGCAGCGTGGTGTGTGTGATTGATTAGGCTAGTTGGCAGGACAGAAGGGTCTTATATTACTAAAGGGGGGCTGCGGCCACAGCATTGATAATTCCCTTACTGCGGTAGCCTAATTGTCCATGCATAACAAGCAGCCCGTCCGGCGACTAATTATCCTAGGTGCAGTTCCCTGACTGACCTGAGGGTAAGGGTGGCGTCGGAGAGCTGCGCGTTCCAAAGTGGAACTGAGAAAGTGGGATATACATAAATCCCCGCAGTTCTTGGAAGGTTGTTAGCAGTGGTGGGGCATCCAAAATAACCCCCCTGCGATAAATTGTTACAGCAAGATTAGCTTGCTGTGTTTTTGGTCACATGGTGCCAGTGGTGGGATAACTAAGATAAGCCCCCACTGTGCCTGTGATAGCCGTGTGCCAGCAGTGTGTCGCATCCCTCCGTCCGCTGATACACCTGTGTCAGTGGTGGAATTGTGACATATCGGTGACACAGGGACCGCTGTCCGTCACGTTTTAGTGGCAGCAGGCCGCCTGTTCGTCACATACTGGTTCAATGTATAAGAGAAGCTGAAGGAAATAAGAAAGTGCAATAGGGTCTTATCCGGGTGGTGTTAGGAATGAATGATAAGAAATTCACTCACCTTTTCCAGGAGAGATAGGAGCACATAGATCGACTGTCAGCTGCTGCACGCCCGAAGGTCCACTCCGTGACCGCCAATGTGAATCCTTATGGATATTTTTCGGACTTACTGTGCGCTGCTTGACAAAGTTCAGTGGTACAACATGAAAGGTTTTAACTATTTAATTCCCAACGCGTTTTGAAGTTTCTAATACTTCTTCCTCAGGGGATGACATGAAGTGAACAGATACAGCCATCTCCAGTTATATACATACAATATTTGAATTTGGGCGCCAAAGTGATAGTGGGACAAATGTCAGAGTTCACAGGTTAAAACTGCGCAGGGTATATTAATCCATTTGCAATCATATTAAATGCTTTTTCTTTTGTTTCTTATTGCAGGAAAGACATTGTATTAAAAAAAGAAAAAGAAAAAAGGAAAGGAGCAAAAAATGAAAAAAATGGGAAGCTGGAAATACCGAACCCGTTGAAAAAAAGAGGAGAAAGACTCCAAGTCCAGAGTCAGAACCACTATACTGGAGGAAGATACGCTTGGAAAAGGAGACTATTTATATATATATAAAAATGGTTAAAAATTGTGTTTATTACTAAATGAAAAAGATTAAAAAATAAAAAGGATTAAAAAATATTAAAAAATATATATGAAAAGGATTAAAATATATATATATATATATATATATATAAATTGTATGTATAAAATAACAAAACAAAAAAAACAAAAAAAAAACTGTGAGAATAAAAAAGGAATGTGACACAAAAAGAGTATGACTATGGTTGAAATTCTGAACAGACTTCAGAAGAATCCATTAGTACCAAGTATGAGGAGAGGACCTACAAGGAATCTCACCAAAAAAGAACATATAGGAGCCGGATCGCAACCCGGGTGGTTTGAAGAAAGAGGGAAGTTATATTCAATTATATATATTGTTTTTGTGGGAAAAAAATGAAAAATATATATATAACAAGAGAATTATATCTATTACTGGTCCAATGCTCTTATGGAAATACTCTAATATAAAGCAAGGAAATTATCATACAAAATTATTAAAGAAAAATTACACTGTTAAAAAGTAACATTATAGAAAAACCTCAGTAATCTCGTTGAGTCCATTTGGTTTCAGTGTGTTCAATCTATAAATCCAGAAGACTTCTTTACGATTCAATTGCCCGATTCTGTCGGGATGATCATTTGGAATACGCTCAATGGGACTTATTTTGAATCCATTAGAATTTCTGTTATGCTTTAAAGCAAAATGTCTAGAGAGACCATGTTGTAAGAAACCAATTTTGATATTGTGTCTATGGGAATTAACCCTTAGATGCAAGGGTTGCGTGGTTCTCCCTATATATTGTTTTTTACACTCACATTCAATTACATAAATCACGAATTCTGTAGTACAATTTAAAAAACTTCTGATAGGAAAACATTCATCAGTGGTGGTTGATTTAAAGGTATTTTCTTTATGTGAAATGATTTTGCAGCATAGACAATTTCTTCTACCACATTTATATATTCCTTTTAAGAGATTTTGTGAGGAGGACAGATGATCTGTTCTGAGACGACTAGGGGATACTAAATTTTTAATTGTGGGAGCTCTTCGAAAGTTGATACCTGGGTTTCTTGGGAGAATTTTGTTTAAAACAGGGTCATTTAGTAAAATATGCCAATTATTCGTTAAAATCTGCCTGCCTTCTCCGCATAATACTGTGTGATGAAATTACTTGTGAACCTTTTATCATCAGTTTTAGTCATCTTGGATCCATTCACCAGTAAATTTTGGGATAGATTTTTACATTTATTATAGGCATTTTTGACCAAATCCACAGGATATTTTTTACTTAAAAAACGATTCTTTAAAATTTTTGCCTGTTTTTCAAAGTCCTCCTGATTAGAGCAATTTTTTCTTATTCTTCTGTACTGATTGTCAGGTATGTTTCTTAGCCATTTACCAAAATGCCCACTGCTGAAGGGTATGTAGCTATTTTTATCAACATTTTTAAAAAAGGTTTTAGTTAAAATGTTATTGTTTTGAATAAAAATAGTAATATCTAAAAAATTGATCATGAAAGAATTATATGTTGAGGAAAAAGAAAGACCCCAGTGATTATTATTCACGTCCTTAATAAATTCATCAATGTCATTATTTGAATTGTCCCATATGATGAATAAGTCGTCAATAAATCTCTTATAAATAATTATATTCTGGTGTAATCTGGAGTTAAAAATGTAAAAATCCTCAAAGACCCCCATAAAAATATTTGCATATGTAGGTGCGACTTGGGAACCCATCGCAGTCCCAAGCCGCTGATGATACAGACACCCATTAAAAGTAAAATAATTATTTTTTAAAATAAACTCCATACCCTTCAATAAAAACCTTTTTTGAGCAGCGGATAATCTCATATCACCTACTAAAACCTTATTAAAACATGCAAGTCCCAAATCATGGGAAATATTGCAATATAAGGAGATTACATCCATAGTTAAAAAACATATTGCGGATTCCATTTAATATGCTGCAAGATTTGAATAAGATGTGTAGAATCTTTGATGAAACTCAAGTGTAGGGACATGTGTCACCATAATTCTATCAACATAATGTGATAGATTACTGGTAATGGAACCAATGCTGGATATAATGGGTCTACCGGGAGGATTTTCCAGACTTTTATGGATCTTCGGTAAGTGATAGAAAAAAGGAGTACGTGGATTCGAAATACAAAGAAATTTCAGTTCATATTTATCAAAGACATTCATATTTTTACCTTCAGAGATCAATTTATCATAATTGGTCTTGACTTTCGGTAATACGTCAAAAGAAGTTTTGACGTAGTACTTTTCGTCGGATAAAATTTTGAAGGCTTCACCACAATAGTCTTTATGGTCTTGAATGACTATACCTCCTCCCTTGTCAGCTGAACGAATTACAATATCCGTATGGGATTTCAGCATTTTTAATGCCATTTTTTCGTTTTTTGTTAAATTATGTCTACAATAATTTTTATTTATATTTTTGGTTTGGAACAATTCTTTGAATTCTTCCTGTACTATGTCATTAAATACTTTCAAGTGATGACCTTTACTTTCAACAGGATAGAAATTAGATTTTTTTGGTACTTCCAAATTAAATTCAGATATGGCTGTGTCCATCAAAGTTTCGGGGTTATAAGGTTTTGTCTGATCTGCTTCCTTTAACGAAAAGTGTCGTTTAAGTGTGAGTTTTCTTATGAAAATCTGTAGATCTAAAAAAAGACTAAAATCGTTCGTATTATATGTGGGACAAAAAGTGAGTCCTTTGGAAAGTACATTGGTTTCATCAGGTGTAAGAATATGGGAGGATAAATTAAAAATATTGTTACAATCTTCAGTACCAAAAATATCGTTGTGTTTTATTAATTTACTAGATTATGGCCCGATGCTATCGCATCGGGAGGATGTGATAGCATCACACCTCTTGCCATGTTAACCCTCAACACACACACTCCTCAACACACACTCCTCTCACCTTTCACCATCTCCACTCACTCTTTCACTCCACATACGACCCCTTCTCTCACTCCGTCTCTCATACTCACGCCATCATCGCCGCTGCTCCACGACCCCCGACATCTTCTTCCGCCGGCGCCATACTGAGTCCAGACGGTGTCCACGCCGGCGACATGTTCTTGCGGCGACGCCATCTTGACTATCGCGGGATTTCGCCGATCCAAAATGGCGTCGCCGCAAGAACATGTCGCCGGCGTGGACGACGTCGGGATCCAAAATGGCGTCGGCAAAATCTCGCGAGTTTTCGCAGACGCCATTTTGGATCCCGACGTCGTCCTCGCCGGCGACATGTTCTTGCGGCGACGCCATCTTGACTATCACAGGATTTCGTCGATCCAAAATGGCGTCGCTGCAAGAACATGTCGCCGGCGTGGAGGACGTCTGGATCCAGGATGGCGCCGGCGGAAGATGATGTCGGGGATCGTGGATCAGCGGCGATGACGGCATGAGTATGAGAGACGGAGTGAGAGAAAGGGTCGTATGTGGAGTGAAAGAGTGAGTGGACGTGAGTGGAGATGGTGAAAGGTGAGTGGAGTGTGTGTGTTGAGGGTTAACATGGAAAGAGGTGTGCGGTGACGTCACCGGTTACAACTGGACGGAAGTTGTTACAACCGGAAGTTGCTTAGGGCATTTATTATTATAGATTTTCCCTTTCTTTTTTTCTCCCCCCTCTGCTTCCTCTGTAGATCCTTTTCTTTTTCCGTTTTTTGGAGTAAAAATTTTTTTTATATGTGCAGGTTTCAGTGCTCGCGCTAAAAAAGGGACAGTGGCTGTGTTATCTGTGTTAGAATTATCAATTAAGATCATATTGTCCTTAGGTGTGTTAGGAACAGAAAGATCTAATAGTGACTCCTGTGTACCTTCAGGGAACTCCATAAGTGACGTATTACCGAAAGTCAAGACCAATTATGATAAATTGATCTCTGAAGGTAAAAATATGAATGTCTTTGATAAATATGAACTGAAATTTCTTTGTATTTCGAATCCCCGTACTCCCTTTTTTCTATCACTTACCGAAGATCCATAAAAGTCTGGAAAATCCTCCCGGTAGACCCATTATATCCAGCATTGGTTCCATTACCAGTAATCTATCACATTATGTTGATAGAATTATGGTGACACATGTCCCTACACTTAAGAGTTTCATCAAAGATTCTACACATCTTATTCAAATCTTGCAGCATATTAAATGGAATCCGCAATATGTTTTTTAACTATGGATGTATCCTCCTTATATTCCAATATTTCCCATGATTTGGGACTTGCATGTTTTAATAAGGTTTTAGTAGGTGATATAAGATTATCCGCTGCTCAAAAAAGGTTTTTATTGAAGGGTATGGAGTTTATTTTAAAAAATAATTATTTTACTTTTAATGGGTGTCTGTATCATCAGCGTCTTGGGACTGCGATGGGTTCCCAAGTCGCACCTACATATGCAAATATTTTTATGGGGGTCTTTGAGGATTTTTACATTTTTAACTCCAGATTACACCAGAATATAATTATTTATATGAGATTTATTGACGACTTATTCATCATATGGGACAATTCAAATAATGACATTGGCGAATTTATTAAGGACATGAATAATAATCACTGGGGTCTTTCTTTTTCCTCAACATATAATAATAATAATACTTGATTTTTTATATAGCGCTAACATATTCCGCAGCGCTTTACAGTTTGCACATATTTTCATCACTGTCCCTGATGGGGCTCACAATCTAAATTCCCTATCAGTATGTTTTTTGGAGTGTGGGAGGAAACCGGAGTGCCTGGAGGAAACCCACGCAAACACGGGGAGAACATACAAACTCCTTGCAGATGTTGTCCTTGGTGGGACTCGAACCCAGGACTCCAGCGCTGCAACGCTAACCACTGAGCCACCGTGCTGCCCATATAATTCTTTCATGATCAATTTTTTAGATATTACTATTTTTATTCAAAACAATAACATTTTAACTAAAACCTTTTTTAAAAATGTTGATAAAAATAGCTACATACCCTTCAGCAGTGGGCATTTTGGTAAATGGCTAAGAAACATACCTGACAAACAGTACAGAAGAATAAGAAAAAATTGCTCTGATCAGGAGGACTTTGAAAGACAGGCAAAAATTTTAAAGAATCGTTTTTTAAATAAAAAATATCCTGTGGATTTGGTCAAAAATGCCTATAATAAATGTAAAAATCTATCCCAAAATTCACTGGTGAATGGATCCAAGATGACTAAAACTGATGATAAAAGGTTCACAAGTAATTTCATCACACAGTATTGTGCGGAGAATATTGAAATCAGGCAGATTTTAACGAATAATTGGCATATTTTACTAAATGACCCTGTTTTAAACAAAATTCTCCCAAGAAACCCAGGTATCACCTTTCGAAGAGCTCCCACAATTAAAAATTTAGTGGCCCCTAGTCGTCTCAGAACAGATCATCTGTCCTCCTCACAAAATCTCTTAAAAGGAATATACAGTGGGGCAAAAAAGTATTTAGTCAGTCAGCAATAGTGCAAGTTCCACCACTTAAAAAGATGAGAGGCGTCTGTAATTTACATCATAGGTAGACCTCAACTATGGGAGACAAACTGAGAAAAAAAAATCCAGAAAATCACATTGTCTGTTTTTTTTTCATTTTATTTGCATATTATGGTGGAAAATAAGTATTTGGTCAGAAACAAGCAATCAAGATTTCTGGCTCTCACAGACCTGTAACTTCTTCTTGAAGAGTCTCCTCTTTCCTCCACTCATTACCTGTAGTAATGGCACCTGTTTAAACTTGTTATCAGTATAAAAAGACACCTGTGCACACCCTCAAACAGTCTGACTCCAAACTCCACTATGGTGAAGACCAAAGAGCTGTCAAAGGACACCAGAAACAAAATTGTAGCCCTGCACCAGGCTGGTTAGACTGAATCTGCAATAGCCAACCAGCTTGGAGTGAAGAAATCAACTGTGGGAGCAATAATTAGAAAATGGAAGACATACAAGACCACTGATAATCTCCCTCGATCTGGTGCTCCACGCAAAATCCCACCCCGTGGGGTCAAAATGATCACAAGAACGGTGAGCAAAAATCCCAGAACCACGCGGGGGGACCTAGTGAATGAACTGCAGGGAGCTGGGACCAATGTAACAAGGCCTACCATAAGTAACACACTACACCACCATGGACTCAGATCCTGCAGTGCCAGACGTGTCCCACTGCTTAAGGCTGTACATGTCCGGGCCCGTCTGAAGTTTGCTAGAGAGCATTTGGATGATCCAGAGGAGTTTTGGGAGAATGTCCTATGGTCTGATGAAACCAAACTGGAACTGTTTGGTAGAAACACAACTTGTCGTGTTTGGAGGAAAAAGAATACTGAGTTGCATCCATCAAACACCATACCTACTGTAAAGCATGGTGGTGGAAACATCATGCTTTGGGGCTGTTTCTCTGCAAAGGGGCCAGGACGACTGATCCGGGTACATGAAAGAATGAATGGGGCCATGTATCGTGAGATTTTGAGTGCAAACCTCCTTCCATCAGCAAGGGCATTGATGATGAAACGTGGTTGGGTCTTTCAACATGACAATGATCCAAAGCACACCGCCAGGGAAACGAAGGAGTGGCTTCGTAAGAAGCATTTCAAGGTCCTGGAGTGGCCTAGCCAGTCTCCAGATCTCAACCCTATAGAAAACCTTTGGAGGGAGTTGAAAGTCCGTGTTGCCAAGCGAAAAGCCAAAAACATCACTGCTCTAGAGGAGATCTGCATGGAGGAATGGGCCAACATACCAACAACAGTGTGTGGCAACCTTGTGAAGACTTACAGAAAACGTTTGACCTCTGTCATTGCCAACAAAGGATATATCACAAAGTATTGAGATGAAATTTTGTTTCTGACCAAATACTTATTTTCCACCATAATATGCAAATAAAATGAAAAAAAAACAGACAATGTGATTTTCTGGATTTTTTTTTCTCAGTTTGTCTCCCATAGTTGAGGTCTACCTATGATGTAAATTACAGACGCCTCTCATCTTTTTAAGTGGTGGAACTTGCACTATTGCTGACTGACTAAATACTTTTTTGCCCCACTGTATAAATGTGGTAGAAGAAATTGTCTATGCTGCAAAATCATTTCACATAAAGAAAATACCTTTAAATCAACCACCACTGATGAATGTTTTCCTATCAAAAGTTTTTTGAATTGTACTACAGAATTCGTGATTTATTTAATTGAATGTGAGTGTAAAAAACAATATGTAGGGAGAACCACGCAACCCTTGCATCTAAGGGTTAATTCCCATAGACACAATATCAAAATTGGTTTCTTACAACACGGTCTCTCTAGACATTTTGCTTTAAAGCATAACAGAAATTCTAATGGATTCAAAATAAGTCCCATTGAGCGTATTCCAAATGATCATCCCGACAGAATCGGGCAATTGAATCGTAAAGAAGTCTTCTGGATTTATAGATTGAACACACTGAAACCAAATGGACTTAACGAGATCACTGAAGTTTTTCTATAATGTTACTTTTTAACAGTGTAATTTTTCTTTAATAATTTTGTATGATAATTTCCTTGCTTTATATTAGAGTATTTCCATAAGAGCATTGGACCAGTAATAGATATAATTCTCTTGTTATATATATATTTTTCATTTTTTTCCCACAAAAACAATATATATAATTGAATATAAATTCCCTCTTTCTTCAACCCACCCGGGTTGCGATCCGGCTCCTATATGTTCTTTTTTGGTGAGATTCCTTGTAGGTCCTCTCCTCATACTTGGTACTAATGGATTCTTCTGAAATCTGTTCAGAATTTCAACCATAGTCATACTCTTTTTGTGTCACATTCCTTTTTTATTCTCACAGTGTTTTTTTTTTGTTTTTTTTTAATTTTATACATACAATTTATATATATATATTTTAATCCTTTTCATATATATTTTTTAATATTTTTTAATCCTTTTTATTTTTTAATCTTTTTCATTTAGTAATAAACACAATTTTTAACCATTTTTATATATATATAAATAGTCTCCTTTTCCAAGCGTATCTTCCTCCAGTATAGTGGTTCTGACTCTGGACTTGGAGTCTTTCTCCTCTTTTTTTCAACGGGTTCGGTATTTCCAGCTTCCCATTTTTTTCATTTTTTGCTCCTTTCCTTTTTTCTTTTTCTTTTTTTAATACAATGTCTTTCCTGCAATAAGAAACAAAAGAAAAAGCATTTCATATGATTGCAAATGGATTAATATACCCTGCGCAGTTTTAACCTCTGAACTCTGACATTTGTCCCACTATCACTTTGGCGCCCAAATTCAAATATTGTATGTATATAACTGGAGATGGCTGTATCTGTTCACTTCATGTCAGCCCCTGAGGAAGAAGTATTAGAAACTTCAAAACGTGTTGGGAATTAAACAGTTAAAACCTTTCATGTTGTACCACTGAACTTTGTCAAGCAGCGCACAGTAAGTCCGAAAAATATCTCATCCATAAGGCGTCACATATTGGTGGCAGAGCGGTGGGATAATCCTAGAGCATTAGTGATTTGGTTTGAGCAATCATTCCTCTCACTAAAAACCTGCACGGTTCCTGCGGGAATCCTGCATCATAGGTTTTGGAGAACAGACTCAGTGGTTACTAGTCCTGAGACATTTGTGTGTACGTGCAAGTTCCCTCCTCTCCATTTTTCTTTTCTATTTTTTATTTGGCAACCATGGCTACGTAGGGAGAATCTTATTATAAGCAGCTCAATAAGGACACCCTGAGGTCTCTGTGCATGTCAAAGCAGATTGACATCGCCGACAAGACCAAAGCCCAGTTGGTCATGGCTCTAGTGCAATGGGATGAGAGCCAGGGCGCAGAAGGCAGTGCCAGTGCCGATGGTGCAGCCGCAGGGGGCCAGATGGTGCAGACCGGCAGCCGGGAAGTCCTGGACCCCTATCTGCAATTGGCCCTACAGCAACACCCTGCCGAAGACCATGTGGGATGTCTGCAGCTGATCCAGCTATACCGGCAGGAGGCCCAAGCCGAGCGCCAGGCGCAGAGGGCCCATGAACTGGAGCTGCTCCAGCGGAGGTAGAATGCCCCCACAGCTCGAAGCAGTGAGCCCAGCAGCGTCCAGAGTCCTGAACCCCGGCCAGAGCATTTTCCCGTGATGGAAAAGGACGGGGACTTGGACACGTTCTGCGAGCCTTTGAGAAAGCCTGCAGACAGTACCAGCTGGATAAGGTCCAATGGGCCAGGTACTTGACTCCAGGGCTAAAAGGCAAAGCTCTGGAGGCGTTTGCTTCTCTTCCGTCAGAAGACGACAACGACTACGATGCCATAAAGCAGGCCCTGATCGCCAAATACTGGCTGACACCTGAGGTCTACCGAAAGAAGTTCTGGAACCTCCAACGTGGCCCACACAATAGCTATAGTGATGTGGTGCAAGGACTCAGGACCTACTTTGACCTGTGGATACATGGACTGCCCGTTGATTTCTTTGAGCAGCTACGGGACCTGATGATCAAAGACCAGTTCCTGCATCTCTGCCCAGCTGAGGTCCGACAGTTCATCCTGGACCGCGAACCAACGAACGCGGACAAAGCGGCGCAGATCGCCGACAACTACGAGGCCAACTGGAAGCCAGAGACGCGGAGGCCAGTCACCACCAGCTGGAGAGGGGGTAAGCCTGCAACCAACCCCAGTGCCCCAGCTAGCCGTCTCTCTGGAGGCCCTGTCCCTGTTGCCAACACCAGGCCTACTACTGACAGTCACCTGTGTTTCAACTGCAATTGGACTGGTCACTTCCGTCACGCCTCTCCGGAAAAGCCGAAGAACCCCCCAGCCAAGGCCTCTGGGCCCAACGCCTCTGTTCTTTTGGTGGGAGGTGTGGTTGGGAGGATTGACGACAACATTCAACCTGTTCAGGTGGGGGCCCGTCTTGCTACAGGCCTCAAGGACACCGGGGCTGAACAAACCCTCATCCATCCTGGACTGGCGGCCCCTGAAGAGTTTGTTGAGGGGAAAACCCTGACTGTCACCGGGATCGGGGGTACCCGCTGTCCCTTACCAGTGGCCCGGGTATTTCTTGATTGGGGTGCTGGGAGCGGGTTGAGGGAAGTGGGAGTGTCTGAAAACCTGCCCACTGATGTTTTATTGGGGACTGACTTGGAGAGGATGGTTGCATACTATGTCCCTGACACCCGCCCCAATCTGATAATAAGGGTAACGTTAACCCTGGTGTTGATGATGATGGGAAACTGAATGTGTTACCTGCTAATGCCTTGATGAGTAATGATTAGTGTTGAGCATTCCGATACCGCAAGTATCGGGTATCGGCCGATACTTGCTGTATCGGAATTCCGATACCGACTTCCGATATTTTTTCAATATCGGAATTCGGCATCGGAATCGGAAGTTCAGTTGATTGACGGCCTGACGTCATCATGATGCGCGGTGTGTGCGCATCATGATGCGCCGTCATTTCGGGCCTTCCGGGGGTCTCTGCCGGCCTGCCGGGGGGCTGTGCCGGCCTGCCGGGGGGCTGTGCCGGCCTGCCGGGGGGCTGTGTGGACTGCCCGGGGTCTGTACCGGCCTGCCGGGGGGCTGTGCCGGCCTGCCGGTGGTCTGTGCACCCTGTGGGGGTCTGTACCGGCCTGCCGGGGGGCTGTGCCGGCCTGCCGGGGGGCTGTGCTGATGTCCGGGGGTCTGTGCAAGCATCGTCCGATGGGACTACAAGTCCCATCGGGCGATGCCTGCTACCATGACAGTGATTGACACATTAGCCAATGATGGGACAGTAGTAGTCCCATCATCCGGCTAATGTGTTAAATGTTAAAAAAAAAAAAAAAAAATACTACATACATACTACATGCTGCATACATACTACATATATACTACATACATACTACATACATGCTACATACATACTACATACATACTACATACATACTACATACATACTACATACATACTACATGCATGCTACATATATACTACATGCTACATACATACCACATACATACTACATGCATGCTACATATATACTACATGCTACATACATACCACATACATACTACATACATGCTACATATATACTACATGCTACATACATACCACATACATGCTACATACATGCTACATACATACTACATACATACTACATGCATGCTACATACATACTACATACATACTACATGCATGCTACATACATGCTACATACATACTACATGCTACATACATACTACATATATACTACATACATACTACATATATACTACATACATACTACATACATACCACATATATACTACATATATACTACATGCATGCTACATACATACTACATGCTACATACATACCACATACATACTACATACATGCTACATACATACTACATGCATGCTACATACATACTACATGCTACATACATACCACATACATACTACATACATGCTACATATATACTACATGCATGCTACATACATACTACATATATACTACATGCATGCTACATACATACTACATGCATGCTACATACATACTACATACATACTACATGCTACATACATACCACATATATACTACATACATACAATACATTCATACAATACATACATAGACATACAGTACATATAACATAGAGTAACATACTTACCAATACTTGTCACATTGTTCCCCGAAGCCATTGTCGTCTACGGAATAAATATTAACATAACAAACCACAAAAATACTCACCCACGATCCGAAGCAGTCCACGAGTGTGTCCCACGACGATCTTGGGTAGAGAACTGCAGCATCAGCTGTTGCTGCCGTTCTCTACGGGCTGCAGGAATCCAATGACGGAAGGTAGGTATCCTTCCGCACTGTATTCCTCCGCCACTTAAAAAAAAAAAAAGTCCCTAGTCTCACTTTATGCCATTGCTGTGTGGGAAATTCCCACACAGCAATGGCATAAAGTGAGACTAGGGACTTTTTTTTTTTTTAAGTGGCGGAGGAATACAGTGCGGAAGGATACCTACCTTCCGTCATTGGATTCCTGCAGCCCGTAGAGAACGGCAGCAACAGCTGATGCTGCAGTTCTCTACCCAAGATCGTCGTGGGACACACTCGTGGACTGCTTCGGATCGTGGGTGAGTATTTTTGTGGTTTGTTATGTTAATATTTATTCCGTAGACGACAATGGCTTCGGGGAACAATGTGACAAGTATTGGTAAGTATGTTACTCTATGTTATATGTACTGTATGTCTATGTATGTATTGTATGAATGTATTGTATGTATGTAGTATATATGTGGTATGTATGTAGCATGTAGTATGTATGTAGTATGTATGTAGCATGCATGTAGCATGCAGTATGTATGTAGCATGCAGTATGTATGTAGCATGCATGTAGTATATATGTAGTATGTATGTAGCATGTAGTATGTATGTAGCATGCATGTAGTATGTATGTAGCATGCATGTAGTATATATGTAGTATGTATGTGGTATGTATGTAGCATGTAGTATGTATGTAGCATGCATGTAGTATATATGTAGTATGTATGTAGCATGTAGTATGTATGTAGCATGTAGTATGTATGTAGCATGCATGTAGTATATATGTAGTATGTATGTAGCATGCATGTAGTATATATGTAGTATGTATGTGGTATGTATGTAGCATGCAGTATGTATGTAGCATGCATGTAGTATATATGTAGTATGTATGTTGCATGTAGTATGAATGTAGCATGTATGTAGTATGTAGTATGAATGTAGCATGTATGTAGTATGCATGTTGTATGTATGTAGCATGTAATTTTTTTTTTTTTTTTTTTTTACATTTAACACATTAGCCGGATGATGGGACTACTACTGTCCCATCATTGGCTAATGTGTCAATCACTGTCATGGTAGCAGGCATCGCCCGATGGGACTTGTAGTCCCATCGGACGATGCCTGCACAGACCCCCGGAGCCTGCACAGACCACCGGCAGGCCGGCACAGCCCCCCGGAGCCTGCACAGTCCCCCGGCAGGCCGGCACAGCCCCCCGGAGCCTGCACAGCCCCCCGGCAGGCCGGCACAGCCCCCCGGAGCCTGCACAGACCACCGGCAGGCCGGCACAGACCACCGGAGCCTGCACAGACCCCCTGGCAGGCCGGCACAGCCCCCCGAAAGGCCCGTACAGACCCCAGAGAGGCTGTACAAGGGCAGGAAAGGGTTTTTCTTATTCCGATACCGGAAGTCCCATAGACTTGAATGGGACTTCCGGTATCGGAATCGGCGATACCGATACTTTTTTTAAAGATCGGCCGATACCATCCGATACGATACTTTGAAGTATCGGACGGTATCGCTCAACTCTAGTAATGATGCAACTAACAACCATTCTTTCCCCAGGAATGATGCTGATGGTGATGTGAATGTACCAAAGCAATCTGACAACCATTCTTTTCCTAGGAATGGTGATAATGATGATGATGATGTATCTGTGCTGACTGAACCTGTTAACCCTTTCTTTGAAACAGTAGATGTGTCCACAGGTACCGAAGTGCTCAGCCTTGTCACTCGGAGTGAGACGGCTGAGGAACCCCTGGCAGGAGCAAGCAACGGTGCTCAATGAAATGGGGAGGTACATGGGGACCAAGAGGAAGGTAATGGCATTCAGCTGACCAGTGCCACCGAGGAAGGTAACTGACCCATAAGTAGCACTGCTCCTGAAGTGCTGGGGGTGGATGGGGAGGTAGGGCCCATGGCAGCGCCGATGGGTGGGTCTGTAGCAATCCCCAGGGAGACAGCATCCATAGCAGCTGTCACATGCAGTCAGAGTGCCCAGATCGCAGGTAGCGCCCTGCCTTCTGGACCCTCTTCTGCTACAGGAGAGACTGAACCAGAGGTGACCCCAGAGCCGGTTCCAGAGGGTCCCAGTAAGGAAGGAACCCTGATGTCACTTCTGGCAGCCTCCAGCAAGGACTTCCAGGCTGCTCTGCACTCAGATGCAAGCCTGGAGAAATTGAGACACCTCGCCGAGACGCCCACCTCCGAGCCTGATAAGGAGAGGGTGTTCTGGGAATGAGGAAGGTTGTACCGGGAGACAGTACCCGGAGATTCCCAAAAGAAGTGGTTGAGGGAAAGACAGCTAGTCGTCCCCCTACAGTTCAGAACTGAGTTGTTGCGGATTGCCCATGAGATTCCACTCGCTGGACACTTGGGGATCAGCAAAACAAAGGCACGGCTGTCTCAACACTTCTATTAGCCCAAGATGGGGACAGATGTAACACAATACTGCCGCTCCTGTGACAATTGTCAAAAGGTGGGTAAGGCCCCTGCTCTTAAGGCTCCCCTTATTCCTTTGCCGGTGATAGAGGAGCCTTGCCATAGAATCGCGGTGGACATTGTAGGCCCGCTGGCCGTCCCCAACAGCTCTGGAAAGCGATACATTCTCACCGTGGTAGACTACGCTACCCGGTACCCAGAGGCAGTAGCTCTGTCTTCAACCAGGGCAGATAAGGTGGCTGACGCACTGGAGACCATCTTTTCAAGGGTAGGATTTCCCAGAGAGAGACTTACCGATCAAGGGACCCAATTCATGTCTCGCCTAATGGAGGCTCTCTGTAAGAAAATGCAGGTGAAGCACCTGGTATCGAGTGCGTGTCACCCACAGACTAATGGTTTGTGTGAACGCTTCAACGGTACCCTCAAACAGATGCTCCGCATGCTGGTTGACACCCAAGGGCGCGACTGGGAGAGGTACCTCCCACACCTGCTGTTCGCTTACAGAGAAGTTCCGCAGGCCTCGACCGGGTTCTCCCCCTTCGAGCTCCTGTATGGCAGGCGAGTCCAGGGACCCCTTGGGTTGATAAGAGAATCCTGGGAAGATGAACCAAACCCCACAGAATTGTCCATCGTGGATTATGTCATGCGCTTCCGTGACAAGATGCAGACCTTGACGCAGTTGGTGCATGACAACATGACGCAGGCTCAGGCTGACTAGAAGCACTGGTACGACCAGAACGCCCGGGAGCGGACCTACCAGGTGGGTCAAAAGGTGTGGGTGCTGGTCCCCGTACCAACAGATAAGCTTCAGGCAGCCTGGGAAGGCCCATACGTCATCCACCAACAGCTCAACCAGGTCACCTACGTGGTCACGCTTGACCATGCTCGGGGTAGGCGCAAGGCCTTTCACGTCAATATGCTGAAGGCGCACCACGAATGTGAAGCTTGCGTCCTACCGGTCTGCAACCTGCCCGAGGATGGGGAGGAAGATCCCCTCCTGGACATGCTGGCCCAAGCCAAGGCCGATGGGTCCATTGAGGACATGGAGATAAGTGGTTTGCTAACCGTATCCCAGCGGTCGCAGTTGATGGAAGCCCTGGAACCCTTCCGGGCCGTGTTCACCAACCGACCTGGGAGGACGGAGTTAGCGGTTCATGAGGTGGACATCGGGAATCACGCCCCACTACGTTGAACACCTTATTGGATCTCTGAGGCGGTGCAACAAGTCATGCGCCAAGAGATCGAGGAGATGTTAAGGCTGGGGGTGATTCGACGGTCAAAAAGCGCATGGGCCTCACCTGTAGTCCTCGTGCCTAAAAGGATTGGACCACCCGGTTTTGCATGGACTACAGGGGGCTTAACGCCATCACAACCTCTGATTCCCACCCGATGCAACACATCAAGGATCTGCTTAAGCGGTTGGCAAAAGCAAGGTACATATCTATCATGGATTTGAGTCGGGGATACTGGCAGATCCCCCTGAGCCCTGAGGCGCAGGAGAAATCCACCTTTATCACCCCCTTTGGACTGTACGAGTCGACAGTTATGCCCTTCGGCAGGAAAAATGCCCCTGCCACTTTCCAGCGGATGGTCAACTACCTGCTCCGGGGACTGGAGGAGTACGCAGTGGCGTACTTGGACGACATCGCCATCTTCAGTTCCACCTGGGAGGAACACCTTCAGCATCTCCAGGAGGTGCTCAAGCGTCTTCACCAGGCAGGCCTGACTATCAAGCCCGGAAAGTGCCAGATGGGCATGAGCGAGGTCCACTACCTGGGGCACCGGGTAGGCGGGGGTTCCATGAGTCCGGAGCCAGAAAAGGTGGACGCAATTGCGTCCTGGCCCACCCCCAGGACAAAGAAACAGGTGAAGTCTTTCTTGGGCACTGCAGGGTACTATAGGCGGTTTGTTAAAGACTATAATGCCCTTGCAAAACCCTTGACCGACCTCACCAAGCAGAGACTACCCGAAACAGTCAACTGGATAGATGACTGTGAGGCGGCTTTCCAAGCTTTGAAAGCAGCCCTGTGCAGCTCTCCAATGTTGAGAGTAGTCGACAGCAGTCGCCCATTTCTGGTACAGACCGACGCCAGCGAGTTTGGCCTTGGTGCGGTGCTCAGCCAGGTCGACTCGGGGAACCAGGAGCACCCCGTGTTGTACCTAAGCCGGAAACTTTTGCCGAGGGAAGTGGCATACTCCACCAGCGAGAAGGAGTGTCTGGCCATGGTGTGGGCACTGCAACGTTTGCAGCCCTACCTGTGCGGGTGCACCTTCACGGTGGTAACCGACCACAACCCTCTGAGCTGGTTGCACACAGTGTCCGGAACCAATGGAAGGGTGCTCCGCTGGAGCCTTGCCCTTCAACAGTACGACTTTACTGTACAACACAAAAAGGGCAGCGAACATGGTAATGCCAATGGGTTGTCCCGCCAGGGCGAACCCGCTGAGGTGCGCATGGCCGATTACCGACAGGTAATGCCTCCGTAGCACCCTCTAAAAGGGGGAGGTGTAATGTAAGAGATGTATGTCAAGTAACATTTGATTTTGTTGGAATCTTCTAGAATCTTCCCTTCCCCCACACACAGATGAAAATCTCCCATTTCACTCGACTGAGGACATTGTAGCTTGTCACATAGCTGCAGCATTCCCCCCTTGCCTCCCCCCTCTCTAGCTGTTGGTAATAGGGCACTTCCTCTATAAGCATTTGTCCTCCACAGCTATCTGCCTGCGTGCAGCTCTGTGAAACCTGAAACTTAAGTGAGAAAGCCTTCTCCTCCCCCCCTCCCTGCAACCAGGAACAAAAGTCTTTTGCTCTCGGAACATGTGACTGAATTAAACAATAGAAAATATTAAAAGAAGCCTAGCGCACACTTCGCTTGTAACAGAGATATGAAACTCACATTTCTGCAAAGAGCATGAAGCCAGCTTTCTAAACCCCTAAGTTTCACGATTCTCAGACTTCCAGAAACTGAGATATGGACTGCTCCCAAATGGAGTGTCCTATCTAGTGCATTCTTGATGTTTTCTTGATGGATTCATTAAATCACAAACAATGATGCCCTATGTGTGTTGGTATGGGCTTTTCTCGTTTAGATATAGTTATTCTAAGTTTTGTAGCCAAATCATAACTTGGAGAGAGGGAGGTTGGACCTCTCCAGACCACCCATTTCATGAGGTCACAGACCCTAGACTATAGGTATCCCCCACCAGATTTCGTCAGTGGAAGCTGAGTTTTGATGTTGAACAGACCTACCCCCATGTCTTGGGATGTTTGGTTGCGGCCCATCCCCCTCCAAGCCACATGGGATGCCTAAAGAGTCATAAACAACTGTGAGTGTACTTTCTGTTTTCATCCATTTTGCTTTATACTTGTATCTGTACATATGTAATGTCTCAACTTTATAGCAACTTTTATATTTGTAATCACTGCCCGACTTTGGGGAATAAATCGTAAAATTATCAGTTTGTCTTCATGCTCTAGGAAATGAACTATGCGCCTCTTTTAGATAATCGCTACTGATTTCAGGGGATTGCCACGGACCCTCTTAATTTAACTCTGTGAGTTAAGAAAAGCGTGGATGGTGGCAGTGTGGTGTGTGCGATTGATTAGGCTAGTTGGCAGGACAGAAGGGTCTTATATTGCTAAAGGGGGGCTGCGGCCACAGCATTGATAATTCCCTTACTGCGGTAGCCTAATTGTCCGTGCACAACAAGCAGCCCGTTCGGCGACTAATTATCCTAGGTGCAGTTCCCTGACTGACCTGAGGGTAAGGGGGGCGCCGGAGAGCTGCGAGTTCCAAAGTGGAACTGAGAAAGTGGGATATACATAAATCCCCGCAGTTCTTGGAAGGTTGTTAGCAGTGGTGGGGCATACAAAATAACCCCCTGTGGTAAATTGTTAGAGCAAGATTAGCTTGCTGTGTTTTTGGTCACATGGTGCCAGTGGTGGGATAACTTAGATAAGCCCGCACTGTGCCTGTGATAGCCGTGTGCCAGCAGTGTGTCGCGTCCCTCCGTCCGCTGATACACCCGTGTCAGTGGTGGGATTGTGACATACTGGTGACACAGGGACCGCTGTCCGTCACGTTTTGGTGGCAGCGGGCCGCCCGTTCGTCACACAGTGGATTTGTAGTCAGAGTAAAATATAACAATAAGGGTACAAGACTTAGAGATATTAAGCTGGAATCTTAGTTGCCGGACAGACCCCAAAGCGCGGCCCCCCGCTCCCTTTGGCAGATCTGTCCCCAGTTCCTTCTTAGATCATCATCGTCTGGTTCTTCTGAGAGAGAGTGAGTGTCTCTGCCATGTGCTGCTGTTCTTAAGCATGCTGGGTTTCTCCCCCTGTGTCAGAGGGTGGGCTAATAATCTCCACCCTTTAGCTCCCTGCAGAACTAATTCCCAATATCTAAGAACTTTCAACAGCATGCAGCATGATCGGATCAGGACATGAGAGGTACCAGTGGATGCGGTTTGTTTTGCCTGTCGTGTGGAGAGCAAACATGGCCAAATTGGGTTACTGTGGAGGGCCAATCTCTATATCTCAGGTCCCAGAGCCCTCACTGACTCAGGAGTTGCACTGCCAGATGCATGATTTCCTCAGGGTCACTCGGATATTTTCCATGAGTCCATAACTCGAAAGATGTGCTCATAATCCATGATCCCAGGATGGAGTCGGGGCGGCTGGGAGAGACAATGGATGTGTATTTCTGTGTCTAGCTTACAGATATACTCTGAATCCACTCCTGTGTCTCCATTCAATGTCAGCAAGCAGTTAATCCTGAATGCTATGTGTTTTCAACTATGCAAGCTTATATCTGGTAACCAGCTTTTCCAATCTCTGCTCTGAATCCACTCCTGTGTCTCCATTCAATGTCAGCAAGCAGTTAATCCTGAATGCTATCTATGTGTTTTCAACTATGCAAGCTTATATCTGGTATATAGTTTTTTCAACTTGCTCTGCTTGCCCCCTTATGTTGTGAGGTCAAGAAACTTTTCAAAGTGCTTTATGATCCATGTAGTGCTGGACATGTGTTTATTTGACCACAACATTTTATTGGGTTATGGTGTCTCAATTTAGTGTGATTGATTATCGAGAAGAGAGGAAAAAAAAAAAATCTTAGCCTTAACCTCCTATATATTCAGACATAGCTAGGGGGAGCATTTATGCAGGGGTGGCATTTATGCACATGTAATCGAAGTACATGTATCAAAGTACTACTGGCAGTTATAACATGGCAGTTAGACAGGGCAGGAGACAGGTAAGACCTTTATATACATCTACTCCCTGTACATTTGGAGCACATCAAATATATACCATATGCATTTGTGTAATTTTTATCCTGGCCGCTGCATTCACACACATCCACCGCCCTGGTATTAACTCTCTACACTCCGTCCATATCGGCCCCTCGTTCCTTTCCTCGCCTATGTATAGCACTCACGCTCTTTTCACATTGTTAAGTTGCACAGATCCAGTCAGTCCCACCATTCAACATCAGAGACGCTCTCACAAATCACCCAACCATTCTCCTAGTTGCAGGAGACATTGCTCCCAACCCTGGTCCCCCATGTTATAGTAAGTCAAACCCCCCAACTGCTACACTCAGAAACCCCTCTAATCTTATTAATATTCCCTGCATGCCATCTGTCTCTATTAATTGTGCACTTTGGAATTCTCGCTCAGTGTGTAACAAACTCTCCTTCATCCATGACTTCTTCCTTTCTAATTCTCTTAACCTCCTGGCTCTTACTGAAACCTGGATCCAGCAGTCAGACACTACCGCTGCTGCTGCTCTTTCATACGGGGGGCTACACTTCTCTCATACCCCAAGATCAGACAATAGAGCAGGTGGAGGCGTTGGTCTGCTCCTATCGCCAAAATGTACCTTTCAGGTTATCCCTCAATTACCCTCACTAGTCTTCCCTTCTTTTGAGGTCCATGCCGTCAGACTCTACACCCCCTTCTCCATGCGAGTGGCGGTGGTGTATCGTTCTCCCGGCCCCTCCCATCAGTTCCTGGATCATTTTGCCACTTGGTTTCCACATTTTCTCTCCTGTGACATCCCTACCCTCATCATGGGAGATTTCAACATCCCCATTGCTCTTCCCCTCTCACCATCTGCTACTCACCTTTTATCTCTAACCTCCTCATTTGGCCTTTCGCAGCTTACTAATTCTCCAACGCATGAAGACAGAAACTCCCTCGACTTGGTCTTCTCTCGGCTTTGTGCAGTGGATGATTTTGCTAACTCCCCTCTCCCGCTCTCTGACCACAATCTTCTTTCATTCTCTATCAAGAACTGCCAGGCTGCTCAGGTCACCCCCACTGTCCAGACTTATAGAAACATACAGGCCATTAACACCCAGAAACTTATGAAGAACTTGCAGTCTTCATTGGCCCCTATCTCCTCCCTCTCCTGTCCTGATTCTGCATTGAAGCATTACAATGAAACACTTCAAAGTGCCCTGGATCAATTTGCACCCACTATAAATAGAACACCACAACGCAGACGGCGACAACCCTGGCGCACGGTGCAAACACGTTTCCTGCAGCGGTGCTCCAGGTGCGCTGAACGTCTGTGGAGAAAATCCAATCTACACGAAGATTTCATCCATTTTAAGTTTATGCTTAGAACATACAACACTGCCCTTCACCTCTCCAAACAAGCCTATTTCAACACCCTCATCACCTCACTGTCCAATAACCCAAAACGTCTCTTTGACACTTTTCATTCTCTACTCAATCCAAGAGTACAGGCCCCAACCACGGAGCTCCGAGCTGACGATCTGGCCAATTACTTCAAAGAAAAAATTGACCAGATTAGACAGGAAATTATCTCCCAATCACCTCATACCATGCACTGTCCTCCCTCCCCCACTGCATCTAGCTCACTCTCTGATTTTGAACCAGTCACAGAAGAAGTAAGCAGGCTCCTTGCATCTTCTCGCCCAAATACTTGCACCAGTGACCCATTTCCGTCACATCTCCTCCAGTCCCTTTCCCCTGCTGTGACCCCTCACCTAACTAAAATATTTAACCTCTCGCTTCTGGTATTTTTCCCTCCTCATTTAAGCATGCCATCATACATCCACTACTTAAAAAACCATCCCTCGACCAAAACTGTGCCACTAACTATAGACCTGTCTCTAATCTTCCCTTCATCTATAAACTCCTGGAACGCCTGGTCCACTCCCGTCTTATCCGCTATCTCTCAGAAAACTCTGTTCTCGACCCTCTCCAATCCGGTTTCCGCTCTTTACACTCCACTGAAACTGCCCTCACTAAAGTCTCTAATGATTTGCTAACAGCTAAATCAAATGGTCATTATTCCATGCTAATTCTCTTGGATCTCTCTGCAGCATTCGACACTGTGGATCATCAGCTCCTCCTCACTATGCTCCGTTCCATTGGCCTCAAGGACACCGTTCTCTCCTGGTTCTCCTCCTATCTCTATGACCGCTCCTTTACTGTATCTTTTGCCGGTTCCTCCTCCTCTCACCTTCCCCTTACTGTTGGGGTCCCTCAAGGATCGGTTCTAGGCACCCTCCTCTTCTCCTTGTACACTGCTCCTATTGGTCAAACAATCAGTAGATTTGGTTTCCAGTACCATCTCTATGCTGATGACACCCAATTATACGCTTCTTCTCCTGACATCACGCCAGCCTTTCTAGAAAATACCGGCAATTGTCTAAATGCTGTGTCTAATATCATGTCCTCACTATATCTGAAACTGAACCTGTCAAAGACTGAACGCCTGGTGTTTCCTCCCTCTACTAATGTACCTATACCCGACATTGCCATTTCTGTGTGTGGTTCCACTATTACTCCTCAGCAACAGGCCCACTGTCTTGGGGTCATACTTGATTCCGAGCTTTCCTTTGCCCCCACATTCGATCACTGGCTCGCTCTTGTCATCTGCACCTCAAAAACATTTCTAGAATTCGACCTTTTCTTACTTTTGACTCTGCAAAAACTCTTACTGTTTCTCTTATTCATTCTCGTCTTGACTATTGTAACTCTCTTCTAATCGGTCTCCCTCTTACCAAACTCTCCCCTCTCCAATCTGTCTTGAATGCTGCAGCCAGGATCATATTCCTCACCAATCGTTACACCGATGCCTCTACCTTGTGCCAGTCATTACACTGGCTACCCATCCACTCCAGAATTCAGTATAAACTTATTACCCTCACCCACAAAGCCCTCCATAGCTCAGCACCACCTTACATCTCCTCCCTTGTTTCAGTATACCACCCTACCCGCGCCCTCCGTTCTGCTGATGACCTGAGGTTAGCATCCTCAATAGTCAGAACCTCCCGTCTCCAAGACTTTACACGTGCCGCGCCAATTCTTTGGAATGCACTTCCCAGGTCAATACGATTAGTCCCCAATCCCCACAATTTTAAGCGTGCCCTGAAAACGCATTTATTCAGACTGGCCTATTGCCTCAACACATTAACCTAATCTATCCCTGTGTGGCACAGCCAAAAGTTTTACCATAACCAGATTTCCCGCATCATGTTCCCACATGCTTTATGCATCCATTAGCCCTCTGTGTTTGTATTGTTACACACTTAACATTATGGCTGGTCCATACAATCAGGGCAACTGTTACCACCCACCTTTCGTGTCTACCTCTTTCCTAATAGACTGTAAGCTTGCGAGCAGGGCCCTCTTTCCTCTTGGTATTTGTTATAATCTACTGTATGTGATTATTGTTATGCTGTAATGTCTATTGTCTGTTCAAATCCCCTCTGAAATGTAAAGTGCTGCGGAATATGTCGGCGCTATAAAAATAAAATTTATTATTATTATTATTATTATTATTATTAATTGAAGCCCCCAGGCCCCTTCCTGCCCCATGCTGGCGTGGCTCCTTCTCAAGCTTTGAAGTTCTGTTTTGGGCCTTATCTCATTATCATGCTAAAAGGCCTTTCTATTCAACATTGGGCACTAAATCCTGCTTTGGTCATCACAGACACGAACATGAAACCAGATATTATACTGATGAATGATATGAGGTGTGGCAAAGAAGATCCAAGACAACATGCTCAGAAGGGAGGTAAGAAAATTTCTAAAACAATCAACAGGGAGGAGATTGGAACAAAGCAAAATTCTCTAAAATGCATGCTTGCAAACGCCAGTAGCCTGACAAACAAGATGGAAGAATTAGAAGCAGAAATATCTACAGGTAACTATGACATAGTGTCACGGTCACGCATGGCTGGACACAGCGCCTCCAGCAGGGCGGATTTAGATGACACGTGTGACCCTGGATACACCGCCTCCAGTCTGGCGAATTTAAATAATAAAACGTGCAGCTGGATACGCCGCCTCCAACAGGCGAATTTCGGAAGTACACGTATGTCTGGAAACCCCGCCTCCAGTAAGGCGAATTTAAACAATAAAGAGAAAACCTGGGTAACAATAACAAAGGTGGCCCTGCGATAGGGAACGGGGACGTGGAGACCTCCTGCACTCCCCTGAGACAGTGTCTCTACACTCCTAATGTTCCCTAGGCCGGTTACGCACCGGGCGCCGCTCAATATACCTTTAAACCCTAGCTCGCCCTCCACCTACCCCTTTCTAGTGTAGTGGATGGTGCGGAAACTAATCCCACCACTGCACTAAACACACATAAGAAAAAGAGACAAAACAGGGGAACACAACTTAGCTTTGCTCTGTTGCTTATGCTCCCATCAACAGAGCCCACCACCTGTGTGCATCTTTTCCTCCTACAGGATCCAACATCATAGTGCAGCCTTGGAGCAGCCAGAGTCCACCACGCGCATGCAGCTGTCCAGAAACAGAGTCCAGCATATGAGTCCAGCTTTCCAACAAAAGAGTCCAGCATCTTGAGTCCAGCTTTCCAGCAAGCAAGTCCAGCATCATGAGTGCAGCTCTACACCATAGCTGCCACTCCACCAAGCCATGCAAGAACTCCTTGCTGACACCATAGCTGCAACTCCACCAAGCCATGCCAGCCCTCTTTGCAGACACCATAGCTGCCACTCCAGGACTCTCACTGAGCTGCCCGGGACTCTCCTTCAGCTCCATCCTTCACCCAGGCTTGCTTGTAACTGAGAAACTATCACCAACAGTGATTACCACACCTGTGACTCTTTTATAGCAGAGCCAGCAATCACACCTGATTTATAATTACGAGCACAAAACTAAAGAAACAGAGTGCAATGACGCTCACCACCACCGGGGGGGGCAAATTTAGAACAAAAGACACCACAGTGCAATAATCCTAATGGCCACTGGGGGCAAAAAACAAACTTTGGCACACAGCCAAAGGAAAAAAAAAGGTTACTTGTGCATTTTCTCTGTCATATCCAACCTGGATCATGACAGTACCCTCCCCTTAATGAGGGGCCTCTGGACCCTCAAGACCGCTCCTTATTAGGGAACCACCTACAGCGGGGACGCCCAGATCGAGAGTTCACCGCAACAACTACCTGACACTTCAGGTTAATGACAAACGCACCGCTGGTATAGGCAATGTATGTTCTGGAGGAACCACACATTTCCAAAGCGCCAACCTGGGGAACGAGTTATGTATGTGTATGTTCGGTATGAGCTGGTAAGACTCCGCAACACACTTCCACAGGATGTTTTTTGGTGGCCACCCATACATGCTCGTTCACACACAGGTCCAGACCTGAACGTTTATTGCCACACATTCGTTTGTCATAATTCGGTAAACTCATTCTGGGATCGACAACAGAGGTTTCCCCCTTGTCACCATTTACACCACGAGGTCTGCGCCTCCCAGCGTTGGCTAATGGCGAGGGTTGAGATTTGCCCCTACTCCCCCGCAGAGCACCTGCTGCTCACACCAGAGAGGGAGGGGTCTGGGATATGGAGGAAAAATACACTCCCTGGTCGCCTTCCTCCACACGACCAGGAGGGGGCGGTGTTATGAATGAGTCACCGTAGGAGGCAAAAACAGAAATACTAGCCAAGTCCAGAAAACCAGAGAAGTTGGCAGCTATCGGATTGCAGACCCCTGAACCTATCAACAACAACTAGCAGTAGCCGTGGGGGGTTCCTACGGTGCCCTAGACCCCTCGATCACAGCCGGAGAACTAAATAGCCTAAAGACAGAAAGGGAAATCTAAACTGCCCCAGAGCAGACCCCAAAAGCAATAGGCAGCCCCCAACATATAATGACGGTGAAGCAAGATGAAAAAACACTCACACAGATAGAAAGATAGGCTGAGCAAATGATGGGGCCCAAGCTAACTAAATAGGACAGGATAGAAAAGCTGCTGTCTGCAATCCACCAAAACCCTATCAAAACAAGAGCCAACAGACTGATAGGGAAAAAAGCCCTGAAGACGCTAGGCTTCAAAAAGACTATATCAGTACTCAGGTATTTTCTGAAGACAGAGCAAAAAGGAATTCAGCTCACCCCAGCAGGGAATGGCAGAAATCCAGAAAAACAATGCAAAACAAAACCAAAACACAAATGCAAAAAGCAGAGCAGAAAACTTAGCTTTTGAGGAGCAGGAATCAGACTGGTCTGCAAGAATCCCTCAGAGAAATCACCCGCAAGGCAGAAGGGCGTTGGCTGCCTTATATCCAGTCAGCAATTCCAGTCACCCAGTCATCATCATTCTGCTCAGGTGCTTGGTAATCAGCCTCACTACCTTCCTTCACCAGAAGAGGGAGTTCATCAGACCTCAATGGTGAAGGGGAAAATGAACTCACAACAGGGCGGCTTCTTTGGTGGTATGGAAGATTTGGCGTGAGCCCCAAGGACTATAACACCAGTCTGCTCACTACCGGGACGTACCCCTTCACTTTGGGGAGCCCCAGACAGCACCATGGGGACACCAACTCCACCCACCTGTCTGGGTGCGTCCGCCAGTATGAGCAAGTCCCGCTCCCCAGCAGCGACTCTAGGGGGCTTCATTGCCAGCCACTATTTGATTTTCTGGTTGAGTCAGGGGGAAGGCCCCAGACCCTGGTTATCGCTGCTGGATCTGCTTACACACCATGCAGATCCTCACTCACCTCAGTGAGGCCCAGCAGCAATTGCTCACAGGTCTGAACATGGCCCAAAGCTCACCAGAAAAAAAATGTAAGGTTGTTGATGTCACGGTCATGCATGGCTGGACACAGCGCCTCCAGCAGGGTGGATTTAGATGACACGCGTGACCTTGGATACACCGCCTCCAGTTGGGCAAATTGAAATAATAAAACGTGCAGCTGGATACGCCGCCTCCAACAGGCGAATTTCGGACGTACACGTATGTCTGGAGACCCCGCCTCCAGTAAGGCGAATTTAAACAATAAAGGGAAAAAAACCTGGGTAACAATAACAATGGTAGCCCTGCGATAGGGAGCGGGGACATGGAGACCTCCTGCACTCCCCTGAGACAGTGTCTCTACACTCCTAACGTTCCCTAGGCCGGTTACGCACCGGGCGCCACTCAGGATACCTTTAAACCCTAGCTCGCCCTCCACCTACCCCTTTCTAGTGTAGTGGACGGTGCGGAGACTAATCCCACCACTGCACTAAACACTCATAAGGAAAAGAGACAAAACAGGGGAACAAAACTTAGCTTTGCTCTGTTGCTTACGCTCCCAGCAACAGAGTCCACCACCTGCGTGCATCTTTTCCTCCAACCGGATCCAACACCATAGTGCAGCCTTGGAGCAACCAGAGTCCACCACGCGCATGCAGCTGTCCAGAAACAGAGTCCAGCATATGAGTCCAGCTTTCCAACAAAAGAGTCCAGCATCTTGAGTCCAGCTTTCCAGCAAGCAAGTCCAGCATCATGAGTGCAGCTCTACACCATAGCTGCCACTCCGCCAAGCCATGCAAGAACTCCTTGCTAACACCATAGCTGCAACTCCACCAAGCCATGCCAGCCCTCCTCGCAGACACCATAGCTGCCACTCCAGGACTCTCACTGAGCTGCCTGGGACTCTCCTTCAGCTCCATCCTTCACCCAGGCTTGCTTGTAAGTGAGGAACTATCACCAACAGTGATTACCACACCTGTGACTCTTTTATAGCAGAGCCAGCAATCACACCTGATTTATAATTACGTGCGCAAAACTAAAGAAACAGAGTGCAATGATGCTCACCACCACCGGGGGGCAAATTTAGAACAAAAGACACCACAGTGCAATAATCCTAATGGCTACCAGGGGCAAAAAACAAACTTTGGCACACAGCTAAAGGAAAAAAAAAGGTTACTTGTGCATTTTCTCTGTCATATCCAAAATGGATCATGACACATGGTGGGAATAACCGGACATGGTTAGATGAAAGCTATGACTGGGCAGTTAACTTACAGGGTTACAGTCTGTTTAGAAAGGATCGTAAAAATCAGAGTGGTGGAGTGGTTTGTCTTTATGTAAAGTCTTGTAAAAAGTCCACTTTAAGGGAAGATATTAGCGAAGGGAATGAGGATGTCGAGTCCATATGGGTCGAAATACATGGAGGGAAAAATAGCAACAAAATTCTCTTTGGGGTCTGTTACAAACCCTCAAATATAACAGAAATCATGGAAAGTTTACTTCTAAGGCAGATAGATGAAGCTGCAACCCATAATGAAGGCCTTGTTATGGGGGACTTTAACTACCCGGATATTAACTGGGAAACAGAGACCTGCGAAACCCATAAAGGCAACAGGTTTCTGCTAATAGCCAAGAATAATTATCTTTCACAATTGGTGCAGAATCCAACCAGAGGAGCAGCACTTTTAGACCTAATACTGCAGGTTGTTGGGCATCTAGGAAATAGCGACCACAATATTGTACAGTTTCACTTGTCTTTCGCTAGGGGGACATGTCAGGCTACTTTCACACTTGCTTCTTTTCCAAGCAGTGCACGGTGCCGCTCAGCCCCGCCCCCTGCCGGCTCCCTGCCTGCCCCCTCCGGTCATCGCCGCCTACTATCGCACAAGCACGCATGTGTTCTGCGCACCCTATCTTTAGCATTGGGTGCGCAGATCGTGCGCTGGCCGTGCGCTAGTAGTATTTTGGCGTGCGCTGCGCACTTTTGAAGGTGCGACGAGCGTGCCAAAATGCAACATGCTGCGTTCGGCGCACACCAGCGCACCTTCAAAAGTGCACAGCGCACGCTAAAATCCTACTAGCACACAGCCAGTGCACGATCTGCGCACCCTATGCTAAAGATAGGGTGCGCAGATCGCATGCAGCTGTGTGCGATAGTAGGCGGCGATGACCAGAGGGGGCGCGCAGGGAGCCGGCAGGGGACGGGGCTTAGCGATGCCATGCGCTGCTTGAAAAAGAAGCAAGTGTGAAACCAGCCTGGGAGTCACAAAAACACTGAACTTTAGGAAGGCAAAGTTTGACCAGCTTAGTGATGCCCTTAAAAGAAAATAAATGGGAAAAGTTTAAGAACATCCTTAATAGGCACTGTAAGCGGTTTATACCTTGTGGGAATAAAAGGACAAGAAATAGGAAAAACCCAATGTGGCTAAACAAAAAAGTAAGAGGGGCAATTAACAGTAAAAAAGAAAGCATTTAAACTACTAAAGCAGGATGGCACCGTTGAAGCTCTAAAACTATAAGGAGAAAAATGCTTTATCTAAAAAAATAATTAAAGCTGCCAAAAAGGAAACAGAGAAGCACATTGCTAAGGAGAGTAAAACTAATCCCAAGCTGTTCTTCAACTATATCAATAGTAAAAGAATCAAAAGTGAAAGTGTAGGCCCATTAAAAAATTGTGAGGAAAGTATGGTTGTAGATGATGAGGTAAAAGCTAATATATTAAACACCTTCTTCTCCACGGTATTCACGGTGGAAAATGAAATGCTAGGTGAAATGCCGAGAGACAAAGAAAACCCTATATTAAGGGTCACCAATCTAACCCAAGAAGAGGTGCAAAACCGGCTAAATAAGATTAAAATAGATAAATCTCCGGGTCCGGATGGCATACACCCACGAGTACTAAGAGAACTAAGTAATGTAATAGACAAACTATTATTTCTTATATTTAGAGACTCTATAGCGACGTGGTCTGTTCCACAGGACTGGTACATAGCAAATGTGGCACCAATATTCAAAAAGGGCTCTAAAAGTGAACCTGGAAATTATAGGCCAGTAAGTCTAACCTCTATTGTTGGTAAAATATTTGAAGGGTTTCTGAGGGATGTTATTCTGGATTATCTCAATGAGAATAACTGTTTAATGCCATATCAGCATGGGTTTATGAGGAATCGCTCCTGTCAAACCAATCTAATCAGTTTTTATGAAGAGGTAAGCTATAGACTGGACCAAGGTAAGTCATTGGATGTGGTATATCTTGATTTTTCCAAAGCGTTTGATACCGTGCCACACAAGAGGTTGGTGCACAAAATGAGAATGTTGGGTCTGGGCGAAAATGTGTGTAAATGGGTAAGTAACTGGTTTAGTGATAGAAAGCAGAGGGTGGTTATAAATGGTATATTCTCTAACTGGGTAGCTGTGACCAGTGGGGTACCGCAGGGGTCGGTGTTGGGACCTATTCTCTTCAACATATTTATTAATGATCTGGTAGAAGGTTTGCACAGTAAAATATCGATATTTGCAGATGATACAAAACTATGTAAAGCAGTCAGTACAAGAGAAGATAGTATTCTGCTACAGATGGATCTGGATAAGTTGGGAACTTGGGCCGAAAGGTGGCAGATGCAGTTTAACAATAATAAATGTAAGGTTATACATATGGGAAGGAATCAGTATCACCATTACACACTGAACGGGAAACCACTGGGTAAATCTGACATGGAGAAGGACTTGGGGATCCTAGTTAATGATAAACTTACCTGGAGCAGCCAGTGCCAGGCAGCGGCTGCCAAGGCAAACAGGATCATGGGGTGCATTAAAAGAGGTCTGGATACACATGATGAGAGCATTATACTGCCTCTGTACAAATCTCTGGTTACACCGCACATTGAGTACTGTGTACAGTTTTGGGCACCGGTGCTCAGGAAGGATATAATGGAACTAGAGCGGGTACAAAGGAGGGCAACAAAATTAATAAAGGGGATGGGGGAACTACAATACCCAGAGAGATTAGCAAAATTAGGATTATTTAGTCTAGAAAAAAGACGACTGAGGGGCGATCTAATAACCATGTATAAGTATATAAGGGGACAATACAAATATCTCTCCAAGGATCTGTTTATACCAACGAAGGTGACGGTCACAAGGGGGCATTCTCTGCGTCTGTAGGAGAAAAGGTTTTTCCACCAACGTAGAAGAGGATTCTTTACTGTTAGGGCAGTGAGAATCTGGAATTCCCTGCCTGAGGAGGTGGTGATGGCGAACTCAGTCGAAGGGTTCAGGAGAGGCCTGGATGTCTTCCTGGAGCATAACAATATTGTATCTTACAGTTATTGTTAGGTTCTTTAGAAGGACGTAGATCTGGGGATTTATTCTGACAGAATTTTAGAGGCTGAACTAGGTGGACCAATGTCTTTTTTCGGCCTTGCTTACTATGTTACTATGTTACTGTTACTGTAGTGATGCCAGCATGATTGATTCTTCTTGGGTCAGGGGCGAAGAAAGTGTCACGGTCCCATCTTTATGGAACGCTATGGTCGACTTCAGCTTCTGCAGTAGGTCCACTCCAAGCAGATTGAGTGAGCAGGTCCTTGACACCACAAACTGGGACAGGATGGAGTGTCCTGGCTGTGTCCACACACTCAGGGGCTTTGTAAGCTGGGAATGTCTGACTTGACCATCAATCCCCATGCAAGACACAGAGGATTCTGATAGGCAGGTGGGGTCAGGGAGTTCCTCATGTCTCATCACACTTCTGGCTGCACCAGTGTCCACAAGAAAAGATCTGACAACGCCACCCACTTTCAGGGTAATTTGGGGTATTGGTCCCATCGGTGGGGTTTTACATGGTAGGAGCATGGTGTCTTGCGGACCTGGCTTGTCCCTGTCCGATGGACGTGGTTCTTCACTGCTTTCTGTGTTTCTTCCTTGGCCTGTTCCTCTGAGCAATGTCCTTTTGTTGTGGGGGTGCTCTGCACTGGTTCCGGAAATGGCCAAGTTTGCGACAGTTGTAACACCTGACGTTTATTCTGTCCTTATACCGTGATTGTTCATCTGGGTCTGTGGCCACCATCAGGGGGGGTTGTCTTTCACACTCCTGGTTGGGAATCAATTCCTCTGGCTACTGTGAGCAGGGTTTCCATTGCTATTGACCTGTACTCAGGCCTGGCTACTATCAGGAGTTTCCTGATTGGTTCTTAGTCCATGCAACATGTGCCAACATTTGTCTGTGTATCCAATCATGAATAGTGAAGCCCAAATCTTGGAAAACTTGCATCACTCTGCCATAAAACTTCTCTACAGACTCTGTCTTGTATTGGCTCATGTCATGTAAACTGAGGGCTTGTCCTGCCTGTCTGCCTTTGGCCCACTATCTGAGCTGCTCAATTAGATTTGGTCCTGACTCCCAGGCGTGCACATCTAATTCTGCTGGAAGCTTGAAGTGTTCCTTCATGATTGGCCACAATGCATCACCTGCTTTTATTTCCATTACGGCCCAGAGATCAATCCAGGTTGCAGAATATGTTTGCTGGTTCTGCTGCATTCTTTGGTAAAATGACATGGGGTGCATCTCTGGGTCTGGAAGATTATTCAGAATACTGGTCACCAGACTTGGGGTGAAGGGCACATAGTGTAAGGTTGATGCCTCTATTTGCCCCTGCCTTCTTGGTGCCTGTGAGTTTCTTTCCCTAGCACTGGGCAGCATGTATGACATTCCCTCTTCATCTTCATCAGAGAAGCTGTGATATTGTGTGCTTGGGTCATGCACTGGCTGATGTTTGAACTTAGAAGTTGCCCTGCTGCATGGGTATGTCCCCCCCTTGCTGGTGCTGCAGTGCTGCTCGGTAATGAGGTTTGTAACTAATAAGTCATGTCAGACTAACTTAATTTCCTTCTATGACGGAATCACTGATTGGGTGGATCATGGAAATGCTGTAGATATAGTATATCTTGTCTTTAGCAAAGCATTTGACAAAGTATCTCACACAATCCTTATTGAAAAAATGACTAGGTATGGAATGGACAAGGCAACTGTTAGGTGGATTCATAACTGGCTTAGTGATCGGACCCAAAGAGTGGTCATAAATGGTTGCACATCCAGTTGGAAGAATGTCTCAAGTGGTGTACCACAGGGCTCTGTCCTGGGCCCTGTATTGTTCAACATCTTTATCAATGATTTAGATGAAGGAATTGAGGGTAAACTGATTAAATTTGCTGATGACACAAAGCTAGGAGGGATAGCTAATACTAGAGAAGAGAGAGAGAAGATTCAAAAAGATATAAATAAACTGGAGCAGTGGGCAGCAACTAACAGAATGGTTTTTAATAGGGAAAAATGCAAAGTACTACATCTGGGCAATAAAAATGAAAAAAGCATATACAGAATGGGAGGAATAGGGCTAAGCAACAGCACATGTGAAAAAGACTTGGGTATACTAATAGATCACAAACTGAATATGAGTCAACAGTGTGATGCAGCAGCAAAAAAGGCAAATGCAATTCTAGGATGTATTAACAGAAGCATTCAGTCTAGATCACGTGAAGTCATTATTGCCCTCTACTGCTCTTTGGTCAGACCTCATCTGGAATACTGTGTCCAGTTTTGAGCGCCACATTTTAAAAAAGACATCAACAAACTGGAGCAAGTTCAGAAAAGAGCGACCAGAATGGTGACCGGTCTGCAAACCCTGTCTTATGAGGAAAGGTTGCAGGATTTGGGAATGTTTAGCCTGCAAAAGAGAAGACTGAGAGGAGATGTAATAACTGTCTACAAATATCTTAAGGGCTGTCACATGGCAGAAGGATCATCTTTATTCTCATTTGCACAAGGAAAGACTAGAAGCAATGGGCTGAAACTGAATGGGAGGAGACACAGATTAGATATCAGAAAAAACTTTTTTACAGAGTGATCAATGAGTGGAACAGGCTGTCATGAGAGGTGGTGAGTTCTCCTTCAATAGAAGTCTTCAAACAGAGGCTGGACAGATATCTGTCTGGGATGATTTAGCGAATCCTGCTTTGAGCAGGGGGTTGGACCAGATGGCCCAGGTCACTTCCAACTCTACGATTCTATGATTCCTCATCAGTGTCTGCAGCTACAATCCTCTTCTCCCAATATCATAACTTGCAATGGTTGTACTGTGCTTGGGATTTAGAAGGTGCCTTTTGCCACTGGCACAGGATACAGGGACTTCACATTGTTTGGATTGGGCGTTGGCCCAGCTGGTAATAATGAAGAAGGAAAGGGAGGAGAAGGGAGGTGTGAAAAAGAATGAGAAGGGAGTGACAGAGGAGGAGAGAGGTGTGAAAGGGGTGTGAAGAAAGAGGAGAAAGGAGTGAGAGAAGGAGGAGGAGAGAGATGTGAAAGAGGAGGAGGAAGGAATGACAGAGGAGGAGAGGAGTGGCAGAGAAAGAGGAGAGGTGTGAAAGAGGAGGAGAGAGGAGCAAAGAAAAAGAGGGAATTCCCCCCTCTGTGCAGCTTGAGAAGGCATGGTTGGAACAATGGTGCCTTCACCCTGTAGTGAGAAGCAGGGAGCGCCACACCCTGTGCAAAATTTCCTATACCATGGACTCTGTTGGGAGCAGACTGCACATGTCTGATATCTCCTGTCCCCATATGGGGGAGGCGCTGATAACTTAAAACCTTTTCCCATCTTGAACACATACAAATCACTTCCTGGTCCGTTCACTTAGCTTTCTGTACCTCCTAAACAATGCAAGTCTGCTGCTACTCTATACCACGCAGTCAGCAACCTAGCTTCAACTAACTTCCCTTTTTCCTTTCAATACATCATGCCATGCCGCAGCCTGAAGACTGCCTGTAAATCCACATGCTTAAATCAACTGTCTAAAATTCTTCACATAACCTTCCTATTCAGCTACTGTGTCTATTCCAAAAACTTCAAAGAAATGGTAATCAAAAACTTCAAAAAAGGTTGAGAAAAAACTTCAAAAACGTTGGTACAAATTCTAACGGCTTAGTCAGTGCGTCTTTGAAAAAGGAAAAAAAAACTAAATCAAAAAGTAGATACAAACTCCTAACACTTCTGTCTGTGCTCGGACGCAGTCAGACACATACACACACTTCCTCTTTTTCTCTGCTGGTGTATCCAAAGTCACTAAAGTCACATATCTAAAAACAAGTAGCTCACAGCAGTCACAGATACAGCTCAGTTCCAGTTCCTCAAAATTTCTATTCTACACTACAGCTAGAAATTAACTCAAAATACAAAAACCAGGAAAGAGAGCAAAAAAACAGATGCGACAGCGTGACTTACCAGAGATATTTCTTTGCTAACAGCAGAAAGGAAGTGTGCAAAATACTTTCTGTTCTAACTCTACATTGAAAGCAACAGCACATTACATTACTAACATGAATAGACGTCCAGGAGAAATCGAAGCCCTCTTTATTATTCTGTGACACGTACAAGCCGTTCTGGTAACCGACAACTGCCAATTACACTGGGCGCTCAGGCGCTCGGGAGTATCACCCTCCGCCCGGGTCTTGCCTGGCTCGCCAGCTACGGGAACCCTGTAATATGCCTCTAAGCTATCACCATCCATGCCTGGAAACCTGGGAGCACCTGTCCTTCCTATGCATGGGAAACCTGTGATAATCCTCTAAGTTATCACCATCCATGCCTGGAAACCTGGGAGTACCTGCCCCTCCTATACACGGGAAGCCTGTGATAACTTATCAAGTGATTTGACTTCCTGTTCTTGGTTTCCCACCAACCTGTTGTGAATTCTCTTTATGGGCTGGTGGTTACTGAAGGTAGTGGGGATGGTCAGATTGACAGGTGTTGCGAGTTCTCTTTCTGGGCTCCCTCTGGTGGTTACTGGGGGTAGTGGAGCTGGTCAGACTGACAGAGGCTTTCCACCTGATAATGATGATTGGAGATCTGCGGTTTCTGACTGGAGTATTTAAGACAGCTGACTTCCTTCAATTCCTGCTGGTGATTTTCTTCCTGTGCCTTCTGAGGTCTGATGTTTCCTGCTCTGTTCCTGCATGGTTCAGCTAAGTGGTTCATTTGCTAATCTTTTTGCATTTGATCTGGTTTTGTCTATCTCTGCTTTGTGCGGGTCAGCTTGCTCCTGCTGGGGCTGTCCTGGATCACGGCCCATATGTTACTGCTTGTGTCAGTTTGTTCTGTCTTCTGTTATATTGGTCTTTTTGCTTTGCTTTCAGTATATACCAGAGTGCTGATATGGTGGGGGCGAAGTTGTGTGACTTCAGTGTTTTTTTGAGCATCAGACGTGTTGGATTTTTTAGGGTTTTTTGCGTGATTGCAGACAGTGTCTTTCATTTCCTGTCTAGTCAGTCTGGGCCCCATCATTTGCTCAGTCTATTTTTCTGCCTGCGTTTGTATTTTCATCTTGTCTCACTGACAATATATGTTTGGGGGCTATCTATTCCTTTGGGGTCTGCTCTGGGGCAGTTTAGATTTCACCTATCTTACTTTAGGCTGAGTTAGCTCTCTGGCTGTGCTGAGGCGTCTAGGGCATCGTAGGTACGCTCCACGGCTACTGCTAGTTGTGTGGATATGATCAGGGGTCTGCAATGCACTTAGTTACCAACCTCTCTGGTTTTCTGTGGCTTAGCTTGTCCTGCTATCCTCCTCGGTGACCCATTCATAACAGAAACCGCAAGCAAAATCAGTCACTGTTCCAACTATCTCCCGGATCTACACAGACATAAAACATATATCCTGTGTGTGCTGCGGCCGTTCCCAAATAGCCTGAGTATTTTGAGTGCTCAAGAAATGACAACTGTACACTCATGGAGACAGAATAACATTCCATCAATACTCTGATGGTTTATTGTACATACATGGTTTTATAATTGCGTATAGAAAGGGGTGGTTAGTTAATTACCATATTGTCAAGCTTCAATGTTATTGGCTATCTAAATATACAGTCATATGTTAAAGTTTGGGCACCCCTATTAATGTTAACCTTTTTTCTTTATAACAATTTTGGTTTTTGCAACAGCTATTTCAGTTTCATATATCTAATAACTGATGGACTCAGTTATATTTCTGGATTCAAATGAGGTTTATTGTACTAACAGAAAATGTGCAATCCTTGTTGTCCATATGACAGCCCATTATTTAAAGCGGTAGGCCATCATTTTGGTCCATTTTATGGTTAACCCCTTCCTATTCAGACTAAATAAATATTTATGCTCTTTTTCTCATACTACATAGATTTTTGTGACTTTACACAACTGCAAATTCCCAGAAATACCAACCTCTCTCTGCAGTCTGGTAGGTCTCCTTCCCTATTATTCCCTTACCCTATGTACTGTGCTTTTTTGAGCAATGTATGGATTTCTCTTCATTTACTTTTGTCATTACACCAACATGTTTGTTTTGTAATTTTTTGGCTATTGTATATACTTTATTTTTTGCATGTCATTTAAAGTGTGTCCTCATTATGTACACCATTTTGATTTTTTGCTTCTATGGTAACTGAAGAAGGCCAAGTGAGGCCGAAACATTTTTTACTTCACTGCATTAAAACACATTTAAATTTATCCAAACTTGAGTGCCAAGTTTACTTTACTTATTCTTTGTTCCTCAGTTAAGGGACCCACATTCTCCTCCCATTTTGTCTTAACTGTAGGTCCAGTAACGGCCTATAAATAAGGGAAATTAGACCTATTTTATCCACTGCTGTAGGAATGGTATCTATTGTGAGAGAGCTATTAATCGGTATGGCATTTATTCTAGATAGTGTAGTATACACATGACGTATTTGCACATACTGATGAAAGACCCTATACGGAAGGATAAAATCGGCCTTTATTTGTTCAAAGCTCTTGAATAATCCATCCCTCAAGATTTGTGATACCAAACACGCCTATCCTCCACTCACTAACAATTTTTGGTTTCTGTAGCTCTGGTAAGTTATAGTTGTGCCATAAAAGAGTATAGTTTGTGCACTTTCTAATCCCCAGAATATTTTTACCCCTATCCCACACGTTATATATTAACTATAGTGTAGGACAGTTTGTCATTTTCTTCAGGCCCCATATCTGGTACAGAGAATGGAAGCTTCCATAAGTAGGTGCCCTGAAATTCCACAATATTTGCCTGTTCCCCATCCATGAAAATACCTTAGCTCCTTTCTAGCATTAATCAGGTCTGCGTATATCTGGAGGGAAGCAAATAGGAGATTTTAGCTGCTCTCTCTTTTTTAGCCTTGGTCCATGTTCCATTAGTATCCCACTGAGGACACATGTGAGTGCTTCCCATTTAAATGGTATGGCAGTATCATCATGCTCATATATCTGAAGGAGTCTATAGTCTCACGAAGGTCTGAGACACAGAGTGAGTCTTTCAGCAGATTATCATTTACGACCCAACATCTCAAGCCTTGGTGGAGTCGGGTATAATCAGATTACAATATACAGGAGCATGATCTGACCAGATAGCAGTTCCTATCTGAGATGTAGGCTGCCATGTAAGCAAGTGATGGCTAAGTAAGGAAAGGTCTATACGGCTATGTGTATTGTGTATAGGAGAATAATACGTATAATCCTTTATGTCTGGATGTAGCATCCTCCATATATCGACCAGTTGGAGAGACTGGAGCACATTCAGCAAAAGCTTTTGCTTGTGATTTATAGTGGTGACTCCGGCCCAGGGAAGCGTCTAAAGAAGAATCCAAGACACAACTAAAGTCACCTCCAATGATGATTATGCCCTCTGCAAAATATTTTATATTGTTTAAGTATCGATGGCATGCCTTAATTTGGTGACATTTAGGGAGATAGAAGTTTGCCAAAGACAACATTTATTTTGGAGTAGATAGAAATCTTATCAAACACATACCTCCCCTCCGTGTCAGACAGTGTTTCTAATATAGTATGCGGCAGTGATTTGTGTCGGCCTATACTCAGCACCTTAGACTTTGAAACAGCATTTGTGCTGTGGTGCCAAGATGAATAATATCTGGCAGTAACTGAGGTATATGATCGCCCCTAAAGTGGGTCTCCTGAAGAAAGAGAAAATGTACGTGTAGTTTATGCATCTGATCAAACACTTCAGCTCTTTTCTCTGGAACATTAAGTCCTCTGACATTCAATGAGCAAGTTTGCAGTTGTGCCATATTATATGGAAAAAAGGAGAGGGGGAAAGGAAAAAGGATAGAAAGATTAAGAGCAAGGAGGAAGCACAGATGTTAGATAGTAACATCTACCTCTCAGTGTCTAAGAGGTATAGATTATGGATATATTGAACACAAGGAAACTGCGAAACAAGCAGATCCCAATGAAAGTCCATAACTGGTGGTTGTCTTTACAGTCGTAAGTCAAACTTTCAGTCCTAGGGATCCTATTAGGGAGAACCGTGGAATATATAGCAAGTAAAGTAATACAGCCGGATATTATAGTAACATAATGTGAGCCCAACTTATATGTCGTTCTAAGATCTAATATGAACTGAGACATTCTAAATAGTCGGAGAGAGGAACATAAAACCCTATTAAACTATATGTAATTATATTCTTAAAGAAACAGCCAAACATCTGCAAACTGTCTCTCTCATCAGGAAAGACAAGTTTCATTTCAGGAGCTCATATGATCGGCAGGTTCCTTTCCCATCTGGGTTCATCACCATCAATTTCCTGCTCCATTGAAAGTCTTATGCAACATGCTGGAATTCTTTGTGGCAATGGTGGAGCAGGTGGCCAGTCAGATATATGGATTCTGGGAATGTCCAGGGCATCACAGAATGTCCTCATGTCACTTGGATCTTTGAAAATATACAGCTGGAATGTGTATCCCCAGGAGTACATCAGGCCATTTTCCCGGAGGGTATTAAGTAGTGGTTTCAATACCTTTCTTTTAGAAAGTGTCATTCAGAAAGGATCTGTGAGCAATTGTATGCGTTTTACAATGAAATCAAAAAGACCCAACTCTCTTATTTTCTTCATAATGGGTTCATTTACACTGAAAAATGTGTGACAGATAATGTCTATTGGACTTTCAGAATCTGAGCCATGATTGTCTAGTGTGCGGTGCGTCCTATCGATCTCCAGCTCCTTATCAATAGGATCACCAAGGATATTATTGAAGAACGTGAGCAGTGTTTGCATTATCGCTTGTGTATTGATGCTTTCAGGTATACCCCTTATCCAGATATTACATGTAAAGCGCCATGGAATAAATGGTGCTATAATAATAAATAATAATAATATTATTGTGATTTTCTTTGTCATCAACCATATTATACAGACTGTTTATTTACTGGCTGTGAAGATCCAGTGTTTAGTTTTGAGCATTTAGATGGTCCAGAACTTGTACAACATCATCCTCTAATCTCTGTACCTTGTCAGTAAGCTGTGACAGGCTATAAGTGAGGGAACATATTTCAGTTTTGTACGTGGTCTACAGCCTTTGTATACAGCTCTGGCAAAAAATAAGAGACCACTGCACAGTTTTATAAAACTCAGCTTCTCTACATGTCTGACAGCCATTCCATTACAGTGTTGTCATGGTCCAGTCTGGAGTTTATCTTCTGCTGTCTTCACTCCGGACTGGTCATGCGGGGGTTAATCTCCCCAGCCTCGTTCTGGAGCTAGCTGGGCTATTTCAATCCCTCACAGCCTGCTGACCAGTGTTAGTGATAGCTCAAGCTTGCAGTTTAGAGCCGCTGACCCTTGTACCCTGGTGATCCTCCTGCCTTTGACTGATATTCTCGTGTATGACCTGGACTGATTTCTGACCCTGTCTCTTGGTATTCGTCTCTGCTGTTACGTTCCCTCTCTGGCATCTGACTCCCTGGCTTGCACCCCGACCACGTATTTTGTCTCACGTTTTGGACCCCGTGCTCATGTTCTGGCTTTGACTCTCGGCTTTGGTATTTTGACTACGTGTATTGCTGCTCCTTCTGGTACGTCTGCTCCTGTTAGTTTCTGACTCGGTTCGTCTGACTATTCTCTCTCGTTACCTGTGGCACCTGTGCTGTTGCTCAGGGTTGCTGCTCTTAGTGTATAACCTCTTCCCTGACCAGCTCCCCCTGGTGGAGGTTTCACTACAAGTGTCAGTTGAATTCCAACCAGAGTACACCTCATTCTACTTAATGTGCTTCTGATTAGGTGATCACCTGAACCAAAGCTTATTTAATGAAGGAAAGTATAAAAACCCTGCTGTGGTGTTCACAATCTTCTTGCAATAGGACAAGCTGGATGGCAAAACAAGTGATAGTAATATCCCTAAAGTAATATGAATGAAAAAATAACTTTTAAACATGCCAAAAGAGTTGAAAAGAAAAGTCTTGAGTGAGGAAAAGAAAGGCTCAATTTTGACTTTACTAGCAGAGGGCTACAGTGAGCGTCATGTTGCCTCCATCCTTAAAAATTCAAAGACGGCAGTCCATTACAAGGTCAAGCAGCAGACATTGGAGACAACAAAGCTACAGACCGGCAGAGGGCAAAAATGACTCTTCACTGACAGGGATGACAGTCATCTTATTCGAATGTCACTCGGCAACCGCAGGATGACATCAAGTGACCTACAAAAGTAATAACAAATGGCAGCTGGGGTGAAGTGCACGGCAAGAACAGTTCGTAACAGGCTCCAAGAGGCAGGGTTCAAGTCATGCAAAGGTAGAAAAAAGCCTTTCATCAATGAGAAGCAAATGAGAGCCAGGCTGAAGTTTGCCAAAGACCATAAGGATTGGACCATAGATGACTAGAGTAAGGTAATCTTTTCTGAAAAGTCTAATTTTCAGCTTTGCCCAACACCTGGTCATCTAATGGTTGGACGGAGACCTGGAGAGGCGTACAAGCCACAGTGTCTTGCACCCACTGTGAAATTTGATGGAGGATAAGTGATGATCTGGGATTGCTTCAGCAAGGCTGGAATTGGGCAGGTTAATCTTTGCAAAGGGCATATGAATCAAGCCACATGCAAGGTTATCCTGAAAAAACAGTTGATTCCTTCTCTTTAGGCAATGTTCCCTGTTGTGAGTTCATTTTCCCCTTCGTCACTGAGGTCTGGTGAACTCCCTATTCTGGTGAAGGAAGGTAATGAGCCTGATTATCAGGCACCTGAACCTGATGAGGATGACTGGCTGAGTGGAGTCACGGACTGGATATAAGGCTGCCGACGCCCTTCTGCCCTGCGGGTGATTTCTCTGTGGACTTCTAGGACACCAGTCTGATTTCTGCTCCTCTAAGCTAAGTTTTTCTGCTTTGCCTGTTTGCATTAGTGTTTTGTTTTTATTTCCTTGCTTTTCTGGATTCTGCCATTCCCTGCTGGGGTGAGCTGAATCTCCTTTTGCCTGTAGCTCTGTCTTCAGAATATTCCTGAGTACTGACATAGCTTTTTTGAAGCCTAGCGTCTTCAGGGCCTTTTTCACTGTCAGTCTGTTGGCTCTTATTTTCATAGGGTTTTTCACGGATTGCAGACAGCAGCCTTCCTGTCCTTTTCTATCTAGCTAGATTGGGCCCCGTCTTTGCTCAGTCTATCTTTCTGCCTGTGTTAGTGTTTTCATCTTGCTTCACCGTCATTATATGTTGGGGGCTGCCTATTGCTTTGGGGTCTGCTCTGGGGCAGTTTAGTTTTCCCCTTTCTTTCTTTAGGCCTAGCTATTTCTCCGACTGTGATTGAGGGGTCTAGGGCATCGTAGGAACCCCCCACGGCTAATGCTAGTTGTGTTGATAGGTTCAGGGGTCTGCAATCCGATAGCTGCCAACTTCTCTGGTTTTCTGGACTTAGCTAGCATTTGTTTTTGCCTCCTACGGTGACTCAATCATAACAGAATCACCCGCCATACCACAGATCCTAGGGTACTCAATAGCAGGAAAGAATTGTGTTTAAAAAAAAAAAAAAAGGTGTGCGTATATTCTTTCCTCTATATCTCTGAGGCCGTAGGGGGAATTTTTTTTTCTCTCAATGGAGATAAAGCAATTGTCTGATCATGTGGAGCAGCTCGCTGCGGAAGTGCGGGGAATTTCCGCCTACCTTGCTCCTTCGCATGCTGTTGAACCAAAGATCCCTACACCTGATGTATTTTTTGGGGATCGAACTAAATTTTTGAGTTTCAAAAATAATTGTAAATTATTTTTTTGCCTTGAAGCCTAACTCGTCAGGGAGCTCTGCGCAGCAGGTTAAAATTGTCATCTCTTTGCTGCGTGGCGATCCCCAGGATTGGGCGTTTTCTTTGAAACCAGATGATCCTATTCTGACTAATGTGAACGCATTCTTTCAAGCTTTGGGGTTGTTGTATGACGAACCTAATGCTATTGATCAGGCTGAAAAGACCCTGTTGGCATTGAACCAGGGTCGAGATTCTGCAGAGTTGTACTGTCAAAAGTTCCGAAAGTGGGCGGTCCTTACTACCTGGAATGATAATGCCTTGGCTGCTCTCTTTCGGAAGGGTTTGTCAGAAGCCGTAAAAGATACTATGGTGGGATTTCCTGTTCCCTCTGGTCTGGATGATTCTATGTCATTAGCCATTCAGGTTGATCGGCGTTTACGTGAACGCAGGATTGCACGAGAGGTGTTGCCACCGGTTGAACAGACGTCTGAACCTATGCAATGTGAGAGTTTTGCTTAAGGCGCAACGTCAGGAGTTCAGAAGGCGTAATAAGCTGTGTTTTTTCTGTGGAGATGCCTCGCATATTATTTCTGTTTGTCCTAAACGAGAGAAACGCTTTGCACACACGTTTTCTGTTGGTGGTGTTCAACCTAAGTTTCTTCTGGCAATTACTCTGATCTGCTCCCTGTCCACATTTTCCGCCAAGGCTTTTGTGGATTCGGGAGCAGCGCTAAACCTAATGGACTTGGATTTTGCTAAACGTTGTGGATTTCCGATGACACCTCTGCAGACGCCTATCCCTTTGAGGGGGATTGATGCTACTCCTTTGGCTAAAAATAAACCTCAGTTTTGGACCCAGGTGGTCATGCGGGTCGCCCCAGACCATCAAGAAAATTGCAGATTTTTGGTGTTGCATGGTCTGCATGATGCCGTTGTTCTGGGGTTTCCCTGGTTGCAAATTCATAATCCAGTTTTGGATTGGAAATCTGTGTCTGTGGTGAGTTGGGGTTGTCGGTGTACCTTTAGTGAGGCTCCGGTTTTTTCCACCTCTCCGCAGTCGCATGATGTTCCTGACTATTTGGCGGACTTTTATGATGTATTTAGTGAGAATGAGTCTGCGTCCTTGCCTCCTCATAGGAGTTATGACTGTGCAATTGAACTAAGCCCGGGGTGTAAATTTCCCAAGGGTCGGCTCTTCAATTTATCTGTACCCGAGCACGAGGCTATGCGGTCCTATATTAAGGAGGCGTTGGAGAAGGGTCATATTAGACCATCCTCGTCACCCTTAGGTGCCGGTTTTTTTTTTGTGGCCAAAAAGGATGGTTCTTTAAGGCCTTGTATTGATTATCGTGCCCTCAATAAAATTACTATTAAATATCAGTATCCGTTACCCCTGATTTCGGATCTATTCTCTAGAGTTAGAGGTGCTTGCTGGTTTACCAAGCTTGACCTCAGGGGGGCGTATAATCTTATCCGCATTAAGCAGGGGGATGAATGGAAGACGGCGTTTAATACTCCGGAGGGACATTTTGAGTACCTGGTGATGCCTTTTGGGCTCACTAATGCCCCTTCTGTCTTCCAGTGCTTCATGAACGATATTTTCCGAGACTTTGTCGATAAATTTTTGATTATCTATCTGGATGATATTTTGATCTTCTCCAAGGATTGGGATTCTCATGTGGAATATATTCGGACTGTGTTCCGGATCTTGAGGGAGAATTCCCTGTATGTCAAAGGATCGAAATGCCTTTTTGGAGTAGAGGATTTCATTTTTGGGATTTATTTTGTCTCCGTCAACTATTGAAATGGACCCGGCCAAGGTACAGGCCATTTATGATTGGGTTCAGCCCACTTCTTTGAAGGCCCTCCAGAAGTTTTTGGGTTTTGCTAATTTTTATCGGAAATTTATAGCAAAATTTTCTAGTATTGCCAAGCCATTGACTGATCTGACTAAGAAGGGTGCTGATGTTTTGAATTGGTCTCCGGAGGCTGTTGCTTCCTTTCAGGAGCTGAAGCGAAGATTTACCTCCGCCCCGGTTTTGCGGCAACCTGATGTCTCACTCCCGTTCCAGGTAGAGGTGGATGCTTCTGAGATTGGTGCAGGAGCTGTTTTGTCCCAAAAGGATCCTGTAACAGCTAAAATGAATCCCTGTGCTTTCTTTTCCCGAAAGTTCTCTCCATCTGAACGTAACTATGATGTGGGGAATCGGGAACTGTTGGCCATGAAATGGGCATTTGAGGAGTGGAGACATTGGTTGGAGGGAGCTAAACATCAAGTTGTGGTCCTCACTGACCACAAGAATTTGATTTATCTAGAGTCGGCTAAACGCTTGAACCCTAGACAAGCTAGGTGGGCCTTGTTTTTTGCACGTTTTGATTTTGTGGTCTCTTTTCTTCCTGGAACTAAGAATGTCAAGGCAGACGCCCTCTCTAGGAGTTTCTTTGCTGATTCTCCTGTGGTGACCAAGCCTGCTACCATCTTAGGCGAAGGGGTAGTTCTTTCTGCCATCTCGCCCGATTTGAGACTTGCTCTGCAAGAGTTCCAGGAGGACAAACCTGAGCATTGTGATGTCCCAGTGGAAAGTTGTATGTTCCTGACCAGTGGAAGAAGAGAGTGATGTCTGAAGTTCATTGCTCTGCATTGGCTGGTCATCCAGGTATTTTTGGTACTAGAGATCTGGTGAGTCGCTCTTTTTGGTGGCCCACCTTGTCTCATGATGTCAGGAATTTTGTGCAGTCCTGTGGGACTTGCTCCCGGTCTAAATCTTGTTCTCGTTCTAGTGGGTTGTTGATGCCTTTGCCTGTCCCCAGGAGGCCATGGACCCATATTTCAATGGATTTCATCTCTGATATGCCAGTCTCTCAAAGAATGACTGTTATTTGGGTGATTTGTGATAGGTTCTCTAAGATGGTTCATCTTGTACCACTCTCTAAGTTGCCATCTTCCTCTGAGTTGATGCCCCTGTTTTTGCAACAGGTGGTTCGCTTACACGGGATTCCTGAGAACATTGTATCTGACAGGAGTTCAGTTTGTGTCTAGATTTTGGATGACTTTCTGTTCCAAGCTGGGAATTCAGCTGTCCTTCTCCTCTGCTTTTCACTCTCAGACCAATGGGCAGACAGAGAGAACAAACCAGACCTTGGAGTCGTATTTGAGATGTTTTATTTCCGCTGATCAGGATGATTGGGTTTCATTTTTGCCCTTGGCCGAATTTGCTTTAAATAATAGAGTTAGTTCTGCCACTTTGATGTCACCTTTTTTTTGTAACTTTGGGTTTCATCCTCGATTTTCTTCAGGGCAGGTGGAGCCTTCTGCCTGCCCAGGTGTTGACACTGTGGTGGAGAGAATGCACCAGATCTGGGACCAAGTGGTGGATAAGTTATCTCTCTCCCAGGAAAAGGCCCAGCAGTTTTCCAATCGACATAGGACCATTGGTCCCCAGTTTAAGATTGGTGATATGGTGTGGTTATCATCCAAAAATATTGCTATGAAGGTGGCTTCTCCTAAGTTTAAGCCTAAATTTATTGGACCTTACAAGATTTTGGAGATTATTAATCCGGTCTCTTTCCGTTTGGCTCTTCCTGTCACATTTAAAATCCATAATGTGTTCCATAAGTCCTTGTTGAAGAGGTTTGTTGAACCAGTTGTTCCTGGGGTGGCACCTCCGGACCCTGTATTGGTTGAAGGTAACATGGAATATGAGGTAGAGAAAATACTGGATTCCCGTCTGGCTAGACGGAGACTCCAGTATTTAGTTAAGTGGAAGGGTTATGGTCAGGAGGATAATTCCTGGGTCTCTGCCTCTGATATTCATGCCAAAAGATTGGTGCGTGCCTTTCATCGGGCTCACCCTGATCGCCCTGGTGGCGTGGTTGAGGGTTCGGTGACCCCTCCTCAAGGGGGAGGTACTGTTGTGAGTTCATTTTCCCCTTCGTCACTGAGGTCTGGTGAACTCCCTATTCTGGTGAAGGAAGGTAATGAGCCTGATTATCAGGCACCTGAACCTGATGAGGATGACTGGCTGAGTGGAGTCACGGACTGGATATAAGGCTGCCAACGCCCTTCTGCCCTGCGGGTGATTTCTCTGTGGACTTCTAGGACACCAGTCTGATTCCTGCTCCTCTAAGCTAAGTTTTTCTGCTTTGCCTGTTTGCATTAGTGTTTTGTTTTTGTTTTCCTTGCTTTTCTGGATTCTGCCATTCCCTGCTGGGGTGAGCTGAATCTCCTTTTGCCTGTAGCTCTGTCTTCAGAATATTCCTGAGTACTGACATAGCTTTTTTGAAGCCTAGCATCTTCAGGGCCTTTTTCACTGCCAGTCTGTTGGCTCTTATTTTCATAGAGTTTTTCACGGATTGCAGACAGCAGCCTTCCTGTCCTTTTCTATCTAGCTAGATTGGGCCCCGTCTTTGCTCAGTCTATCTTTCTGCCTGTGTTAGTGTTTTCATCTTGCTTCACCGTCATTATATGTTGGTGGCTGCCTATTGCTTTGGGGTCTGCTCTGGGGCAGTTTAGTTTTCCCTTCTTTCTTTAGGCCTAGCTATTTCTCCGGCTGTGATCGAGGGGTCTAGGGCATCGTAGGAACCCCCCACGGCTACTGCTAGTTGTGTTGACAGGTTCAGGGGTCTGCAATCCGATAGCTGCCAACTTCTCTGGTTTTCTGGACTTAGCTAGCATTTCTGTTTTTGCCTCCTACGGTGACTCAATCATAACAGTTCCCCAACTCTGAGGACTGTTGTGAGTTCATTTTTCCCTTCACCAGTGAGGTCTGATGAACTCCCTCTTCTGGCGAAGGAAGGTAGTGAGGCTGATTACCAAACAGCTGAGCAGGTAGATGATGACTGGGTCACAGGAACTGATGACTGGATATAAGGCAGCCGACGCCCTGCTGCCTTGCTGGTGACTTTCCTGCTGGATTCTTGGAGACCAGTCTATTTCTGCTTCTCAAAGCTAAGTTTTGCTCTGCTTTTTGTACACTTTAGTTTTGGTTTTGTTTGCCTTGTTTTTTGGAGTTCAGCTATCCCCGGCCGGGGGTGAGCTGAATTCCATTTTTGTCTCTGATCAGTTGATCTCTGACTCTGTCTTCAGAATATACTTGAGTGCTGATATAGTCTTTTTGAAGCCAAGCGACTTCAGGGCCTGTTTTTCCTATCAGTCTGTTGGTACATTTTTGGATAGGGTTTTTGCGGATTGCAGACAACAGCTTTTCTATCCTGTCCTATTTAGTTAGCTTGGGCCCCATCATTTGCTCAACCTATCTTTCTATCTGTGTTAGTGTTTTTCATCTTGCTTCACAGTCATTATATGTTGGGGGCTGCCTATTCGCTGGGGTCTGCTCTGGGGCAGGTTAGATTTCCCCTTCCTGTCTTTAGGCTAATTTAGTTCTCCGGCTGTGATCGAGGGGTCTAGGGCACCGTAGGAACCCCCCATGGCTACTGCTAGTTGTTGTGGATAGGTTCAGGGGTCTGCAATCCGATAGCTGCCAACTTCTCTGGCTTTCTGGACTTAGCTATTATTTTTGTTTTTCCTCCTTCGGTGACTCATTCATAACAGAGGACTGTTTTTTCCAGCAGGACAATGTGCCATGCCACACAGCTAGGTCAATCAATGTGTGGATGAAGAAGGACCACCACATCAAATCCCTGTCATGGCCAGCCCAATCTCCAGACCTGAACCCCAATGAAAACCTCTGGAATGTAATCAAGAGGAAGATGGATAGTCACAAGCCATCAAACAAAGAACTTCTTACATTTTTATACCAGGAGTGGCATTAGGTCACCAAAAAGCAGTGTGAAAGACTGTTGAAAAGCATGCCAAGACGCATGAAAGCTGTGATTAAAAATCATGGTTACTTCATAAAATATTGATTTCTGAACTCTTCCTGAGTTAAAAGATTAGTATTGTTGTTTCTAAATGATTATGAACTTGTTTTCTTAGCTTTATTTGAGGTCTGCAAGCACTGCATTTTTTTGTTATTTTGACCATTTCTCATTTTCTGAAAATAAATACAAAATTTAGTGCTTGGAAATTCGAAGACATATTGTCAGTAGTTTATAGAATAAAAGAGCAATTTACATATTACTCAAAAATATACCTATAAAGAGAAAATCAAATTGAAAATTTTGCAGTGGTCTCTTAATTTTTGCCAGAGCTGCATATTGCTCCATGTCTTGTTTCGTAGGGATAGATGCAACATGGAGCTGTTTTCTTGCGAGACCAACATTAAGAAAGGAGGAATTACAGGACTTACAATGCTTCTACTTCCAAGCTGAGACAGTAATGGCACTGGAGTGCGAAGATGAGCCCTTAGAAAAGAAATGCGGGAATGCAAATCGCGAAACCAATTGATAAGCACCGGTATGGAAGGAGAGTATGTGTTTTTACTTTAAAGAGACCAAACATGAGATATGAGAAGGTACAATTTTCAGTTAAAACAACATTCTGAAGATGAAAAAGGCTTCTCCCGTGTGAATTCTCTCAAGTTTATTAAGAGTTAATTTCCATGTAAAACATTTCTCGCATTAAGAACATGAAAAAAGCTTCTCTCCGTGTGACTGCTCTGATGGCTAAGAGATGATTTTGTCTCAAAACTTTTTCCACATTCTGAACATGAAAAAGGCTTCTCCCCTGTGTGAGTTCTATGGTGGCTATCAAGATGTCCTTTCTTGTTAAAACATTTCCCACATTATGAACAGGAAAAAGGCTTCTCCGCTGTGTGGGTTCTATGGTGGCTATCAAGACCCGTTTTTCTGTGAAAACATTTCCCACATGCTAAACAGGAAACTGGCTTCTCCCCTGTGTGAGTTCTCTGATGTTTGATAAGACCTGATTTACCTGTAAAACACTGTCCATATTCTGAACATCAAAATGGCTTCTCCCCTGTGTGAGTTCTCTGGTGTGTGGTAAGATTTGATTTATGTTTAAAATATTTTCCACATTCTGAACATGAAAATGGCTTCTCCCCTGTGTGAGTTTTCTGATGTGTGATAAGACTTGACTTCTGGTTAAAACATTTTCCACATTCTGAACATGAAAATGGCTTCTCCCCTGTGTGAGTTTTCTGATGTGTGATAAGACTTGATTTCTGGTTAAAACATTTTCCACATTCTGAACATGAAAATGGCTTCTCCCCTGTGTGAGTTTTCTGATGTTTGATAAGATTTGATTTCAGGTTAAAACATTTTCCACATTCTGAACATGAAAATGGCTTCTCACTTGTGTGACTTCTCTGGTGTGAAACAAGATTTGATTTATCGTTAAAACATTTCCCACATTCTGAACAGGAAAAGGGCTTCTCCCCTGTATGAGTTCTCTGATGTTTGATAAGACCTGATTTATCTGTAAAGCATTTTCCACATTCTAAACATAAAAAGGGCTTCTCCCCTGTGTGAGTTTTCTGATGTTTGATAAGACTTGATTTCTGGGTAAAACATTTCCCACATTCTGAACATGAAAATGGCTTCTCCCCTGTGTGAGTTCTCTGATGTGTAACAAGATATGATTTCTGGTTAAAACATTTTCCACATTCTGAACAGGAAAATGGCTTTTCCCCTGTGTGAGTTCTCTGATGTGTAACAAGATATGATTTATGGTTAAAACATTTCCCACACTTGGAACAAGAACATCTTTTCTCTGCTGTGTGATTTTTTTGATATTTAAGAAAAGACTTTCTGAAGGGAAAATTATTTACATATTCTGGACATGAAAATGGCTTCTTTGCTTTATCAGTTTGTTTTTCAATGCTTATTTTGTGACTTAGATTTTCCTCAGGGATCGGTAATGAATCAGAAGACAGGACCTGTTTCAAAGGATCAGATGGTAGATCTGTGTTGAGAATGGATGATGTTATTGGTAGATCTGGAGTGATGGCATTCACTTCAATTGTATCCTGTGTTATCTCAAGATCATCTGATTTAAAAATTGAAGATGTCAAATGTCTCTCTGATCTCCTGGTAAAGTCATCTGCCAAGAATAAAACCAATTATTATTTTTTAATAAAATCCTTGAAATTTATATTTTTTAACATTTCTTCTTAAACTCTCTGTAAAAATGCAAGTTATGCTAAAAAAGTTTAATTATTCACCAAGACAATGACATTTCACAGTCTGATAGAAAACCTCATAGCATGAACCAGTAGAGCATGGTGTTTGACTGTTTGTTCATTCTGCCTGCCAAAGGCTCTTGTAAAGCAGCATGATTTACAGAAACCAAGACTGCAGAGACCCATGTGATGTAAACAGTGCCTTTCAGCTACCCACCAATCTCGTAATAACAAAAACACCCACAGGCCTGGATGGGTTGAACAGGTCGGTCACAGTTTATTATATTTATAAGCAGAGAGAGGCAAGTACAAATTTGCAACGGACTCATTGCTGAAAGCCCCGTCACTGACTGCTGGGCAAGCAAGCTGATGAGAGGTTACGAACCTTTGCCCCCCTCTACACTACCACCACGGAGGATCATGTGTATGACCTACACAGGACTCTCATCCCCACACAACATCAACAACATCCTGCAAATTATTTAAAAACATATTGAGCCCGGTATACATGATGAATGCCGTCTGGTCTCAGTAAATCTGAGTTGTCTCCCTCTAGCTCGTGATGGCGAACCACAATGCCATAATTTTCTCTGACAAATTTTGCTATCTTTGTTTTAATCTTTTTTCTTGATTTGTCAAGTGGCTTTTGCATCCTTAGATCCATGCCAGACCGCTCATGGTATTATCTCCGACAACACCACCACCATATCCGGTAATAGACAGACAAAAAGCTCTATGTCCGTTAACATCACGGTGTAAAACTTGGCACCTTTTCCTTGCCCAAATCATTACCGCCGGCGTGTAACACCAGTACCACCGGCCCTTTGGCCTTCTTAGCAATGTTGATCATCACAGGGAAGATCTGACGCCACCGGAGCCCTCTGATGCCTCTCCAGTTGACCTCCAGTTCCAGGAAGCCAACATTTTTTCTCATGGGTGTAGTTTGGCCCTTTGGCACGCCTAATAAACAAAAGAATGTCCCACTACCTTACAGCCGCCTGTCAGAGACAAGATATGTTAGATCAGGTCTGGTCTTATATATCTTGCAAAACATGCGGATTTCCAACGGCCCAAATTCGGTACTTCGACTTCCGATACACCGGTCCTAGCTGCTTCGGTGGCCGCCCCTATTCTGAAGGCATGCGTCCCATATTCCTTTGGATTAACGACAACTGCCTCTAAACATTGCTTAAAGATTGCGTGAAACTGATATTTAGTAAGCGGGGACCCTCCGGTGTGTGAGAGAATCTACTCTCGTGTCTTATAACCATATAGCGTCTGACTATTTTCACTGGGCATATAGGGCAATAACGCCTTGACCAAGACCCACGTCCCTCTACCGGTGGGATCGCATTTAGATTTCCGCACCTTAATGCTCAAAGTGTCGCTACATATGACGAGATCTTTGTTGATTAACCCACATACTGATGCTGTTTTTTGACCGCGGCGCCAGTTCACTAATGCGAAGCGCCCCGAAGAATGCGATTGTGAACGCTGTAGATATTAGGGTTGACTCATATTGTGACTTGCACACTGTTATAGAGATTGCGATATTATCGTGCAAAACAGGGCAACGACATTCCTGACTAGGTTGAAGCCTTTTGCAGCCTTTAATGTCTTGCTTGATGAAAAAATATTTAGTTATGTCCGCCCATCCCAAAAGCTGAATGAAAAAGGCTATTCCTGATAAATGCCGTTACGCTAATGTACCTGACGTGCCTCTACGCTTGAGCCGATTCAAAAGTTCTACTAACATATCGCATCTCGCCCAATCTCACGTATCAACAGGTCTTCCTTTAATTAACGAGCACCATTCTTCCTATGTCTTACCATAAACCTGCCAGGTAGCAGGAGTCATTGAGGCGCGGATTAAGGGCATCAGTGATTGGCCACCGTGTCCCAAAGGGAAGGAGGACACTGTAGGCCCGATGGTTGTGCGTTGGGGAGGAAAAATTTGAAGGCCTGCCAATCGGAAGATAACAGAGCGTTAACAATTATCATTTAGAATAGACATAACTCTGGCACGGCACCAGATGTTGTGTCTAAGGCATAATAGTGGTATGTGGTGCAACAGCGCGAGAACGGGCGGGGAAGAAGAGGACATGCTGTTTAAGCTATTTGCGGTTCCCAGGTGTTTGGTTAAAGTTCTGATGTTCGCATTTTTTAATTGGGTACCCCAAAGCTCCACTGATGTTACTAACAAAAAAATTTCTAACAGTGCTGGGTTGCGGCCCCAGGTGCCTGTGGTCCATAAGTCTGGCCAGCTGCTTTTGCACCATTGGTCCTTGTAGATTATGACAAAACCATTTGTGATATCTACGCCTACTGCTAGACCTAAATCCTTGCTTGGCCTCTCCTGCACCATGACGCATGTATGCCCATTGTAGGATTTTAACAATGTCCTCCAGGCTAGCAAATCCTCCTTAAGGGAGCGGTTGAGTCTTATTCTGTGTCCCGACTGGGCAATGCCCTTTGTTGCTTGCGATAATCGGCATGAAAAAAGCTCTGCTCACTGGCATAACACAACAAGCAGTTAAGCAAACCTAGCAGAGACTGCATTTGCTGAAGAGTGACTGTTTTAGCTTCGTGGAAACTTTCTACCATTTGCAGTGTTTTTGTAATTTATCTGCTGGAAACTGAAAAATGAAAAACCATTGCATTGGTATTTATTTCGATGCCGAGGAAAGGTAGCACGTTGCAGGGGCCTACTTTTTTTTGGTGATAGTGATGCTCCGATGTGCCGATATATGAACTTAAGTATTTGGAGGAGCAGAGTTTGGAGTCCCTAGGTCCGACGAGCAAAAAGTCAACAAAGTAGTGGATTTTTTAATTGAATCATAGAGTTGGAAGGGACCTCCATGGCAGTCTGGTCCACCCCCCTGCTCAAAGCAGGATTCGCTAAATCATCCCAGACAGGTATCTGTCCAGCCTCTGTTTGAAGACTTCTATTCAAGAACTCACCACCTCTTGTGGCAGCCTGTTCCACTCATTGATCACTCTAACTGTCAAAAAGTTTTTTCTAATATCTAATCTGAGTCTCCTCCCATTCAGTTTCATTCCATTGCTTCTAGTCTTTCCTTGTGCAAACGAGAATAAAGATGATCCTTCTACAATGTGATAGCCCTTGAGATATTTGTAAACAGCTATTAAGTCTCCTCTCAGTCTTCTCTTCTGCAAGCTAAACATTCCCAAATCCTGCAACCTTTCCTCATAAGACAGGGTTTGCAGACTGGTCACCATTCTGGTCGCTCTTTTCTGAACTTGCTCCAGTTTGTTGATGTCTTTTTCAAAATGTGGTGCCCAAAACTGGGCGCAGTATTCCAGATGAGGTCTGACCAAAGAGGAGTAGAGGGCAATAATGACGCACATGTGATCTAGACTGTATGCTTCTGTTAATACATCCTAGATTTGCATTTGCCTTTTTTTCTGCTGCATCACACTGTTGACTCATATACAGTCTGTGATCTATTAGTATACTCAAGTCTTTTTCACATGTGCTGTTGCTTAGCCCTATTCCTCCCATTCTCTATATTGCTGCCTGTTTCGTATCGTACTACCGAGTGTAGGAAGGTAATGAAGAGCTTGAAGTAGTGACGTGAAATGGAGCAGCCCAACGGAAGGCACATATCAAATTAAAACTGCTGGTCCACCTTACAGCCCAACAACTGTAAGCATTCCGGGTGCATGGGTAATAGGCAGAAAACTGACTAAATCGGATAGGGCACCGGGCACAGCTGTGCACACGAGTTCGACTGCTCTGTCAAATGAAGCGTAGGTTACGGACGCCTCTTACGGGGGTATCGCTTCGTTTACCAAATAGAATCATAGAATCATAGAATCGTAGAGTTGGAAGGGACCTCCTGGGCCATCTGGTCCAACCCCCTGCTCAAAGCAGGATTCGCTAAATCATCCCAGTCAGATGTCTGTCCAGCCTCTGTTTGAAGACTTCCATTGAAGGAGAACTCACCACTTCTCGTGGCAGCCTGTTCCACTCATTGATCACTCTAACTGTCAAAAAGTTTTTTCTAATATCTAATCTGTGTCTCCTCCCATTCAGTTTCATCCCATTGCTTCTAGTCTTTCCTTGTGCAAATGAGAATAAAGTTGATCCTTCTACAATGTGACAGCCCTTTAGATATTTGTAGACAGCAATTAAGTCTCCTCTCAGTCTTCTCTTTTGCAAACTAAACATTCCCAAATCCTGCAACCTTTCCTCATAAGACAGGGTTTGCAGACCGGTCACCATTCTGGTCGCTCTTTTCTGAACTTGCTCCAGTTTGTTGATGTCTTTTTTAAAATGTGGTGCCCAAAACTGGACACAATATTCCAGATGAGGTCTGACCAAAGAGGAGTAGAGGGAAATAATGACTTCACGTGATCTAGACTGTATGCTTCTGTTAATACATCCTAGAACTGCATTTGCCTTTTTTGCTGCTGCATCACACTGTTGACTCATATTCAGTCTGTGATCTATTAGTATACCCAAGTCTTTTTCACATGTGCTGTCACTTAGCCCTATTCCTCCCATTCTATATATGCTTTTTTCATTTTTATTGCCCAGATGTAGTACTTTGCATTTCTCCCTGTTAAAAACCATTCTGTTAGTTACTGCCCACTTCTCCAGTTTATTTAAATCTTTTTGAATCCTCTCTCTCTCTTCTCTAGTATTAGCTATCCCTCCTAGCTTTGTGTCATCAGCAAATTTAATCAGTTTACCCTCAATTCCTTCATCTAAATCGTTGATAAAGATGTTGAACAATACAGGGCCCAGGACAGAGCCCTGTGGTACCCCACTTGAGACATTCTTCCAACTGGATGTGCAGCCATTTACGACCACTCTTTGGGTCCGATCACTAAGCCAGCTTTGAATCCACCTAACAGTTGCCTTGTCCATTCCATACTTAGTCATTTTTTCAATAAGGATTGTATGAGAGACTTTGTCAAATGCTTTGCTGAAGTCAAGATATACTATATCTACAGCATTTCCTTGATCCACCCAATCAGTGATACCGTCATAGAAGGAAATTAAGTTAGTCTGACATGACTTATTAGTTACAAACCCATGCTGACTCTGTTTGATCACTTCATTCTTATCCAGGTATTGACTTACATGTTGTTTAATAATTTGTTCAAAGATCTTTCCTGGTATAGAAGTCAGACTCACCGGCCTATAGTTGCCTGGGTCCACCTTCTTCCCCTTTTTGAAGATAGGAACAACATTTGCTCTTCTCCAGTCTTCTGGCACTTCTCCTGTTCTCCAAGAATTTTCAAAGATTATGGAGAGTGGTTCAGAAATTTCTTCTGCTATCTCCTTCAGTACTCTGGGGTGTAATTCATCTGGACCTGGAGACTTGAATTCATTTAGGTTAGCTAAGTGTTTCCTCACTATCTTTCTGTTTATAGATATCCTGGATTCTTCTATTCCCTTAATAGGACAGTGAATAACAGTTGGTGTTACATTTCCTTTCTGAGAGAAAACAGATGCAAAATAGGAATTTAAAAGTTCAGCCTTCTCAACATCCTGTCTTACCATTTCATCATTTTCATCCTGTAAAAATCCTATAGCATCTTTGACTTTTCTTTTACTTTTGACATATCCCCAAAATCCTTTATTATTGCTTTTGACATCTCTTGCAAGCCTCAATTCATTTTCAGCTTTAGCTAATCTGATTTGTGCCCTGCAGATTCTGCAGACAGCATTATATTCTTCTTTAGATATGCCTCCCTCTTTCCATTTTATAAACATTTTTTTCTTCCTTTTTAGCATGTGCTTAAGTTCTGTGTTCACCCATCCTGGTTTCCTTAAGTGCTTCCTATTCTTCCCTCTTTTCGGAATTGTTAACAACTGTGCTTTGAGAATTTCATTTTTCAAGATTTCCCATCCTTCCTGGACATTTTTGTCTTTAAGGATATCCAGCCATTGGATCCCTCCAATTCTCTTTCTGAATCCCTTAAAATCTGCCTTTCTGAAATCTAACCTTGACGTCTGAGTCTTCACAGGTCTTCCGCCTCTAGTTATCCAAAATTCTAAAATAGCATGGTCGCTACCTCCTAGGGTTCCAGCCACTTTTACCTCCTCAACCATTTCCTCCCTGTTTATAAGGATTAGATCCAAGGTAGCAGTTCCCCTTGTTTTCTCCCCTACCTTTTGGAAGATAAAGTTGTCAGCAAGAGAGGATAAGAATTTCCTTGACCTGTTAGTTTTGCCTGAGAGAGATTCCCAACAAATGTCTGGATAGTTGAAATCTCCCATGACAACTATGTCATATTTTTTGGAGAACTTGGCCATTTGATGCATAAAGAGTTCATCCATATCTTCAGCTTGCACAGGCGGCCTGTAGTAAATGCCTACAATGGTGTCCTTTCCATTGTTCTGTCCTTGTATTCTTACCCAAACAGTTTCCACAGAACTCCCAGTCTCTGAAGCTTCAATCTCTGTGCAGATATACGCGTTTCTAACATACAATGCAACACATCCTCCTCGTTTATCAAGTCTGTTTCTTGCAAATAAGTTGTATCCTTCTAGTCTTGTATTCCAATCATGTGTATCGTCCCACCAAGTTTCAGTGATTCCAATGACATCATATTTCTTTTCCTGTGTTAGTAGTTCCAATTCTCCTTGTTTGTTGCCCATGCTTTGTGCATTAGTATAGAAACATTTTAGTTTGTGATTGGTTTCTCTTTCTCCAATATTTTTATTAATTAGATTCTTTCGTCTTTGTTCTTCCTTTCCACTTCTATTAGCAGAGTTCTCAATAGCATTTGTCAGGTGTATGGCTTTTTCTGGTCTTTTGCTTCCCTTCCCATGTTGTTCTAGTTTAAAGCTCTCCTTACAAGTGTAGCAAGGCGACTTCCAAATACATGCTTTCCAGTCTTCGTAAGGTGCACCCCATCTCTAGCAAGTAGTCCATCGTATAAGTAGTTCACTCCGTGATCCAGAAATCCAAATCGTTGCTGACGGCACCATCGACGTAGCCAGTTGTTCACCTGCAGAATCTTATTCCACCTCCTTGTTCCATGGCCATCCACTGGGAGGATGGAAGAGAAGACCACCTGCGCTCCCAGTTCTTTCACTTTCTTGCCTAAGTCTTCAAAGTCTCTGCAGATGGTTTCCAGGTCGTTTCTTGCGGTGTCATTTGGGTAGGATAGGTGATGTATCAGCTGGTATTTTCTGGGTTCCCTTTTTAGGCAAGATGCCTAAGGGTGAGATTCTGAAATTCCTGAATGGCAATGTTTTAAATGGGCTCACCATCCCGCTTATCTTTACCTCTTTTTTGATTTCCTGATGTAAAATTTTGGTGGAAATCGCGCTCCGATTTTGGTTTACTTGCCGATGTTGTTATCTGACTAAATTTGGGGGGATATTCACCGTGGTTATGCCTCGTAATTGCTCCATTTGCGGGTACACCTTGGTGCAAGGTGCCCACCTCCACAGGTTGAGCAGAGAGTAATAAGTGGCTGAAGGGAGATGTAACAACGGCTGTTGCGTAATTAGTGATTCATGGTCATTGATGGAAGAAAGGGGAACAGTTTCTGTGACAGCATGAGTCGTAACCACGCATCTGTTGCTTTCACTCCCCATAGTCTTTGTAATAAATGGCTTGTTCGGCATTAATTCATTATTCATTCATTACACAGGTCAACGAAAAAAATTTTTTTTTCTGGTGTCCAAAATATTTTAATGAATTTGGGGTATTTTTGGGGTGCTGATTCTGAATATGTCATCAGTTTTGCCAGATTGGCTCAAGTTTTTGAGATTTTTGGTATCTTATTTATAGCACTTGTTGGTAAATGCGACGCATCATCTCATTAATTTCTTTGGATTAGTACTTGAACTGAGCAGTTCTCAATATAGTTTTGTGTTAATTAGTGTTCTAAAAGTTTGTTCATAGCTTGATTTTTGCACTAACTTTATGTTGTTGTCTGTTTTCCAGTGAAAAGCATGAACTCATCATGAAGAAGTTGTCTTAACGATCCAGACTCATTCTGTTACATTTGTGGTGAATATACACTGCCAAAACATAGAAGAAACATAACAGACTTCGTAAAAAAAGTGTATTTTGCCTATTTTGGGGTTATGCTTGGGGACCAAGACAAGTTTTGGGCACCACACATAGTGTGCAAAGCATGTATCGAATTATTACGAAAATGGAGCAAAGGACAAAGAAAAAGCTTCAAATTTGGTGTTCCAATGGTGTGGAGAGAGCCAAAAAATCATCATGATGACTGTTATTTCTGTGCAGTGCAAGTGCAAGGATTCAATAAGCATAAGAAACGAAAATGGGAGTAACATGGAATCTGCAAGAAGGCCTGTCCCTCATTGTGAAGATGTGCCTGTACCTGTGTTTACCATAAATAACAGTCATCATGATGATTTTTTGGCTCTCTCCACACCATTGGAACACCAAATTTGAAGCTTTTTCTTTGTCCTTTGCTCCATTTTCGTAATAATTCGATACATGCTTTGCACACTATGTGTGGTGCCCAAAACTTGTCTTGGTCCCCAAGCATAACCCCAAAATAGGCAAAATACACTTTTTTTACGAAGTCTGTTATGTTTCTTCTATGTTTTGGCAGTGTATATTCACCACAAATGTAACAGAATGAGTCTGGATCGTTAAGACAACTTCTTCATGATGAGTTCATGCTTTTCACTGGAAAACAGACAACAACATAAAGTTAGTGCAAAAATCAAGCTATGAACAAACTTTTAGAACACTAATTAACACAAAACTATATTGAGAACTGCTCAGTTCAAGTACTAATCCAAAGAAATTAATGAGATGATGCGTCGCATTTACCAACAAGTGCTATAAATAAGATACCAAAAATCTCAAAAACTTGAGCCAATCTGGCAAAACTGATGACATATTCAGAATCAGCACCCCAAAAATACCCTAAATTCGATGAAATATCTTTGGCACCAAAAATGCTGTTGACCAGTGTTATAAATGGCTCGTTCGGCATTGAAGCATTAATAATTTTTTTTTGTAGTAGATGCCTTTTTCAGCATTGATTCATTATTGATAATGAATCAACATACCTGAGCCCGAGTGACTCCCGATGGGGGGAACTCCAGGGTTAATCTGGTAGTTGGATTGTCTGGTAGTCCTGGGTGATGACTCACTCTGACTGTCAGTCATTGATGGACCTCTGGTGTCTGCCGTGTGCTCGTGACCGCCTATTGTGACGCTCAGATGCGTCAGACCGATCAGATAAGGACAGGGAAGGTCATCTAGCGGAACAAAACCTGTGGTGGCTCCTATGTGATGTGTGTGTCTGCGATGGTAGCATGATGAATGGCTCTTAGAGGGATAGTGGGAATGGTGACAGGAGTCGTCTGAGGAGTGGGAGGTCATGCGGTGTCCACGTCTGGAACTGCTGCAACTATGGGGTGTGTTAGGGGCATTCACAGCAGCCACGAGGGGTTCACTAAGTGTATTCGGGGCCCTGGAAAGTAGAGGTGTGCTGTGTCGCGTGGGAGGTAGCGTTACGTTGCTATATTCAAGATTAAAGGCAGTATATGGGATGGCAAGGGTTAATGTACCTTTTTTTATTGTGTTAGTGGGGGCATTAGTAGTGTCTCGGATGTTTGGTGCAATCACATGTATGGTACCATTGATATGTTGCTGCAGAGCGCACCGATCGGTCGGATTGGACCAATTAGTGTGCTCTGCAGCAGTATTGAGGGAACTTGGTCCCATCTCCAAGCCTCCCCGTGCAGGTACTTCAACTGCGCCTGCACAGGAGATGGAAGGGACTGGGCCTGGGCTGCGCCTGGAATGCTGTGACGCCGGCCGGAAGTCATGTGTGTGTTGGTGGGCGGGTCACGGATATGACGATAGGACAAACGGTGGAAACTGTGTCTAAGCTGACGTCCAGCACCACTGACCACCTATGCTTCACAGGGAGCTGACATACTGATATATGGAATCCACTATAGTGACAGAAAATTCTATTACAAGCCTCGTTTTCAACATAGCAGGTTCTGCCATCAGCTACTCTGGACTGTCGTGAATTTACAGTATCCTACCATAATAGGAATCCATCAGTTCTTCAGGATTTTTTTTTTCCCTACATTAATACACAATATCCCATTACTATAGGGAGCTGGACAGCTCACCTATAATCTACTATAAACAGGGTATTAAGCTTGACCTTCATATTACCACAACAATTTTAAGCAGTTGGACTGATGAAGGCCATGTAGGCAGGTTAGTTTGCAGACTGCGCAAATAAAAATTATCTTCTACTTACGCCTTAAGTTGAGTGCCAAGTTATTCTTTATTATTGAATATGACGCACCGACACCGGCCAGAAGTTATGAGTGGATAAGCATTGGAGCTGCACAGGAAGAGATGCGGGGGATGTGGGTGGAGCCTCGTGGGGGGTGTGGACGGAGCCTCACCGGGATGTGGGCGGAGCCTAGGCCCGGCACGTCCTGGCCTGCACCCCTGCGAGTCACAGAAAAGGGGGCGCTGCATGGAATAGGCCCAAGCCGAGGCCTAAATTTCAAAGCCGACCGCTCGTGTACAAGGGAGAAGCAAGGCACTGAGACCGCCGCAGCACAGTGGAGCTGCGACCTAGAGGATTAAAACTGACCTGCCATACCGGAGGCCAGTGCAGAAGGGATAAGAGGAGAGGGGACTGGAGAATGTTCAGCCCAGCCTGGGGAGAGGACGGTGGCCCAGGGGATGAGGAAGCCAGGGGCACGGTTAGGGGGTCTTGAGAGGGCACAGATTTAAGAGCAAGCCTCCTATATATTCAGACATAGCTTGGGGATGCATTTATGTACTTTTTTCAAAGTACCTTGCAGTTATACATGGCAGTTATACAGGGCAGGAGACAGGTAAGACAACCTATTCCCAGTACATTTGGTTTGCAACAAAAATTCACCATATGCGTTTGCATTGTTTATATCCTGGTTTCTGCATTCACACACATCCACCGTCCATGCATTAACTCTTTACACTCCATCCACATCAGCCCCTCAGTCCTCTCCTCTCTGTATAGCACTCACTCTTTTCACATTGCTAAACTGCACAGATCCATTCAGTCACACCATTCAATACAAGAGAAGTTCTCACAAATCACTTAACCATCTGCTCACTCTTTCTATGCTCTATCTCCTAGTCGCAGGAGATCTCTCTACCAACCCCTGCCCCTCATGTTATAGTAAGTTGCACTCCTCTACAGCTACATTCAGAAACCCCTCAAATCTCATTAATATTCCCTGCGTGCCTTCTGTCTCTTTTAATTGTGCCCTTTGGAGTTCTCACTCAGTTTGTAATAAACTCTCCTTCATCCAAGACTTCTTCCATTCTGATTCTCTTAACCTTCTGGCTCTTACTGAAACCTGGATCCAGCAGTCGGACTCCACTTCTCTCATATCCCAAGATCGTATAACAGAGCAGGTGGAGGTGTTGGTTTGCTCCTATCACCAAAATGTACCTTTCAGGTTATCCCTAAAGTACCCTCACTTGTCTTCCCTCCATTTGAGGTCCATGTTGTCAGACGCTACATCCCCTTCTTCATGCGAATGGCGGTTGTGTATCATCCTCCGGGCCCCTCCCATCAGTTCCTGGATCACTTTGCCACTTGGCTTCCATATTTTCTTTCCTGTAACATCCTCATCCTCATTATGGGAGACGTTAACGTCCCCATTGCTTTTAACCTCTCCCTATCTGCTACTCACTTTTTATTTATAACCTTCTCTTTCAGCCTTTTGTAGCTTACTAACTCTCCTGCGCATGAAGTTGGAAACTCCCTCAACTTGTTCTTTTCCCAGCTTTACTCAGTGTATGATTTTAGAAACTCCCCTCTCCCGCTTTCTGGCCACAATGTTCTTTCATTCTCGGTTAAGAACTACCATCCCGCTCATGTCTCACCCATATACCATACTTATAGAAATATACAGGCCATTAACACCCAGAATCTTATGAAGAAGCAGTCATCATTGGTCCCTATCTCCTCTCTCTCATGTCCTCACTCTGCACTGAAGCATTATAATGAAGCACTGCAAAGTGCCCTGGATGAAACCGCACCTCCTATACATAGAACAACTCAGCACAGATGGCGACAACCCTGGCAGACACTGCAAATACGTTTCCTACAGCGGTGCTCCAGGTGTGCCAAACGTCTGTGGAGAAATGGAGAAAATCCAATCTACCCAAAGATTTCATCCATTATAAGTTTATGCTTAAAACATACAACACTGCCCTTAACCTCTCCAAACAAACCTATTTCAACACCCTCATCACCTCACTATCCAATAACCCTAAAAATCTCTGACACTTTTCATTCCCTACTCAACCCAAGAGTGCAGGCCCCAACCAAGGAACTCCACGCAGACGATCTGGCCAATTACTTCAAAGAAAAAAATTGACCATTTCAGACAGGAAATTTTCTCCCAATCCCCTCATACCATGCACTGTCCTCCGTCACACACTGCATCTAGCTCACTCTCTGATTTTGAACCAGTCACAGAAGAAGAAGTGAACAGACTCCTTGCATCTTCTCGCACTACTACTTGCACCAGAGACCCTATTCTGTAACATCTCCTCCAGTCCCTTTCCTCAGCTGTCACCACTCACCTAACAAAAATATTCAACCTCCTCTCTTTCGGTATCTTTCTCTCCTCATTTAAGCATGCCATGATACATCCATTACTTAAAAATCTATCCTTCGACCAAAACTGTGCTGTTAACTATAGACCTGTCTCTAATCTTCCCTTCATCTCTAAACTCCTTGAAAGCCTGGTCCACTCCCATCTTAACTGCTATATCTCAGATAACTCTCTTCTCAACCCTCTTCAATCTGGTTTTCACTCTTTACACTCTAACGAAACTGCCCTCACTAAAGTCTCTAATGGTCTACTAACAGCTAAATCTAATGGTCACTACTCCATGCTAATTCTCCTGGATCTCTCTGCAGCATTTTACATTGGCCTCAAGGACACCTGTTATGAATGAGTCACCGGAGGAGGAAAAAACAAAAATACAAGCTAAGTCCAGAAAACCGGAGAGGTTGGTAGCTAGCGGATTGCAGACCCCTGATCCTATTCACCACAACTAACAGTAGCCGTGGGGGGTTCCTACGGTGGTCCTAGACCCCTCGTCACAGCCGGAGAACTAAATAAGCCTAAAGAAAGAAAGGGGAAATCTAAACTGCCCCAGAGCAGACCCCAAAGCAAAAGACAGCCCCCAACATGTATTGTCGGTGAAAAACAGATGAAAACACAAACACAGACAGAAAGACAGGCTGAGCAAACGATGGGGCCCAACTAATTAGATAGGACAGGACAGAAAAGATGCTGGCTGCAATCCGCAAAAACCCTACCAAAAATGTCCCAACCGTCTGATAGGAAAAAAGGCCCTGAAGTCGCTAGACTTCAAAATCACTATATCAGCACTCAGGTATATTCTGAAAACAGAGCAAAGAAATCAACTGATTAGAGAGAAAAATGGAATTCAGCCAGTCCCAGCAAGGGCTGGCTGAACACAAACACTAAGAAAACCAGACAAAATCTCATGGAATAATAGCAGGGCAAAAACTTAGCTTTTAGTAGACAGGAACTAAACTGGATGCAAGAGCTCAGAGCAGAAAGGATCACCAGCAACCCTGCAGGGCGTCGTCTGCCTTATATCCACTCAGAGATTCCGGATGTCCAATCACACTCCACCTGTTCAGATGACAGGTTCTTCCCATCCAAATCAATTTCACTACCTCCTTTCACCAGCAGAGGGAGTTCAGACATCAAAGGTGAAGGAGAAAATGAACTCATAACAGACACCATTCTCTCCTGGTTCTCCTCCTACCTCTCTGACGGCTCTTTAATGTATTTTTTGCTAGTTCCTCCTCCTCTCATCTTCCCCTTACTGTTGGCGTTCCTCAAGGATCAGTCCTAGGCCCCCTCCTCTTCTCCTTCCATACTGACCCTATTGGACAAACAATCAGTAGATTTGTTTTCCAGTACCATCTCTACGGCTGTCTCCAATATCATGTCCTCCCTCTGAAACTGAACCTGTCAAAACTGAACTCCTTGTGTTTTCACCCTCAACTAACCTACCTATGCCCGACACTACCATTTCTGTGTGGTTCTACCATTACTCCCCAGCAACATGCCCGCTGTCTTGGGGTCATACTTGATTCAGAGCTTTCATTCACCCTCCCACGTCCGATCATTGGCTTCCTCTTGTTATCTGCACCTCTAAAACATTTCTAGAATTCGACTCTGCAAATACTCTTACTGTTTCTCTTATTCATTCTGATGTGGACTATTGTAACTCTCTACTAATCGGTCTCCCTCTTACCAAACTCTCCCCTCTCCAATCTGTCTTTAATGCTGCAGCCAGGATCATATTCCTCACCAACCGTTACACCGATGCCACCACCTTGTGCCAGTCATTACACTGGTTACGCATCTACTCCAGAATTCAGTATAAACTTATTACCCTCACCCACAAAGCACTCCATGGCTCAGCACCACCCTACATCTCCTCCCTCTTCTCAGTCTACCACCCTACCCATGCCCTCCGTTCAGCTAATGATCTGAGATTAACATCCTCTATAATCAGAATCTCCCACTCTTGTCTGCAAGACTTTTCACGTGCTGCACCAATTTTTTGGAATGCACTACCCAGGTTATTTCGATTAATCCCTAATCCCCACAGTTTTAAGCATGCCCTATAAGCACATTTCTTCAGACTGGTCTACCACCTCAACACAATAATCTAACTATCCATGTGATGCTCACCGCCAGAGCCCACCTCAAAGCAGGGGATACTGACCGCTGACATACTATCCCGTCAGTGGTCAGTAAGGAGTTAAGGGTCACCAATCTAACCCAAGAAGAGGTGCGAAACCAGTTAAATAAAATTAAAATAAATAAATCTCTGGGTCTGGAAGGCATACACCCATGAGTACTAAGAAAACTAAGAAATGTAATAGACAAACCATTATTTCTTATATTTAGTGACTCTATAGCAACGTGGTCTGTTCCACAGGACTGGTACATAGCAAATGTGTCACCAATATTCAAAAAGGCCTCTGAAAGTGAACATGGAAATTATAGGCCAGTAAGTCTAACCTCTATTGTTGCATGGGATTATGAGGAATCCCTCCTGTCAAACCAATCTAATCAGTTCTTATGAAGAGGTAAGCTATAGACTGGACCAATGTGAGTCATTGGATGTGGTATATCTTGATTTTTCCAAAGCATTTGATACCATGCCACACAAGAAGTTGGTATACAAAATGAGAATGTTGGGTCTGGGGGAAAATCTGTGTAAATGGTTAAGCAACTGGCTTAGTGATAGAAGGCAGAGGGTGGTTATAAAAGGTATATTCTCTAATTGGGTTGCTGTGACCAATTAGGTATCGCAGGGGTCGGTGTTGGGACCTATTCTCTTCAACATATTTATTAGCAATCTGGTAGAAGGTTTACACAGTAAAATATCAATATTTGCAGATGATACAAAACTATGTAAAGCAGTCAATCCAAGAAAAGATAGTATTCTGCTACAGCTGGATCTGGATAAGTTGGAAACTTGGGCCGAAAGGTGGCAGATGGGGTTTAACAATGTCAGGAATTATGATGTAATGTCTTATTGTTCAATCACACATACAGAGCTCTGCTGCATCATCTGGGTTTGGAAGGGATAGGCAGGCACAGCTTACAGACATTCCTCTTCACTAAGCTGTGACCCCTCTCCCTCTCCACTGCTATATAGCTGTGTAACATGAGACCCTAGCGTGCCAGCAGCAGCGCAAAGAGCAGTTACGATCCTTAACTGGTTGGAAGCAGTTCTTGAACCACATGTTCTCTTTGTCCTTGCAAGCTTGAATATCTTAACACCCAGTTTTCGCAGTGGCAAGAAACTTACATTTTTTGCACCTGCATCGGTAGAGCTGCCCACCGGTGGGTTTTGAAATGACGACAACCAGGAGGAGCCAAGAAATGGATTTCGACCTGATCGAACCACTCAGCCACACCATGTTTAGACTTAAGTGAAAGCTAATTTTGTCCTAAAACCTACAATACTTCTGTCACCCCGCTGTGAGCCTCGCAGCCCGAGTTATGGCACTCATAAGCTTTTTCATAACTTTCAAAAGGGGAGTGCATTCCATAGCTGCGCCCACTCAGTGAGGTCATGGGATATAGGAAATCAATGGATGGATATCATTAAGGACAAAAATGTCTAGGAGGATGGGAAATCTTGAAAAATGAGATTCTCAAAGCACAATCGTTAGCATCTCCAAAAAGACAGAAGAATAGGAAGCATTTAAGGAAACCAGGATGGATGAACACAGAACTTAAGTGCATGCTAAAAAAGAAAGAAATGTTTATCAAATGGAAAGAGGGAGGCATATCTAAAGAAGAATATAATGCTGTCTGCAGAACCTGCAGGGCACAAATCAGATTTACTAAAGCTGACAATGAATTAGGGTTTGCAAGAGACGTCAAATGCAATAAAAAAGGATTTTGGGGATATGCCAAATGTAAAAGAAAAGTCAAAGATGCTATAGGATTTTTACAGGAAGAAAATGATGAAATGGTACGACAGGATGTTGAGAAGGCCAAACTTTTAAGCTCCTATTTTGCATCTGTTTTCTCTCAGAAAGGAAATGTAACATCAACTGATCACGTACCATATTGAAGAAACAGGAATCTGGCACAGATGTATAACCTCAGGATAATGAAGCTGCACACACACCAGGGATTACGGGTGCCACTTCCAAAGAAAAAAGTTCTGTATATCCATAGTGAAGAAAGCAGATAGCCACTGACCGTACCGTGCAAAATAATCCTTTATTGTGGCATCATCATACCAACAGCAGGCAGATAAAACAATGGAGCAGAAAACAGATGACTATCATTTAATGCTACATAGTGCTTCGAAAAGTCACAACTGATCTTCACTGTCATATTAAGGGAATCGAAGAATCCAGGATATCTATAAACAGAAAGATAGTGAGGAAACACTTAGCTAACCTAAATGAATTCAAGTCTCCAGGTTCAGATGAATTACACCCCAGAGTACTGAAGGAGATAGCAGAATAAATTTTTGAACCATTCTCCATAATCTTTGAAAAGTCTTGAAGAACAGGAGAAGTCCCATAAGACTGGAGAAGAGCAAATGTTGTTCCTATCTTCAAAAAGGATAAAAAGGTGGACCCAGGGAACTATAGGTCGGTGTGTCTGACTTCTATACCAGGAAAGATCTTTGAACAAATTATTAAACAACATGTATGTAAGTAACTGGATAAGAATGAAGTGATTAAACAGAGTCAGCATGGGTTTGTAACTAAGTCATGTCAGACTAACTTAATTTCATTCTATGACAGAGCTACTGACTGGGTGGATCAGGGAAATGCTGTAGATATAGTATATCTTGACTTCAGCAAAGCATTTGACAAAGTATCTCATACAATCCTTATTAAAAAATGACTAAGAATGGAATGGACAAGGCAACTGTTAGGTGGATTCATAACTGGCTTAGTGATCGGACCCAAAGAGTGGTCGTAAATGGCTGCACATCCAGTTGGAAGAATGTCTCAAGTGGGGTACAACAGGGCTCTGTCCTAGGTCCTGTATTATTCAACATCTTTATCAATGATTTAGATGAAGGAATTGAGGGTACACTGATTATATTTGCTGATGACACAAAGCTAGGAGGGATAGCTAATACTAGAGAAGAGAGAGGATTTAAAAAGATATAAATAAACTGGAGCAGTGGGCAGCAACTAACAGAATGTTTTTTTTAACATGGAAAAATGCAAAGTGCTACATCTGGGCAATAAAAATGAAAAAAGCATATACAGAATGGGAGGAATAGGGCTAAGCAACAGCACATGTGAAAAAGACTTGGGTATACTAATAAATCAAAAACTGAACATGAGTCAACAGTGTGATGCAGCAGCAGAAAAGGCAAATGCAATTCTAAGATATATTAACAGAAGCATACAGTCTAGATCACGTGAATCATTATTGCCCTCTATTCCTCTTTGGTCAGACCTCATCTGGAATACTGTGTCCAGTTTTGGGCACCACATTTTAAAAAAGACATTAACAAACTGGAGCAAGTTCAGAGAAGAGCGACCAGAATGGTGACCGGTCTGCAAAACATGTCCTATGAGGAACGGTTGCAGGATCTGGGAATGTATAGCTTGCAAAAGAGAAAATTGAGAGGAGACTTAATAGCTGTCTACAAATATCTGAAGGGCTGTCACACTGTAGAAGTATCATCTTTATTCTCATTTGCAGGAAGGAAAAACTAGAAGCAATGGGATGAAACTGAACAGGAGGAGACACAGATTAGATATTAAAAAATCATTTTGACAGTTAGGATGATCAATGAGTGGAACAGGCTGCCACAAGAGGTGGTGAGTTCTCCTTCAACAGAAGTCTTCAAACAGAGGCTGGACAGACATCTGTATGGGGATGATTTAGTGAATCCTGCTTTGAGCAGGGGTTTGGACTTGGTGGCCCAGAAGGACCCTTCAAATTCTACCATTCTATGATTTTAGGGTATAAGGTTATGAACCCCATTTAGGAAGTTGTATTTCTGCCTGGGGATCAGCTGTGGCAAGCTGTGCATTTTGACCTGCCACTCCCCATTGACTGATAAGTGCAAGTTCCCATTCTAATCCATTCTTATTTTGTAATTGCCTGTATATACTGTAATTATCTCGTATGTAACATCTTTTTTATATTTTTGTAAACACTGCCTATCTTTTCTGGAGTAAATATATAAAACTTTACTAGCTTAGTTTTCCTTGCTCTAAAACGTATTGCCACATCCTCCGTGCTAAAACTACGCTACTGTTAGGTTGACTCCTGAACCAATATTGATTTTAATATCAGAACTAGGAGCTGGTGGCATCAAAGTGTGTTCTGGGGTATTTGGGTAGTCTCTCGCAGTGACGGACAGAGGTTATTATGTGTGTATTACCCACCTGAGACTGGGGGCATACATACCACCCTCCCTGCAGAGTTCCAAATAGCCAGTCGACGACCAAGCAGCCATTCTGGCAACTACTTATCCTAGCTGTAGTTGCCTGACTGACCTGAGGGTAAGGGGTGCGCCAGAGAGCTGCAAGTTCCAAAACAGGAACTGAAAGTGGGATTGTAAAATAGGATCCCTGACAAGCAATGATAAATGTAAGGTTATACACATGGGAATAAAGAATCAATATCACCATTACACACTGAACAGGAAACCACTGGGTAAATCTGACATGGAGAAGGACTTGGGGATCCTAGTTAATGATAAACTTACCTGGAGCAGCCAGTGCCAGGCAGCGGCTGCCAAGGCAAACAGGATCATGGGGTGCATTAAAAGAGGTCTGGATACACATGATGAGAGCATTATACTGCCTCTGTACAAATTCCTGGTTAGACCGCATATGAAGTACTGTGTACAGTTTTGGGCAACGTTGCTCAGGAAGGATATAATGAAACTACAGCGAGTACAAAGGAGGGCAACAAAACTAATAATGGGGATGGGGGAACTACAATACAAGAGAGATTAGCAAAATTAGGATTATTTAGTCTAGAAAAAAGACTACTGAGGGGCAATCTAATAACCATGTATAAGTATATAAGGGGACGATACAAATATCTCGCCTAAGATCTGTTTATGCCAAGGAAGGTGATGATCACAAGGGGGCATTCTCTGCGTCTGGAGGAGAGAAGGTTTTTCCACCAACATAGAAGAGGATTCTTTACTGTTCGGTCAGTGAGAATCTAGAATTCCCTGCCTGAGGAGGTGGTGATGGCGAACTCAGTCGAGGGGTTCAAGAGAGACCTGGATGTCTTCCTGGAGCATAACAATATTGTATCTTACAGATTTTAGGTTCTGTAGAAGGACATAGATCTGGGGATTTATTCTACGGAATATAGGCTGAACTGGATGGACAAATGTCTTTTTTCGGCCTTGCTAACTATGTTACTATATATTTCATGAACACCTGATTTCTTACATTATGGATGGTCCTAATAATAAAAGCAATTGTTACCAGCCACCTTTCGTGTCCCCCCTATTTCCTCATAGATTGTAAGCTTGCGAGCAGGGCCCTCACTCCTCTTGGTATCTGTTGATCTATGTGTTTATTGTCATGCGGTAATGTCTATTGTCTGTACAAGTCTCCTCTAAAAAGTAAAGTGCTCGGGAATATGTTGGCGCTATAGAAATAAAAATTATTATTATTATTCCTGCTTCAGCCAATTGGAAAGCACCACACCCTACTAAAACTCGAAGCATATTGCCGGAAGCTGCCAGATACAGCCTTGTTCTCCTCTGGTTCAGCCATCTGTGCTCAGCTCCCGGCTTGTGTATTTGTTTCCTGTTGACTACTCTTGCATCTTCTGATTTTGTATTTTCTCTGCCATCCTAGTTGTGACCCAGCTATCTGACCATTCTTCTTGCCATGTTACACCACAGAACATCAAGTAAATTTAGAGCTCGAGCAATATTTTTCATTAAATGAGTTTCTTTAAAACGTATTAGACATTCATGACGACTCTTTATAATATTGCAGAGATGCGGTGTCTTCAAATTTAGATCTTGGGCATTAGGAAGAGGCAAAGGCGACCTTTTTTTAAAGACTACCACGAAGGTACAGGCTCACATAAGTGAGGCAGGCCAAGTCTAGAAGAACTCATACAAAATGAAAAACCATAAACAAATAGACATAGAACAAAAAAAAAACATGTTACATCCTCAACAACAACGGAGTATGAGGGGCAAGCTCCAATACCAAACAGGACTTTCACTCATTTATGGTGGACCATTGGAGCTACTATGAGTCCTGACCAGAAGAGTAGAGAAAGTATTTGTGCTCCCCATTTCAGGAGAGATTGTGCAGTAATCTGAATTCCTTAGAATTGAAAACATAACACTGGTCAACACAAAAAAATCATCAGCAAAGGTCGTATGTCAGTTTTATGGAGTTTGATGTACTGATTCCAAAAATATGCTTAGTTTTGCTCTATCACAAAGTTTCTTAGACAGAAGTATTTTTGTTTTCAATCTCTGTGGTTTTACCTATGTTATTCCCATTTCTTTGCTTGTCTTACTTAATTGTGAATTTTCTTACAGGGTCAACATCAGTAAAGGTTTTAGATATTTAGTGGGGAAATATCTACATATAGTTGGTCGGCTCATCGCATTTTTTTTTTAGCTTTTCACCACCATTGAACTGAACTTGCTCTACTGTTTGATCTGATTTAAAGGAAAAAAATGCCCCAACAGTGTATCAGTCATCCAAACAAATTCTACTATGTGTGTGGTTCTTTTACACCAAAAGGCCAAGTACGTTCAATCACTCATGATATTAAAAAGATGTACCAGATGTACTTTAAGTGTCCACTTGACAAAGACAAAAGTTGGGCCCCTCATGTGATATGCTCACGTTGTTCAAATGGTCTTCGTGACGGGTGGAATATGAGGAAAGTGGCTATGCCATTCTCTGTTCCCATGATTTGGAGATGACCCAAAAATCATAGTGATGACTGCTACTTTATTTTTGTGAAAACTGAAGGGCTTTTCTACAAAGAACAAACATAAGATTTATTACCCTGAACTTGAATCTGTGATTAGGCCAGTTTCACATGATGGTACCTTGCCAGTTCCTGTACCATCGTTGTCTGGGTTGGATGAATATGAAGTAGAATATGAAGACTTTGGAGCTGAATCTACTGGCGAAGACAAGGAGACCTCAAGTCAAGATGAGTATGTACCTGATGGAGCAGCCAGAACACTTTGCTCAACATGAATTAAATTATCTCAGAGACCTTCCATTGTCAAAAGATAAAGCTGAACTTCTTGCATCTAGGTTGAAACAGAAGAATCTTCTTCATGATGATGACAAAGTGTGTTATTACCGAAATAAGTAACACGCTAACACAATTTTTCACAGTTGATGGACCAATGGTGTACTGCAACAACGTGAATGGCCTCTTTGAAGAACTGAAGCAAGAGTATTTGGTTGCAGATTGGCGACTTCCCAGACAAGTTTGAAAGCAGTGTTGCATCACAATGGAAATATGAAACCATCAATCCCTATTGGTCACTCATGTCATCTAAAGGAAAGTTATGAAAATCTGTCCGTTGTTTTGGATGCTATACAATATAAGCATCACTAATGGAATATCTGTGGAGATTTGAAAGTGATTGGTCTGCTAATGGAAATGCCAGGAGGTTTCACAAAATATTGTTGCTTCTTGCGTTTATGGGACAGTAGAAATACAGTAGAGCATTATGTCCGTCATGATTGGGGACAGAGAAACATCTATGCTCCAGATAGAGACAATGTTCAGCATTATCCTTTAGTTGCTCCAACAAAAATCTTTCTTCCTCCACTACAGATAAAGTTGGGACTGGTTAAAACCTTTGTGATAGCCATGGGAAAGACAAATTCATATGGGTTCCAGGACACTTCACAGAAATTCTCCAGCATTTCACCAGCAAAACTGAAGGAAGGGGTATTTGTTAGTTCTCACATCAGAGAGCGTATGAGAGATGATGTGTCTGAAGGAACTCTAAATGATAAGGAATTGAGATCTTGGAAAAGCTTCAAGTGGATCTGTGAAAACTTCTTAGGAAAACAAAAATCTCCACAATATGTCGAAGGTGTTGAGGAACTGCTAAATGCATACCAGTGTCTTGGATGTCGCATGTCTCTGAAAATGCACTTTTTTGCATTCACATTTAGATTTCTTCCCTCAAAATCTTGGGGATGTAAGCGATGAACAAGGCGAGCGGTTTCACCAGGACATTAAAGTAATGGAGCACTGCTACCAGGGTTTTTGGAATGACTCAATGATGGAAGATTACTGTTGGATGTTATATAGGGACAACCCTGAAAATCATACCAACGACAGTCTAATGTCAAGCACTTTTAATTTCTGCTCATACTTTGGTTTCTATTTTGAAATTATTTTGGTTCAATAAAAGTTGTTTTGTAAGGTGAAGCGTTTTTTTTTTTCTGATATGTAGATTTCTGACTTCTTAATGTCACCAGTATATTTCCTATACCTTATAATAATGATGCTGCTCCATGGAAACTATACGTGCTACAGAAAAACTATATACATTTATGAAATCAAGACAAAAAGATGATTCAGAAAAGTACAAAGTCACCTGCGAGGATTACAAAAAAATTTTTTTTGTAGACCTGTGATTTATGACGTGGAGTCAATCCATGAAATCAGGGCTCGAGTCATTCCAACACATCTCCCGCAGGCATGAATAAATGTATATTACAGACATCAGCCACGCACAGTTTAGAGATATATCATGCAATGCAAAAGAACACGGTCAGAGGAACGCCAAGGACAGGAATGAATATTCCTTAATTCCACAACGCATTTCGACAGCAGAACGCCATCTTCATCAGGTCTCCACCTGATGAAGATGGCGTTCTGCTGTCGAAATGCATTGTGGAATAAAGGAATATTCATCACTGTCCTTGGCGCTCCTCTGACCGCGTTCTTTTGCATTGCATTCATCATCTCTCACTGAGGGTCTGCGACTGGTGCTGCCTTGGACTTGGCACCCTTCTAATCCAATGTGTAATGCTTTTATGTAGTTTTTCGCGACCCTGTTTGCAGTTGGTCAATTTTAAATTGAAAAGTCAGGATAAAGGGAAACTCTGTTGTTATTGTACAGAAATTCACACTTGGCCTCACTGCACATGTAATGTTACTGATCATAAAACGAAGTTTGGCCAGAAAAACTGGACCTGGTCTTGTAGGAACCATATGAGCACATTCAGCAGCACAGAAGGAGAGAAGGTAGATTCATCCAATAAGATATCAGGATTATAGGAAGCCAACAGCATCATTACTATACACTTTCTCTTAGAGGCCCATCTTAACATGTTTCTTCAAGTGATTTTCTAACTTGTCCATATATTCGACGTACGCGGTCATTTGTCTTTTTAGTTTATAGATCTGGGCAGGTAATGGTCAGCGTTTTCTAATCCCAGGGGGTAGGTGGATCCTCCAGGTTGTAACTTCTATAGAAAAGGCCTTTCAATGACCAACATCATTTCAACCGTTTTGGGTGGAGTAACATGTTGTGGTCTAACGGCAAAATAGTCATCACACAATTGTGATATGGTCAGACTACACCATCGATAAAGCAGCCACAGCCAGTGACTGAGAAGAATCTGTGACTTCTCTATATTTAGTGGTTACCTACTCACCTGACCGATTATAAGTTGTAATCTCCTCTTTACGCCGCTCATCATTCCTCACATATGTCTCTGTAGTATTAATATGGGTCAGCTCTTCACCCTAAAATAAATATTGTAAAAGTCACAGACAGATAGAGAAGTCACATCTATGATCAGCTCTAATCCTGCCATCTCCATTGTTCTCATTACACAAGTATAAAACATATAATACTGGAGGATAAAACAAGACTGAGCACAAGACCTTCACAGCCATGTACACATCATAGGGGAGATCTCATGACACCTTCTCTCCATCTACCTGATGATCCTGAGGAACATTAGGATCTTCTTGTTTACAGTCCTTTGGAAGAAGAGGATAGGGACATTTCTCTGATGTTGTCCTCTTACTGGATAGATCTGGAAGAAACACTTACAGGGACTGAATTCATTCTTTACATACAGATAAATATAGGCTGCGTGTATTTAATACTATTACCTGGTGATGTGAGGTGCTGGTGAATCTCCATCATGACGTCCTTGTACAGATCTCTGTGTCGTTCTAAATACTCCCACTCCTCCTTGGAGAAATAGACAGCGACATCCTGACTCCTTATAGGAACCTGACACATACAATGATAACGTCATCCCCACCGATCCCTTCATAGCATTATTGTATAATTTTACAGCATTCCCAACAATGTCACCTCTCCAGTCAGCAGCTCAATTATCTTGTATGTGAGTTCTAGGATCTTCTGGTCATTGATGTCTTCATGTATCATGGGGTGAGGAGGAGGCCCCGTGATTGGGCTCAGGAGTGTTCCCCTTCCCTCAGACACAGGGTCCTGACAGCGCTCACTAGAGGTCTTCTTCACTACTGTGTAATCCTGGTTACGGAGAGACACATTAATAAATCTCACTACAGACATTTCCAGAGTCCTCACCTCTCCAGTTCTGTCCATCTCTTATTTCCATACATAAGAATGAATGATGTAATGTGACGTCATCAGAATCTCTCACCTCTCCAGTAAGCCGGAAGAGGATCTCTAGGGTGAGGTGTAATATCCTCTCCGCCATCTTGGCTCTGTTCATATGCATCCTTGATGAGTAAATCATGAAAATTCTCTTATATAGAATATCTCCACTGAGAGGATCCGATATTGTAGAGACCTAACTGAGAAGATGAAACGATGTACCTTCATAAAAATCCCATGTAATGAGGTCAACCAGAAGAAAGTATAAGGCTAGCAGGCTTATTCAGGCTGGTGTTCAGACCTGGTGAGACAGAATATACCATCCCTGCTGTGGACTGAATCCTGGTCCTTGAGAACTCCCCTCCCCCTCTCCCACATGGTATGCCATTGACTGAGAACTGTAAGTTCATCCTTTAATCCCTTTTTATTTTGCAATTACCTGCATATATTTTAATTGTCTCGTTTGTGACATCTTTTTATATTTTTGTAAAAACGGTCTATATTTTCTGAAGTAAAACTATAAAAATTTACTAGCTTTGTTTTCCTTGCTCTATAAACATATTGCCATGACCTCCACGCTAAAACTATGCTACTGTGTGGGTTGGCTCCTGATATGATGTTAATTTTAATTGTCCAACCAGGAGCTGGTGGCAGCAAAGTCTGTTCTGGGGTATTTGGGAGATTCTGGCAGTGACGGAACAAAGGTTTTATGTGTGTATTTCCTGCCTGAGTCTGGGGATATACATACCGCACCCACTGCAGAGTGCCTAATAGCCAGTACACAGCAAGGCAGCCTTTCTGGCGACTACTTATCCTAGGTGTAGTTCCCTGCCTGAGAGCTGCAAGTTCCAAACTGGAACTGGAAAGTGGGATATAAGAAATCCCTGGCGAACTAGGGGCAACTAAAGCAACCCGGTTCGAGACAATAATACAATTACTGGAGATAATAAGGGAAACATTTGAGGAGATTTATTATTTAACAGTATTAAGTTTTTCTTCTTTACATCTACTAATTAAACCAATATAGTTTAGGCCACAGACAACAAGCAGTTTCTTCCTCGGTGTTGGCAGCTGAACAAGTTTCTCATAGACCAGGGGTCCCCAACCTGTAGCTCGGGAGCCACATGTGGCTCTCGGTCCCATGAATTGTGGCTCTCACCTGTCTTCCAGCTTGGTGCATTAGCTCCAGGTCTAGCTAACAGGTATGAGAAGCACATCTCAAAATAAAGAATTTTGTGAGTAGCGCTGCACAGAAGAGCAGATCTGGATGTGTTGTGAATTCTCTTGATCTGACTTCTTTGTTGAAAAGGTTTGTGGAGCCAGTAGTTCCCATGGTGGCGCCCCCTGACCCTGTATTGGTTAAGGGTAATTTGGAGTATGAGGTAGAGAAGATATTGGATTCTCGTCTGGTTAGACAGAGACTCCAGTGCTTGGTCAAGTGGAAAAGTTATGGCCAGGAGGATAATTCTTGGGTCTCTGCTTCTGACATTCATGCCGAGACATTGGTTCATGCTTTTCACCGGGGCCATCCTGATCGGCCTGGTGGCGTGGATGAGGGTTCGGTGACCCCTTCTCGGGGAGGTACTGTTGTGAATTCTCTTGATCTGACTTCTGAGTCGGGGCTCCCTCTGGTGGTTATTGCGGGTAGTGGAGCTGGCCGGGTTGACAGAAGTCTGCCACCTGACGATGATGATTGGAAATCAGGGGTTACTGACTGGGAGGATATAAGAGAGCAGGTTTCCCTCAGTTTCTGCTGGTGATTAGTTTCTTCCTGTGCATTTTGAGGTCTGCTGTCTCCTGCCTGATCCTGCATTTTTCAGTTAAGTTGTTCATTTGCTAATCCTTTGCATCTGATCTGGTTTTGCCTTTTTCTGCTTTGCTGTGTGGGTTCAGCGTGCTCTCTGCTTGGGCTGTGCTGGACCCCGCTCCATATATTACAGCTTGTGTCAGTTTGTTCAGTCCCCTGTTATATTAGTCTCTTTTGTTTTGCTGACAGTTCACACCAGAATGCTGATAATAGTGGGGGAGAGGTCACGAGACCTCAGTGTTTTTGTACATCAGACGTGTTGGATTTTTTAGGGTTTTTACGTGATTGCAGACAGTGTCTTTCCTTTCCTATCCTGTCTAGACAGTTTGGGCTTCATCATTTGCTCAGTCTATTTTCTGCATGTGTTTGTACCTCATCTTGTCTCACTGACAATATATGTTTGGGGCTATCTGTTCCTTTGGGGTTCTACTCCGGGACAGTTTAGATTTCACCTTTCTTGCTTTAAGCTTAGTTAGTTCTCCGGCTGTGCCGAGGCGTCTAGGGCATCTTTGGTACGCCCCACGGCTACTGCTAGTTGTGTTGTTAGGATTAGGGGTCTGCAATCCGCTAAGTTACTAACCTTTCTGGTTTCCTGGTGGCCTAGCCTATTCCTGCCATTCTCCTTGGTGACCTATTCATAACATGAATGCACATATACTGGTCTCAGAGGTTTTGAGATTTTTTTTAAGTGTGGTATGCTGGAGACAGGATGATACTATCTGTCAGAGGAGGTGCCTGAAGCTGGATGTGACAGTGTGTTGGGAGTGCTGGATGGGAGAATACTGAATGGGGGAGTTGTGGGAACTACTGGATCTTGTTATACGGCTTCTGGGGGATTTATGTGGAAAAGCTTTGGTTATCATTATTCGCGTAATGGGGGCTCTGGTTGCCACTACTGTAGGGAGGCAGGAAGCTGGATGTGGCTCGCGACCCTCTCTCAGAGCTGAAGGTGGCTCTCTAGGAGAGAAAGGTTGGGAACCACTGTCATAGACTCATGTTATATAATGCTAATTCTCATCTCATTTACCGACACTGGAATCGGCATTTGCAATACTGCAGGAGATATTCATTACATGTGATATGAGAAATAACTACTTCATGATGAGGACAACATCTTCATCTTCTACTTTGGCTCTAGAAATTTTTACCGTCTTCCCCGCACTGTAATCTTCTATCACGTTAGATCTCATGTGTGATTCACACACAGAACTTTGAGGCTTTTATAAAAGATGGTTTGTAAGAACAACAAGACAGGATATATTTGATGATAATATCTCTATGTACAGTCTTTTTTTTCCTGGATATGATTTGCTTTAGCATTTTCCTATAGGCTTCCGTATATTACATGAAAAACACACAAAAAATAATACTGTGGGAACATTATACTGTGTCTGGGGGCCCCATACCATGAGAGTAAGGCTGGAGTCACACACAACGTATAAGAATACGGTCCGTTTTAAACGGATGAGAATTGCAGGAATGTTCCTTTAACAGTGATCCATATGTCATCCTTGTGCAATGCGAGGATGTGATTTTCTCGCATCTAAGTATCCGTGTGACATCTGTACGGCGAGATTTTCTCGCCGGCTTGCAAAATGGACATATAATGGGTCCATAGCCTCAAATATTCGTGAAAACATATACAGTCTCTCTCTCTCTCTATATATATATATGAGTCACATATATGTACTATATATTTATATTTCATGAAGAGGTAGATAGCAGAATAGCCGATAATTCAATTGTCGGCTTCTGTAAAATCATTACAGACCCCGACAGGATATGAGACATGGTTTACATACAGTAAACCATTGCTTATCTGTTAGATTTATATATGTCTCTAACAATGTTAGTAGTGTATGTGTGTAAAATTTTGGAGCTGTAGGTGCTAAATTAAAGGATTAATTCACGGAAAAACTGGGTGGGTACACAAGCAATTTTCCCCGCCAGAGAGGGCAAGCCAGTGACTGAGGGCAGAAATTAATAGCCTAGAGAGGGATCATTGCTTTTGGGCCCCCCTGACTAAAAAAATCTGCCTCCAGCAACCCCAGAAAAGGTGCATCTGTAAGATGCTCCAATTACGACCCTTACCTTCTCTCTTCCCATTGCCCTGTAGCGAGTGGCATATGGGGTAATAAGGGGTTAATGTGACCTTGCTATTGTAAGGTGACTTTAAGCCTGGTTAATAATGGAGAGGTGTCGATAAGACACCTATCCATTAATCCACTATTCTGAAAGGGTTATGCGTGCTATATATTACGTGGGCTGTGTTGTATACTACGTGGCTGTGCTATATACTATGTGGGCTGTGTTATATATTATGAGGCTGTGTTATATACTATGTGGGCTCTGTTATATACTATTGGGCAGTATATTATATTCTATGGGGGAGGCTGTGTTATATACTATTGGGGGGTATATTATATATATATTGCACAGAGCGCATACAGCAGGGTACGAGAGAGTGCAGGGTGCGTACTGGAAACACGCCTGAGTACAAGATAGTACAGAGCGTGTACTGGGAAGCACGCCTGGGTAAAAGAGAGTGCAAAGTACGTACTGTGAAGCACACCTGGTTACAAGAGAGTGCAGAGCGCATACTGGGAAGCACGCCTAGGTACAAGAAAGTGCAGAGTGCGTACTGGGAAGCTCACCTGGGTACAAGAGAGTGCAGAGCGTGTACTGGGATGCACGCCTTGTTACACGCAGGGACCTGAGTACAAAGAGCGACCATGCAGGAACCTAGCTGGCCTAGCAGGGTAGCAAAGTGTTAATCAGGCGCCTCCCCTATCAGGAAGCAGCCTGATATACTAGTGGCTGCTGTAGGTCAGGAAAGACTTCCGTGTCAAGAGCTTCATTAGGAATAAGAGGCCAGAGACTAGCACGGCTGTGGCCTAAGCCGAGGACAGAGCACGCGCGAGTCACCGGGTCCAGAGACCGACCGTGAAACCGGAAGCGAGGACACCGCGTGGCGCCCCCCTTGTCCAGATACCTGCCAGGATGCCGAAACGAGGTATGTCTAGGCGGTGCGGCCCAGGGTGCAACAGTACCCCCTTCTTTACCCCCTACTTTTTTAAGGCTGGAAAGAAACTTAGTCAAAATATGGGGTGCTTGGATATTCTCCCAGGGTTCCCATGACCTCTCTTCAGGGCCAAAGCCCTTCAAATCAATTAAGAAAAGAGTTCTCCCGCTCAACCTCTTCATGGCAAGAATATCCTTCACCTCAAATACATCCCCCATGCCAACAGGCTGGGGTGTATGACCCAGAGAAAGATGAAACCGGTTAAGCACCACGGGTTTGAGGACGGACACAGCACAACCAGAGGAACGAGTTAGATCTGTCATAAAATCCATAGCTATGTGCTGCTATGGCACCGAAGGTACCGGAAGAGGAAGCAGAAGTCTGGAAGGTTGGTTGTCTGGGTACCTTGTTCTTGGCGCAGGATGGACAAGAGGCCACAAAGTCTTTGACATCCTGGAAAAGAGATGAACACCAGTAGTAGCGAGATAACAGGGAGAGAGTCTTCTTGACTTCAGCGTGGCCGGTGAGTTTGGATGAATGTTCACAGCGTAACACTCGTTTTCGATTGCCCTCTGCAACAAAGGTTCTTCCCGGGGGAAAGGAAGTCAGGTTGACAGGAGCCATGGTAATTACCTTGGTGGGGTCGATGATATATGAAGGTTCCTCTTCAGTATCGGCCGACTGGAATGATCTAGATAAAGCATCTGCTTTAATGTTTTTATCATCTGGCCAGAAATGGAGTTCAAAGTCAAAACGGGCAAAGAACAATGACCACCTGGCCTGCCGGGGATTGAGCCTTTTTGCAGACTGAATGTACGCCAGATTCTTATGGTGTTAAGGACGGCGGAATGCACTAAATAATAAATAATAGAAAGTGCATTCGCCGCCCGGGGTCCACCGTGCAGAGGTGTTACACTGCTGCTATATAATGGCAGACGGACAATATGGCGGTATTGCGAACGCGGGTTGAACGTCACCCGGTGTGCACTGGGCGGACTCTGTTAATTCACAGAGACGCCAAGGCGTTAAACACAAATGCTGAGCCTGTGGAACTCACAGGTCTCAGCGGAATGCACGCCCGGTATAAGGTCATAGGACTCGGGCCCAAGACACAGGGTCAGCGTCCTTCTAGACCTACCATGCGTACGGCGTCGCAACCGCGGACGCCAATGAGTACTGCTGACTGCAGCGCGGCGACAGACACTGCCGCAAGACGACAATGCCCAGTAGCAGGCACACTGTCGTATGCTAGTACTGTGGATGATATGCACCGTGGCCTGTAGCTTGCCACTGACTGGCGCTGACTCTATCACTAGTTCCCTATCCACACACGTAATATCAGAGGGAGGGGAATCTTAATGAGTCATTTGAAAGTTCATGCATCCGTCATCATTCACACAGGTAGCAACTAGAGTCTATACTAGCGCATGGCCGAGCGGCCATGCAAACCTTTTATAGCCGGGACCTTCCAGAAGCTTCCAGATCCCTGAGATGGACCAATCAGATCTGGAGAAGGACCTGTGCATGTGACTCCCGATCTCCAATGGGAGATCATCTCATGAGCATGCTCGGTGGAGCGACGGAAGGACTTAGCCTCTGGAGTGGCTCGCTGCAGATCAGCCTGCGTTGCTATTGCTGGCCCAGAGGTGGCAGCAACAGCCAGACCCACAGAGCTGGTCTGAGCAGAGCGTCGGGAACAACGGGGCTGCTGAGCAAGCTCCTCTGCAGTCGATGGAGAATGGGAGACCGCTGAATGCGAGGCTCTGGATTCCTGCTGTGCCGCTGCAGGAACCCGACGCCTAACATATGGTCAGTGAAAATCATAAATGGGTGTGCGGCGCCTTCAAGTAAGTATCACCATTCTTCCAAGTCCAACTTGATGGCTAATAACTCTTTGTCACCAATGGAACAATTTTGTTCTGATGTGAATACTTTGGAAAAGAAGCTTGTCACGCCACTATCACCCGGGGCCAGGACTCAGCAAACGCGCACCTCTCATACTTGATCCTATGACTGCATGGCTTTGTCAAGGGCACATGTGCTTACCTCTCTGTCCTGACTGCAGCTGCACCATCTCTATGGTCCTGGGGGAATTGACCCGGAATTCCCAGCGCTCATGTCCTATATTAGGCTGCCTCTTCCTATGGGAGGCGCCTGATTACTGTTGTGCTTCCTTGCTACGCCTGCTTGGTCCCTGCTTGGCTGCTCTCAGTATTCAGGTCCCCTTCTTTGGGCTGTTGTGCTTCTCAGCACATGCTCTGTTTCTGCCCTGTGCCCTGTCATGCTTCTTAGCACATGCTCTGCTTCTGCCTTGTGCTCTGCTTTGCTTCTCAGCACACGCTCTGCTTCTGCCCTGTGCCCTGTCGTGCTTCTTAGCACACGCTCTGCTTCTACTCTGTGCTCTGCTGTGCTTCTCAGCACACGCTTTGCTTCTGTCCTGTGCTCTGCCGTGCTGCCTAGCACTCGCTCTGCTTTACCTTGGAATTAGGCATGCTACCCAGCATGCTCCTTACTTTGCCTCATACCGGGGCGTGCTTCTCAATGCATATGCACTCCTGTACCTAGTGTGCCCCCAGAGGGTCCACTCCAGGAGTCATCACAAAGCTGCAGGTGACAAGACGTCCTGAAGAAGATTACTGCAAGAGAACCGCACTGGCCACGGTGGAGGATGTGTTTACCTCAAGAGTGAAAGGTTTACTAACCTCAGGATGATGAAGCACTGGAGCTGTAGCAAAAGCTTGCTTCAAGGATAGAAATGCGTCCTCCGCCTCAGAAGACCAAGCATTAGGGTTAGCTCCTTTGCGGATAAGAGACAAGATAGGCTGGGCCAATGAGGAGAAATGAGGGACGAACTGCCGCTAGTAATTCGTAAAGCCAAGGAATCGTTGGATTGCCTTCACCCCATTGGGCCATGGCCAGTTGAGGACAGCAGACACTTTCGCCGGATCCATGCGTAGACCTGAGTCTGAGATAATGTACCCCAAGAAAGTTGAAATGTTTGTTCAAATACACATTTCTCGATCTCGATTCTCCCTCAAACGTAGGAGTACTTGGCGCATATTCTTTCTATGGGAAGACAGATCTGGAGGAAACATGAGGATATCATCCAGGTATACCACCATGCAGGAGTACAGCATATCTCGGAAAATGTCGTTCACGAACTCCGGGAATGCCGCTGGAGCGTTGCAGAGGTCGAAGGTCAAGACCAAGTATTCATAGTGACAGTCCCGAGTGTTAAAGGCGGTCTTCCACTCATCTCCGGAACGATTATGGATCAAGTTGTAGGCCCCACGAAGATCCAGCTTGGTGGAAATTCATGCTCCTCTTAGCCGGTCAAAGAGCTCCAGGATCAGTGGCAGCGGACACTTGTTTTTGACCGTGATGTCGTTGAGACCTCTTTAGTATATGCAGGGACGGAGAGTGCCGTCTTTCTTTTTGACAAAGAAAAAACCTGCTCCTGCGGGAGAGGAAGACTTTCGAATGAATTCTTTGGCTAGATTCTCCTGGATATACTCCGACATGGTTTTGGTTTCGGGAGATAGTGAATATATTCTACCCGTAGGTCAATCAGACAGTCATATCGTCGATGTGAAGGCAGAATCTCAGCCTCCTTCTTGTCGAAAACATCTGCGAAAAAACAGTAAGCTGACGGTAGATCTGCAGGCGCCAAGGACGGATGAGCAGAACCCATCGGATGGACGGGCAGCAGGCACTTCTTCTGACAAGATGGCTCCCAATGGAGTACATCGCCTGATCGCCAGTCGAGAGTTGGCTCATGTGCCCTTAGCCAAGGGAGCCCAAGAAGAAGGTATGAGACAAAGTCTACAGGACATAGAGGGATATCTTCTCTCGATGCGAGACTCAGATCTGCAGCTCCACTTCTTCGGTGACCTGGGTAACGGTCTCCTGCAAGGGCTTACCATCAACTGAAGCTATCAGCCGAGGAGTCTCTAGAGATCTGACAGGAATCCGATATTTTTTAACCACCTTAAGCCTGATAAAGTTCCCTGCCGTGCCTGAATCCACATAAGCCTCCTAAGAATAACGTTTGGAACCAAGATTTAGCAAAACAGACACAGTCAGGGGAAGAGAGAAATCACACACACCTAGGGAGACATCTCCTACCTGTCCCAGGCGGAGGCATTTTCCCGGCTTCTTCGGACAGGAATGAAGCAGTTGAGGAAACCTTCTCTCCCGAGCAGCTTCGCAGGGGCACTCCTGAAAGCTTAAATCAATTCTCGTCACTAAAGAGATTAAATCCTTTAAGGAGGTTGGTACATCACGTCCCGCAAACTCATCTTTAATGCGGCTCAAGAGGCCTCGCCAGAAAACACCTACCAACGCTTCGTTGTTTCAGCCCAACTCGGAGGACAAAATGCAAAAATGAATAGTGTATTGGCCAACGGAAAGGGAACCTTGGTGGAGATTAAAAAGGGATACCGTGGTCAATCCCAAGCGACCTGGCTCAAACACACGGCAAAAAGTCTCCAAGAAAGTTGGCAACTGGAAAACCAATGGGTCATCACGCTCCCAGAGTGGGTTAACCCACCCCAAAGCCTCCCCCTCCAAATGAGAAACCACAAAAGCCACTTTCGCCCGATCTGTACGATATTGCTGCGGCTGAAGCTCAATGTGTAGCAGACACTGGTTCATAAAACCCCGACATAGCTTGGAGTCACCGCTATACCGTGGCAGTTTACAAAAGTGGGATGGAGAGTGTGAGACCAGAGCTTGGCTTGCGGCCGAGACGGCAGACTGAAAGGAAAGCAGACGGTTGTCTACTGACGCCATGTAGCTGAGCAAGAGGACCTGAGTGTCACGCTGCTGAGCAAGCTCCTGCTGGAGGTTAGCCCGCCGGGGAGCATTCCCCGCGTCAGGGGTCTGTAAGTCAGGCAACCGGGTCTCTAGGAACTTCCAGAAGGACATTATCCGCAAGTACTCTGATTCTTCTTGAGCGGCGGCTGAGACTCCAGCGGGGTCCTTGGCCTGATTATGCTGTAACAACTCCTGGAGTGGACCCTCTGGGCCGTGATACCAACCCACCCTGGGTGAGCAGACCTAGTGAAGATCACCCCCTATACAAGGATAGTCAGGGGCAGACCCAGGGGGATTAAGGTTCCACGACTGCTGGTACCAGGTGGCCGGCTTGAAGGAGGCGCGAGAGACCATTTTTTACACATCAAAAATAATTTATAGATATGCAGGAATAAGTGGTTCCATGCAAGAGGTGTGAACGAGTCACAATTGTGACTAATTCTATTTATTGTTTGTAGGCACTCATTCACACCACTTGCATGGAACCACTTATTCCTGCGTATCTATAAATTATTTTTGATGTGTAAAAAATTCCTTCTGATTCTGACTAATTCTATATATTGTTCGTAGGCACTCATTCACACCCTTCGCATGGAACCATTCATTTCTGCGCTGATAAGCCATTTTCCATTGGAGATCATTTTGGAGTAATCTAATTAGTTTTAGATATATCCATTTATATTATTGTAGGAAAAAAAAATTTTCTATGTATAATTAAATTCTCCAGTTGTATAAAATTCAAGTATGATCTGTCTAATATCGACTAATTATATGTTTGACTGTATGATTTATTTATTTATTTCATTTTTTTTCTTTTCTTGGGAACTTCAATCCTGGAGTGATCTGTATCGGGAACGAGCTGAGTAGGGAATTACTGGGGGTAGCTCCAGCTGGTAAGTCCCCAGGCTGAGGATGGCCGACACCCGATTTGGCCCGATCACCCGACAACTCCAGTGCAGAGCGCGTACTAGGAAGCACGCCTGGATACAAGAGAGTGCAGAGCGTGTACTGGGAAGCACACCTGGGTACAGAAGAGTGCAGAGTGTGTACTGGGAAGCACGCCTGGGTAATAGAGTGCAAAGTACGTACTGTGAAGCACGCCTGGGTGCAAGAGAGTGCCGTGCATACTAAGAAGCATGCCTAGTTACAAGAGAGTGCAGAGCACATACTGGGACGCATACCTGGGTACACGCAGGGACCTGAGTACAAAAGCAACTATGCAGGAACCTAGCTGGCCTAGCATTGAAGCAAAGTGATAATCAGGTGCCTCCCCTAGCAGGAAGCAGCCTGATATACTAGTGGCTGCTGTAGGTCAGGAAAGACTTCCGGGTCAAGAGCTTCATTAGGAATAAGAGGCCAGAGACGCGCACGGCCACGGCCTAAGCCGAGGACAGAGCGCGCACAAGTCACCGGGTCCAGACACCGACCGTGAAACCGGAAGTGAGGACACCGCGTGGATCGCCCCTCATCCAGAGACCTGCCAGGATGCCGAAGTGAAGTATGTTGAGGCGGCGCAGCCCAGGGTGTAAAAGGGTGGTTGCATTATACTCTGTGGGGTGGCTGTATTATACTATATGTGGGCTGCATTATACTGTATCGAGGACTATGGGAATACATTATACTATGGGAAGAACTATGGGGTGCATTAAACTATGGGAAGTGAATTGTACTACATGGATGACTATGGCGGTGCATTATACTATATGGAGCACTATGAGGAGTGTATTATACTATGTGGAGGACTATGGGGTGTATTATACTATGTGGAGCACTATGGGGAGTGTATTATACTATGTGGAAGACCATGGGGTGTATTATACTATGTGGAAGACTATGGGGTGTATTTTACTATGTGGAGGACTATGGGGTGTATTATACTATGTGGAGGACTATGGGGTGTATTATACTATGTGGAAGACTATGGGGTGTATTATACTATGTGGAAGACTATGGGGTGTATTATACTATGTGGAAGACTATGGGGTGTATTTTACTATGTGGAGGACTATGGGGTGTATTTTACTATGTGGAGGACTATGGGGTGTATTTTACTATGTGGAGGACTATGGGGTGTATTATACTATGTGGAGAACTATGGGGTGTATTATACTATGTGGAGGACTATGGAGTGTATTATACTATGTGGAGGACTATGGGGTGTATTATAATATGTGGAAGACTATGGGGTGTATTATACTATGTGGAGGACTATGGGGTGTATTATACTATGTGGAAGACTATGGGGTGTATTTTACGATGTGGAGGACTATGGGGTGTATTTTACGATGTGGAAGACTATGGGGTGTATTTTACTATGTGGAGGACTATGGGGTGTATTATACTATGTGGAGAACTATGGGGTGTATTATACTATGTGGAGGACTATGGAGTGTATTATACTATGTGGAGGACTATGGGGTGTATTATACTATGTGGAGAACTATGGGGTGTATTATACTATGTGGAGGACTATGGGGTGTATTATACTATGTGGAGAACTATGGGGTGTATTATACTATGTGGAGGACTATGGAGTGTATTATACTATGTGGAGGACTATGGGGTGTATTATACTATGTGGAGAACTATGGGGTGTATTATACTATGTGGAGAACTATGGGGTGTATTATACTATGTGGAGGACTATGGGGTGTATTATACTATGTGGAGGACTATGGGGTGTATTATACTAAACAAGCAAAATGCTGCATATTCATCGAGTGATTGGATTGTTTATGCCGGAGCAAAAATCATTGTTCTCAGCAGCACATCGCCCGATGTAAGCTGCAGATGTGCTGCTAATAACATGATACTGTATGGGGACAGATGGATCTAATAGTGATTGTTCTGTTCTCATCATTCTTCCTCAGACGGTGGAAAGAGGCCAGGACACAAACGTTGATCACACTCATTTAGGGGCCTGAACTCAGCACACGCAAATACAACCAAAATGCTTCTGTGTCATGTGCAATATGTTAGCATTTGGGGCCCCACTTTACCAAAAACCGACCCCGAGTACAGCACCTACCTCCACCCGCAGAGCCGCACTCCACATATACGGCTGCTCTGTGCGCACAGGACCTGTGATGAGGTCACAGGAGGGGAGGAGTCAGTGGTCACATGATCAGGGGCCTCAGTGTATGCAGGACTCTGCTGTGCTGGTTGTCATAGTGCTGGAGGAGGGGAAGTTTCTGTGTGGGGTCAGGAGGGGTTTACAGTGTGGATGTAGCAGAGCCGTGTGTGTACGAGGTGTACAGAGCGGAGCCGTGTGTATACGAGGTGTACGGAGCAGAGCCGTGTGTGTACGAGGTGTACGGAGCGGAGCCGTGTGTGTACGAGGTGTACGGAGTGGAGCCGTGTGTGTACGAGGTGTACGGAGCGGAGCCGTGTGTGTACGAGGTGTACGGAGCAGAGCCGTGTGTGTACGGAGCGGAGCCGTGTGTGTACGAGGTGTGCGGAGCGGAGCCGTGTGTGTACGAGGTGTACGGAGCGGAGCCGTGTGTGTACGAGGTGTGCAGAGCGGAGCCGCATGTGTACGAGGTGTACGGAGCCGTGTGTGTACGAGGTGTACGGAGCAGAGCCGTGTGTGTACGAGGTGTACGGAGCGGAGCCGTGTGTGTACGAGGTGTGCAGAGCGGAGCCGCATGTGTACGATGTGTGAGGAGCAGCTGTGTACAAGGTGTGCTGAGCGGAGCCGCATGTGTGCGGAGAGGAGCCGCACGTGTACGACATATACCAAGTGAAGCTGTGCATGTAAGGAGTGGAGCCGCACGTGTACGGAGCAGAGCCATGTGTGTACTTGGTGTATGGAGCAGAGCCGTGCGTGTACTTGGTGTACGACTTGTGGGCTGATGGCAGTACTGTGGAAACATTATACCGTATGTAGGGATATGGCGGTATTATGAGGTGATCGGTGTATGTTACCCTGTATGTTATGGGGGGTTTACTACACTATACGCTGTATGTGTGGGGGATGGGGGATGTTACACTGTACTGTTATGTCAATAGACGATTGGTCCTTATCACATATGGTGACACAAAACTAATATGGAAATCAAAAGTGCCTCATCTGGAAGGTATTATCCCACATAGACCAGGTGACCACAGTGACAACTTACAGAGAATATTTGCACATAAAGAACATAACAAACACTGAAAATGGATGATAAAATAAGGAGCTTCTAGTGTGAGACATAAGGACATTGTATCCAGCGCATGTGAGTAACGACGTCCCGCACAACAATAGTGTCTCCCTAATTACAGAAAACCGGCCTGCTCAATAAATGGAGACGGTAAGACTAGGTGCAAATACAGATGACAGGGAAGGGCCCAAACACGCTGCCTAATCCAGCAATAAGAACATTACAGTGCATAGTGCTTATGTATACAATTCTCTATTAACTCCAGTGAGGTCATGTAATCCTGCGCTAAGGAGAACAGAAGAGCAGATTAACTTGCATAAAAAGTGTAACACAACACGCTGCCAACAATCTGTAGCATAGGATGGAGAACAAGAAATTGTATTCGCCATGAATGGATGAATCATTTCAAGTGGCAACCAACATGGGAACGGCTACATATACTGAAAAGATAGAAGAACAACTAGGTCAGCTGTGAAGGTAGATAGATGTGAGCAGTGAAAGTGCCCAATATCGAGATTGTCACTTAGTGGAGAGAGTGCCTCTAGCTGGGTGAGTCTTGCGTCTCTCTGCCCCGACGCGCGTTTCTTCTTCAGGGGCGTGTCAGAGGAGAGAGACGCCAGACCTTAAATGTGAAAGACTAACCAAAGATTAGACATAAACCATGTCATGTGACTCATGGATGTGTCAGGGTAATTGGAGTTGGTTATGACATATTGTCATGCACGTCATCATGGATCTGCCCACAAGCCAGCAGTGCGGTCATGGTGATGACTGTGCTGCGTGCCAGCAGGGTCCAATAGCCAAGGACAAGCAGGTCAAGGGGCTTCCTTATCCCAAGCCTGGATATATAATGTGCCGTCAGTAAATAGAATTGCAAAGGAACATATAATGGGTGCTGGGCCTAATATGTATGGAGATAAACATGAAAAATGACGCATTATACAAATAGAGGGGGAAGTGGTGAAGAAAGTGTTTCCTCTATAAGCTACCTATTAATGTGTGTGAATATTAGCGGTGAGTTGTAAAGTGGTAAAGTGTGGATAAACACTTAAGAAAAATGAAAATAAGGGACTAGTGCACGCAATATTACCGCGTAAAAATGGACATAATAAAGTGTGGATGTGCTGCTAAGTACTAAACTGAAAATTATCCCAATTCAGTTTTTGAATTTCCACAAAAATTTAAAATAATCAATAAATTTCGTTCAGCCTCACAATTGTGTCCCACTTGTTGATTCTTCACCAAAAATTTACATTTGGTATCTTTATGCTTGAAGCATGACATGTGGGAAAAGGTTGAAAAGCTCCAGGGAGCTGAATACTTTCACAAGGCACTATATATATATATATATATATATATATATATATATATACACACACACACATTTTTTACATTTTAAAAAGTACAAAAAGGAAAATGGGGTGATGAAAAAGTTTGGGCACGCTTGGAAATTGTGTGCTTAGTAGTGATGAGTGAGCACTAAAATGCTCAGGTGCTTGTTGCTCGGGTCGAGCAAATTGGAGTACTCGGGTACTCGACCCGAGCAAGAAGCCCAATGTAAGTCTATGGGAAAACCAAGCACTTTCTCTGCAGCTTCCCCACGGGGGTCTTTTTAGGGTGTAAATCGTCTGAAATCGATGGGAACAGTGCTCAATTACATGGGAACATCATGGGGAAGACCACTGGAAGCATTTCTGACTCCCAGGTCACAGCTGTGAACAATGTTGTCAGAGTCTTACTCCATTTTTACAGACTCACAATAAAACATACAAAAACGTGACCAAAATGGATTTTCCTGGGAAATATGTTAATGAACATCCTTTCCAGGGTATTGACTTTTATGTAAGGCAAAATAAATAAGCAAAAAAAATGCTCTACAGCATTGTGCAGTTTGTCATCTAAGCATATCAGCTTCAGTACAGCCTGTTGATGCTTGGCTGAGGCATTGATTCCAGCTTGCGACTGATGTGGTCATTTCGGAGATGGGGGCTGAAGAGGAAGAAGAGGATGAGGTCCAGGAGCTCTACACTGTGGGGGCAACCCTGATTGAGGTAGGGCCCGTAATCCTCAGCATCAGGAGGATTTGTTCCATCCCAAGGTCCGTCTGGGTCACGGCTTCCACTATGTTAACCCAGTGTGTCATAAGCGAGATGTAGCATTCCTGCCCACAAGAACTTGTCCACGTGTCCATGGTTAGGTGGACTTTCCCAGTAACAGCATTGTTCAGGGCATGGGTAATGTTGTGGGACACGTGCTTGTGTAATGCTGGGATGGCACAACGGGAGAAATAGTGGTGGATGGGAACCAAGTACCTTAGGACAGCCACCACCATCAGGTTGTGGAAAGCTTCTGTCTCCATGAACCTAAAAGGTAACATTTTGAGCGCAAGCAGACGAGAAATGAGTGAATTTAGTAGTGTGGCCTATCGGGCATTGGCTGGGTATTTCCGCTTGTGTTCCAATGACAGGGGAATGGACAGACATTTCCTGGAGCCTGGTGTTCAGCCCACAAAGTTGGGTGCTTTGCTGCAATGTGCCTGATCAGGCTGATGGTGGTCAGTCTTGCTAGTCTGCTGATGCGGGCATGGCAGGTGGTGCAAATGGCCTGTTTGGGGTTATCGGCAGAGTCTTTAAAAAGCAACCAGACTGGGGAAGACCTAACAGTTGTACTGCCAACTTCCGTGGTGTTGGTGTTATGAGGAATGGTTGGCCACCTTCTCTCTGCAGACACCACACTGCTTCTTCCTGTCTGTTGGGGTGCCATGCCTCCCTCCCCCTGTGTGCTGCTGTCCTTGCTTTGCAAGTCCTCCTGCCAGGTTGGGTCAGTTACTAAATCATCCACCACCTCGCCCTCCACTTCTGCACCCTGGTCCTCCTCCTGACTTTCTGGCAATTGTGTCTCATCATCGTCCACCTCTTGTGACATGTTCACAGTGTAGCCTTCATGTGACTGTGGCTGCTCAAATATTTGGGCATCGCTACATTCATTCTTATCTTTCCCCGCTTCAAGTGAACTGTGAGAGAGGAGGCCCGAATCTTTAAATAGAAAAATGAACTGCTCTTTGGAGTGGCCAAGTGTGGGATCAGTTGTCTCAGGGCACTCGTCATGGTGGGAGGAAGGAGTATCAGGGTGAGGAATATTCAGTCCAGACTCACAGCTACTCAGACTTGACCGTGTGGATGACAGGGTGTTGGTGGTGGTGGCAAAGTGACTGGAAGCATTATCCAACCAACAACCTTTTGACACTGCTCTGGGTTCAATAGTTGTGTGCTGCTGCGGTCCCCTAGTAACTGGGACAAGAAGGTCGGGCGAGAAGATGAGGGTGTTTGTTGTGGTCTAATTTCAGCTTGCCCACGGCCTCGGCCTATGCATGCACCATCACCAACTTCCACTTCCCCATCCTTTGCCACGCTCCTTGCACATTTTAAATGGACTACAAAATTTTCCACTTCACTACAAATGGCTGAATTTGGAGCTAACTTATATGTGATATGTGTGCAGGAAAAACAAAGTTTAAAATATCAGGCCAGTAGGTAACAATTTATTTTTTCAGCAAACTGGTGTCAATAACTAGGCCAAGACACAGGAAAATAGTTGAATTGAGGCCTCAAATGGCACAATTTGTAGCCCACGGATAGATGAGGCGTCTGACAGAGATAGCCCACTTTCAAATATCTGGGCTGTATTTTTTTTTGGCGGCAAAATTGTGTCAATAAGTAGGCTAAGACACAACAAAAACAATTCTATGGAGGCCTGAAGTGGTGCAATTTTGAGCACAGTGATATGCGATCCTTGTGGCGAACAAAACCCAGGGTAAAATATTTGGCCTGTAGCTATTTTTTTGGCAGCAAAATGGTGTCAAGAAGTTGTATAAGACACTCCCAAAAAATTTTACAGTAAAAATGGCAGAACTTTCTGTGCACTCAGATGTGATCACTGGGACGGGCAAACCTGTTTAAAACAGCTGGATTTTCACGCTGTACTATGAAAAGGATTTGACTGTATTCTGCAGTCCCAACAAGCTAATGGAGAAAAAAAGTGTGCTCTGGAACTAAATAACCATTATTAACATACAAAAAAAATATTCCTGGTTAATGATACCTGGGGCTAGGTATATCCGGTCAATATATGTAATAGGCAGCAGCAGGCAGTTATGGAATGGACCCTCTTGATGTATGCAATGAAGTATGCCACATACAATGCCTGCCTGACTAGAAATGATATCTATATACCCACATACACTCCCTGCCTACCTAGCACTGCAATCTATATATCCCGTAATTTGTCCTTAGAAGGACTGTTGATTTAGCTGGACTTGTGCAGTCAATTATGGTATACCCACACTAACTAATAAAATTCCAAATCTCTCCCTATCTCAGCGGAAACTCTCCCTACACTGCCTGAGTCCAGAGCTGACTGTGCTGAGCAGGGAGGCGCCAGGTCTGATATAGATCTGATGACGCTGTGCAGGGCGGCGCCAATCACTGTAATACCACAACCAACATGGCTGCAGCATTACAGTGCGTGTCACACAATCCCTGCATGTTGATTGGTGCTCTAGAGAGCACCAAACATGCAGGGCGGGGACCCGAGCTCCCACCGAATATTCCCGGAAATGCGAGTATGGTCACTCATCATAGTGCATAGATGACCAAGGATTTACACCTTAATTAGGCTGTTAGGGTTATGGTTTGTTCCCTATCATCGTTAGGAAAAGCCAGGTGATGCAAATTTCCCAGCTTTGCAAAAACCAAGCCTCCTATAACCTTATGCCAAAAAAACAGCAGCCATGGGTTCTAAGCAGTTGCTGAGCACTCTGAAAATGAAAATGGTGGAGGCCCACAAATCAGGAGAAAGATACAAGAAAATAGCAAAGCATTTTCAAGTTGCCCTTTCCTCAGTTCAAAATGTAATTAAGAAATAGCAGTTACCAGGAACAGTGGAGGTCAAGATAAGGTCTGGAAGACCAAGCAATATATTTCTAATATTAATGTGCCAGTAATGGGGAAACTCCACATACCTTCACTTGCAGAGCTGCACACCATATACAGTATACGGCTGTTCTGTGCGCACAGGACCTGTGATGAGGTCACAGTAGAGGAGTAGTCAGTGGTCTTATGATCAAGGGCCTCTGTGCATGCAGGACTCTGCTGTGCTAGCTGTCGTGGTGCTGGATGAGGGGAAGTTTATGTGTGGGTTAGGAGGTGCTTAGAGTGTGGATGTAGTCGAGCTGTGTGTGAATGAGGTGTACGGAGCAGAGCAGTGTACGAGGTGTATGGGGTTATGGAGCGGAACTGCGTGTGTATGAGATATATGGAGGGAAGCTGCCTGTGTACAGGGTGTATGGAGTGGAGCTGCGGGTGTACAAGGTGTACAGTTCTGAGCCGTGCGTGTACAATTTGTATGAAGCAGAGTTGTTTGGGTACGGAGAGGAGCAATGTTTGTACAGAGTGGAGCCGTGTGTCTACAACATGTACTGAGCGGAGCCGTGTGTGTACGGAGCGGAGCTTTGTTCCACCATGTTTTGGTTCGTTTAATAAGTAGATTTTTTTTATAATTCGCTTAATAAGTAGATTTTTTTTATAAAACAATGATTGGATCCATATTACATGTATTCTCCAATATTTCCTCTCTATTATTCCCATCTGTGTATTATCGTCTTGTGTGTTTCACCTTCTTCCTAATATTATTCTGTGTTCTGCAGCTGCAGGAGCGAATGGCGAAAGTAATGCCTATCATGAAGGAGAATCTTCTCCAGGCACAGGAGGCACAGGCACGGGTCTATAACCAATCAGCGAGGCTGAGGCAGTTCCAGCCCTGGGACCCCATGCAAGTGCTTATCCATACGATGAAGAGCAAGTTCCTATCTAAGTGGTAAGGCCCATACGAGGTGGTGGAAAAACTGGGTGAAATTAATTACAAGGTACACAGCCGGGTCAAAGGAAGCCGCACCAAATATACCATGTGAACTTGCTAAAACCTTGGTGAGACCGAGAATCGCTGGACGCCCCTTGCCTGGGAGCCAATCCCAAAGCCACAGTAGACAATGTCACTATTGCGAAGACTCTAACGCCCACCAGAGGCAAGAGCGTCGGGGGCTGTTGCAGCAGATCAATGACCTGTTCTCAGAGCTAAGTCATACAGGCATTGGCTCACAGCACCTCATGGAAACATAGGGTCAACATTACCCAAGGTTGAAGCGCAACAACATATCCAAGTACTGTATATACTCAAGTATAAGCCGACCCGAGTATAAGCCGAGACACCTAATTTTGCCACAAAAACTGGGAAAACTTATTGACTCGAGTATAAGCCGAGGGCTGCACAAGGGTTAATGGTGGCCCAAAATGATGCTCCATAGATAAATACCCCCCATAAAATGCTGCACAAGAGTTAATGGTGGTCCAAGATGCTCCATAGATAAATACTCCTCATAAAATGCGGCACAAGGGTTAATGGTGGCCCAAGAAGATGCTCCATAGATAAATACGACCCATATATTACTGCTGCTGCAATTAAAAAAAATGGCATACTCACCTCTCGTCGCTGGGGGCCAGGTGCCGGTGTCCTGAGCAGGCGGGGACACCGGCGCGCTATGTGGGCCAGGTGCTGGTGTCGCCGCTGGCTCAGGCCCCTGGCACTGGTGATATTCGCCGCACGCCGCTCTGTCTCCCGGGTCTCTGCAATGACGTTCAGCAGTGGGCGCACACTGACTATGTCATCACGCCCTCTGACCTGAACGTCACAGTCAGAGGACGCAGAGGACAGAGCGGCGCTCGGCGGTAGAATGGGGACAGGTGAATATTGCACTGCTCCCCGTCCTCCCCGTCATACTCACCCCCTCCTGGCGCACAGTCTCTGCAGTCCCCCTGCTTCTTCCATGGTCTCAGAGCGGCAGTTCTTCCAGGTTTCAACAGTCACTTGGTACCACTCATTAAAGTCATGAATATGTGCATATTCATGACTTTAATGAGCGGTACCACGTGACCGCTGAACGCAGGAAGAGCTGCCGCGCTGAGACCATGGAAGAAGCAGGGGGCTGCAGAGACTGTGCCAGGAGGTGGTGCGTATGATATCTGAAACCCACGCTCCCCCTCCCCCGCCATATGACTTGAGTATAAGCCGAGAGGGGGCACTTTCAGCCTTAAAAAATGGGCTGAAAATCTTGGCTTATACTCGAGTATATACGGTAGTCCTTCTTGGAATACGTCCAAATACCAGATAATGGACAACGCCTCATAAGGTGGTGAATTTACATCACATTTATTTCGCCTCCAGTTGCAATGTTTTGATCAAAAGAGATCTTTATCAAGCACAATACACATTAACCCCACTTAAATAGTGTAAACACCACCCCTTAATTAACAACCACCAATCACAGACATACAAATACAATTATATAAAAAAAGAACAAATGTCATGTTTAGAAATACCCCAACTGACTAGGAGTTAGAAAAGTATCTTCCTGGCACCAGAATCACCCCCTTCAATTGCTAGTCTAAGTATTAGACATGAACATATATGCCCGGGAAGGCCACAGTATAGATTTAGCAATAACGAAAACTTGATTCCAGCTCACCAGTTGCTCTATGCTCATCCACCTGCGGCTCAGACACTGGCTGAGATCTTGGGAGATGAGATCTCAGCTCTGAAATTTCATCTTCCGAGATCTCGGTGCCGAGATCTCCATCTGCGCATTCGCCGCCTCCTGGCGGCCATTTTCCCAGAGACCACCGCACAGGAGACCATGGAAGAACTACCGGAGCTCTGGCCTTTGACAAAATGTCAGCAGAACCCCCCACAGCACCAGGGACATAGCGCAGCACCGCCACCGGTACACCCGCAGCGGCGTGACGATAAGGTACATACGTATTAGACGACGCACCCCCATTTCCCCCCCAAATTTGGGGGAAAAAAAGTGCATCTTATAATCTGAAAAATATGGTATAGGTTCTTTTCCAAAGTATAACACAGATGTTTTTAATTCACTTAACAATTAGGTGTTACGTATGGCAAGTGATGTAACAAATACTAGAATAACATTACAAAACTGCAAATTATTCGCGTCCATGAATTTTTGCACAGTGCAAGTGAAAACATTGTTATATATAAATAAAATCACACACCAAAATTCTGAAAAACACATGCAATGGGGAAATGTTGAAATAAGAAAATTTAAATTATATATCAAAATAAAACCCCAAAATGTGTATAATAATGACCTGATATAATTATACCATGTTATGAAGATGAATGGGAATTCTTCCAAGTAGAATATCATTATAAAAAAAATTATGTTAAGAAATTCTTTAGATTTTAATATAATTTTGGTGTTTCAATTATGATTACAATTTTTTTTAAATCCTTATTTCAACACCTTACAGGTGAAAACACAATACAAGCATTTATAAATGAATATGAATGCCTCCCATAAAATAGAAAACATTCATACAAGGCAACATAATCAAGGAACATTTAATACATTTAATACACTAGCTGCAAAAAAACATCCCTTGCTAAAATACCTTATGCAATGAATATATCAAATATATATATATATATATATATATATATACTAGCTGAATAGCCCGGCGCTGCCCGGGCATAGTAACTAACTACGGTTAGTTATAACAAATTATAATGATTATATCTCTATATATATAAAGCTGAGTGTAGAGCCTCGCCCACTCCGCATAGCCACAATCACTATAATATCCCACATCATTCCGTCAGCCAGAGCTATCGGACTACTACCCCTAATATCCCACATCGTCCCCTCAGCCAGAGCTACCGGACTACTACTCCTAATATCCCACATCGTCCCGTCAGCCAGAGCTACCGGACTACTACCCCTAATATCCAACATCATCCCGTCAGCCAGAGCCACCGGACTACTACCCCTAATATCCCACATCATCCCGTCAGCCAGAGCCACCGGACTACTACCCCTAGTATCCCACATCGTCCCGTCAGCCAGAGCTACCGGACTACTACCCCTAGTATCCCACATCGTCCCGTCAGCCAGAGCTACCGGACTACTACCCCTAATATCCCACATCATCCCGTCACAGCCAGTAAAAGTAGAATAGTGAAATTGCACAGAAACATGGTTCACTAAGGCTAGTTTCACACTAGCGTATTTTACATGCATCGCACGGCGCCGCTAAGCCCCGCCCCCTGCCCGCTCCATTCCCCGCCCCGTCCGGTCATCTCCTCCTACTATCGCACATGGCCGCATGCGATCTGCGCACCCTATCTTTAGCATAGGGTGTGCAGACCGTGCGCTGGCCATGCGCTAGTAGGATTTGTGCGTGCGGTGACGAGTGGAAGACCGCCTTTAACACCCAAGACGGTCACTACGAGTACTTGGTCATGCCCTTCGGCCTCTGCAACTCCCCAGCAGTGTTCCAGGAGTTTGTGAATGACGTCTTCCGGGATATGCTGTACTCCTGCGTGGTAGTCTATTTGGACGACATCCTCGTTTTTTCTCCAGATCTCTCTGCCCACAGAAAGAATGTGCGTCAAGTCCTCCAGCGACAGAGGGAGAACCGCCTTTACGCCAAGCTTGAGAAATGTGCCTTCCAGCAGATGTCCTTGCCATTCTTGGGGTACATTATCTCGGACTCTGGTCTATGCACGGATCCGGCAAAGGTGTCCAACGCTTCCTTGGTTTTGTAAACTACTACCAACAGTTCATTCCGCATTTCTCCTCATTGGTTCGCCCCATCTCATCCCTTATCCCCAAAGGAGCTAATCCAAATGCTTGGCCCCCTGAGGCTGAAGATGCCTTCCAGTCCTTGAAACAAGCCTTCGCCTCTGCTCCGGCACTTCATCGTCCTGAGGTAAGTAAACCTTTCACTCTGTGTCACGTGCCCTGTCCTGAGTGACACGGCCAGCAGGCCAGTAACTGATACAACAGGACGCGGCACGTGTGACTGTCCTATGTGACGCGGCCCGCAGGCCGGTAACTAATACAATAAGACAAAGGGAATAGGGAAAACCTGAGTAACAATAACAATGGTGGCCCTGCGATAGGGAAACGGGGAAGTGGAGACCTCCTGCACTCCCCTGAGTCAGTGTCTCTACACTCCTAACGTTCCCTAGGCCGGTTCCGCACTGGGCGCCGATCAGGAACCTCAAAACCCTGACTCGCCCTGCACCTAAACCCTCACTAGGGAATTGGTCGGTGCGGAAACTAATCCCACCACTGCACTAAACACACATATGGAAAAGTGACAAAACAGGGGAACACCACTTAGCTTTGCTCTGTTGCTTACACTCTCAGCAACAGAGCCAACCACCTGCATGCATCTTTTCCTCCACCGTGTCCGACATCTGGGTGCACTGTCCAGAAACGGACCTGCAGCCTTGGAGCAAACAGAGTCCACACCTGCATGCAGCTGTCCAGAAACAGAGTCCCGCAAATGAGTCCAGCTTTTCTGCCCAAAAGTCCAGCATGCTTGAATCCAGCTCTCAGCAATAACGTCCAGCATTTTGAGTGAAGCTCTAGATCATAGCTGCCACTCCACCAATCCATGCACGAACTCCTTGCTGACACCATAGCTGCGACTACACCACACCATGCCAGCACTCCTTGCAGACACCATAGCTGACACTCCAGGGATCTCACTGAGCTGCCCGTGACTCTCCTTTAGCTCCATCCTTCACCCAGGCTTGCTTGCAAATGAATACTTTATCACCAACAGTGATTAACACACCTGATACTCTCTTATAGAGCTATCACACCTGTTACATGATTACGTGCACAAACTAAGGTAACCACAGTGCAATGACCCTAATGGCCACCGGGGGGAAAACTACAACTGAAATCACCACAGTGCAATGACCCTAATGGCCACCGGGGGCAAAACCACCTTTGGCACACAGCCAAGGGAAAAAAAGGTTACTTTGTGCATTTATTCTGTCAGATCCAACCTGGATCATGGCACTCTGGGGGTGAGACCTCGGTCCCGACCTCACCTCTTCCAGAGTCGCAGCAGCTCCAGGGGTCCCGTCGGGTGCGCACGTGCACCTCTCATACGTAGGCTTATGTTTGCACCATGTTCTTTGTGTGCACGTGCATTCTTCTCAGCTCTGCCTCCAGCCCTGTCCTCTCTATGGTATTGGAGGACTTGACCCGGAAGTCCTAGTGATCATGTGTTATATCAGACTACCTCTTCCTATGGGAGGTGCCTGATTATTGTTGTGCTTCCTGGCTTGGTCTGCCTTGTCCTTGCCTGGCTGTGTGCTGTATTTGAATCCTCTGCCTTGTGCTGAATTTTGCCTCCTGGCACATGCTTTCATCCTGTACTCTGCCTTGTACTCAGTTATGCCTCCTGACACACGCTCTGATCCTGTACTCTGTTCCTGTACTCTGTTGCGCCTCCTGGTACACCTGCTGCCTAATTCTGTACTCTGACGTGCTCCTTTGCACGTGTCCTGCTTTGCCCGCACCTGGGAGTGCTAGTCGGTACACGCCATACGTGCTCTTGTGTACTGACCTTGCACTATCCTGTATCTAGCGCATTCCCGTGTACACGCCTTGTGTTCTCCAGTACTCTCCGTGCCTCCATACACTCGCCTTGTACCGTCCTGTACCCGGCGTGTCCCTGTGTCCACGCTTTGCTCATTCCTGCAGACACACTCACTCGTGTCTCCTGTGAGCCGGCCAACTGGTGCCAGCAGTCGTGGTACCTTACCCCCTTGGGCTTGCCCCTGACACTCCCTGTATAGGGGGTGGTCCTCACTAGGTCAGCTCACCCTGGGAGGGTTGGTGCCATGACCCAGTGGGTCTACTCCAGGAGTCGTCACAGTTGGAAGTAGTTTACATGCAGTTGGGGTTGCAAAACTCCTGTAAGTTGCGAAGCTCCATAGATGTGATTGTGGTTTGTTTGTTCTTGTAAGATATTCTGTACAATGGGTACAAAGCCAGTGTGAGAAGGCTACTGTGCAATAAAAAACTCCATGTGCATGATAAATTTATCTAGATGGGAGAGTCAAGGGAGACTCTCGGAGATTGAGGAATCCGCTGGATTAACCTAAAATAGAACCCAGTATAAGATTAATTTTTGCCGGGATTCTGTTTTGTCGTCTGTACTTTGTTGAATGTTGTTTTCTGTTAAATGTGCTGTTTTGTCTGTCTTTTAAAATTATAGAACTAAAACGCCATAAATATATGTTTTATGTTACATACGAAACTCCTTGAATGATCTCTTGAGTGAATGTATAAGGATTGAAATATAAAATCCTGAGTGTATAAGGGAGTCCAGTAGGTGTGGTTGACAGTCATGTGTGGACTGGAGACAAACCATAGGTTATTATAGTGGTATAAAACACCTAGGTACATGCCACCTGATCCACATATAGAGAATATTCTATGTTGTATTGTTATGTGTTTTTCTTTTAATAACACAGAGTGACTGAAACCTCCTCATTTAAAAAGTGGACACAAAGTCAGATTTGTGGCGGTCAAATGGGATCTTATCACGATCACTGAGGAGTTAGCACAGTCCGCGCGGTGGTACTCTGAATACCTGATTTTAAGAAAGGGAACGTCTCTGGATATAAAGAGGCGGTGTCATTAGACTTAATCTCAGCACTTCAGGTCTAGGAGTACGAGGGAACTTTAATCTCTTGTCTTATATGTCTCTTTGTGTATGTGTATGTCCAGTCCCTAACTGTGAAAACTGTTGTGTTACCCTAGTCAAAAGTCTTTGTGAGCATATGTATCTCTGTCATATCAGTAACCATATTCCTTGGAGACCTTTCTTGTTTATTTCACTGTGTTGTCACACTCGTCCTTTGCAAGTCTTCATTGGACGGAGGTGGCAGGATATAGAGATACAAGCTGGTAAATACTTAGGACATAGTGTAATCAGTGAGGATTATTTTGATCCTGGATATTAGTAATAGTAATTGTATTGTTGCTACTGACTTCTTATCTTCTTGTTGACATATGAATTTCACTGATATTTGTTAGACCTCTTACAAGTGGGTAGAAATCCATTGTGCTCAAGAATTCATATTGTGTATAGTCCTCATCTTGTTTGTCTTTTTGTGTTTAAGAATTTCATGGAACATCCTTATGGGACCTTATCCCATAGCTATATTTTAAAGTCTTGCCCTCATTGTAAGGCAAGATTGTTATTTGGGCATTTCATCTGATGGCTGGAAAGTTATTAAGATGGTACCAAGAGTGTATCCCTTGAATGAAGCAGGATATGGTCCTTTTTCATCAGGTACCCAGAGATGATAGTCATTAGATTAAATGTGCATTGTGTCCTTATCTAATATATAAAGCTCAATGTGGGTGTGTATGTATGTATGTCCGGGATTGGCAGATTGCAGACAGCAACCTTCCTTTCCTTTTCTGTTTAGTTAGCTTGGGCCCCATCGTTTGCTCAGCCTATCTTTCTATCTGTGTGAGTGTTTTTTCATCTTGCTTCACCGTCATTATATGTTGGGGGCTGCCTTTTACTTTAGGGTCTGCTCTGGGGCAGTTTAGATTTCCTTTTCTGTCTTTAGGCTATTTAGCGCTCCGGCTGTGATCGAGGGGTCTAGGGCATCGTATGAACCCCCCACGACTACTGCTGCTTCTTTGCTGATTCTCCTGTGGTGACCAAGCCTGCTACCATCTTAGGCGAAGGGGTGGTTCTTTCTGCCATCTCGCCCGATTTGAGACGTGCTCTGGAAGAGTTCCAGGAGGACAAACCTGAGCGTTGTCCCAGTGGAAAGTTGTATGTTCCTGACCAGTGGAAGAAGAGAGTGATGTCTGAAGTTCATTGCTCTGCTTTGGCTCGTCATCCAGGTATTTTTGGTACTAGAGATCTGGTGAGTTGGTCTTTTTGGTGGCCCTCCTTGTCTCGTGATGTCAGGAATTTTGTGCAGTCCTGTGGGACGTGCTCCCGGTCTAAATCGTGTTCTCGCTCTAGTGGGTTGTTGATGCCTTTGCCTGTCCCCAAGAGGCCATGGACCCATATTTCAATGGATTTCATCTCTGATATGCCTGTCTCTCAAAGGATGACTGTTATTTGGGTGATTTGTGATAAGTTCTCTAAGATGGTTCATCTTGTACCACTCCCTAAGTTGCCGTCTTCCTCTGAGTTGGTGCCCCTGTTTTTACAACAGGTGGTTCGCTTGCACGGGATTCCTGAGAACATTGTATCTGACAGAGGAGTCCAGTTTGTGTCTAGATTTTGGAGAACTTTCTGTTCCAAGCTGGGAATTCAGTTGTCCTTCTCCTCTGCTTTTCACCCTCAGACCAATGGGCAGACAGAGAGAACAAACCAGACCTTGGAGTCATATTTGAGATGTTTTATTTCCGCTGATCAGGATGATTGGGTTTCATTTTTGCCCTTGGCCGAATTTGCTTTAAATAATAGAGCTAGTTCGCCACCTTGATGTCACCTTTTTTTTGTAACTTTGGGTTTCATCCTCGATTTTCTTCAGGGCAGGTGGAGCCCTCTGCCTGCCCAGGTGTTGACACTGTGGTGGAGAGAATGCACCAGATCTGGGACCAAGTGGTGGATAAGTTATCTCTCTCCCAGGAAAAGGCCCAGCGGTTTTCCAACCGACATAGGACCATTGGTCCCCAGTTTAAGGTTGGTGATATGGTGTGGTTATCATCAAAAAATATTGCTATGAAGGTGGCTTCTCCTAAGTTTAAGCCTAGATTCATTGGACCTTACAAGATTTTGGAGATTATTAATCCGGTCTCTTTTCGTTTGGCTCTTCCTGTCACATTTAAAATCCATAATGTGTTCCATAAATCTTTGTTGAAGAGGTTTGTTGAACCTGTTGTTCCGGGGGTGGCACCTCCAGACCCCATATTGGTTGAAGGTAACATGGAATATGAGGTAGAGAAAGTACTGGATTCCCGTCTGGCTAGACGGAGACTCCAGTATTTGGTTAAGTGGAAGGGTTATGGTCAGGAGGATAATTCCTGGGTCTCTGCCTCTGATATTCATGCCAAAAGATTGGTGCGTGCCTTTCATCGGGCTCACCCTGATCGCCCTGGTGGCGTGGTTGAGGGTTCGGTGACCCCTCCTCAAGGGGGAGGTACTGTTGTGAGTTCATTTTCCCCTTCACTACTGAGGCCCGAGGAACTCCCTCTTCTGGTAGAGAAAGGTAGTGAGCCTGATTATCAAACACCTGAGTTTGATAATGATGACTGGCTGAGTGGAGTTACTGACTGGATATAAGGCAGCCGATGCCCTTCTGCCCTGCGGGTGATTTCTCTGTGGGATCCTTGGAGACCAGTCTGAATTCCTGCTCTTCTAAAGCTAAGTTTTCTGCTCGGCTTTTTGCATTTGTGCTTTGACTTTGTTTTTGCTTTGTTTTTCTGGATTTCTGCCATTCCCTGCTGGGGTAAGCTGAATTCCTTTAGCTCTGTCTTCTGAAAATACCTGAGTGCTGATTTAGTTTTTGAAGCCTAGCTGCTTCAGGGTTTTTTCCATATCAGCTGTTGGCTTATGTCTTTGATAGGGTTTTGGCAGATTGCAGACAGCAACCTTCCTTTCCTTTTCTGTTTAGTTAGCTTGGGCCCCATCGTTTGCTCAGCCTATCTTTCTATCTGTGTGAGTGTTTTTTCATCTTGCTTCACCGTCATTATATGTTGGGGGCTGCCTTTTACTTTGGGGTCTGCTCTGGGGCAGTTTAGATTTCCTTTTCTGTCTTTAGGCTATTTAGCGCTCCGTCTGTGATCGAGGGGTCTAGGGCATCGTAGGAACCCCCCACGGCTACTGCTAGTTGTGTTGATAGGTTCAGGGGTCTGCAATCTGATAGTTGCCAACTTCTCTGGTTTTCTGGACGTAGCTTCTATTTTTGTGTCTGCCTCCTACGGTGACTCAGTCATAACACACGGTGATATGAACACACACACAAAATTCGCCACACACTACCATGAGCTTCAACACATATACCGCCCTCCGCACACATTTCACCACACATACACCAACCTCGCCACATAAAAGTAGAAACACAAAAGTCTCCACTCAAAACTCGCCACGCTGTCCCAGAGCTGTTTAAAAGATGAAAAATGAGCTGTGATTGGTTGCTATCAGCAACAGTTTTCTTTGCAGACAGTTGTGGTAACTGAGGCCTATTATTCTTATCATTTCTATGGTGTTATCGTCCTTCTGTAAAGAACACAATTCATTACCGTGCCAACACAGACCACCCTCTGACACAGACTGCAGGGGGAGCCCAGTATCACACAGGATAGGATTAGATACACGGCTCAGCAGTCAGTATTACAAAGGATAGGATTAGATACACGGCTCAGCAGTCAGTATCACACAGGAGAGGATTAGACACATGGCTCAGCAGGAAGTATCACACAGTATAGGATTAGAACTCTGCAAAGGAATACGTGGATTTCGTCCGCGCTGCCCAAATGATGAAATTCCAGAAGGTTATTAAAGTTTAACAGTGGTTTATTCTACGCATTTCAAGGTTTTTTGCAACCTCTTCTTCAGGAAATACTGGTGGTGTTTCCTGAAGAAGAGGTTGCAAAAAACCTTGAAACGCGTAGAATAAACCACTGTTAAACTTTAATAACCTTCTGGAATTTCATCATTTGGGCAGCGCGGACAAAATCCACGTATTTCTTTGCAGAGTTCTGTTTCAGATAGTCGGTGACCGACTTGTGTATCTGCAGCAGCCCTTATCTATACATGCTTTGAATACCTACTACCAGGTGAGCAGTTTTTTGTCAAACCGCTTACTTTATCTGTGGGATAAGACCCTATATTGCGCTTGTGTCTCCCTCTTTCCTCACAATAACAGTATAGGATTAGATACACAGCCCAGCAGTCAGTATCACACAGGATAGGATTAGATACACAGTTCAGCACACAGTATCACACAGAATAGTATTAGATACACAGCTCCGCAGACAGTATCACACAGAATCGGATTAGATACACGGCTCAGCAGTCAGTATCACACAGGATAGGATTAGATGCACGGTTTTTATGTGCAATATAATTATAATTTGTTATATCTAACCACAGTTGGTTACTATGCCCAGGCAACGCCGGGCTCTTCAGCTAGTCTAATATATAAAACTCAATGTGGGTATGTATGTATGTATGTATGTATGTCCGGTATTGGCATCCGCACCGTCGCAGCTACAGCCACAAAATTTGGCACAGTCACACGTCTGGACCCCGAGAGCGTCATAGGCTATGTTGTAAGGCAAAATTTTAACCCCGTGCGTTCCAATTCACCAAACAATTTTGCCCCTATCCACATAATGGGGAAAAAGTGTATGTATGTATTGGCATCTGCACCGTCGCAGCTACAGCCACAAAATTTTGCACAGTCACGCGTCTGGACCCCGAGAGCGCCATAGGCTATGTTGTGAGGCAAAATTTTAACCCCACGTGTTCCAATTCACCAAACAATTTTGCCCCTATCTACATAATGGGGAAAAGGTGAAAGGAAAACGTGTTGGAGGCAAATTGACAGCTGCCAGATGTGAACAAGGGGGACATAAAGAATGAGAGCGATGGCGCCAAAGAGTTTATACCGTACAGTTGCTAAGGTGGGGCCTTGACATCGGATACTCACCACACACGGGGATATGAACACACACACAAAATGCGCCACACACTACCATGTGCTTCAACACATATACCACCCTCAGCACACATTTCACCACACATACACCAACCTCGCCACATAAAAGTCGAAACATAAAAGTCACCAATCAAAACTCGCCACGCTGTCCCAGAGCTGTTTAAAAGATGAAAAATGAGCTGTGATTGGTTGTTATCAGCAGCAGTTTTCTTTGTAGACAGTTGTGGTAACTGAGGCCTATTATTCATATCATTTCTATGGTGTTATCATCCTTTTGTAAATCTGGAAATAACACAATTTATTACCGTGCCAACACAGACCACCCTCTGACACAGACTGCAGGGGGAGCCCAGTATCACACAGGATAGGATAAGATACACGGCTCAGCAGTCAGTATCACACAGGATAGGATTAGATACACAGCTCAGCAGTCGGTATCACACAGGATAGGATTAGATACACGGCTCAGCAGTCAGTATCACACAGAATAGGATTAGATACACGGCTCAGCAGCCAGTATCAAACAGGATAGGATTAGATACACGACTCAGCAGACAGTATTACACAGGATAGGATTAGATACACAGCTCAGCAGTCAGTATTACACAGGATAGGATTAGATACACAGCTCAGCACACAGTATCACACAGAATAGTATTAGATACACAGCTCAGCAGACAGTATCACACAGAATCGGATTAGATACACGGCTCAGCAGTCAGTATCACACAGGATAGGATTAGATACGCAGCTCAGCACATAGTATCACACAGAATAGTATTAGATACACGGCTCAGCAGACAGTATCACACAGAATAGGATTAGATACACGGTTCAGCAGTCAGTATCACACAGGATAGGATTAGATGCACAGTTTTTATGTGCAATATAATCATTATAATTTGTTATAACTAACCACAGTTGGCTACTATGCCCAGGCAATGCCGGGCTCTTCAGCTAGTTGGCTTTAAACTTATAGAAATAACTCTTTACAGAAACAGGGAGTAAAAATTGTACATCCCTGAAAAAAGGCCATTCAGGTGTCTTTTTAATCTTGAACAACCAGGAGAAGCTAAGCAAACAGTCTTGAGGTGGTGAGATAAGCTGTGAATATGAGAAATATTTTGAAATGTGGTTGTATGTGGTGTTAAGACAAGAAGGGACCACTAGAAGACTCTGAATTTGTGAAGTACCCTGACAGATGGCTTGACAGGGTTGTATTTGATGGTAAACTTACTTTGATAAAATGTAAAAATTTGGTACAAGAAGAGTAAAAGTGTAATGAGAGCAAAAATTTAATTTGACTAAAGAAGAAATACATTCATAAAACAAGAAGCAAGAGATAAAGGTACACAAATGTAGATTTTCACACACCAGAACAACTACACTGCACCATGTACTACAGGTATTTTAGGGAACGTAAGGAACATAAACAATGGGAGGATTTGTGTGATGGCTCATTTTACAATGCCAGACTGCAGGCATATTCACAAGTACTAAAGTGAAACACCATTTCTAAACCCAGTGTCCACCTGCAGCAAGGCAGGGGAATGAGTGGAGAAGTTTTGATCCTCTCCCATAATTAGAGGAAGAGTTGGCCACATACCCAGAATCTTTGTGGTACACAAGACCTGGAGACGTGAGATTGATAAAAGGGGTGATTATACCCTGTCCCAGCTCACCTTGTAACACAACCTTGTTTCCAGTAGCGAGGGCGCCCCATCTGTTCTTCACTGTCCTATTAAGGCAATAGAAGAATCCAGGATATCTATAAACAGAAAGATAGTGAGGAAACACTTAGCTAACCTAAATGAATTCAAGTCTCCAGGTCCAGATGAATTACACCCCAGAGTACTGAAGGAGATAGCAGAAGAAATTTTTGAACCCCTCTCCATAATCTTTGAAAATTCTTGGAGAACAGGAGAAGTCCCAGAAGACTGGAGAAGAGCAAATGTTGTTCCTATCTTCAAAAAGGGGAAGAAGGTGGACCCAGGCAACTATAGGCCGGTGAGTCTGACTTCTATACCAGGAAAGATCTTTGAACAAATTATTAAACAACATGTATGTAAGATCCTGGACAAGAATGAAGTAATTAAACAGAGTCAGCATGGGTTTGTAGCTAATAAGTCATGTCAGACTATCTTAATTTCCTTCTATGACAGAATCACTGATTGGGTGGATCAGGAAAATGCTGTAGATATAGTATATCTTGACTTCAGCAAAGCATTTGACAAAGTATCTCACACCACCCTTATTGAAAAAATGGCTAAGTATGGAATGGACAATCAACTGTTAGGTGGATTCATAACTGGCTTAGTGATCGAACCCAAAGAGTGGTCGTAAATGGCTGCACAACCAGTTGGAAGAATGTCTCAAGTGGGGTACCACAGGGCTCTGTCCTGGGCCCTGTATTGTTCAACATCTTTATCAACGATTTAGATGAAGGAATTGAGGGTAAACTGATTAAATTTGCTGATGGTACAAAGCTAGGAGGGAAAGCTAATACTAGAGAAGAGAGAGAGGATTCAAAAAGGTATAAATAAACTGGAGCAGTGGGCAGCAACTAACAGAATGGTTTTTAACAGGGAAAAATGCAAAGTACTACATCTGGACAATAAAAATGAAAAAAGCATATACATAATGGGAGGAATAGGGCTAAGCAACAGCGCATGTGAAAAAGACTTGGGTATACTAATAGATCACAGACTGAATGTGAGTCAACAGTGAGATGCAGCAGCAAAAAAAGCAAATGTAATTCTAGGTTGTATTAACAGAAGCATACAGTCTAGATCACGTGAAGTCATTATTGCCCTCTACACCTCTTTGGTCAGACCTCATCTGGAATACTATGCCCAGTTTTGGGCACCACATTTTCAAAAAGACATCAACAAACTGGAGCAAGTTCAGAAAAGAGCGACCAGAATGGTGACCGGTCTGCAAACCCTGTCTTATGAGGAAAGGTTGCAGGATTTGGGAATGTTTAGCTTGCAGAAGAGAAGACTGAGAGGAGACTTATATAACCGAAAAAAAAACCTAGAAAAATCAGGAAAAACAATAGAAGTTATTTCAGTGGGATTGAAAATAATAAACATAAAATAATAGGTGACTCGTATATCAAGTATCCAAAGGTCTAATAGCCAGTCACCAAAATGTAATAAAAAAATATCAATCAATACCCAGAATAATCCCTGAAAAAATAGAGGCTCAAAAATATATCATAAATATAATATTTTATTGATACAAATATACATATAAAGTGACAATATGCAAAGCATAAACCCAAAGTAGAGCAAAAGGCGGCAGTTAAAGTATATAAGGTGTCATATAATACATAACACATAATATCACATAAGGAGATATATCAGTCCTCATAGAAAATCAATAATTATCTATTGAGGAATCCATAGATGCATACTGCTGGTAGGGTCATGTGTAAAAGTAGTGCGGTCTAATATGGGTGACATATAAGGTATATATCTTCCTAATATGTATATGTAATGCAAGGTAAATGTGCACACCAGGCAGAGAGCGGGTAGTCTCACTGAACGCAATTGCACCCGTCCGGCTGTGCTAAAGTCAAAAAAGGAGGTCCCATTTCAGTCCAGCGCTTAGTTGTTCACTTTCTTGATATGTCAACAAGATAATGACCATAAGGTCGCTGAACAATAAATAGCGGTAAGTAAGATATAAGGGGAGCTCAGAGTTGGTTACCTTCAGTCATGGTGATGCTAGGACTCGGTGTAGAGAGCGTCAGTGGGACACGAAAAGTAGACTTAGTAGCTGTCTACAAATATCTCAAGGGCTGTCACATTGTAGAAGGATCATCTTTATTCTCATTTGCCCAAGGAAAGACTAGAAACAATGGGATGAAACTGAATGGGAGGAGACACAGATTAGATATGAGAAAAAACTTTTTGACAGTTAGAGTGATCAATGAGTGGAACAGGTTGCCATGAGAGGTGGTGAGCTCTCCTTCAATAGAAGTCTTCAAACAGAGGCTGGACAGACATCTGTCTGGGTTGATTTAGCGAATCCTGCTTTGAGCAGGGGGTTGGACCAGATGGCCCAGGAGGTCCTTTCCAACTCTACGATTACATGATTCTATGACCTAATGGCGCTTGGTGCAGGACCTTCAGGCTGTAAACAAGGTGGTGATTCCAAGAGCCCTCACAGTGCCAGACCCCCATAATCTGCAGAATGACAGGAGGCCGTAAAATAAGGTCTTTACAGTGATAGATATCAGTAATGTCTTCTTCAGCATCCTGGTACATCCAGATAGCCAGTTCTGGGTTGTATTCACATTTAAGGGGAGCAGGTATACATTCACCAGAATCCCACAAGGGTACTGTGAATCACCTACTATTGTTTCCCAGGTAATGTCAGCTAACCTAGCTCAATGTGAGCCACCAGACGGTAGCCAGATATTCATATGTGGATGACATGCTATTGGCATTAAAAGTTGAAAAAAATAAATAAGGAAATCGGTAACAAAAGGGGTTATCTTCAAAGATAGCCTATATGTATAAACTGCCTATTAACCTCCTAAGATATGTCACAGTTTTGAGCCATGACATACGCCATGTCTCAACAGGTAGAGATCATATCTAAGGTATTTACAACCTATGGCTTTACTATTATAATTTTTTGAATCATTGGTTGTACTAAACATGCATGTCACATGGACATCTGTAGGACTGACAGCCTTTGAAATCATATATGGGAGACCTTTTCTATTACCTCAGCTAAAACCCTTTAGAAGGATAGATGAGGAAGTTGATTGTACATTAGCAGAATATATGGCTAAAATATTAACTCACAAAGAAGTTTCTACTCGTAGTTTTGTTCCAGGAAAACCACTAACAAAACCTGAGATTGTGAAACCTGCAGACTGGGTCCTTGTGAAGGTGATGAAGAAGAAACATTGACACCATCCTAAAGGCCCCGTCACACACAGCTGATTTTGTGATACCACAGGGATCTCACCAGCGAGATCGCTGTGTGTGACGGGGATCAGCGACTGCCCCCCCGCCAGTTATCGCTGATCGTGCTCGATCGGCCTGGGCCATTTTTTGATCTCGGGTCTCCCGCTGGCCAGCACGCATCGCTGCGTGTGGCAGCGGGAGCCAACGATCAGCGCGGCTCCCAGCACTCTAAGCAGGCGCTGGGAGCTGGTCTCTAAGGTAAATATCAGGTTACTAAGCAGCGCGCGTCACTAAGTTACCCGATGTGTACCTTAGAAACCTGCGTGCTGGCAGCTCCCGGCGCCAGCATGCAGGTTTCTAAGGTACACAACGGGTAACTAAGTGACGCGCGCCGCTTAGTAACCCAATATTTACCTTAGAGACCAGCGTCCTCGCTAGTGCTGATCGCTGGTGAAGCTGCCTGTTTGGCAGCTCAACAACGATCATGTAGCGATGCACCACCGATCCTGACAAGGTCGTATCGTTGTCGGGATCGCTGGTGCATCTTTATGTGTGATAGGGCCTTAAGTGGGAAGGTCCTTACCAAGTCCTGGTGACTACTCCTACTGTGGTCAAGATTCCTGGATCCATCTCTCACACTGTAAACTTGTCAGACAGGTAGGGACAGAGTAGGATCTGACTTGATTGTCAAAGTCCAGCTTCAAAGGGAGGTTTTCCACAAGGGAAAGCTTGTCTCAAAATGGTGAAGACTCCCATTCATCCCCCTACCTGGCAGGACGGTCAGATCTAGGATATGTACATCAGTGTTAATCACATGTAAATTCTTCATGACCATGGTGATAGGAGATTGGAAAGTAATTGACCCAGCAGGAGGGGAAAGTCCAGGGTGGTAGAATGGCTTCAGATTTAAGACCTTAAATCTTACTTTTGAAATCGGGCAGGAGACTACCATGTTAGTGCACTTCTGTCTGCTATATGAAGGATGCAGAGATAGGGAACAAGCTATCAAACTAGCAGAGTCTGATAAGTATATTTGTGTTATAAGCTCTAATAGCAGGGGAAACCGAATGTGTGTGACTGGCGTAAAGCAGCATGGACAACTGTAGCCCGAGACTATAGGTATAAGCCTTATGGCTACAGATTTAAAAGCCAGATTCTCTAATAGGAAAAAGGAGATCTCCCCCTGCACAAATAAAGCTAATTGTAATCAGCTGCTGATAACTTTAAGTAACCATAAGATCAGGGATCAAAGGTTATAGGAGCTGATATATCAGGAAGAGACCCAATAGGACATTTCTACATAGAAGTTCAGCATAATACCAAATTCAGAACCAAGGAAGGTATGCCAGAAAAAAACATAATAGAGTCCATAGAGCCCATAGTTAGATTTTGTAGCCTAACTTATGAAGATAAAACTAGCTCTAGATAGAGGCTATGAGGAGAAGAATGAATGGTTAGAATGACTTAAATATACTGCAAAAAGCTTAAAAAATTAAATTGTATAGTAAAACTTATGTCTCCTCAGAAAGGGAAGGAAAATGTAAAATGTTATCACTTTTATTTCCCCCACTTGAGAAACTGGATATCCCAACACAGGTGATTGCTAATTCTGGTAACTATACTTGTTCTAGTCTTCCAGGGCATGGGCATGACTTTGGAGAGCTCCAAGATGACTTTTGTAGAGAATGGATCATTGTCTCCCACAGGGCCGACTACTCAGCCGCATAGTCAAACCAGACTACCCTAAGACTGGATGTATGGTGGTTACGCAGTGATAAAAGGATAAGAGCCAGATCACCGCATGGTTCCCGAGGGGATTGTGCGGTGGTCCAGCTAATCATGCTGTTCCACCTGTTGTTAACAGGGATATGGCCAAAGGTACATAGTGGGAAGAGACAGTAGCGTGAAACCCCGCAAGGATCCTTCCATTCTAGTATCTACATAGATGACATTGGAGTTCCCAGAGGAGTGCCCAACGAGTACAAGGCTAGGATCCAGGTAGCAGCCGGGTGGGAATCTATAATTTGGTGGGTGATTATAAATAAGAATGTAGATTGGATAAACTACTTATACTACAACCAGCAGTTAATTTGTTAATTATACCCGAGATGCAGTTAAAGGGATAGCTGAGTAATTAGGACCAACTTGTCTCGTGGAAGAATAGGGTGGCATTAGACAAGCTCTTAGCAGAAAAGGTAAGTGTATATAAAATGTTTGGAGGATTTTGTTGCACATTTATCCCTAGTAATACATCTCCTGATTGAAGTATCTCCAAAGCTCCTGATGGACTGACTGCCCTGTCTAATGAATTAGCTGGAAATTCTATAAAAATGATGATATATTCACTTCCTGGACTGAAGGATGGTTTGGGAAATGGTCTGGATTATTCATCTCTGCGTTGACATCTCTTACCATCGTGGCCAATGTGCTGATTGTTTGTGGATGCTGCGCTATTCTATGCATTAGAGGACTTGTTCAAAGACTGATTGACTCTGCCATAACAAAAACTATGTATCAAGGAATGGAGACTTTGGAATCCAATGAAAGAATGAACATTTTGGGGATTAATGATAGATATACTGAACATATTACTCTCCCTCGAGATTATATGAAGATCTTCTGTGAAATCTGTCAAAAAGAAATCTGTTCCCAATGTGTACAGATAGATGATTTTATTACAAGATGAGGGAATGTTATAATAATTGTAATATAGTCCTTTCTTTTATGTACAGTTGTGGCCAAAAGTATTGACACCCCTGCAATTCTGTCAGATAATACTCAGTTTCTTCCTGAAAATGATTGCAAACACAAATTCTTTGGTATTATTATCTTCATTTAATTTGTCTTAAATGAAAAAACACAAACAGAATTGTCCTAAAGCCAAATTGGATATAATTCCACACCAAACATAAAAAAGAGGGTGGACAAAAGTATTGTTACTGTTCGAAAAATCATGTGATGCTTCTCTAATTTGTGTAATTAACAGCACCTGTAACTTGTAACCTGTGGCACCTAACAGGTGTTGGCAATAACTAAATCACACTTGCAGCCAGTTGACATGGATTAAAGTTGACTCAACCTCTGTCCTGTATTCTTGTGTGTACCACATTGAGCATGGAGAAAAGAAAGAAGACCAAAGAACTGTCTGAGGACTTGAGAAACCAAATTGTGAGGAAGCATGAGCAATCTCAAGGCTACAAGTCCATCTCCAAAGGCCTGAATGTTCCTGTGTCTACCGTGCGCAGTGTCATCAAGAAGTTTAAAGCCCATGGCACTGTGGCTAACCTCCCTAGATGTGGATGGAAAAGAAAAATTGACAAGAGATTTCAACGCAAGATTGTGCGGATGTTGGAAAAAGAACCTCGACTAACATCCAAACAAGTTCAAGCTGCCCTGCAGTCTGAGGGTACAACAGTGTCAACCCGTACTATCCGTCGGCATCTGAATGAAAAGGGACTGTATGGTAGGAGACCCAGGAAGACCCCACTTCTTACCCCGAGACATAAAAAAGCCAGGCTGGAGTTTGCCAAAACTTACCTGAAAAAGCCTAAAACGTTTTGGAAGGATGTTCTCTGGTCAGATGAGACAAAAATAGAGCTTTTTGGGCAAAGGCATCAACATAGAGTTTACAGGAGAAAAAAAGAGGCATTCAAAGAAAAGAACACGGTCCCTACAGTCAAACATGGCGGAGGTTCCCTGATGTTTTGGTGTTGCTTTGCTGCCTCTGGCACTGGACTTCTTGACCGTGTGCACGGCATTATGAAGTCAGAAGACTTCCAACAAATTTTGCAGCATAATGTAGAGCCCAGTGTGAGAAAGCTGGGTCTCCCTCAGAGGTCATGGGTCTTCCAGCAGGACAATGACCCAAAACACACTTCAAAAAGCACTAGAAAATGGTTTGAGAGAAAGCACTGGAGACTTCTAAGGTGGCCAGCAATGAGTCCAGACCTGAATCCCATAGAACACCTGTGGAGAGATCTAAAAATGGCAGTTTGGAGAATGCACCCGTCAAATATCAGGGACCTGGAGCAGTTTGCCAAAGAAGAATGGTCTAAAATTCCAGCAGAGCATTGTAAGAAACTCATTGATGGTTACCGAAAGCGGTTGGTCGCAGTTATTTTGGCTAAAGGTTGTGCAACCAAGTATTAGGCTGAGGGTGCCAATACTTTTGTCCGGCCTATTTTTGGAGTTTTGTGTGAAATGATCAATGTTTTGCTTTTTGCTTCATTCTCTTTTGTGTTTTTTCATTTAAGACAAATTAAATGAAGATAATACCAAAGAATTTGTGTTTGCAATCATTTTCTGGAAGAAACTGAGTATTATCTGACAGAATTGCAGGGGTGTCAATACTTTTGGCCACAACTGTATGTGTATGTATGTATGTATACGTGTATGATTGAGAGTATATATATATATATATATATAGCATATATACAGTATATATATACTGTATATATTTATATATACAGTGCTCTGCAAATTAATTGGGACAAAGCATTTTTTTAAGTAAAACCGTAAGTTGGTTACCAGTCAGTGATTCAAACCAGTTTTAACTGATTTGAATAGGCACTCACAACTATTCTAAGCAGTTAAAACTGGTTTGAATCACTGACTGGTAACCAACTTACGGTTTTACTTAAAAAAATACTTTGTCCCAATTAATTTGCAGAGCACTGTATATGATTGCATGTATGAAATTTATGTTCCTAGACTTAGAAACTCCATCATTTTCTCTCCATGCCGGCATGATCAATAAAGAACAAATCATCTTACTTTTTCAGGTCTGGACGATTTCTAATTGGAAGACTAAAACTTCACTGATACACGGCTCTTCTCCTTACACCTCATACACACACGGCTCCACTCTGCACACCTCGTATACATGTGGCTCAGCTCCACACACCTCGTACACACATGGCTCCTCTCTGCACACTTTATGCACATGCAGCTCCGCTCCACACATCTCGTACACACACGGCTCCGCTCCGTACACCTCGTACACACACTGCTCCGCTCCGTACACCTCGTACACACACTGCTCCGCTCCGTACACCTCGTACACACACGGCTCCGCTCCGTACATATCGTACACACACGGCTCCGCTCCGTACACCTCGTACACACACGGCTCCGCTCCGTACACCTCGTACACACGCGGCTCCGCTCCGTACTCCTCGTACACACACGGCTCCGCTCCGTACATATCGTACACACGCGGCTCCGCTCCGTACACCTCGTACACACACGGCTCCGCTCCGTACACCTCGTACACACGCGGCTCCGCTCCGTACTCCTCGTACACACACGGCTCTGCTCCATACACCTCGTACACACGCGGCTCTGCTCCATACACCTCGTACACACACGGCTCCACTCCCTACACCTCGTACACACAGGGCTCCGCTCCGCACACCTCATACACACACGGCTCTGCTCCGTACACCTCGTACACACATGGCTCTGCTCCGTACACCTCGTACACACATGGCTCCGCTCCATACACCTCGTACACTCGCGGCTCTGCTCCATACACCTCGTACACACAGGGCTCCGCTCCGCACACCTCATACACACTTCTCTGCTCCGTCCACCTCATACACACGCGGCTTTGCTCCGTACACCTCGTACACACGCGGCTCTGCTCTGTCCACCTCGTACACACACGGCTCTGCTCCGTCCACCTCGTACACACACGGCTCCGCTCCGTACACCTCGTACACACGCGGCTCTGCTCCATACACCTCGTACACACAGGGCTCCGCTCCGCACACCTCGTACACACACGGCTCCTCTCCGTACACCTCGTACACACACGGCTCCGCTCCGCACACCTCATACACACTTCTCTGCTCCGTACACCTCATACACACGCGGCTTTGCTCCGTACACCTCGTACACACGCGGCTCTGCTCCGTACACCTCGTACACACACGGCTCCGCTCCGTACACCTCGTACACACACGGCTCCTCTCCGTACACCTCGTATACACACGGCTCCACTCCGTACACACCAGGCTCCGCTCCGTACACCTCGTACACACACGGCTCAACTCCATATACCTCGTACACACACGGCTCCGCTCCGTACACCTCGTACACACACGGCTCTGCTCCGTACACCTCGTACACACACGGCTCTGCTCCGTACACCTCGTACACACACGGCTCTGCTCCGTACACCTCGTACACACACGGCTCTGCTCCGTACACCTCGTGCATACACGGCTCCCCTCCGTACACCTCGTACACACACGGCTCCGCTCCGCACACCTCATACACACTTCTCTGCTCCGTACACCTCATACACACGCGGCTTTGCGCCGTACACCTCGTACACACGCGGCTCTGCTCCGTACACCTCGTACACACACGGCTCAACTCCGTACACCTCGTACACACACGGCTCCGCTCCGTACACCTCGTACACACACGGCTCTGCTCCGTACACCTCGTACACACACGGCTCCGCTCCGTACACCTCGTACACACACGGCTCTGCTCCGTACACCTCGTACACACACGGCTCTGCTCCGTACACCTCGTACACACACGGCTCTGCTCCGTACACCTCGTACACACACGGCTCCGCTCCGTACACCTCGTACACACACGGCTCTGCTCCGTACACCTCGTACACACACGGCTCTGCTCCGTACACCTCGTACACACACGGCTCTGCTCCGTACACCTCGTACACCTCGTACACACACGGCTCCGCTCCGCTCACCTCGTACACACACGGCTCCGCTCCGCTCCGCTCCGCTCACCTCATACACACACGGCTCTGCTACATTCACAGTGTAAACCCCTCCTGACCCCACACATAAACTTCCCCTCATCCAGCACCATGACAACCAGCACAGCAGAGTCCTGCATACACTGAGGCCCTGATCATGTGACCCCTGACTCCTCCCCTCCTGTGACCTCATCACAGGTCCTGTGCGCACAGAGCAGCCATATATGTGGAGTGTGGCTCTGCGGGTGGAGGTAGGTGATGGAGGCTCCATTATTCTCTATGTGGAGTGCGGCTCTGCGGGTGGAGGTTGGTGATGGAGGCTCCATTATTCTCTATGTGGAGTGCGGCTCTGCGGGTGGAGGTCGGTGCCGGAGGCTCCATTATTCTCTATGTGGAGTGTGGCTCTGCGGGTGGAGGTCGGTGCCGGAGGCTCCATTATTCTCTATGTGGAGTGCGGCTCTGCGGGTGGAGGTAAGTGCTGGAGGCTCCATTATTCTCTATGTGGAGTGCGGCTCTGCGGGTGGAGGTAAGTGCTGGAGGCTCCATTATTCTCTATGTGGAGTGCGGCTCTGCGGGTGGAGGTAAGTGCTGGAGGCTCCATTATTCTCTATGTGGAGTGCGGCTCTGCGGGTGGAGGTCGGTGCTGGAGGCTCCATTATTCTCTATGTGGAGTGCGGCTCTGCGGGTGGAGGTCGGTGCTGGAGGCTGCATTATTCTCTATGTGGAGTGCGGCTCTGCGGGTGGAGGTCGGTGCTGGAGGCTCCATTATTCTCTATGTGGAGTGCGGCTCTGCGGGTGGAGGTCGGTGCTGGAGGCTCCATTATTCTCTATGTGGAGTGTGGCTCTGCGGGTGGAGGACAGTGCTGGAGGCTCCATTATTCTCTATGTGGAGTGCGGCTCTGCGGGTGGAGGTCGGTGCCGGAGGCCCCATTATTCTCTATGTGGAGTGCGGCTCTGCGGGTGGAGGTCGGTGCTGGAGGCTCCATTATTCTCTATGTGGAGTGCGGCTCTGCGGGTGGAGGTCGGTGCTGGAGGCTCCATTATTCTCTATGTGGAGTGCGGCTCTGCGGGTGGAGGTAAGTGCTGGAGGCTCCATTATTCTCTATGTGGAGTGCGGCTCTGCGGGTGGAGGTAAGTGCTGGAGGCTCCATTATTCTCTATGTGGAGTGTGGCTCTGCGGGTGGAGGTCGGTGCTGGAGGCTCCATTATTCTCTATGTGGAGTGTGGCTCTGCGGGTGGAGGACAGTGCTGGAGGCTCCATTATTCTCTATGTGGAGTGCGGCTCTGCGGGTGGAGGTCGGTGCCGGAGGCCCCATTATTCTCTATGTGGAGTGCGGCTCTGCGGGTGGAGGTCGGTGCTGGAGGCTCCATTATTCTCTATGTGGAGTGCGGCTCTGCGGGTGGAGGTCGGTGCTGGAGGCTCCATTATTCTCTATGTGGAGTGCGGCTCTGCGGGTGGAGGTCGGTGCTGGAGGCTCCATTATTCTCTATGTGGAGTGTGGCTCTGCGGGTGGAGGACAGTGCTGGAGGCTCCATTATTCTCTATGTGGAGTGCGGCTCTGCGGGTGGAGGACAGTGCTGGAGGCTCCATTATTCTCTATGTGGAGTGCGGCTCTGCGGGTGGAGGTCGGTGCTGGAGGCTCCATTATTCTCTATGTGGAGTGCGGCTCTGCGGGTGGAGGACAGTGCTGGAGGCTCCATTATTCTCTATGTGGAGTGTGGCTCTGTGGGTGGAGGTCGGTGCTGGAGGCTCCATTATTCTCTATGTGGAGTGCGGCTCTGCGGGTGGAGGTCGGTGCCGGAGGCTCCATTATTCTCTGTGGAGTGCGGCTCTGTGGGTGGAGGTCCGTGCCGGAGGCTCCATTATTCTCTATGTGGAGTGCGGCTCTGCGGGTGGAGGTCAGTGCCGGAGGCTCCATTATTCTCTATGTGGAGTGCGGCTCTGCGGGTGGAGGTCGGTGCCGGAGGCTCCATTATTCTCTATGTGGAGTGCGGCTCTGCGGGTGGAGGTCGGTGCCGGAGGCTCCATTATTCTCTATGTGGAGTGCGGCTCTGCGGGTGGAGGTCGGTGCCGGAGGTTTCATTATTCTCTATGTGGAGTGCGGCTCTGCGGGTGGAGGTCGGTGCTGGAGGCTCCATTATTCTCTATGTGGAGTGCGGCTCTGCGGGTGGAGGTCAGTGCTGGAGGCTCCATTATTCTCTATGTGGAGTGTGGCTCTGTGGGTGGAGGTCGGTGCTGGAGGCTCCATTATTCTCTATGTATAGTGTGGCTCTGCGGGTGGAGGTCGGTGCCGGAGGCTCCATTATTCTCTGTGGAGTGCGGCTCTGTGGGTGGAGGTCGGTGCTGGAGGCTCCATTATTCTCTATGTGGAGTGCGGCTCTGCGGGTGGAGGTCAGTGCCGGAGGCTCCATTATTCTCTATGTGGAGTGCGGCTCTGCGGGTGGAGGTCGGTGCTGGAGGCTCCATTATTCTCTATGTGGAGTGGGGCTCTGCGGGTGGAGGTCGGTGCTGGAGGCTCCATTATTCTCTATGTGGAGGTAGGTGCTGGAGGCTCCATTATTCTCTATGTGGAGTGCGGCTCTGCAGGTGGAGGTAGGTGCTGGAGGCTCCATTATTCTCTATGTGGAGGTCGGTGCTGGAGGCTCCATTATTCTCTATGTGGAGTGCGGCTCTGCGGGTGGAGGTCAGTGCCGGAGGCTCCATTATTCTCTATGTGGAGTGTGGCTCTGCGGGTGGAGGTCGGTGCCGGAGGCTCCATTATTCTCTATGTGGAGTGCGGCTCTGCGGGTGGAGGTCTGTGCTGGAGGCTCCATTATTCTCTATGTGGAGTGCGGCTCTGCGGGTGGAGGTCGGTGCTGGAGGCTCCATTATTCTCTATGTGGAGTGCGGCTCTGCGGGTGGAGGTCTGTGCTGGAGGCTCCATTATTCTCTATGTGGAGTGCGGCTCTGTGGGTGGAGGTCGGTGCTGGAGGCTCCATTATTCTCTATGTGGAGGTAGGTGCTGGAGGCTCCATTATTCTCTATGTGGAGTGCGGCTCTGCAGGTGGAGGTAGGTGCTGGAGGCTCCATTTTTCTCTATCTGGAGGTAGGTGCTGGAGGCTCCATTATTCTCTATGTGGAGTGTGGCTCTGCGGGTGGAGGTCGGTGCCGGAGGCTCCATTATTCTCTATGTGGAGTGCGGCTCTGCGGGTGGAGGTCGGTGCTGGAGGCTCCATTATTCTCTATGTGGAGGTAGGTGCTGGAGGCTCCATTATTCTCTATGTGGAGTGCGGCTCTGCAGGTGGAGGTAGGTGCTGGAGGCTCCATTATTCTCTATGTGGAGGTCGGTGCTGGAGGCTCCATTATTCTCTATATGTGGAGTGTGGCTCTACGGGTGGAGGTCGGTGCCAGAGGCGCCATTATTCTCTGTGTGGAGTGCGGGTGGAGGTCGGTGCTGGAGGCTCCATTATTCTCTATGTGGAGTGTGGCTCTGCGGGTGGAGGTAGGTGCTGGATGCTCCATTATTCTCTGTGGAGTGCGGCTCTGCAGGTGGAGGTAGGTGCTGGAGGCTCCATTATTCTCTATGTGGAGTGCGGCTCTGCTGGTGGAGGTCGGTACTGGAGGCTCCATTATTCTCTATGTGGAGTGGGGCTCTGCGGGTGGAGGTCGGTGCTGGAGGGTCCATTATTCTCTATGTGGAGGTAGGTGCTGGAGGCTCCATTATTCTCTATGTGGAGTGCGGCTCTGCAGGTGGAGGTAGGTGCTGGAGGCTCCATTTTTCTCTATCTGGAGGTAGGTGCTGGAGGCTCCATTATTCTCTATGTGGAGTGTGGCTCTGCGGGTGGAGGTCGGTGCCGGAGGCTCCATTATTCTCTATGTGGAGTGCGGCTCTGCGGGTGGAGGTCGGTGCTGGAGGCTCCATTATTCTCTATGTGGAGGTAGGTGCTGGAGGCTCCATTATTCTCTATGTGGAGTGTGGCTCTGCGGGTGGAGGTAGGTGCTGGATGCTCCATTATTCTCTGTGGAGTGCGGCTCTGCAGGTGGAGGTAGGTGCTGGAGGCTCCATTATTCTCTATGTGGAGTGCGGCTCTGCTGGTGGAGGTCGGTACTGGAGGCTCCATTATTCTCTATGTGGAGTGGGGCTCTGCGGGTGGAGGTCGGTGCTGGAGGGTCCATTATTCTCTATGTGGAGGTAGGTGCTGGAGGCTCCATTATTCTCTATGTGGAGTGCGGCTCTGCAGGTGGAGGTAGGTGCTGGAGGCTCCATTTTTCTCTATCTGGAGGTAGGTGCTGGAGGCTCCATTATTCTCTATGTGGAGTGTGGCTCTGCGGGTGGAGGTCGGTGCCGGAGGCTCCATTATTCTCTATGTGGAGTGCGGCTCTGCGGGTGGAGGTCGGTGCTGGAGGCTCCATTATTCTCTATGTGGAGGTAGGTGCTGGAGGCTCCATTATTCTCTATGTGGAGTGCGGCTCTGCAGGTGGAGGTAGGTGCTGGAGGCTCCATTATTCTCTATGTGGAGGTCGGTGCTGGAGGCTCCATTATTCTCTGTGTGGAGTGCGGGTGGAGGTCGGTGCTGGAGGCTCCATTATTCTCTATGTGGAGTGTGGCTCTACGGGTGGAGGTCGGTGCCAGAGGCGCCATTATTCTCTGTGTGGAGTGCGGGTGGAGGTCGGTGCTGGAGGCTCCATTATTCTCTATGTGGAGTGTGGCTCTGCGGGTGGAGGTAGGTGCTGGATGCTCCATTATTCTCTGTGGAGTGCGGCTCTGTAGGTGGAGGTAGGTGCTGGAGGCTCCATTACTCTCTATGTGGAGTGTGTCTCTGCGGGTGGAGGTTGGTGCTGAAGGCTCCATTACTCTCTATGTGGAGTGTGGCTCTGTGGGTGGAGGTCGGTGCCGGAGGCTCCATTATTCTCTGTGGAGTGCGGCTCTGTGGGTGGAGGTCGGTGCTGGAGGCTCCATTATTCTCTATGTGGAGTGTGGCTCTGTGGGTGGAGGTCGGTGCCGGAGGCTCCATTATTCTTTGTGCAGTGCGGCTCTGCGGGTGGAGGTCGGTGCCGGAGGCTCCATTATTCTCTATGTGGAGTGCGGCACTGCGGGTGGAGGTCGGTGCTGGAGGCTCCATTATTCTCTATGTGGAGTGCGGCTCTGCTGGTGGAGGTCGGTACTGGAGGCTCCATTATTCTCTATGTGGAGTGGGGCTCTGCGGGTGGAGGTCGGTGCTGGAGGCTCCATTATTCTCTATGTGGAGGTCGGTGCTGGAGGCTCCATTATTCTCTATGTGGAGTGCGGCTCTGCGGGTGGAGGTCGGTGCTGGAGGCTCCATTTTTCTCTATGTGGAGTGCGGCTCTGCAGGTGGAGGTAGGTGCTGGAGGCTCCATTATTCTCTATGTGGAGGTCGGTGCTGGAGGCTCCATTCTCTATTTGTGGAGTGTGGCTCTACGGGTGGAGGTCGGTGCCAGAGGCGCCATTATTCTCTGTGTGGAGTGCGGGTGGAGGTCGGTGCTGGAGGCTCCATTATTCTCTATGTGGAGTGTGGCTCTGCGGGTGGAGGTCGGTGCCGGAGGCTCCATTATTCTCTGTGGAGTGTGGCTCTGCGGGTGGAGGTAGGTGCTGGAGGCTCCATTACTCTCTATGTGGAGTGTGGCTCTGCGGGTGGAGGTCGGTGCTGGAGGCTCCATTATTCTCTATGTGGAGTGCGGCTCTGCAGGTGGAGGTAGGTGCTGGAGGCTCCATTACTCTCTATGTGGAGTGTGGCTCTGCGGGTGGAGGTCGGTGCTGGAGGCTCCATTATTCTCTATGTGGAGTGCGGCTCTGCAGGTGGAGGTAGGTGCTGGAGGCTTCATTATTCTCTATGTGGAGTGTGGCTCTGTGGGTGGAGGTCGGTGCCGGAGGCTCCATTATTCTCTGTGGAGTGCGCCTCTGTGGGTGGAGGTCTGTGACGGAGGCTCCATTATTCTCTATGTGGAGTGCGGGTGGAGGTCGGTGCTGGAGGCTCCATTATTCTCTATGTGGAGTGCGGCTCTGCGGGTGGAGGTCGGTGCTGGAGGCTCCATTTTTCTCTATGTGGAGTGCGGCTCTGCAGGTGGAGGTCGGTGCTGGAGGCTCCATTATTCTCTTTGTGGAGTGCGGCTCTGCGTGTGGAGGTCGGTGCTGGAGGCTCCGTTATTCTCTCTGTGGAGTGCGGGTGGAGGTCGGTGCTGGAGGCTCCATTCTCTATGTGGTGTGCGGCCCTGCTGTCATGATCCATGCTGGATCATGATAGATAAAAAGCACAGGTAACCTTTTTTTTCTAAGCTGTGCTTGGGTGGTTTTTGCCCCCGGTAGCCATTAGGATTATTGCACTGTGGTGTCGTTTGTTCTAAGTTTTCCCCCGATGGTGGTGAGCGTGATTGCACTCTATTTCTTTAGTTAAGTGCACATGTTTATAATGCAGGTGTGATTGCTGGCTCTGCTATAAAAGAGTCACAGGTGTTGCAATCAGCGTGGGTGATATTGTTCATTTCAACCATCCTTGGTGGAGGAAGGAGCTGGAGAACATTCCTTGCAGGACTGTCTTAGCCCTGGTGTGGAAGTAGTCAGAGGGGATTTCCTTGTAGCTTTGACAGAGCTTGGTGGCAGCGATTCAGGAGGAGAGCTGCATTCTGATGGTGGTCTCTGTTGCCAGGAGCAAGTGCAACAGAGTAAAGCTAAGTGGTGTTTCTCCGTTTGTGGTTTTCCTTTGTGTGTATTAGTACACTGGTGGGGCCAGTGCCTGCACCACCCAGCTCCCTAGCAAGGAATAGGTGTAGGGTGTGCTAGGGCAACAGGTATCCTGAGTGGCGCCCGGTGCGGAACCGGCATAGGGAACGTTAGGAGCGTTAGGGACACTGACTCAGTGGACTGCAGGAGGTCTCCACGTCCACTGTCCCTATCGCAGGGCCCACCATTGTAACTGTTTCCCTACCCCTTGTCTTGTTGTTTTAGTTACCGGCCTGCGAGCCGTGTCACACAGGACAATTTCACGTGCCGCGTCTTGTCGTTTCAGTTACCGGCCTGCTGGTCGCGTCACACAGGACGGGTCCACGTGACACCTGTGGGTGGAAGTAGGTGCTGGAGGCTCCATTATTCTCTTTGGAGTGCGGCTCTGTGGGTGGAGGTAGGTGCTGGAGGCCCATTATTCTCTGTGTGGAGTGCGGCTCTGTGGATGGAGGTCGGTGCTGGAGGCTCCATTATTCTCTATGTGGAGTGTGGGTGGAGGTCGGTGCTGGAGGCTCCATTATTCTCTATGTGGAATGCGGCTCTGTGGGTGGAGGTCGGTGCTGGAGGCTCCATTATTCTCTATGTGGAGTGCGGCTCTGCGGGTGGAGGTCGGTGCTGGAGGCTCCATTTTTCTCTATGTGGAGTGCGGCTCTGCAGGTGGAGGTCGGTGCTGGAGGCTCCATTATTCTCTTTGTGGAGTGCGGCTCTGCGTGTGGAGGTCGGTGCTGGAGGCTCCGTTATTCTCTCTGTGGAGTGCGGGTGGAGGTCGGTGCTGGAGGCTCCATTATTCTCTATGTTTGAGTGTGGCTCTGCTGGTGGAGGTCGGTGCTGGAGATTCCCCATTACTGGGCGTGGAAGGACATTAACCCCTTCAGCACTGAGGAGACTCTTTTGGGGTCCTTGTGTGGTGTGAACAGTGACGTAACAGCTGTGGACAAAGGGGTCAGGCTGAATACAGATACACTGTCGTCTATTGGAGCTTTCTGGTAAACAGCGTTTTTCGTTTCCCCTTATATATAGAGATTTTGGGGTCTCCGCCCTAGAACAAGCAGCGTAGAGTTCCCTATGTGACATGTGCCCACAGATTCTTGTGGCTCCTGTCAACGATTGACCTTGTGCTTTGTTTCTGGTCATAGTAAATACAAGTCGGATTGCAAATGCCTTTAATGGGGCATGTGCCACTTGGTAACGAGGGGGGGGACACGCGGGATGGAAACATTTCCCAATTAGTTTCCCATAAGAATAGTGGCCCCAATAACGTTGGGCTGAGACTTGGACACAAGACCTTGCGCCATTACACAATTTGTGGTGAAGGTTCCTCAGTAACATTATCGGAGCTCCTATCATTATAGTGAGCCCCTGTGCTGACATCCAGGAGACCCCAAATAATTCAGAAACTCCAATGGGGACATTTCGGGTCTTCACTCTCCATGACTGAAGCAGTGGATATGTACAGGTGCTTCTCACAAAATTAGAATATCATCAAAAAGTGAATTTAATTTCTTCAATACAGAAGGTGAAGCTCATACATTATACAGAGTCATTACAATCAGAGTGATCTATTTCAAGTGTTTATTTCTGTTAATGTTGATGATTATGGCTTACAGCCAATGAAAACCCAAAAGTCATTATCTCAGTAAATTAGAATACTTTATAACACCAGCTTGAAAAATGATTTTAAAATCTGAAATGTTGGCCTTCTGGAATGTATGTTCAGTAAATGCACTCAATACTTGGTCGGGGCTCCTTTTGCATCAATTACTGCATCAATGCAGCGTGGCATGGAGGCGAGCAGCCTGTGGCACTGCTGAGGTGTTATGGAAGCCCAGGTTGCTTTGACAGCAGCGTTCAGCTCGTCTGCATTGTTGGTTCTGGTGTCTTTCATCTTCCTCTTGACAATACCCTATAGATTCTCTATGGGGTTAATGTCAGGCGAGTATGCTGGCCAATCAAGCACAGTGATACTGTTGTTTTTAAGCAGGTATTGGTACTTTTGGCAGTGTGGACAGGTGCCAAGTCCTGCTGGCGAATTAAATTTCCATCTCCAAAAAGCTTGTCCACAGAGGGAAGCATGAAGAGCTCTAACATTTCCTGGTAGACGGCTGCACTGACTTTGGTCTTGTTAAAACACAGTGGACCTACACCAGCAGATGACATGGCTCCCCAAACCATCACTGATTGTGGAAACTTCACACTAGGCCTCCAGCAGCTTGGATTGTGGCGTCTCCACTCTTCCTCCAGACTCTTGGACCTTGATTTCCAAATGAAATGCAAAATTTACTTTAATCTGAAAACAACACCTTGGACCACAGAGCAACAGTCGAGTTCTTTTTCTCCTTGGCCCAGGTAAGACGCTTCTGGAGTTGTCTATTGGTCATGAGTGGCTTGACTCAAGGAATGCGACACTTGTAGCCCATGTCCGGGATACGTATGTGTGTGGTGGCTCTTGAAGCAATGAGTCCAGCAGCAGTCCACTCCTTGTGAATCTCCCCCAAATTTTTGAATGGCCTATTCTTAACAATCCTTTCAAGGCTGCGGTTATCCCAGTTGCTTGTGCACCTTTTTCTACCACACTTTTTCCTTCCACTCAGCTTTCCATTAATATGCTTGGATACAGCACTCTGAACAGCCAGCTTCTTTAGCAATGACCTTTTGTGGCTTACCCTCCTTGTGGAGTGTCAGTGACTGCCTTCTGGACATCTGTCAAGTCAGCAGTCTTCCCCATGATTGTGGAGCCTACTGAAACAGACTAAGGGACCTTTTTAAATGCTTGGGAAGCCTTTGCAGGTGTTTAATGTTAATTATTCTAATTTACTGAGATAATGACGTTTGGGTTTTCATTGGCTGTAAGACATAATCCTCAACATTACCAGAAATAATCACTTGAAACATCAATCTGTTTGTAATGACTCTATATATGAGTTTCACTTTTTTTATTGAAGAACTGAAATAAATTAAATTTTTGATATTCCAGTTTTGTGTGAAGCACCTGTAGGTGACATTACTAATATATGGGGGCACATAGGTGACATAACAAATACATTTTTTAGTTTTTTGTTTTTTTTTTCCTCTTGAGGTTGGAGGCCCAATTCCAGCTATTGCTGCGGGATCTGTGATTTCTATCTACTCCACTGTGTATAGGATAATAGAGTATAATAAAGTAGTTATGGATGTGATGTGACTAACATTGTGCAGTGACTCTGCTTTCCCTATAGTGATGGATATTTCTGTTTGTTAAAACTGTGATGATTTTTTTCACGTTAAACCTTTTTTAAACACCTCTGGTTAGTGCAATCATACAACATACAAGCCTCTGATGGCTCCGGTGATGCTCTGTACTACTGTAGTGCCGTGTATCATCACTGCCTGTCAGTGTAATACTAACGGCCCCATACACATGAGATAAGTGTTGGCTGAACGATCATTTGGCAGACGGCTATCTCTCCCGACTCCCCCATACACACAAATATTCCAGCTTTCCTGTGGTCTGTATGAGAGTCGCCTCCAGACCCCTCTAGTGGAGGATTATCTACCGGAAGAACAAACAGATTATCCTCTGAAACTCAGGATGCCAGATCCTTCTCTGCCCTGACATCATCTGTCGGGAGGTCCCCAAATACATTTTATGGTCGGCCAAACCCCCGAGATCAGTGCTTTCATTTATTTTTAATCTAATGCGTATGGGGGCATAAAAGGTATCTTATTGGATGCTGCCTCTGGCCAGGGCTAATAGACCTTCCAGGGCCAGACTGGGACAATAAAGCAGCCCTGCCACATAAAACCCAGCAGCCCACAACCTATAACACTCCTCACCCCGATCAGTGAATTTTACTTTACTTTGTCGTGCCCTTCACTCTCCTAAAAGGAGATATTTGAAGACCCACATGTGAATGGCGCCACAGTGCGTAGGATCGACCATAGCTGCATTTACATGGTGCTCTACAGAGCTCCGATTTTCAGGATCATGGGGGTCCCAGCAGTCGGATCTCCAGCAATTGGAAAGTTATCCCCTATCCAGAGGAGAGGTGATTATTTGGGATAATCCATTTAAACAAATTTCTTAATATTTTATTTTTATTTGACCATAATAATAAAAATACAAAACCAATATTGTCCCTCCCAAAGTCCAATGTCAACAGGAGAAGTGGTACTGTGCAGTGCATACAGGGCCGGCTCCAGGTTTTTGTGGGCCTCGGGTGACAGTCTCAATGGGCCTGTTTAACACGTACCACAATTCATAAGGCACAGATACAGCAAAGAAATATAGGTATACAATGCCAAAAGATTTCTCTTCTTACATTACATAACTGATATCTATTGTACTGTACATTCTACAATAGGTCAGAAGCCAGACAGTATTGTCCTCCATACAGTAATATGGGCACAACTTAGTGCTCCATACAGAATAATGATCCCCATAAATTGCTCCATAAACTGCAATGATATAATGCGCCATACAGTATTATGGCCCCATATATTGCTCCATTCATAATAATGAGCCCCATATAATGCTCCATACAGTATTATGGGTACCACATAGTGCTTCATACAGAATGAGCCCCATATAGTGCTCCATACAGTATTATGAGTCCCATATATTATTCCATTCATAATAAGCCCCATATAATGCTCCATACAGAATAACTAGCCCCGTATAATGCTCCATACAGAATAATGAGCTGCATATATTGCTCCATTCAGAAAAATGAGGCCATATAATGCTCAATACAGAATGAGCCTCATATAATGCTCCATACACTGTAATGAGCTCCATATAATGCTCCATACAGAATAATGAGCAGCCTAAAATGCTCCATACAGTATTATGAGTATGGCATAGTGCTCCATACAGTATACTGAGCCCCATATATTGCTTCATACAGAATAATGAGCCCCATATAATGCTCCATTCAGAATGAGCCCCATATAATGCTCCATTCAGAATGAGCCCCATATAATGCTCCATTCAGAATGAGCCCCATATAATGCTCCATTCAGAATGAGCCCCATATATTGCTCCATTCAGAATAATGAGCCCCATATATTGCTCCATTCAGAATAATGAGCCCCATATATTGCTCCATTCAGAATAATGAGCCCCATATATTGCTCCATTCAGAATAATGAGCCCCATATATTGCTCCATTCAGAATAATGAGCCCCATATATTGCTCCATTCAGAATAATGAGCCCCATATATTGCTCCATTCAGAATAATGAGCCCCATATATTGCTCCATTCAGAAAAATGAGGCCATATAATGCTCAATACAGAATGAGCCTCATAATGCTCCATACACTGTAATGAGCTCCATATAATGCTCCATACAGAATAATGAGCAGCCTAAAATGCTCCATACAGTATTATGAGTATGGCATAGTGCTCCATACAGTATACTGAGCCCCATATATTGCTTCATACAGAATAATGAGCCCCATATAATGCTCCATTCAGAATGAGCCCCATATAATGCTCCATTCAGAATGAGCCCCATATAATGCTCCATTCAGAATGAGCCCCATATAATGCTCCATTCAGAATGAGCCCCATATATTGCTCCATTCAGAATGAGCCCCATATATTGCTCCATTCAGAATGAGCCCCATATATTGCTCCATTCAGAATAATGAGCCCCATATATTGCTCCATTCAGAATAATGAGCCCCATATATTGCTCCATTCAGAATAATGAGCCCCATATATTGCTCCATTCAGAATAATGAGCCCCATATATTGCTCCATTCAGAATAATGAGCCCCATATATTGCTCCATACAGAATAATGAGCCCCATATATTGCTCCATACAGAATAATGAGCCCCATATATTGCTCCATACACTGTAATGAGCCCCATATAATGCTCCATTCAGAATGAGCCCCATATAATGCTCCATTCAGAATGAGCCCCATATAATGCTCCATTCAGAATGAGCCCCATATATTGCTCCATTCAGAATGAGCCCCATATATTGCTCCATTCAGAATAATGAGCCCCATATATTGCTCCATTCAGAATAATGAGCCCCATATATTGCTCCATACAGAATAATGAGCCCCATATATTGCTCCATACACTGTAATGAGCCCCATATATTGCTCCATACACTGTAATGAGCCCCATATAATGCTCCATTCAGAATGAGCCCCATATAATGCTCCATTCAGAATGAGCCCCATATATTGCTCCATTCAGAATGAGCCCCATATATTGCTCCATTCAGAATGAGCCCCATATATTGCTCCATTCAGAATGAGCCCCATATATTGCTCCATTCAGAATGAGCCCCATATATTGCTCCATTCAGAATAATGAGCCCCATATATTGCTCCATTCAGAATAATGAGCCCCATATATTGCTCCATTCAGAATAATGAGCCCCATATATTGCTCCATTCAGAATAATGAGCCCCATATATTGCTCCATTCAGAATAATGAGCCCCATATATTGCTCCATTCAGAATAATGAGCCCCATATATTGCTCCATACAGAATAATGAGCCCCATATATTGCTCCATACACTGTAATGAGCCCCATATAATGCTCCATACAGAATGATAAGCCACATATAATGATCCATACAGTATTATGGGTACCACATAGTTCTCTGTTGTGAGTTCATTCTCCCCTTCACCTTTGATGTCTGATGAACTCCCTCTGCTGGTGAAGAGAGGTAGTGAAATTGATTGGGATGGGAAGAACCTGTCATCTGAACAGGCGGAGTGTGATTGGACATCTGGAATTTCTGAGTGGATATAAGGCAGCCGACGCCCTGCAGGGCTGCTGGTGATCCTTTCTGCTCTGAGCTCTTGCATCCAGTTTAGTTCCTGTCTACTAAAAGCTAAGTTTTGCCCTGTTATTATTCCATGAGATTTTGTCTGGTTTCCTTAGTGTTTGTATTCAGCCAGTCCTGGTTGGGACTGGCTGAATTCCATTTTTGTCTCTGATCAGTTGATCTCTTTGCTCTGTTTTCAGAATATACCTGAGTGCTGATATAGTGATTTTGAAGTCTAGCGACTTCAGGGCCTTTTTCCCTATCAGACGGTTGGGACATTTTTGGTAGGGTTTTTTGCGGATTGCAGCCAGCATCTTTTCTGTCCTGTCCTATCTAGTTAGTTGGGCCCCGTCGTTTGCTCAGCCTGTCTTTCTGTCTGTTTGTGTTTTCATCTGTATTTCACCGACAATACATGTTGGGGGCTGTCTATTGCTTTGGGGTCTGCTATGGGGCAGTTTAGATTTCCCCTTTCCTTCTTTAGGCTTATGTAGTTCTCCGGCTGTGACGAGAGGGTCTAGGGCCCCCCACGGCTACTGTTAGTTGTGGTGTATAGATTCAGGGGTCTGCAATCCGATAGCTACCAACCTCTCCGGTTTTCTGAACTTAGCTTGTATTTTTGTTTTCTCCTCCTCCAGTGACTCATTCATAACAGTGCTCCATACAGTATAATGAGCCCCATATAGTGCTCCATTCATGATAATGAGCCCCATATAATGCTCCATACACTGTAATGAGCCCCATATAGTGCTCCATTTAGAAAAATGAGCCCACATATATTGCTCCATAGAGAATGAGCCCCATATATTGCTCCATACACTGTAATGAGCCCCATATAATGCTCCATACAGAATGATGAGCCACATATAATGCTCCATACAGTATTATGGGTACCACATAGTGTTCCATACAGTATTATGGCCCCATATATTGCTCCATTCATAATAATGAGCCCCATATAATGCTCCATACAGTATAATGGGTACCACATAGTGCTCCATACAGTATAATGAGCCCTGTTATGATTGGGTCACCGAGGAGGAGAGCAAGACCAAGCTAAGCCACAGAAAAGCAGAGAGGTTGGTAACTAAGCGGATTGCAGACCCCTGATACTATCCACACAACCAGCAGTAGCCGTGGAGCGTACCTACGATGATCCTAGATGCCTTGACACAGCCGGAGAGCTAAATAAGCCTAAAGCAAAAAAGGGGAAATCTAAACTGCCCCAGAGCAGACCCCAAAGGAATAGATAGCCCCCAAACATATATTGTTAGTGAGACAAGATGAAATCACAAATGCAGGTGGGAAAATAGACTGAGCAAACGATGGGGCCCACACTAACTAGACAGGACAGGAAAGGAAAGACACTGTCTGCAATCACGCAAAAAACCCCTGCAAAAAATGTCCAACACGTCTGAAGTCGCACGGCTTCGCCCACTATATCAGCACTCTGGTATATTCTGAAAGCAGAGCGAAAAGAGGCCAATCTAATAAGGGACAAAAACAAACTGGCACAAGCAGTAACATATGGATGGAGATTCAGCACAGCCCCAGCCGGATCTGGCTGACCACACAAAACTGAAATAGACAAAACCAGATCAAATGTGAACAATAGCAAAAGAACACTTAGTTTCCAGCTCAGTCCCTGCATGCTCAGCTAACACCTCAGGAGGCAGGAAAAAATCACGAGCAGGGATAGAGGGAGTCGGCTGTCTTAAATCCAGTCAGAAACCCCAGATCTCCAATCGTCCTCCTCATTATCAGGTGGCAAGCCTCTGTTAATCAGATCAGCTCCATTACCTCCAGTAACCACCAGAGGGAGCCCAGAAAGAGAAATCGCGACCCTTCTGTCAATATAACCAGCTCCACTACCTTCACTAGTAAACAGAGGTAGGCCAGAAAGCAAATTCACAACAGAGCCCCATATAGTGCTCCATACAGTATTATGGCCCCATATATTGCTCCATTCATAATAATGAGCCCCATTTAATGCTCCCTACACTGTAATGAGCCCCATATAATGCTCCAGACAGAATAATGAGCCCCATATATTGCTCCATTCAGAAAAATGAGCCCCATATAATGCTCCATACAGTATTATGGGTACCGCATAGTGCTCCATACAGTATACTGAGCCCCATATATTGCTTCATACAGCATTATGGGTGCCGTCCCCCTTGTTGCCACTGGTACTGACTAATGCGCGCACCTGTAAAACCGCCGCCGTGCCCGCAGATTTAAAGGGCCGGCAGCAGGAAAAGCAGGCTGGTGGCCACCGCATCAGCTGGCAAGCGGCCAATGGCCCACTACATAGCGGCCCAGCGGGAAAATGCCAGGTTATCCAGATTACCAATCCGGGCCTGAGACTTTCTTACATTGCAAGCCCAGACACCATCATTAAGCAGTGTTGTAACGTGGCACTACTGGTATGGTGCTCAAGTAGGGTCCCAAAACAAATGCTGTGATAAAGAAACTTGGTGCTCAACTTTTGAAGATATGAGGTAATTTTAATGCAGTCAAAAGTGTAGTACAGTATCCAGACATTTCGGTCAAACAATGACCTTCATCTATGTACTAACAATGGAAACAAAGAATGCAAACCAAATAAATAATGAAATCAAACATAATAAAATAAAACATAACAATAAAGAGCATAAGAAATAAAGTGTGATCTTGTAAGTCACACGGAGAGTGGTAATCCCTCAAAACATCTCAATAATAGAGTGATGGACATAGAATAATACTCCATATTTATATCTGGAGAACACATGTTATTCTGAAGAGGAAGCAGTATAGTAAAGAACCTACCCAACTGCTGTTTGGTGCGGTGTACTAATTAAGGGGAATGAGACACCGTGTCTTTGCATCCTGTTAAACAAATAAGGTGGTGTAAGTCAGCATTAAAGAAGTAGCGCTGGTGTCAGAGGTTCAGAACATACCGGTTTTAGTAGAGTGTAGCCTGGTGCTGGTATAACACGGTATGCGCTGCTTGTTGTAGATGCATGTGACAGTTACATCGGCGAGGGGCGGGGATAACCTCCATTTGGTAATTATCGCATAGGGAGGCTAAAACGGAAGTGAGGTAATCCGGAAGCGTCCGTGCGTTCCAATGGGCGGAAGTGCTCAGTTAGTGCGTTGAATGGGTATGCATTCGGCCGCATATGCGTTCCAGAGCCCAATTTGGGAAGTGAGACCGGAGTTGTTTTCTTTACAGAAGGGTGAAAAAATAAGTTACAGGCATTTTCTATTCGGTGGAGGCATGGCAGTAGAGCAGGAGAGGTGGGAAAATATGGAGATGGGGAAATCCAGAGGGAAAAGGCCATGGAACAGGAGATTTCGTTCAGTATAAGTGACTCTGTAAGAACGAGAACATACAGAATTAGTAGATGCAATGAGCCAGATTCATCAAAAAGAAGAGGTAACTCAGAAGGGGTAAACATCAATACATCCAAACCTATAACATCATGACATAGAAATAAGAGTAGGTATAGTGAATATACAGTATAATGGGTACAGAAACACATAATGGCAAATCATATAAAGGAAAGTAAATCATATTCCCTATTCAAACCCTTAGGAGAAAGGGTTTGAAGCTCATGGATCCACAATGCCTCCTTTTGTTTCAGGATGTGTACGCGATCACCCCAGCATCTGAGGGGGTACGTGCTCGATGACCTGAAATTTTAATTGTGAGACATTGTGCCCTGCAGAGATGACATTTTTACAATTCTTACCACTGTCCCTTTATGAGGTAATAACTCTGGAACGCTTCCATGGATCCCGGTGAATCAGAGATTGTTTTTCGTGACATATTGTACTTCATGATAGAGGTAAAATTTCATTGATATTATTTGCGTTTATTTGTGAAGAAAAAAAAAAAAAAAAACCCAGAAATTTGGCGAAAATTTTGACAATTTCTCAATTTTCCAGCTTTGAATTTTCATGCCCTTAAATCACAGAGATCTGTCACACAAAAAACTTAAAAATTAGCATTTCTCACATGCCTACTTTACATCAGCACAATTTTAGAACCAACTTTTTTTTGGTAGAAAATTATAAGGGTTAAAAGTAAAACAGCGGTTTTTCATTTTTACAACATAATTTATTTTTGGGACCACATCACATTTGAAGTCACTTTGAGGGGTCTATATGATAGAAAATACCCAAAAGTGACACCGTTCTAAAAACTGCACCCCTCAAGGTGCTCAAAACCACATTCAAGATGTTTATTAACCCTTCAGGTGCTTCACAGGAATTTTTGGAATGTTGGAAAAAAATGAACATTTAACTTTTTTTTCACAAAAAAAGTTACTTCAGATCCAATTTTTTTTATTTTACCAAGGGTAACAAGAGAAATTGGACCCCAAAAGTTGTGCAATTTGTCCTGAGTATGCTGATACCCCATATGTGGAGATAAATCACTGGTGGGGAACATGGCAGAGCTCAGAAGGGAAGGAGCGCCGTTTTACTTTTTCAATTCAAAATTGGCTGGAATTAAGATTGGACACCATGTCGCGTTTGGAGAGCCCCTGATGTGCCTAAACAGTGGAAACCTCCCACAAGTGATACCATTTTGGAAACTAGACCCCCCCTAAGGAACTTTATTGAGATGTGTGATGAGCACTTTGAGCCCCCAAGTGCTTCTCAGAAGTTTATAACGTAGAGCTGTAAGTAAAAAAAAAATTTTTTTCCACAAAAATGATATTTTTGCCCCCAATTTTTCATTTTCCCGAGGTTAACAGAAGAACTTGGACCCCAAACGTTATTGTGCAGTTTGTCCTGAGTACACCGATACCCCATACGTGGGGGTCAACCACTGTTTGGGCATATGGCAGAGCTCAGAAGAGAAGGAGCACCAGATTTTACTGTTATTGTTTCAGGTGCCATGACCCACTGGAAGAGCCCATGAGGTGAAAAAACAGCAGAACCTTAACCCCCCCATAAGTGACCCCATTTTACGAACTACAATCAATTCGTCTAGGGGTGCAGTGATCATATTGACACCACGGGTGTGTCACAGAATTTTATACCATTGGGCAGTGACTACATTTTTACCACCAATACTTTGTTTTAGTCAAAGATTTTACATTTTCACAATAAGTGGGTAAAATTGGCAACAAAATTTGTGCCACAGTTTCTACTGAACGTGGCAATACCCCATATGTGACTATACAGTACTACTTAGCCATGCGGAGAGACTCGGGAAGAACAGAGCGCCATTTGCCTATTCAAGTGAATGGGTCTTTGCACATGTTAGTGTGTTTCCACGGACCGTGTGTCCATGGGAAAAACACTCTGACATGTCTGTTTTTTAACGTCCGCACGGGCCACAAGACATCCAGCACACGTGCATACACATAACACACATGGATATGATCCATGTGACATGCATCGGCACCGAGGAAGAAGCGTTACAGTAAATGCTGTTCCCCGGTGCTGAACATGGCTCTCATCATAAATAATTTAAAAAACCAGCGTGGGGACCCCTCTATTCTTGATAACCAGCCTTGCTGAAGCTGAGGGTTGTGAGTTTTATCTGGCTGGTTATCAAAAATAGGGGGGATCCCACACCATTTTTTTTTATTTATCTCATTTATTTTCAGCGCAGATGAATATTCCCATCCACCGCTCCAACTGGTATTAACAGTAGCCTGATGGGATGAATACTCCCATCAGCCGCCTCCTGCTGTCTCTCTTATTGCTTAAATGTAACTCTCATCATTCTCCCCTGCTTGGGCCGATCGCTGGCAGAGCAGGGGTGAATTATAAGAGCAGTGTTCAGCACCTGGCACTGGGGAACAGCGCTTACTGTAAGCCTGGCGCCCGTCCTTGTGGTACTGATGCGGCACACACATGCCACATGTGTGCCGCAAGTATTACACACATGGGCATTGACCTCTCCGGTACCGGAAATATCAGGATGTGTGAAAGAGGCGTTATAGCGAGTTTTTATGTTTGGCAGCTGTCATACACTAAAAGACGCTTTTTCTTGCAAAAAATAGTTTTTGCGTCACCACATTTTGAGACCTATAATTTTTCCATACTTTTGTCCAGAGTCATGTGAGATCTTGTGTTTTGCGGAACGAGTTGACGTTTTTATTGGTACCATTTTCGAGCACATCACATTTTTTGATCGCTTTCTATTTTGATTTTTGGGAGGCAGAATGAACAAAAACCAGCAATTCATGAATTTTCTTTTGGCTGGGGCATTTATATCATTCCATGAGTGGTAAAATTGATAAGGCAGTTTTATTCTTCGGGTCAGTACGATTACAGCGGTACCTCATTTATATCTTTTTTAAGTTTTGGCGCTTTTATACAATAAAACTATTTTATATAAAAAATAATTATTTTTGCATCGCTTTATTCTGAAAGCTATAACTTTTTTATTTTTCTGGTGATGGAGCTGTATGGGGGCTTGTTTTTTGCGAGACAAGATGACGTTTTCAGTGGTACCATGTTTATTTATATACGTCTTTTTGATCGCGTGTTATTCCACTTTTTGTTCGGCAGTATGATGATAAAGCATTGTTTTTTGCCTTTTTTTTATGGTGTTCACTAAAGGGGTTAACTAGTGGGACAGTTTTATAGGTCGGGTCATTACAGACATGGAAATACCAAACATGTCTACTTTTATTGTTTTAGATTTTTTTTTAGTCAAATATTTATTTAGTGCTAGATTAAATATTGATATTTTTTTTTTTTAATATTTTTACAATTATTTTAAAAACATATTTTAACTTTTTCTGACTTTTACACTTTGTCCCACTATGGGACAATCATTTTTTGCAGGCTGATCACTTCTATAGCATGCAGATGAAACAGCATCTGCATGCTATAGAATTTGTCATCGTTGCACTCACAGTGAGAGACTACCTTATCATGGTCTGCGCATGACCAAGAAGTTTCTTAGCTCTGATGACCCGGATGTCATCATGACGACCTCAGGTTACCATGGCAGTGATCGGGACCCCGCGTCACGCCGCAGGGTCTCCGACCCAAAGGCAGAGGAGATGTCAGCCCTCTTCCTGCTCCCAGAATTCTGCAACTGTGTTCGATCACAGCATTTCGGGGGTTAAAGTGCCGGGAGCTGTCTGTGTCCGCTCCTGGCATTTAGTGCCAGGTGTCAGCTGTGAGAATCTCGGTCGTACTATTCCATCCCATCCATGGGCAAATAGGCCCAGGTCAAATGGACAGAAAACCCCAACCTGTTGTCAGCTGTTGGTCTGGGCCTGCAGAATAAAAGTACATTAGAAAACTTCATCAGCTTCTTTGATAAATCTTCTCAGACGTGACATTTATATGGGTAAATTGCACTTTCCATCTAATCTCACCCCAACAGACCTTAGAGTCATTAAAAATCAAACCGGCTAACAAAGGGGGCGACATAGTGGTCATGAACGGAACTGATTATTTACAGGAGGTCTGCAGACAGCTGTAGGACAACACAGTATACCAAAAATTACCTAGGGACCCTACACACCACATTTAGGACCTGATTACAGAGTTATTAACAAGCTTCACCGACTTGGGTGTCTTGGATTCACAAACATGCGAATACCTCACAAAAAACGATCCCATTATACCAGTTTTCTATATTCTGCCAAAAATACACAAGAGTCTGCAACACCGACCAGATTGACTCGGTGACCTCCACAGAATCCATACTTTCTGCATTATCAATTTTTCTTGAGAAAATCCTCACTCCACTCATGCAAAAAACTGCCTCATTCATACTCGACATCGGAGACTCTCTCCAAACTATCCAAGATTTGGGCTCAGTACCCAAGGAGGTCATTCTGGTCTCCTTTGATGTAAAGGATCTCTACACCTCTATTCCACATCAATCCGGCATAGAGTATGTACGACAGCTTCTTACATTATTAATGGTGAATCCAAATAAAATAGACTTATGCTTCAAACTACTCACTTTAGTCCTAACAAAGAATCATTTTATATTCCAAGACTCGTTCTACTTACAAATTAAAGGAACAGCAATGGGCCCAAATGTAGCGCATCCTTACGCAAATTGCCATATGGGAGAATTTGAGACTCAATGTGTCTATCCTAGCTCACTATTTCAATCACATGTCATTTTCTGGAGAAGGTGCATAGACGACATTTTGTGCATTTGGAACGGTACATCAGAAACCCTCGATCTTTTATTTCATGAATTGAATACCCTCTGGCCTGGCTTAAATTTCACAATTTCTTGGAAATTATAGTCCTTAAAGACCAAAATGGTGCACGATCCATTGACCTATACACCAAACAAACTGATAGGAATAGCTTATTACTTTTTCAGAGTCTTCATCCACCATCTGTCAAAAGATCAATTCCAAAATCACCGTTTAAACGTTTTCAAAGGGTTGTATTTGATACCACGCTATGCTCAGACTGAATGAAATGCCTCATAAATTTGAAGAACGCAGTTACCCTTCTCACGTGTTAAACACCTCAGCGAACTCCACAAATACTATAAGTTCTACAACTACGAACCTTATACCATTTGTACATACCTTTTATCCCTTTTCATATATTATGCCCCAAATCATTAGGGGACTTTGGGGCATATTAAGCACTGCTTACCCTGATGTGGCAGAATTCCAACACCTCTTCTTACGCTGATTTAAACAAGCCCCCAACATCAGAGACTCATTAGTCAGGGCTGACATAGGCACCTCATGGTCTAGACCAGGGTTCCCCAACTCCAGTCCTCAAGGCCCACCAACAGATCATGTTTTCAGGATTTCCATAGTATTGCTCAGGTGATAATTGCATTACCTGTACAATACAAGGGAAATCCTGAAAACATGACCTGTTGGTGGGCCTTGAGGACTGGAGTTGGGGACCTCTGGTCTAGACCAACACAGATTCCTCCAGAACCACAAAACTGGCACATTCCCGTGCCTGCAATGCAATCAATGCAACAACATTCTTAAGGGTAATGTCATTCACCGTCCACACTCTGGGATAGAGATACCCCATTAAAGATTTCTCTACCTGTGGCACATATGTTGTGATTTAATTGATTAAATGTCCATGCTGCCTACTATATATAGGAGAAACTACACAACCTGTCTAAGATAGAATTTCGAAACACAAGTCCACAATGGGGTGTAAAAATCTCCTTTTACCCTTACCACACTATTTCATCTCTGCAGGGCACAATGTCTCACAATTAAGATTTCAGGTCATCTAGCACGTACCTGTTATGAGCTCATTTTCTGCTTCACCAGTTGAGAGTTCTCCTTCCGTTCTCCCTCTGGTGGCGACAGGAGGTAGTGAGGTTGGTTTAATTGGTAGTGATCTGCTACCTGGTGAGGAAGATAACGATTGGATCTCTGGAGTATCAGACTGGATATATGACAGCCGACGCCCTATCCTGGTGCTGGTGATTCATTCTGCTTCTCAGGTCTTGGACTCGGCTCTGTTCCAGTCTTGTCAAGTTAAGTTTGTTTTTGCGAATGTTCACACTTGCTCTTGTTCGTCAATTCAGTTTTTTGTGTGGTCAGCCAGCCCGGCTGTGCTGTGCTGAATTTCCACTCTTATTTATCTGTATTTGCCAAATTGCCTTTTTTTTGTCCCTTATTAGATTGGCCTCTTTTTTGCTCTGTCTCAAAATATTTCAGAGTGCTGATATAGTGGGAGAAGTCTAGTGACTTCAGGGTTAATTTTGCTATCAGTTGTGTTGGACATTTTGGTAGGGTTTTTGACAGATTGCAAACAGTGTCTTTCCTTTCCTGTCCTTTCTAGTTAGCTTGGCCCCATCGTTTGCTCAGCCTATTTTCCTTCCTTTGTTTGTGTTTTCATCTTGTTTCACCGTCAATACATGTGGGGGGCTGTCTTTCCTTTGGGGTCTGCTCTGGAGCAGTTAGTTTTCCTCTTTTCCTGCTTTAGGCTTATTTAGCTCTCCGGTTGTGACGAGGCGTCTAGGACCACCGTAGGAACGTTCCACGACTGCTGCTAGTTGTGTGTTAGGGATCAGGGGTCTGCAGTCTGCATAGTTACCAACCTCTTTGGTTTTCTGAGACTTAGCTTATGTTATTTTTTATTTCCTCCTCGGAGACCCGTTCATAACAGACTCACCAGCCATACCACAGATTCTAGGATACTCAAAAGCAGAAAAAAGTTGTAAGAAAAAAAAAGTGTCAATTATTTTTTTTCTTTCCTAATGGAGATTATTAATTGTCTGATCGTGTGGAGCAATTTGCTGCTGAAATACAGGGAATTTCCACCTACCTCAGTCAGTCAAATGCTGCTGAACCTAAGATCCCTACTCCTGATTTGTTTTTTGGGGATCGGCCTAAATTTGTGAATTTTAAGAATAATTGTAATTTATTTCTTGCCTTGAAGCCTAACTCATCGGGGAGCTCTGTGTAGCAGGTTAAAATTGTCATCTCCTTGCTGCGCGGCGATCCCCACCTGAAAATCCTATTCTGACTAATGTGGATGCATTTTTTTCAGGCCTTGGGGTTGTTGTATGATGAACCTAATGCCGTTGATCAAGCTGAGAGAACCCTGTTGGCATTAAACCAGGGTCAGGATCCTGCAGAGTTATACTGTCAAATTCCGAAAGTGGGCGGTCCTTACTACATGGAATGATAGTGCATTGGCAGCTCTCTTTCGGAAGGGTTTATCAGAGACCGTAAAAGATGTTATGGTGGGATTTCCTGTTCCCTCAGTTCTGGATGGCTTTATGTCATTAGCCGTTCAAGTTGATCGGCGTTTACGTGAACATAAAACTACACGGGAGGCGCTGCCACCTTTTGAACAAATGTCAGAACCTATGCAATGTGATGGGGTTTTGTCTAGGGCGCAACGTCAGGCGTTTAGAAGGCGTGATAAGCTGTGTTTTTTTTTGTGGAGACGCCTCTCATACTATTTCTGTCTGCCCTAAACGAGAGAAACGTTTTGCACACACATTTGCTGTGGGAAGTGTACAACCTAAGTTCCTTTTGGCAATTACTCTGATCTGCTCCTTGTCCACGTTTTCCACTAAGGCTTTTGTGGATTCAGGAGCAGCTCTGAATCTGATGGATTTGGACTATGCTAAACGTTGTGGTTTGTCCATGACACCTCTGCAGACGCCTATTCCTTTGAGGGGTATTGATGCTATTCCTTTGGTGGAGAATAAACCTCAGTTTTAGACCCAGGTGATAATGCAAGTTGCCCCAGACCACCAAGAAAATTGTAAATTTTTGGTGCTGCATAATTTGCATGATACTATTGTTCTGGGTTTTCCCTGGTTGCAAACTCATAACCCAGTTTTGGATTGGAGATCTGTGTCTGTGGTGAGTTGGGGTTGTCAGTGTGTTCTTAGGGACGCTCCTGTTTTCTCCACCTCTCCTCAGTCTCATGATATTCCTGATTATGTAGCAGATTTTTCTGATGTATTTAGTGAGAGTAAGGCTGGAGTCACACTAACCTGCGCAAAATACGGTATGTAGTTTACATGCGTAATACGGATGAATGACCCCTAAATAGTGCTCCGTAGGCCATCCATAAGCAAGGTGAGGTCGCGTATTTTGCGCATGTCTGCATCCGTATGTAATCCGTGTGGCATCCGTATACAATCCGTATGGCGAGATTTTCTCGCAGCCTTGCAAAATGGACATTTAACGGTTTTGAGGCCTGCAAACAATTTAAATCATTAGCCTACACCTTATTTAGACACTCAGAAACAGGTGGCTGCCTCCATTCTGTCGATTTGTCACCTTGCTTTCACGAGGTGTGTTGGTGTTCTTTGTGCAGCATGGCAGAGGGTCTGAGATTCAATACAACTGAGCAGGTTCTCTTTACCTGCCTTTTGTCACGGCGCTTTGGGCAACCATACCCTGTGATAGTGGATCCGCGGAGGAGGAGACGCATGTGGGTCCATCCACTTTTGAGGCAACGACTCACAAGAGGTCATTTTCACCGCCTCTATTCTTCTCTGCGGGAGCATCCGGAGAAATTTTACCAGTACTGTCGCATGAGCATTTCCACATTTGATCGACTCTTGGAGACAGTGCGCCCTGGGATAACCTTTCAGGACACAAGGATGCGCAAAGCGATAGCTGCAGAGGAGCGACTTCTACTCACAATACGGTATGTACTACACAACCATATTCTCTATGTTCATAATGTGTGTGCTAAATTATGTTTTTTGGCCTTCTTGGACAAAGTTTAATGCCCTCATCTTTCTCCAAATATGTTTCACCTGACACAGCAGAATGTTACATCTAATATGTCCTGCATATCACTTAGTCATTGTGCCACCAAATATGTGTGTGTTATTCTCTCTCAATTCCTACCAAGTTTGGTCGGCATGTAACTGATTTTTTTTTTTTTTACTTTAGCCATTCTAAACTTAACTATTTCTGTTGTTCTACAGCTTCCTGTCCACTGGCCTGTCTTATGCCGCCCTCCACCATGAGTTTCTCATTGGAAAGTCAACCATTTCAGGCATAGTGAGGTCTACATGTACAGAAATCTGGACAAGACTCCATCAAGTGGTCATGCCCGAGCCCAGGATGGAAGACTGGTTAAGGATATCAAGGGACTTTGAGGAGGACTGCCAGTTTCCAAATTGTATTGGGGCCCTGGATGGCAAACATATCAGGGTGCGTAAGCTGCCGAACTCTGGCTCCCAATTCTTCAATTATAAACAATACTTTTCTGTTGTATTGTTGGCTCTGGCCGACCCTCAATACAAGTTTATAATTGTTGACTTTGGGGCCTATGGAAGGACGGGAGACTCTCGAGTCTTCAATACTTCCATTATGGCTCGGCGGTTACGCACCAACCAGTTGGATCTACCATCACCACGCCAGCTACCAGGCTCCACTCAAGAATCAGTCCCTTATGTCCTTGTGGCAGATGAGGCGTTTCAGTTATCGCGCAATGTCATGAGGCCATATCCCCGGCGCAACCTTGACCACAGGCGCAGAATTTTTAACTTGCGCCTATCACGTGATAGGCGACTGGTGGAGTGTTCCTTTGGGATTCTTTATGCCAAATGGCGGGTACTCCAATCTGCCATTCAGTTGAGTGAGCAAAATGTGAATGAAGTTGTGAAAGCCTGTGTTGTTCTGCATAACTTCACCAGGATACATGATTGTTCCTCCTCTGATGGTGTTGTGCGTAGGCCGGACAATGTGCGCAGGGTGAGACCACCTATGAACCCTCAACGTAGACCGCTCTCTGGCCTAAAAGTGCATGATATTTTCACTAATTACTTTATCTCACCTGAGGGGGTAACTTCTTGGCAAGAGCATGCAGTGTCTATGTTATAATTTTGTTTCTTTAATTGTGTCTAAATATATATTACTCAAGCCCTTATGATTCTATGAGTGTTTCATTGCATTGGTTTGTGTCTGTTAGTATGTTGTGAGGGATTGTGAAAAATCACACAGAGACGTTAACTAGAGTAGACAAATTTTAAGTTTTGCCTTTTTTTTTTTTTTTTTGTTTTGCTTAAAGGCAAACATAATATTGCCATAAGAAAATTTTGGCAATGGGCAAAATGACCCTTTGTGCCTTCTTTAACTTTTTGTAAAATTAACATTACATAACAAAACACCAACAAAGATTAGGCAATAACAACATTGCTGCATGACTAGATTTGCCAACAAAAGGTGAGCTCCATCACCAAAATAAAGGCTACAAGATAACACTCACATTTCCTCATAATGTTATCCAATCATAGAAAGATTCCACCATGACAGGCAAGGCTACCTCACAGCTTTCACACAGATATTACCTGTCTGTAGAACAGAGAATATTTAAGCATGCTATACTGGAAAGGATGAAAATACAAAACTCACTTGTTAAGACATAGAGAGAGCGTGATATTCTGAATGCTGGTCGCCTTGAATTTTTTTTACTAGAGGTTGCTAGCAAAAAAGGTGACTACTTCACTAAGGCCAGCACGCCTTTCCTAGGCGTTAGCAAGTGAGTAGTGTATTTTCATCCTTTTATTTTACAGTATAGCGCGTTTAAATATTCTCTTTTGTACACACATGTAATATCTGTCTGAAAGGCGTGAGGTAGCGTTGCCTGTCGTGATGGATTGTTTCATATGTTTGGAAAACATTGTTTAAAAATGTGAATGTTAAATTATGTTCTAAATGTTGGTGATGGAGAACACCTGTTTTTTCCTTTCTATTGGGAGCACCAGTTAAAACTCACTGGACATCTCTCCCCCCCCCCATCAGAATCATAAATCCTCATAGGTTGGGGAAGGGGAACGTGGAAGAACAGCCGGTGGGTGCTGCTGGACACTGTGGCCAACATCGCCCTGTGTGGGGCCATACTGTTGCCCATGATGCTGGAATTGTCCTGCCTCCTGGGACTGTTGGGGATACTGGCCAGAGTAATGATGATGGTGAGGGACTTCTTGTTGGCTCTGGTAGGCACGTGGCTCATACCCACCAAGATAGCCAGATCGTCCCCAACCAGGTTGGGACCAGCCTCCAACACTGGGTGGGTACAAGTGGCCATATTGGTGGGGTTGGCTTGAGGATGACATTTGGGGCTGCAGAATAGAAGGTTGGGTAGGGGGAGGAAGGGGTTGAGGTGCTGGCCCACGTATTAGGGGCTGTTCGGACCCTGCTTGAGCAAGCATCTGTGTGGATGGTCTCATGCGCACTAAATTTCGTGGTAAGAGCTGCCACCTCTCCAGAAATTCAAATACCTCATATGGGGTATTGGGGGAGGTGCTTGCATCAAGCAGGATCTGAATACATCCCCTAATACGGAGCCGGACCTCACGGGTAAGGGCACGGAGATAAAGGGTGAGGCTACGTGCATAGGCCTCCTCCCCATCATCTGTAGTTACTCTAGACAAATAATTGAGCACCCCTGTGTCCACATTGGTCCTGCTCTCTTGAATAGTGACCTGGTGCCGCCTTCTTGTTCGCCGTGATGTAAGAGCAGCCTGTGGGGAGGACCTGATCTGGGCAGTTGGGCTGCTGCTCAAGTTGCCCGGCTCTTCCAGGATGGGTGATGTGGCAGCAGTAGACCGTCCTGGTGGTGTTGTGTGTAGGCCAGCCATTGTGTTGTCCTGTGATGCCTCATCTTCAGCCATCCTTCTTGTAGGGGGAGAAGATGGGCCAGCCACCTCATCCCCTACAGGATCTATAATGGGCTCTGCCTCTGAGGCCGTTCCTCGATCCGTAAGGTTGGATTGAGTCCTGTTATGAAATAGAACAGAGGCAAAAATACATCAATATTTTTGTCCCTGTAAAGTATTTGTGTAATGTATTTGTGTAATGTGGTGTGAGGTATGTACTTACGGTCTCAGATCCAGAATTGGGGCGAGGAAGGACAGCCGGTCATAGTATATGTACTTTCTTTTGACATATCCAGCATCCCCACTCCTGGACCGCTGCTGGCGTTCCCGGCGGAACTGGTCCCGGATGCTTCGCCAGCATTTCTTCACATCTTCCACTGCAATGTGACAGGAAATATTGTCAAATTCACATATTTGAGAGGTCACATTTTCAAAAACAGTAGTCTAGGCATGGGGCCTTCTGGGGTGTGCGTTCTACCCATGGTGGCATATGTAATTGGGCAGATACACAGGGTCTCATTAGCTACACTTAAACTAATTTTTTTGGCTAGGAGGATAAGGAGCTTGTGGCCTAACCCCAAATTATGGCTGTGTGAAGGCACGTGTCACATCCAAATGTAACGGCCTCATGAGGCTAAAAGTACATGCACAGGAAGGGGGGTGCTGATTCTAGATTCATTTTTTTTTGCGCGCGCTAAGGTTAATGATGTTTTTATGGTTGCACTTACGAATTTTATGCTGCTCATCACGTGGTCTGTCACCAAAGTCATGGTACATCTGGCGACAGATGCGCCTCCATGACGCCTCCTTTCTTGTCCAGTTAGCATAATTTGCATCGCGTGGGTCCCATATTTCGGGACGCTCCTGCACCAGGACAATGAGCATCTCCACATTTATGTACGTGGACGCCATGCTGCTGCTGTACTCCGTGGAGGCGTACTTCCTGGATGTCTGGAGCACTTTTTCAGCTCATTTGCATGTCTAGGCTTCCTGATGATGAATTGGCCCATTTCCTGTCACCAGCCAAAAGACCTGCGTATTGCTCGCAGGTCACACGTGTGTTCCGTGTGTAATCCGTATTTTTTGCGCACCCATAGACTTGCATTGGCGTACTACGGGCGTAGTACGCTGACAATCGCAGCATGCTGCGATTGGCACGGAGCGTAGGATACGGATGAGAAATATACGCCTGGTGCGAGTGACCCCATAGAGAATCATTTGTCCGTGTCTAATGCGTGCTTTTAGCGCCTCTCACTCGCCCGTATTCCTCGCCAGTGTGACTCCGGCCTAAGTCTGCGTCTTTGCCTCCTCATAGGAGTTATGACTGTGCAATTGAGTTGATGCCTGGGTGTAAATTTCCCAAGGGTCGGCTTTTCAACTTATCTGTACCCGAACATGATGCTATGCGATCCTAAATTAAGGAGTCGTTGGAGAAGGGTCATATTAGACCATTCTCGTCACCTTTAGGTGCTGGGGTTTTTTTTGTGTCCAAGAAAGATGGTTCATTAAGACCGTGTATTGATTATCGTTCCCTTAACAAGATGACGGTTAAATATCAGTACCCGCTACCTCTGATGTCTGATTTATTCTCCAGAGTTGAGTGCCTGCTGGTTTACTAAGCTTGACCTCAGGGGGGCGTATAATCTTATTCGCATCAAGCACGGGGATGAATGGAAGACGGTGTTTAATACTCCGGAGGGACATTTTGAGTTCCTGGTGATGCCTTTGGGGCTCTCCAATGCCCCTTCTGTCTTCCAGTCCTTTATGAATGATATTTTCCGTGACTTTGTGGATAAGTTTTTGATCATCTATCTGGATGATATTTTTATCTTTTCTAGTGATTGGGATTCCCATGTGGAACATGTCCGGACTGTGTTCCGGATTTTGAGGGAGAATTCCCTGTTTGTTAAGGGATCGAAATGTCTCTTTGGTGTACAGAGGATTTCATTTTTGGGATTTATCTTATCACTATTGAAATGGACCCGGCCAAGGTACAGTACAGGCCATTTATGATTGGGTTCAGCCTACTTCTTTGAAGGCTCTTCAGAAGTTTTTGGTTTTGCTAATTTCTATCGTAAATTTATAGGTATTTTTTCTAGTATTGTCAAACCGCTGAGTGATCTGACCAAGAAGGGCGCTGATGTGCTGAATTGGTCTCCTGAGGCTGTCTCAGCATTTCAGGAGCTTAAGCGGAGATTTACTTCAGCTCCAGTTTTACGGCAACCTGATGTCTCACTTCAATTTCAAGTGGAGGTAGACGCTTCTGAGATTGGTGCAGGAGCTGTTTTGTCCCAAAAAGATCCTGTGACTTCTAAGATGAATCCCTGTGCCTTCTTTTCTCGAAAGTTCTCCCCATCTGAACACAACTATGACGTGGGGAATCGGGAATTGTTGGCCATGAAATGGGCATTTGAGGAGTGGAGACATTGGTTGGAGGGAGCTAGACATCAATTTGTGGTCCTCACCGATCACAAGAATCTGACTTATCTGGAGTCGGCCAAACGCTTGAATCGTAGACAGGCTAGATGGGCCTTGTTTTTCACACGTTTTAATTTTGTGGTCTCTTTTCTTCCGGGCACTAAAAATGTTAAGGCAGATGCCCTTTCTAGGAGTTTCTTTGCTGATTCTCTTAATGTGACCGAGCCTACTACTATCCTAGGTGAGGGGGTAGTTCTTTCTGCCATTTCGCCCGATTTGAGACGCGCCCTGGAGGAATTTCAGGAGGATAAACCTGAGCGTTGCCCTATGGGAAGATTGTATGTTCCTGACCAGTGGAAAAAGAGAGTGATGTCTGAAGTCCATTGCTCCGCATTGGCTGGTCATCCAGGTATTTTTGGTACCAGAGATTTGGTGAGTCGGTCGTTTTGGTGGCCTGCCTTATCTCGTGATGTCAGGAATTTTGTATAGTCCTGTGGGACTTGTTCTCCGTCTAAACCCTGTTCTCGTTCTAGTGGGTTGCTGATGCCCCTGCCGGTACCCAAGAGGCCATGGACCCATATCTCAATGGATTTTATTTCTGATCTTCCTGTCTCTCAGAGAATGATGACTGTTATCTGGGTGATTTGTGATAGATTTTCGAAGATGGTCCATCTTGTACCACTCCCAAAGTTGCTATCTTCCGCTGAGTTGGTACCCTTGTTTTTACAACAGGTGGTTCGGTTACACGGGATTCCTGAGAACATTGTGTCCGATAGAGGGGTCCAGTTTGTTTCCAGATTTTGGAAAGCCTTTTGTTCCAATCTGGGAATTCAGTTATCCTTCTCCTCCGCGTTTCATCCCCAGACCAATGGGCAGACTGAGAGAACAAACCAGACCCTGGAGTCTTATTTAAGATGTTTTATATCTGCTGATCAAGATGATTGGGTCTCATTTTTGCCCTTGGCTGAATTTGCGCTGAACAATAGAGCTAGTTCTGCCACTTTGATGTCACCCTTTTTCTGTAATTTTGGGTTTTATCCTCGATTCTCTTCAGGGCAAGTGGAATCTTCGTCTTGCCCAGGTGTGGACTCTGTGGTTGTGAGAATGCAGCAGATATTGGACCAAGTGGTGGATAAATTGTCACTCTCTCAGGAAAAGGCCCAGTGTTTTTCCAACCGGCATAGGACCATTGGTCCCCGGTTTAAAGTGGGTGATATGGTTTGGTTGTCGTCTAAGAATATTCCTATGAAGGTTGCATCTCCAAAATTTATGCCAAGATTTATTGGACCTTATAGGATTTTGGAGATTCTTAATCCTGTTTCTTTTTGATTGGCTCTTCCAGTTACATTCAAAATCCGTAACGTATTTCACAAATCACTGTTGAAGAGGTTTGTTGAGCCAGTAGTTCCTGTGGCGGCACCTCCTGACCCTGTGTTGGTTAAAGGCAATATGGAATATGAGGTAGAGAATATATTGGATTCTCGTTTGGTTAGACGGAGACTCCAGTATTTGGTCAAGTGGAAGGGTTATGGCCAGGAGGATAATTCTTGGGTCTCTGCCTCTGATATTCATGATATTCATGCTAATATATTGGTTTGTGCTTTTCACCGGGCCCATCCTGATCGGCCTGGTGGCATGGATGAGGGTTCGGTGACCCCTCCTCAAGGGGGGGGGGTACTGTTATGAGCTCATTATCTGCTCCACCAGTTGAGAGTTCTCCTTCTGTTCTCCCTCTGGTGGTGACAGGAGGTAGTGAGGTTGGTGTAATTGGTAGTAATCTGCCACCTGGTGAGGAAGATAACGATTGGATCTCTGGAGTATCAGACTGGATATAAGACAGCCGACGCCCTGTGCTGGTGATTCAGTCTGCTTCTCAGGTCTTGGACTCAGCTCTGTTCCAGTCTTCTCAAGTTGTTTGTTTTTGCTAATGTTCACACTTGCTCTTGTTGGTCAATTCAGTTTTTTGTGTGGCCAGCCCGGCTGGGCTGTGCTGAATTTCCACTCTTATTTATCTGTATTTGCCAAATTGCCTTTTTTTTGTCCCTTATTAGATTGGCCTCTTTTTTGCTATGTCACAGAATATTTCAGAGTGCTGATATAGTGGGAGAAGTCTAGTGACTTCAGGGTTAATTTTGCTATCAGTTGTGTTGGACATTTTGGTAGGGTTTTTGGCAGATTGCAGACAGTGTCTTTCCTTTCCTGTCCTTTCTAGTTAGTTTGGCCCCATCGTTTGCTCAGCCTATTTTCCTGCCTTTGTTTGTGTTTGCATCTTGTTTCACCGTCAATACATGTGGGGGTCTGTCTTTTCTTTGGGGTCTGCTCTGGGGCAGTTAGTTTTCCTCTTTTCCCGCTTTAGACTTATTTAGCTCTCCGGTTGTGACGAGGTGTCTAGGACCACCGTAGGAACGCTCCACTACTGCTGCTAGTTGTGTGTTAGGATCAGGGGTCTGCAGTCTGCATAGTTACCAACCTCTCTGGTTTTCTGAGACTTAGCTTGTGGTGTTTTTTATTTCCTCCTCGGCGACATGTTCATAACACGTACCGCCCCTGACGCGGGAGTGATCATGTACGTATCCTGAAACAAAAGGAGGCATTCTAGATCCATGAGCTACAAACTTTCTCCTCTGGGTTTGAATAGGGAACATGATTTACTTTCCTTTATATGATTTGTCATTGTGTTTCTGTACCCATTATACTGCACATTCACTATACATACTCTGTTATTCCTATGTCATGATGTTATAGGTATGGATGTACTGATGTTTACCACTTCTGAGTTACCTCTTTTTGATTAATCTGGCTCATTGCATTTACTAATTCTGTATGTTCTTGTTCTTACAGAGTCGCTTATATTGAACAAAATCTGTTCCATGGCTTTTTCCTTCTAGATTTCCCCATCTCCATATTTTCCCACCTCTCCTGCACAACTGCCGCACCTCCACCGAATAGAACATGCCTGTAACCCGTTTTTTTTTCTTTACCCTTCTCTAAGGAAAACAACTCCAGTCTCACTTTCTGACAAGTAGCACGCATCCAAATTGGGTTCTGGAACATATATGTGGTAAATCCATACCGGTGCAACGCACTAACTGAGCACTTCCACCCAGTAGAGCACACGAACGCTTTCGGATTACCTCACTTTTGTTTTAGCCTCCCTACGCGATGGGTACCACATGGAGGTTATCCCCGCCACTTGCCGATATAGCTGTCACATCCTGACATACTGTACATTCGTCCACAACAAGCAGCGGATACCGCGTTTGACCATGCACCAGGGTCCACTCTACTAAAACCGGTATTTTCTCAAACTCTGACACCAGCGCTACATCTTTAATGTGGACACGTTAGTTACTTACCTTATCTTTATATAGCAGATACAACTTGTAACAGGGAGCACAGCGGATGCTCCATGGCACACAGTGCCTCTCTGACTTAAAGGTACAGACACACTTTTTTGAAGATCATACAATCAGCCTCAACTCATACCTCTGTCTTAGCCACATCGGTCATTCACTCTATCTGTGCATTACAGATACAATTTACCATAGGAAATACGGCGGGTACCCCACTGAATACAGTGCCTCTCTGACTTAAAGGTATGGTCATATTCATTACCGAACATATAATGAGATCATATCATTAATTCTCCCTATTGTATTGTAGACCACATCCTTTTTACAAAAATCCCAACCATTACCTAATTCTGTGAAGCCAGTAATAACCTCATAGGTGGGTGTCTCGGAATAATCACTCCTAATAAAACCAATCTGCCACTTACACCACCTTACTTGTTTAACAGGATACAAAGAGACACGGGGTCTCATTCCCCTTAATTAATGCACCGCACCATACAGCAGTTGGGTAGGTTCTTTACTATACTGCTTCCTCTTCAGAATAACATGTGTTCTCCAGATATAAATATGGAGTATTATTCTATGTTCATCACTCTATTATTGAGATGTTTTGAGGGATTACCACTCTCCGTGTGACTTACAAGATCACACATTTTTTCTTATGCTCTTTATTGTTATGTTTTATTTTATTATGTTTGATTTCATTATTTATTTCATTTGCATTCTTTCTTTCCATTGTTAGTACACTGATGAAGGTCACTGACCGAAACGTCTGGATACTGTACTACAGTTTTGACTGCATTAAAATTACCTCATATCTACAAAAGTTGAGCACCAAGTTTCTTCATCACAGACTCCATTATTAGGCATGTAGGAATCATAGTGACTAGGCCGCCCCATACTATCGAGTACTTGGGGGGCGGAGGGCATTCAGTCGAACTCTGTCACACCTTCTTAGATGCCATGTTTGCAGCAAGTGGTTAAACTGCCAGGGTTTCTGTTGCAGCCGCACCTGTGCCATCCCTGCGGTGTACATCTATGTTCTGGGGCCCAAAAGAGTTAATTTTTTTTAAGCAATTTTTTTATTGTGTGAAAAAATATAATGTGTCTTCTACTTTTTCCATGTTTTTTTTCTTTTTACAAGAATTGTTGGAGCCAATTTTCTTTAGAAACATTTTCATATCTGTTTTTTTTCTGGTGTTTTTCTTGTAATATAGGAAATCCTAAGGCCAGAAATAATCCCCATAAAACACTGTACATGGAGACTTTGGTATCAGATAATTTCTGTCCGCGGTGTTTGTGGAAACAAAAAATCTTTTATAAAAGCCTCAAACTTCTGTGTGTGAATCAGACCTGAGATCTAACGTGATAGAAGATTACAGTGCGGGGAAGACGGGAAACCTTCATATAGACGGCCGGTGGGGATGGAGTCAGTGACGGACTCTGGCCAAATATGTTTCTAGAGCCGTAGTAGAAGATGAAGATGTCGTCCTCACCATGAAGTAGTTATTTCTCCTGTCACATGTAATGAATATCTCCTGCAGTATTGCTAATGCCGATTCCAGTGTCGGGAAATGAGACGAGAATTAGCGTTATGGAAGATGAGTCTATGAGGAACGTATTCAGCTGCCGACTCCGAGGGAGAAACTGCTTGTTGTCTGTGGCCTAAATATATAGGTTTTATTAGTAGATGTAAAGAAGGAAACTAAATACTGTAAAATAATAAATCTCCTCATATGTTTCCCTTATTATCTCCAGTAATTGTATTATTACACAGGATTTTTATGATGTTACATCGACTCATCTTCTCATTCAGGTCTCTACAATATCGGATCCCCTCAGTGAAGATCTTCTATATGAGAATCTTCCTAATGTAACCATCAAGGATGGATATGGACAGAGACAAGATGGCGGAGAGATTATTACACCTCACCCTAGAGATCCTCTTCCGGCTTACTGGAGAGGTGAGAGATTCTGATGACGTCACATTACATCATTCTTATCTATGGGAATAACAGATGGACAGAACTGGAGAGGTGAGGACTCTGGAAATGTCTGTAGTGAGATTTATTAATGTGTCTCTCCATAACCAGGATTACACAGTAGTGAAGAAGACCTCTAGTGATCGCTGTCAGGACCCTGTGTCAGAGGGATGCGTTAGACCCTTGAGTTCAATTATGGGGCCTCCTCCTCACCCCCTGATACATGAAGACATCAAAGACCATAAGATCCTAGATCTCATCTACAAGATGATTGAGCTGCTGACTGGAGAGGTGACACTGCTAAGAATGTTGGGAAATTACACTGTAACACTATAAGGGGACCAGGGGGATGATGGTATCATTGTATGTATCAGGTTCCTATAAGGTCTCAGGATGTTGCTGTCTATTTCTCCATGGAGGAGTGGGAATATTTAGAAGGACACAAAGATCTGTACAAGGACGTCATGATGGAGGTTCCCCAGCCCCTCACATCACCAGGTAATAGACAGGGCTAAATACACACAGCCTATGCATATCTGTATGTAAAGAATGAATTCAGTCCCTGTATGTGTTTCCTCCAGATCTATCCAGTAAGAGGACAACACCAGAGAGATGTCCCCGTCCTCTTCTTCCACAGGACTGTAAACAAGAAGATCCCATTGTTCCTCAGGATCATCAGGTAGATGGAGAGAAGGTGTCATGAGATCTCCCCTATGATGTGTAGACGGCTGTGAAGATCTTGTGCTCAGTCTTGATTTATCCACCAGTATTATATGTTTTATACTTGTGTAATGAGAACGGTGGAGATGGCAGGATTAGAGCTGATCATAGATGTGACTTCTCCATCTGTCTGTGACTTTTACAATATTTGTTTCAGGGTGAAGATCTAACCCATATTAATGCTACAGAGACATATGTGAGGGGTGATGAGCGGTGTAAAGAGGAGATTCCTACATATGACTACCCAGGTGAGTAGTAACCACTAAATGCAGAGAAGTCACAGATTCTTCTCAGTCACCAGATGTGGCTGCTTTATCGGTGGAGTAGTCCAGCCATTTTGATCACCATTTTGCCTCTAGACCACAACATCCTCCTCCACCCCAAACTGTTCAAATGACTTTGGGCATTGAAAGCCCTTTTCTATAGAACTTAGCACCTAGAATATCCACCTACCCTCTGGGATTAAAACATGCTACCCATTACCTGCCCAGATCTGTAAACTGCAAAGCCAAATAACAGCGAACATAGAATGTCCTGATAAGTTAGAAAATCACTTGAAGAAAAATATTATGATGGGCCTGTAATAGAAAGAGGAGGGTAATGATGCTGTTGGCTTCCTAGAACCCTGATATCTTATTGGATGAATCTACTTTCTCTCCCTTCTTTGCTGTTGAATGTGCTCATATGGTCCCTACAAGACCAGGTCCAGTCTTTCTGGCCAAACTTTGCTTCTATGTTCGACAACAGTAAATGTGCAGTGAGGGCCAAGTGTGAATTTCTGTACAATAACAACAGAGTTTTCCGTTATCCTGATTTTTCAATTTGTATTAAAACTAATTTCAAGGAGGATTGTGGTAAACTACAGGAAAACCATTACACCTGAGCCATGATATATCTCTAAGCTGTGCGTGGCTGATGGCTGTAATATACATTTATTCACTCCTCCAGGAGATGTGTTGGCATGGCTCAAGCCCTGGTTTTCGTGGATTCACTCCACTTCATTAATTCCATTATTTTTTCAATCCTAAAGAATTCAGATTACTGCACAATCTCTCCTGAAATGGGGGCAATATTATTTTCTCTACTCTTCTGATCAGGACTCATAGTAGCTCCAATGGTCCACCATAAATGAATGCAACTCTGGTTTAGTGTTGGAGTTCTCCTCTCGTACATACGTTGTTGTTGGGGATGAAATCTAGAATAAAAAAAAAGTCTTTTTTTTACCTGTTCATTCTGTATGATAGTTTGATTGTGGTGGGATCGGCCTCACTTTTATGAGTCTGTAACTCCCTGATAGCCTTAAAAAAAGCTCTCCATCGCCTCTTCCAAATGCCTAAGATCTAAATTTAAAGTGAACCTGTCAGCAGGATTGTAGAAAATATTGAGTGATATTCTGCCCCTATCCAAGATTTTTTCAGAAACTTAAGACTTTCCTGTGTCATATGAGTTTCGGACAGACATACAATACCTGGTTGAAATTGACGAAGCCATGTAAACACTGCTCCTCTTTTTACCGCCTCGCCCATTCCCCTGACATTCCAAGCTATAACATTAATTATATGCGACATAGTAAAGAGTGTGTTATCAGTGAAATATACTTCCCTAGCCTCTCCTGGACCCCCTTTAATTTTAGACAGAATTTTAACCCTTGCATTCACATTGCTAGTCCTCCAGTGGATTAGATAGACTGATTCTCTGGTCAACTCCTTCCTTAACCCTTTAAGCAAGTAATAACCTGAACCTTGAACAGTTTCTCTCACATCAAGAGAAGTAGGGCTACTCACCAGCCTGAGCGAGCCACAAGTTAAGAACATGAATGTGCCTATCAGCGCCATTATACCATCCAAGAATTATACTCTTTCTCCTCCCTCCCAACTCATTTTAGTGCAAAAATACATTGCAAATTAGCATTAAGATTTCAGAGAGACTTTTCATTAAAATCCACTGCAGGGCTGTGGAGTCGGAGTCGGTGCTCATTTTGGTGGAGTCGGTATAAAATGGACCGACTCCGACTCCTAAAATATATAATAAATTGGGTACAGTAGTTCAATGCAGAATGTGCTGATTATTTTTTCATAGGAATTTGGGAAAGTTATGAAATGTCCTATAAATGACTGTTCTATTCCTGATCTAAGGCTACATTTACACACAGCGTTTTTCCTGCGTTTTTTGAGGATACGTTTTTCAGCTGCAAAAGCAGATTAGCTTTTTAAAAAACCGCATCACCTGAAAGGTTTTTGAGCTCATAGATAATGTTTTCAATGGCAAAAGCAGATTAGAAAAAACGCTGCACAAACTGACATGCTCATTCTTTGTGAGGATCTGTTTTTGAGCCCAAAAACGGATCCTCACAAAACTATGTGTCTGAATGTCATATCTTGGGACCCACGGACTTTGCTGGGATGCCCAGAGTCACTGCATTTTACTGCAAAAAACGGATCCGCAAAAACGCTGTGTGTGAATCATGGCTGTAGCCAGCGAGGGGCAAGGGGGGCAGCTGCCCCCCCTAGAAGCAGGGGCACTCACCTATCAAAACTCACTTGCATGCTGCAGTGCTCCCGTCCTGCATCGGCTCCAGACTGCAGCGGGCAATCTCCCCTCCTCTGTCCTGTCTTCTGCCGTCTTCACCAGAGAGAGGAGGGGGAGGGGTGCCTACCCTGCACAGGATCTGATTCCTCGGCCCGGAGCTGGAGAAAGTGAGAAAGTGAAAGTACTACTGCTCATCTCTGTCACAGGAAGGTAACTAATGCTCATATTGTAGGCGATTATTATGTGCTCTCTGTAAAAGGAAGATGTTAAAAAGACTCTCAAAAGACGCTTCATGTTTCTTAAAATGGATGCCTGCACACGTCACAGAGTGAACTATTTTGCCATCAATGTTCGATATGTGTAACAACAAAGAAATTGTTACCAAGACACTGGCAGTAAAAGATAATAAAGCTCCTCACAGCAGCCAGTTTCTCCAGGCCTTAGTGGAAAAAGTTTTGCAAGTTTACGAACTCAAAAAAAGAACAGGTTCTTGCTATTGTAACGGACAATGCTTCAAACATGATAAGTACAATTAAACTGATGAATGAGAGTAATGAACAACAGCTAGAAGAAAATTTAGGATTCAGTATGTTTGAGATGGAAGGCCACAGTGGTGTTCATGTAACTGAGGAACAAACAGATATTACTACAGAAGAACAGCAAAATTATACTGTAGAAATAGATGATCTTGTTGAAGCTGCTTCAAAACACTTTCATATTCATCACATGCGCTGTGTTGTGCACACACTGCAGCTGGCAATAAGAGATAGTTTGCAAGAGGGACATGCTTGAAATCTGATTGGAAAAGTGAGGAAATTGGTTATTGCTGCCAGAACCCCTAAAATTGATTCCGTCTTGAAGAGACAGGCTGGGAAAGGGGCAATTGTCGATCAAGCCACTCGGTGGGGCAGCACTTATTTAATGATTGAGCAATTGATTGAACTAAAACCGTTTCTTATAGATATGGCGAACCCTCAGGTAACCCTAAATGAAGGTCAATGGACACAGGTGGCTGAATTGAAGGAATTGCTTAATCACCCATTTACCGTGACTAAAAAATTACAAGCTGAGGATTTAACTCCTGGCATTTTCATAAGGGAGTGGAAGAACTTGCTATTTTGCCTGTCCCAAAGAGGTTTAATCGCAGATGGCATTTCTGCTTCAATGAAACGGAGAGAGACACAGCTATTGGAAAATAAAATTTTACTTGCAGCTGTTTATGTGGACCCAAGTCATCGTATACTGCTTGATGATCAACAGCTTACTAAAGGAAAAGAATCTCTGACTGAGGTAGCAGTTAGGATGAGTGGCCTACAGGAGGACTGCCAGGCGCAAGTGGACTTGGGTCCTGACAGTGCTACTGCTGCCATATCTTCATCCTCATCCGATGAGGAGTTTGACTTTGACAAGTATTTGGATGACATGGAGCAGGCAAAGCATTGCCGCAAGGAAAAAGATTTCACTCCATCTCCTATAGCAAGCAGATAGACCATATTTCAGCAAAATGTTTCACTTGCTCTCAAAGAAATAGAAAAATTCAACCGTTCATCAAAACTGACTGTGCATGAGGCAATTCCTTTATGCCTCGAATTTGTTAGAGAATTTGCCTCCAACCCAAGTTAGTGTAGAGAGGTTGTTCTCTAGCCTTAAAATTATTAGGTCAGATTTGAGGTCCTCTATGAAAGAGGATCTGATGGAGGCAATTCTATTTCTTAGAACAAATTCATAGACTGCACAAATGTTATTTAGTATGTTTTTGTTGAAAACTGTTTTTTGCCACTTACATAGTTTATTACATTGTGTGTGTAATCGATATTACACAGTGTAGTACATATTTACAATTTATTACAGTTTTTTGTGTTCTAAAGTTGTATTCCAATAAATGTATATTATGTTCTACCTAAATATCTTGATTATTGTATCATAAAAATGATTAAATGTCTGATGTCCTCATTGTACTACAATAAATTTTTCACTTAAATATAAGCAATATATGTCGGAGTCGGTGTAAGGGAAATTGAGGAGTCTGAGTCGCAAGTTTGGCTTACCGACTCCACAGCCCTGGAATCCAGACACTTCAAGGCCTCAGTGGTTGTTTCAAACATGCACTCCACCCATAGCGACAACTCTCAGCCGGGCTGGGTAGATCATAGAGTAGGGAATCTGTTTGTCCCGGAGTCTTTTATTTCCCAAAATTGCACACTTTTTTCTGAACTTCTGGTAAAAAGTCAGGGTAAATTGACATTTTTTTCCTTCCATCAATGGTGAGTGCAGGATGATCCCTGGAAGTGCGCAGTATGACGTTCCGGTCCTTATAGTGCAGCAGTTTGATTAAAATTGGCCGTGGAGGAGCTGAGGGCGATACAGCCCTTGTTGGGACCCTGTGAGCCCTTTCTATGGCAAAAAAGGGCGACCGCGTATCTTTGCCAAACTTTTCCAGTAGCCATCCTTCAAAAAAAAAATCAGCAGTATTTCGCCTCTCAGCCTTTTCCGGGACTCCCACCAGTCTATTATTTCGCCTTAACCTATTTTCTAGGTCATCAAGTTTATTGAGGAGTGTTTGGATATATTGTAAGCTCCTCTTGAGTTCTTTCTACATAGGGGATACACAGTCCTCCACAGTACTGACTCGCTCCTCCAGCTCATTCACTCTGCCATTAGTTTTTTGCATGTCTTGTTTTTTGAGGGCAATATCCTCTCTGACTCCCCCATATGATCGCTCATAGTGATCAGTGTGGAACTGCAGGATTTTACTGCACAAAAAACTTATTGTATTGTGGGCACAGTCTCAGAGTCTCCACACATAAGTGACTCCTCTGTTTCCACATCAGGCATACTTCTATGGTTATTGCTCTGCTACTGTCCCAGAGGATGGTTATTGCTCTGTTGCTGTCCCAGAGGATGGTTATTGCTCTGTTGCTGTCCCAGAGGATGGTTATTGCTCTGCTGCTGTCCTTGAGGATGGTTATTGCTCTGTTGCTGTCCCTGAGGATGGTTATTGCTCTGCTGCTGTCCCGCTGTCCCTGAAGATGGTTATTGCTCTGTTGCTGTCCCTGAGGATGGTTATTGCTCTGCTGCTGTCCCTGAGGATGGTTATTGCTCTGCTGCTGTCCCTGAGGATGGTTATTGCTCTGTTGCTGTCCCTGAGGATGGTTATTGCTCTGTTGCTGTCCCAGAGGATGGTTATTGCTCTGCTGCTGTCCTTGAGGATGGTTATTGCTCTGCTGCTGTCCCTGAGGATGGTTATTGCTCTGCTGCTGTCCCTGAGGATGGTTATTGCTCTGTTGCTGTCCCTGAGGATGGTTATTGCTCTGTTGCTGTCCCTGAGGATGGTTATTGCTCTGCTGCTGTCCCAGAGGATGGTTATTGCTCTGCTGCTGTCCCTGAGGATGGTTATTGCTCTGATGCTGTCCCTGAGGATGGTTATTGCTCTGCTGCTGTCCCAGAGGATGGTTATTGCTCTGCTGCTGTCCCAGAGGATGGTTATTGCTCTGCTGCTGTCCCAGAGGATGGTTATTGCTCTGCTGCTGTCCCTGAGGATGGTTATTGCTCTGCTGCTGTCCCTGAGGATGGTTATTGCTCTGCTGCTGTCCCTGAGGGAGCTGTCATTTTGCCTGCATGTGACTCCTTCTGAATATCCTTTCCCACTGTTTCATTAAGAGGTACCTGCTTAGTATGTAAATCCTCCTCTGTGTTTGTGTCCAGCTTCAGCCTAGCAAGTCTTCCCAACTTTATTGCTGCTTCTTCAGCTACATTCTGTCTGAGTGGCCAGGGAGGAGCAGGTGCCATATTGGAAGGGCCTCCATCTCTGCTCTGTTCCTTTTGCATGCTTACTGCATGTCATACCTGCTCCCTTATCTCCTTCTGTGCACTCCAGAGACTTTCCCCTGCACCCTGGAGTGTTTAGCAAAGTGATTTATGGCTGGTATCTCTGGTAATGGCAGGATTAAGAGCTGGAGTGAAGCTCCATGCTTCCTTCTCACATGGCTGTCAGTTCACGGCTGCCGGGACCCTATTGTTTCTGTTATCATTAATTGTTTTTAACTTGTTTTTGAGCTAATGTCTGTACAATAAAGTTTTCATATTTTATACATTTGAGTGTGCACATTTATTGGGTAGTACTTTCTCTCCCTTTTTTCCATAACTTTGGAATTGTTCACAAAGAATAATAGAAAACAAATGGATCTTACAAATTATTTTCCAGCTTCGCACAATACCCTATATACGATTGTCCACTACTGTCTGGGCACATGCCAGTGTTCAGAAGGGAAGGTGCGCTATTTGAATGCTGGAATAGTTTGCAGACACAATGTATTGCGTCACCTGGCAGCTCAAAAGATGTCCACCATGAACATGCTTGGCACTATCTTCTCTGCTTTCCATATCCCAAGGATTGCCTTGCTCATCGCCCTTTTATCACCATTACATGGATCTGGACTTGCGCTGGGGCCCCTAGGCTTGGACCATGATGTTACATGTTAGTCTGTGGTATTAGATGGCAAGAAGAATAGTCAGGTAGCTGGGTCAGAACTAGAAGGACAAAATACAGAATCAGAAGACACAAGAGTAGTCAGTACATGGGCCACGGTCACAACAGGAAACAAATACGCAAGCCGCAAGCTGAACACAGAGGACTGAACCAGAGAAGAACATTGCTGTATCTGGCAGATTCCGGCCATATGCTTTGAGCTTTAGTAGGGTGTGGTACTTTCCAATTGGCTGGAGTAGGGAGCAGATTACTCCAGCTGGACAGCAGGAACAGATCCCAGATGAGATTGGACACACCAGATGCAGAAGCCCTAATATAACTAAATGACAGAAAATCAGAACAGTCGAAATCCCCATAAAGTGATTCCATTTTATAAATTAATTCACTGAGGGTTATAATCTATAGGAGGAGTGATTATTTTGATTCCACAGACACTTTCTGGAAATTAGCACGCAGTGGATGTTGGAGAGTGAAGATTACACATTTGCCATTTTATTACCCAACACATAGTGCCCAGATTGTGCTCCAGGAGACACACACCACAAAGTAAGTGGATTCTTCTCTCTATAATATTGCTAAATACAGGGATCCTAAATGATGTTTGCGCACACTGCAAGATTCAGAAGTGAGAGCAGATTTTGCTGTATCGGTTTATAGAAACCTTGTTGCTTTTTAACAGCCTTTGAGCCACTAATAGTGTGGGAACCTCTGTTTTTCCATTGACAGATGATGGACCTGAGTAGTAACTTGTTTTTTGTGAGATGAGAATTGGTATTATTTTCGCCTACATAACATTGTTTTGCTTTTTATTCTATATTTGGTAGGCAGAATGAACAAACAGTTGCACACCACACACTACTGGTTCATCCAACAAGGTTTTCTATTAGACTGTGAACTGTCATTGTCTTGGTAAATAATTAAAGTTTTTTTACATAGCTTGCCATTTTTATGGACAGTTTTTAAGTAGAAATGTTCAAAAATATTAAACTCAAGGATATATTATTAAAAAATAATTGTTTTTTATCTTTAGCAGATGACTGTACCAGGAGATCAGAGGGACAGCTGACATCTTCAGTTTATAAATCAGATGATCTTGAGATCCTACAAGATGCAACTGAAGTGATTGCTATTACTCCAGATATACCATCATCCCTTCACAGCAAAGATCTGTCATCTGATCCTATGAAACAGGTCCCATCTTCAGATTCATTATCGACTACTAAAGAAAATCAAAGCCACAATGGAGGCATTAAAAACCAAACTGATCCTAAGTCATTTTCATGTTCAGAATGTGGGAAATGTTTTAACAAGAAATCAGATTGTGTTAAGCACCAGAGAACTCACACAGGGGAGAAGCCTTTTCCATGTTCAGAATGTGGAAAATGTTTTAACCAGAAATGGAATCTTTATAGACACCAGAGAAGTCACACAGGAGAGAAGCCTTTTCCATGTTCAGAATGTGGACAATATTTTTACCAGAAAGCACATCTTGTTAGGCACCAGAGAACTCACACAGGGGAGAAGCCTTTCTCCTGTTCAAAATGTGGTAAATGTTTTACTGGGAAATCAGCTGTTAATAGACATCAGAGCTATCACATAGGGGAGAAGCCTTTTTTATGTTCATAATGTTGGAAAAGTTTTAACCCCTATAAGAAGATCCAATTTTGGTTATCTCTTGTCATTCCTCATGTTTGCTGACAAAAGGATAAAACTAAACTTTATTAATTCTAAATGTAAAACTATACCCATAATTCAACCCCTGAAGGTTAGTCACAAGGTGACTAATAAAAAAAAATATATGCCCCACATTTTAGTATATAGGGTGAGGTGACGTATACACACTCTCTCCAAGCCTCTCATTTCTACGGGTTTCATCGTCGTCACCAAAGGCGACTCATCAGGAGACTTTATTTAATATTGACCTATATTCAAGCGAGACTAGACGAAGAAAAACCTAAAATCATGTATCATGTTATCCAAAACATTCAGAAAACTAGCCACATACAGGCAGATCCCAGACTGCAAACTATAATTTGTAAGTTTATAAGCCACTCCAGTGTCAGGAATAGAAAGTATGTGAAAATACAGTATAATTGTGTTTTTTTTTCTCCTATAGGGACTGCTCTAGTTCTGATATTGTAACAGCTGTCAATTAGTAGTGCAGACAAATTGACCTAGACTAAACTCAGTTTTCAGACGGCCCAATATATACCACTCAGGGAAAACTTACCTGCTCCAAAGATCATTAGCAGCTTCTAACTAATGACCATGCTGCGGTCTGTCAGGGAATGAGTGCAATATCAGTATAAAGACTAGGGATATGGGCAATCATAATGTCTGGGAGATCTGTGCAATTATTTAGTATAAATATGGAAATGATCTCTGGAAGTTAAGTGTTCCCTGAGCGGTATATACTGTATTTTCACATACAGTCATAGCCAAAAGTTTAGAGAATGGCACAAATATTAATTTTTACAAAGTCTACTGCTTCATTTTTTCTAATGGCAATTTGCATATACTCCAGAATGTTATAAAGAGTGATCAGCTTAACAGCAATTACTTGCAAAGTCAATATTTGCCTAGAAAATTAACTTTATCCCCCAAAACACATTTCAACATCATTGCAGCCCTGCCTTAAAAGGACCAGCTAACATCGTTTCAGTGATTGTTCCATTAACACAGGTGTGGGTGTTGATGAGGACAGGGCTGGAGATCAGTCTGTCATGATTAAGTAAGAATGACACCACTGGACACTTTAAAAGGAGGCTGGTGCTTGGCATCATTGTTTCTCTTCTGTTAACCATCGTTATCTCTAAAGAAACATGTGCAGTCATCATTGCACTGCACAAAAATGGCCTAACAGGGAAGAGTATCACAGCTAGAAAGATTGCACCTCAGTCAACAATCTATCGCATCATCAAGAACTTCAAGGAGAGAGGTTCCCTTGTTGCCAAAAAGGCTCCAGGGCGCCCAAGAAAGACTAGCAAGCGCCAGGACCGTCTCTTAAAAGTGTTTCAGCTGCGGGATCAGGCTACCAGCAGTGCAGAGCTTGCTCAGGAATGGCAGCAGGCAGGTGTGAGTGCATCTGCATGCACTGAGAGGCGGAGACTCTTGGAGCAAGGCCTGGTCTCAAGGAGGGCAGCAAAGAAGCCACTTCTCTCCAGGAAAAACATCATGGAGAGAATGATATTCTGCAAGAGGTACAGGGAGTGGACTGCTGAGGACTGGGGTAAAGTCATTTTCTCTGATGAATCCCCTTTTCGATTGTTTGGGACATCTGGAAAACGGCTTATTCGGAGAAGACCAGGTGAGCGCTACCACCAGTCTTGTCTCATGCCAACTGTCAAGCATCCTGAAACCATTCATGTGTGGGGTGGCTTCTCAGCCAAGGGAATGGGCTCCCTCTCAGTCTTGCCTAAAAACACAGCCATGAATAAAGAATGGTACCAGAATATCCTCCGAGAGCAACTTCTCCCAACCGTCCAAGAGCAGTTTGGCGATCAACAATGCCTTTTTCAACATGATGGAGCACCTTGCCATAAAGCAAAGGTGACAACTAAATGGCTCAGGGAACAAAACATAGAGATTTTGGGACCATGGCCTGGAAACTCCCCAGATCTTAATCCCATTGAGAACTTGTGGTCAATCATCAAGAGACGGGTGGACAAACAAAAACCTTCAAATTCAGACAAAATAAAAGCATTGATTTTGCAAGAATGGACTGCTATCAGTCAGGATTTGATCCAGAAGTTGATTGAGAGCATGCCAGGGAGAATTGCTGAGGTCCTGAAGAAGAAGGGTCAACACTGCAAATATTGACTTGCAGCATTAACTCATTCTAACTGTCAATATAACCTTTTGTTACTCATAATATGATTGCAATTATATTTCTGTATGTGATAAAAACATCTGACAAACACACATAAAAACCAGAGGCCAGCAGATCATGTGAAAATATAATATTTGTGTCATTCTCTAAACTTTTGGCCATGACTGTACTATCTAGTCCTGACACTGGAGCGGCTTATACACTTATGAAGTATAGAGTTTGAAGTCTGGGATCTGCCAATATGTGGCTAGTTTTCTGACTGTTTCGGATAACATGATACATGATTTTAGGTTTTTCTTCATCTAGTCTCGCTTGAATATAGGTTAGTATATGAGTAGTGATGAGTCGTCTTTGGTGAGGACGATGAAACCCGTAGAAATGAGAGGCTTGGTGTGCGAGTCTGAGTCACCTCACCCTATATACTGAGACGTGGGGTATATGTTTTTTCTATTAGTCACCTTCTGAGTAACGTTCAGGGGGTGAATTGTGGGTATCGTTTTACATTTGGAATTAATAAGGTTGAGCTTTATCCTTTTGTCAGTGACTCTTATAATCAAGGGATAATCTAATATATAAAGCTCAATGTGTGTGTGTGTCCGGGATTGGCATCCGCACCGTCGCAGCTACAGCAACAAAATTTTGCACAGTCACACGTCTGGACCCCGAGAGCATCATAAGCTATGTTTTGAGGCGAAATTTTAACCCCGCGCATTCCAATTCACCAAACAATTTTGCCCCTATTTACATAATGGGGAAAAAGTGTGTGTGTGTATCAAGCCCTGCCCCTCATTATGATGTCATAATGGTTGCCATGGCGACGCTGATGTCATCATAGGTTGCAAGCCCCGCCCCTCATTATGATGTCATAAGGGTTGCCATGGCGACGCTAATGTCATAATAGGTTGCAATGGCGAAGATGCTGTCACAATGGTTGCCATGGTGACGATGTCTTAATAGGTTGCAATGGTGACGGTTATGTCATAACGGTTGCCATGGTGGTGATGATGTCATAATGGGTATATGGGCACGGGACTATGGGATGGAGGATGTGTGATGGGTATATGGGCACGGGACTATGGGATGGAGGATATGTGTGATGGGTATATGGGCACGGGACTATGGGATGGAGGATATGTGTGATGGGTATATGGGCACGGGACTATGGGATGGAGGATATGTATGATGGGTATATGGGCACGGGACTATGGGATGGAGGATGTGTGATGGGTATATGGGCACGGGACTATGGGATGGAGGATGTGTGATGGGTATATGGGCACGGGACTATGGGATGGAGGCTATGTATGATGGGTATATGGGCACGGGACTATGGGATGGAGGCTATGTATGATGGGTATATGGGCACGGGACTATGGGATGGAAGATATATATATATAAATAGCTGAAGAGCCTGGCGCTGCCCGGGCATAGTAACTAACTGTGGTTAGTTATAAAAAATTATAATTATCCTCCAACCCATAGTCCCGTGCCCATATACCCATCATACGTCCTCCATCCCATAGTCCAGTGCCCATATACCGATCACACATCCTCCATCCCATAGTCAACCATTATGACATCATAATGAGGAGCGGGGCTTGATACGCACGCACTTTTTCCCCAGTATGTAGATGGGGGCAAAATTGTTTGGTGAATTGAAACGCGCGGGGTTAAAATTTCGCCTCACAACATAGCTTAGGATGCTCTCGGGGTCCAGACGTGTGACTGTGCCAAATTTTGTGGCTGTAGCTGCGACGGTGCGGATGCCAATCCCGGACATAATACTGTACATACACACACACATACATACATACACACACATACATACATACATACATACATAATAATCTTTATTTTTATATAGCGCTAACATATTCCGCAGCGCTTTACAGTTTGCACACATACATACACGCACACTTTGAGCTTTACATAATAGATATATTATTTTTATTTTCTCAGTGAAGTAATTCTTCATGTTTGGCCTCTTTAAAATTAAAACATTCATACTTCGCTGGCATACGGCTTCTGCTTCAGTGGTGTCGAGACTCACTGTCCCGAGGCTTATGTGTGGTTGTTACATCACACGAGCCTTGCACCCAGTCAGCAGCAGCTTCACTGTTTCCGCCTTTGGATGTATTGTACATCAGCAGGAAGCCAGGACTGTGGCTGCTCTGACTTCCTCATGATGCTCGATTTGTCCGAAGGTGGGGACAGTGACGCCAGCACTGATTGGGTACAGGGCTCCCATGACGTAAAAACCTCAAAAGAGTCCTAAGAATGCAAGTGCCGACACAGCTGAAATGGCGCCAGCATGGGAGGTTTGTATAAGTGGTTTTATTTAAACAGGACCAAACATGAGGAGAGGTTGTCCAACTACTGTACAACCTTTCTAAGCATCAAAAATCCCACACAGAGAGAAAAGTCGTCATTATACCTAGAGTGTGAGAAATGTATTACAAGAAAATTCTATTTTGTTGACCATCAAAAATAACTCAGACGGGGAAACCTACATACTGTATATTATTGACAAATTGTACAAAACATGATGTGCGCAGCGTGCGTGTAAGGATGGAATGTTATATGGGAGTTTTATAGGATAAACCAAATACCAACAGAAAATAAATGACCCAAAACTAACATTTATCAGTAAAAATAACTCCTCTTTACTAGGTAAAGTATAAAAGAACTGCACTATTTTTAGATACCAGTCGCGTCTCCATATTTCATGATCTCGGGTTGGGTGAGGGCTTATTATTTGCGCGCTGAGCTGGCGTTTTTAATGAATATCATTTTGATGCAGATCCGATCTATTGAATTTTATTGCAATGTTGCAGCGACCAAAAAAAGCATAATTCTGGTGTTTTGGCTTTTTTAAGCGATCGGGTTAATTCTTTTTTTTAAATTGATTGAGCGATTCTGAATGCGGCGATACTAAGTGTGTGTGTATGTTTGAAATTTTTTTTTATTGCTTTATTTTGAACTAGCTGAAGAGCCCGGCGCTGCCCGGGCATAGTAACTAACTGTGGTTAGTTATAGCAAATTATAATTATCTTCCATCCCATAGTCCAATGCCCATATACCCATCATACATATCCACGATCCCATAGGTCCGTGCCCATGTACCCATCATACATATCCTCCATCCCATAGTCCAGTGCCCATATACCCATCACACATCCTCCATCCCATAGTCCCGTGCCCATATACCCATCATACATATCCAGCATCCCATAGGCCCGTGCCCATATACCCATCATACATATCCTCCATCCCATAGTCCAGTGCCCATATACCCATCACACATCCACCATCCCATAGGTCCGTGCCCATATAGCCATCATACATATCCTCCATCCCATAGTCCCATGCCCACATACCCATCATATTCTCCATCCCATAGTCCCATGCCCATATACCCATCACACATCCTCCATCCCATAGTCCCATGCCCATATACCCATCACACATCCTCCATCCCATAGTCCCATGCCCATATAATCCTCCATCCCATAGTCGAGGGCCCATATACCCATCATACATATCCTCCATCCCAAAGTCCCATGCCCATATAATGCTCCATCCCATAGTCGAGGGCCCATATACCCATCATACATATCCGCCATCCCATAGTCCCGTGCCCATATACCCATCATACATATCCTCCATCCCATAGTCCAGTTCCCATATACCCATCACACATCCTCCATCCCATAGGCCCGTGCCCATATACCCATCATACATATCCTCCATCCCATAGTCCCGTGCCCATATACCTGTCATACATATCCTCCATCCCATAGTCCAGTGCCCATATACCCATCACACATCCTCCATCCCATAGTCAACCATTATGACATCATAATGAGCGGCGGGGCTTGCAACCTATGATGACATCGTCGCCATGGCAACCATTATGACATCATAATGAGGGGCGGGGCTTGATACACACACTTTTTCCCCATTATGTAGATAGGGGCAAAATTGTTTGGTGAATTGGAACGCACGGGGTTAAAATTTTGCCTCACAACATAGCTTAGGACACTCTCGGGGTCCAGACGTGTGACTCTGCCAAATTTTCTGGGTATATGGGCACGGGACTATGGGATGGAGGATAGGTATGTTGGGTATATGGGCACGGGACTATGGGATGGAGGATAATTATAATTTGTTATAACTATCCACAGTTAGTTACTATGCCCGGGCAGCGCCGGGCTCTTCAGCCAGTAGATATATATAACTGAATTATAGATGTATCACTTGATATCAGTTTATAAGATCAATAGATACTGTGCACTTATAAATAGTAAGAAAATAAAAAGCTAACAGCGCATTACATTCCTGGAATAAGAATAGGAGATATAAAGTGCAGCAAGTGCTATATGGAATATTCCAGGAATATATTACAGCCCATATAAAGGGGGAAACATCCTAACAAGGGATGGAGATTACAAATCCTATAGACGACATGCCAGTAGTATACAGATAAAGATGAAATATTTACCACTGTTCCCTATTACCCGCATTTCGCCATGTCAGCTTCCTCAGAGAGGGTATGGATAAGTGTTTCCAAAGGTGTATTTATATGGGTTTCCAACAAACCAAGGTCCTGCACTAATCCAGGCAAGGAGAGTAACTCTGGGATAGAGTGAGAGTGTTTCTAAAGGAACTGGGGCTGTTCCCCGGTCATATCTATGGAACACATGATTGAGTCTTTGAATCCATGTAGAGGAAAGGTCGCACTCAGCAGGATGAAGTATATGTCTTTCATTGACACATGCAATTACATGTCAGGTCCGAGTTAGGGTGGCATGAGTGTTACAAGCTGACAACGGCCGTTTCGCGATGTTCTAGCGCTTCCACGGGTCAAAGAGCAGGAGGAAATGACGGACTTATATGCTGCTCGCCTCATCTCGTCTCTCCTCCTGCTACAGCTGTTGATTAAGTGACAAGTGAATTAAAACCATGTGAACGATACAAATAACATAACGAAATACACCATGAAATACACATTCCATTAACCGCTAAACTGCGGGATAGAAATTCATCATATAGGGAGACAACAAAATTACACTACCCTTTCTAAATAAATATTTTTTACATAATGGACTATTACTTATTGTAGTTTTTTTGCTTCTTTTTTGTGGAACAATTAGAAAAAAACTCATGCCTATTAATGTCAACATATATAACGCATGTACATCAATAAAATTCTGCCAAATGTGTGTTCTCATTGATGCAAATAATTAAGCACCTGGGCATATTAGATTATATCTTAGATATGTGGACGACGTGTTTATAATTTGGGAGGGTACTGAGAATACCTTTGAGGAGTTAGTTAACTTTTTAAATGAGGAGAACCAAATGAACATGTTTTTTACATACAATTTTGGAGGTTCGAAATTGGAATTTTTAGATGTCCTACTAGAAATAAAAGAAGAGAATAATAATCAAGCAACTGCAAAATGCCACTAGATTGAATAGCTACAAAATATCTAGTATTGAGAAACTAGAACAAAGATGTGTTCCAGCCTATAAATTATCAAAATGAACGTTTCTTATAATACAGTTAATCAACATACTTCTTAGTATGCAATCTCTACTAGCTGTTACATACCAATCGTTAAAAAAAACGTTACTATGTGTATATGGCTCGGTAAAAATACATGTACTTTCCTCTCACCCACAGAAATAAAGCCAGATCTGTATATCAACTCTGGTCAGAAATCTTTTCTCATGGCGCTAATTATTTTTTATATGTATGTTGTCAAAGGAAAATAGCCATGTCGACTCTATCATTAAAGCCCGCTGGACCCGTTGCTTGTGTATTTAGGATCCATTTAGATTCCCTTCTTAATAATAATTTGTTAAGATTCCCCCCTTGTGGGGGGTAATACTACTTTTTCAATCCCTGCAAAAGAGAGGACACCAGGGTCCCTTCCATGTACACTCTCCTGACATGGTCAATCAGACGTGGAACACCTTTGCCTGTTGTAATCGATTTAAAGTGTTCACGAAACCGGACATATAGGGGCCGTATTGTTTTACCTGTATAATAAAAACGACATGTACCAAAAATTACATAGACTACATGATCCGTCTTACATGTGATAAAATCCATCACAGTATGTTTAACTGCGCCCATCTGTAATGTGCGATCAATACAGTGATATCTACAATATGAGCAATGCCCACATTTGAAATTTCCCTTGGAGATACCTCGATCTAGCCAAGTGTCTCGTTTGGTTACTAGTCGGTTCTGGACCAAAATATCCCTAATTCTGGTGCTGCGTTTGCATGAGATTAACGGTCCTCTTGACACTACATCAATTAGTTCTCTATCCTGTTCCAAAATATGCCAAATCTTTCTGATTACCGATCTAATTTGTTGGTCCATAGGACCATACCGAAAGCAGAAAGTGAATCTTTTCTCCCTCTTAATTGGTCTATGTTGCGAATACCTCATACCTCTCTTTTCATCTGCCCATTTGTAATTTCACTTTTTTAAGTGTAGTATCCAACAAAGTGTCAGGATATCCTCTTTGTTTTAATCTATCGTATAATTCCCTAGATTGCAATTCCGCCCCTTCTGGTGTGTTGTTTAAACGATATATTCTTAGGAATTGACTGTATGGCAAAGAATTAACTGTATGTGGGGGATGAAAACTGTCATATCGCAATAGTGAATTGGTTGCTAACAGTTTCCTGAAAACCGAAGTACAATTATTCTCTTCTTTTATTTCTAGTAGGACATCTAAAAATTCCAACTTCGAACCTCCAAAATTGTATGTAAATAACATGTTCATTTGGTTCTCCTCATTTAAATAGTTAACAAATTCCTCAAAGGTATTCTCAGTACCCTCCCAAATTATAAACACGTCATCCACATATCTAAGATATAATCTAATATGCCCAGGTGCTTGATTATTTGCATCAATGAGCACACACATTTGGCAGAATTTTATTGATGTACATGCGTTATATATGTTGACATTAATAGGCATAAGTTTTTTTCTAATTGTTCCACAAAAAAGAAGCAAAAAAACTATAATAAGTAATAGTTCGTTATGTAAAAAATATTATTTGGAAAGGGTAGTGTAATTTTGTTGTCTCCCTATATGATGAATTTCTATCCCGCAGTTTAGCGGTTAATGGAATGTGTATTTCATGGTGTATTTCGTTATGTTATTTGTATCGTTCACATGGTTTTAATTCACTTGTCACTTAATCAACAGCTGTAGCAGGAGGGTAGACGAGATGAGGCGAGCAGCATATGAGTCCGTCATTTCCTCCTGCTCTTTGACCCGTGGAAGAGCTAGAACATAGCGAAACGGCCGTTGTCAGCTTGTAACACTCATGCCACCCTAACTCGGACCTGACATGTAATTGCATGTGTCAATGAAAGACATATACTTCATCCTGCTGAGTGCGACCTTTCCTCTACATGGATTCAAAGATTTGATTGCTGTGAGGTCAAGTACCTGGGAGTCCTGGATGACAGTTTGCTGCCAGACACATACCATCAGTTGATATATGGTAATAGCGGTGCCGTCCGCCTTTTCTACTTTTGTCACATGATTGAGTCTGCCAATGTAAACCAATCACATTGGTGGTTATTGTTTCTACCACCCCCAGGGCCGGCATTAGCGGCAGACTACGCAGCTGCCTTAGGCCCCTGCTCTCCCAGGGGCCCCCAGTCAGTGGCATGCAGCTAATAGTGGCACATCGCACAGCCGCTTTGGGGCCCGTGAGTCAGGGGGCCTGCCCAGCATCAGCGCCGATCCCCCCGCCAACACGCCGCATTCAACTATATCAGCATCACTACGCCGATACAGTTGAAAGCAATGATGGAGGAGAGAGGGTCAGATGATGCTTCCTCTCCCATCATTCTCCTCTGACACTGCGGGTGCGCGATGATGTCATTTCATCGCGCACCCACTGTGTGCTGGGAAGTGCAGCTGCTGTGACCAGAGCCTAACCGGAAGCGGAGCGTGGAACAACGAGGAGAGGTGAGGATTGTGGAGCTGAGTTATATTCTCTGGGGTTTGGGGATACATTATATTCTGAGTGGGGTTGCATCATACACTATGAGGGGGCTACACTATTTTTATGGGGAGGTGGGCTGTGTTATAGTCTATATTCTATGTGGGGCTGTATTATTTTCTTTGAGGGGGGGTTGCATGATATTCTATAAGGGGGCTACATTATATTCTGTTGGGGGCTACATTATAATGTAAAGGGTGGCTACATTATACTATATAAGGGGGCTACATTGTATTCTATGGGAGCTGCATTATACTATGAGGGGGGCTACTTTATATTCTGCGGGGGGCTGAATTATACTCTATGAGGGGTCCATATTATATTCAATAGGCGCTGCATTATACTATATGGGGAGGCTGCATTATATTCTATGGAGGGGCTACATTATATTCTATGGGGGGGTCTGCATTATACTCTATGGAGGGACTGCATATGCTATATGAGGGGGGCTGCATTATATTCTGTGGGGTGGCTGCATTATAGTATATGGGGGCTGCTTTATACTGTATCGAGAACTATGGGGAATACATTATACTATATGAAGACCTATGGGGGTGCATTATAATATGGGAAGTGAGTTGTACTACATGGAGGACTATCGGGATGCATTATACTATATGGAACACTATGAGGCGTACTATATGGAGGACTGAGGAGTGTATTATACTTTATGGAGGACTGAGGAGTGTATTTTACTATAACGAGGACTATAGGGAGTGTGTTTTACTATGTGGAGGACATTATATTATATGGAGGACTATGTGGTGTGCATTATACAATATGGAGGACTGTGGTGCCCATTATACTATATGGAAGATATGGGGTGTACAATAGTAAACAAGCAAAATACTGCATATTCATCGAGTGATTGGATTGTTTATGCCGGAACAGAAATTGTTCTTAGTACATCGCCTGATGTAAACTGCAGATGTGCTGCTGATAATGATACTGTATGGGGACAGGTTGATCTATTAGTGATTGTTTTGTCCCATCATTATTCCTCAGCCAGTGGAAACAGGCCGGGAAACGAGATGAACGACTTCAATATTGTCGATCACACTCATTTAGCGGCCTAGAACTCAGTGCATGTAACTACAAACAAAATGCTCATGTGAGCATTTGGGGCCCAATTTTCAACTTTTTCCTAGGGCCCCACTTTGCCTAAAACTGGCCCTGACCACCCCTTTCCTATCCAGGTTCATGTTATTGGTGTGACACCTAATAGTGGTTGGGACATACCCCTGATGGCTTATAGGTGTAAACCGAATGACCTGGGGCAAATGTCAATCAGAGATCACAGGCACTGAGTATACTCCAGTGCTGTGTCACGTGCATGATCCATGAAACAGCGTCTTATGCCTTCCCTGGTAACTCCGCCGCCTGCTTGGACGGTGAGGGAGAATGACCGGAACGACGCTGGATGGACGCGTTGCCATGGAGACTGGACGGCCCCACACCACGAGAGCATTCAGCATCCCCAGTGAAGCAGGAGGTACAGGATGAAAACCTGTTGGTAAGACCAAGATCAATATGTCACGATGACCCGTCCTGTGTGACGCGACCAGCAGGTCGGTAACTGTAAACAACAAGACGCGGCACGTGATACAGTCCTGTGTGACACGGCCCGCAGGCCGGTAACCAAAATAACAAGACAAGGGGAAGGGAAAACAGCTACAATGGTGGGCCCTGCGATAGGGAAAGGGGATGTGGAGACCTCCTGCACTCCCCTGAGTCAGTGTCCTTAACGCTCCTAACATTCCCTACGCCGGTTCCACACCAGGCACCGCACAGGATACCTGTCACACCCTACACCTATCCCTTGCTGGGGAGCTGGGTGGCGCAGGCGCTGGCCCCACTGCTGTACTAATACACACGAAGGAAAAACAAACAGGAAAACACCACTTAGCTTTACTCTGTTGCTCTTGCTCCTGGCAACAGAGTCCACCACCAGAATGCAGCTCTGCTCCTGAATAGCTTCCACCAAGCTCTGTCAGAGCTACAAGGAAATCCACTATGACTCCTTCCACACCAGGGCTAAGACAGTGCTGCAAGGAACGTTCTCCAGCTCCTTCCTCCACCAAGGATGGTTGAAATGAATACTATCACTAACACTGATTGCAACACCTGTGACTCTTTTATAGAGCCAGAGCAATCACACCTGCATTATAATCATGTGCACTTAACTAAAGAAACAAGAGTGCAATGACGCTCACCACCACCGGGGGGCAAACTTAGAACAAACGACACCACAGTGCAATAATCCTAATGGCCACCGGGGGCAAAAACCAAACCTAAGCACAGCTTAAGAAAAAAAGGTTACCTGTGCTTTTTATCAGTCCTGATCCAGCATAGAATCATAGAATCGTAGAGTTGGAAGGGACCTCCTGGGCCATCTGGTCCAACCCCCTGCTCAAAGCAGGATTCGCTAAATCATCCCAGTCAGATGTCTGTCCAGCCTCTGTTTGAAGACTTCCATTGAAGGAGAACTCACCACTTCTCGTGGCAGCCTGTTCCACTCATTGATCACTCTAACTGTCAAAAAGTTTTTTCTAATATCTAATCTGTGTCTCCTCCCATTCAGTTTCATCCCATTGCTTCTAGTCTTTCCTTGTGCAAATGAGAATAAAGTTGATCCTTCTACAATGTGACAGCCCTTTAGATATTTGTAGACAGCTATTAAGTCTCCTCCCAGTCTTCTCTTTTGCAAACTAAACATTCCCAAATCCTGCAACCTTTCCTCATAAGACAGGGTTTGCAGACCGGTCACCATTCTGGTCGCTCTTTTCTGAACTTGCTCCAGTTTGTTGATGTCTTTTTTAAAATGTGGTGCCCAAAACTGGACACAATATTCCAGATGAGGTCTGACCAAAGAGGAGTAGAGGGAAATAATGACTTCACGTGATCTAGACTGTATGCTTCTGTTAATACATCCTAGAATTGCATTTGCCTTTTTTGCTGCTGCATCACACTGTTGACTCATATTCAGTCTGTGATCTATTAGTATACCCAAGTCTTTTTCACATGTGCTGTCACTTAGCCCTATTCCTCCCATTCTATATATGCTTTTTCCATTTTTATTGCCCAGATGTAGTACTTTGCATTTCTCCCTGTTAAAAACCAATCTGTTAGTTGCTGCCCACTTCTCCAGTTTATTTAAATCTTTTTGAATCCTCTCTCTCTCTTCTCTAGTATTAGCTATCCCTCCTAGCTTTGTGTCATCAGCAAATTTAATCAGTTTACCCTCAATTCCTTCATCTAAATCGTTGATAAAGATGTTGAACAATACAGGGCCCAGGACAGAGCCCTGTGGTACCCCACTTGAGACATTCTTCCAACTGGATGTGCAGCCATTTACGACCACTCTTTGGGTCCGATCACTAAGCCAGTTATGAATCCACCTAACAGTTGCCTTGTCCATTCCATACTTAATCATTTTTTCAATAAGCATGGATCATGACAGTACCCTCCCCTTAATGAGGGGCCTCTGGACCCTCAAGACCACTCCCCATCAGGGAACCACCTATAGCGGGGACGCCCAGACCCAGAGTTCACCCCAGCAACTACCTGCATGTCAGGTTGATGACAAACAAGCCCGCTGGTATTGGCATCGTATGTTCTGGAGGCAACACACATCTCCGAAGCGCTGACCTGGGAACGGGTTGTGTATGTGTATGGTATGAGCTGGTAACACTCCACAACACACTTCCACTGGATGTTTTTTGGTGGCCACCCATACACGCTCGTTCACACACAGGTCCGGATCTGAACGTTTATTGCCACTCGTTCGTTTGTCACCACTTGGAGAACTCTTTCTGGGATTGACAACAGAGGCGTCCCCCTGTGTCACCACACTCACACCCCCGCACTTCACCAAGGGGTACACCACCCTCCAATCCCTTCCACCACGAGGTCTGTGCCTCCCAGGGTTGGCCAATGGCGAGGGTTGAGACTTGCCCCTACTCTCCTGCAGCACATCTGCTGCTCTCACCGGCGAGGAAGGGGTCCGTTGAGGAGAGACGGCAGAGACAGTAGTTCCTAGGCAGCAGCCCTCACACGACTGCCCCCAGCTGACCACTCCCCTCTCCTGCCAATCTATTACCGGGTTGTGTCTTTTCAGCCAAGGGAGGCCTAAAACAATAGGTACTGGCATTCCCTCCAAGACGTAGCATGACAAGGACTCCTCATGATGTCCTATACACAGATGGATATTCTCTATGACTTGGGTCAAGCTCCCCTGGCTCAGTGGAACAGAGTTTATGGCCTGGATGCTATTAGGTTGGGCTAGCCTCCTACACCTCAGACCATGAGTCTGGACAAAGTGAGCATCCACCAGACTGACTCCTGCTCCGCTGTCCACAAGCACCGGTATCACCTCCGGTACCCCGCCAGCCAACACCTGCTGACATGGTACCTTGGGAGGGCAAAATGGAGGAAATGTATACTCCCTGGTTGCCTCCCTCCAAGCGACCAGGGGAATGCGGCTTCTCAGATGGCACAGATAATTTGGCGCGCAATGGGCAAGCCTTCAGGACATGACCAGTCTGCCCACACTACAAACATGCCGATACCACTCCCTGAACCTTAGGCAGCTCCGAAAACAAACTAGCTCCTCCTACTTGCATGGGTTCGTCTGGAGACTTGGCATGAACTGGGCATGCTCTCATAAAATGGCCTGGCTTCCCACAGGTAAAGCATACTCCCCCACCACGATGAGCCGCAGACACCCCCTTTTTTGTATCAACAACACTGGGCTGTCTGGGTTCCTCCGTCTACACTGGTGGGTCCTCCTCCCTAGCGAGGACATCAGGGGGCAATTTTTGTATATGTCTTTCCCTAAGGTGTCTATCCACCAGGATGGCAAGGGACATGGCAGCCTCCAGTGACCTAGGGGCAGCGTACTGCACCAGAGTATCCTGCAACTTTGGAGACAAACCCTGTACAAATTGACTCCTAAGTGCAGGGTCATTCCACTGAGTGTTAGTGGCCCATCTCCTAAACTCTGTGCAGTACTCCTCAGCAACCCGGGCTCCCGGTTTACACCTACGGAGTTGGGATTCCGCCAGGGCGACGCCATCAGGATCCCCATACACAAGCGCCAAAGCCACAAAAACTCATTCATGGACTCTAATGATGGAGAATCATCCGGTAGAGAGAAGGCCCAGGATTGGAGATCCCCTTTAAGAAGGGACAATGATTCCCACCCATTGCACTTCACTCCCTGAGGAATGAGGGCGCAGCCTGAAATATAATTTGCAGGCTTGTTGAAACACCAAGAATTGATCTCACCCTCCAGAAAATCTGTCAGGGAGGGATATCTTGGGTTCTGGCTGAGCCTGTCTCTGAACCAAGCCCCCAAAGCCCACCAACTGCTGCAGTTGCTGCACCAACTCACCGCGCAGCCTCCTAATCTCAGTAAGGGTCTGCAGCATTTGGGCAAAGGTCTGAACTGGGTCCATGGCTCAGCAGAAAAAAGTTATTAGTTGGTGATAATGTCATGATGACCCGTCCTGTGTGACGCGACCAGCAGGCCGGTAACTAAAACAACAAGACGCGGCACGTGATACTGTCCTGTGTGACACGACCTGCAGGCCGGTAACTAAAACAACAAGACAAGGGGAAGGGAAAAGTTACAACGGTGGGCCCTGCGATAGGGAGAGGGGATGTGGAAACCTCCTGCACTCCCCTGAGTCAGTGTCCCTAACGCTCCTAACGTTCCCTATGCTGGTTCCGCACCGGGCGCCGTTTAGGATACCTGTCGCCCTAGTACACCCTACACCTCTCCCTTGTTAGGGAGCTGGGTGGCGCAGGCACTGGCCCCACCGCTGTACTAATACACACGAAGGAAGAACACAAACAGGAAAACACCACTTAGCTTTACTCTGTTGCTCTTGCTCCTGGCAACAGAGTCCACCACCAGAATGCAGCTCTCCTCCTGAATAGCTTCCACCAAGCTCTGTCAGAGCTACAAGGAAATCCCCTATGACTCCTTCCACACCAGAGCTAAGACAGTGCTGCAAGGAACGTTCTCCAGCTCCTTCCTCCGCCAAGGATGGTTGAAATGAATACTATCACCAACACTGATTGCAACACCTGTGACTCTTTTTTATAGAGCCAGAGCAATCACACCTGCATTATAATCATGTGCACTTAACTAAAGAAATGAGTGCAATGACGCTCACCACCACCGGGGGCAAACAGAACAAACGACACCACAGTGCAATAATCCTAATGGCCACCAGGGGCAAAAACCAAGCCTAAGCACAGCTTAAGAAAAAAAAGGTTACCTGTGCTTTTTATCAGTCCTGATCCAGCATGGATCATGACAGAATAGTGCTGCATAGAGCTATCTGGTAGCGATCAATCAGGTAAAGTGCTAGTGAGGGGTGTCAGGAAACAAAACCATGCATGTGAAAAGTGCCAAATGTGATACCACCAAGTGACCAGTGAAAGCGCAAATGTGCAACAGATGAGAGGTAGATTAAAAGAATAAAAACTGATATGATAACGTTATAAATATAAAAGCAGCTTAAAAAAATAGCGATGGATAACTTGAGAAAAAATATATATAATAAAATTTATATGGAAAAGTGTTTTTTGTGAAGTCTATACACTTATAAAAAGTTTTCTTTAACCCCATTCATGAACGGAGGTATTTTCATTTTTTTGCATTTTGTTTTTCTCTTCCCTTATTCCCAGAGTCATAGCTTCTTTATTTTTTGAGGGTGTGGAAAGAAATTTCTGAGTTTAAAAATGATGCCATATTTTGTACGGAATGGGAAAAGATCCTGCTAAAGTGTTCGCAAGATTTGTTGCAGTTAGTTTTGGCTACGAATTTACGTAATTACGACGTGGTTAAAAATGAATTAAGAAAATCACAAGAAGAACTGACGGAAAATCAATGGCTGTTATTTAATAAAAAGGTGGACAGTAAACTCTCACCGATACAAGCAGAAATTAAATTAAGAAAACGTGACAAATTTTTACGTGATAAAAATGACTGACAATGGTCAGATATTTAATTGGAACAAACAACGCACCAGTCGTAATGTGTATGCAGGACTATCGGGTAATGGGAAGCATAAACGGTATAATCAAAAACACAGGCAGTTTTCAGCAAGGAAAGATTATTTAACTACAGACTCGGATTCAAGTGTGGGGGAAGGAGCATACACAGCTACAGCTCCACCTGGTGCACAATCACCACATGATGTAGCTGCATCAGGATCGAGTAACCCTTTAGGCAGAGAGTCTGAAGAGGAAGGAGGAAGACAATTTGGTCAGAATCGCAAAAGAAAACAGGTCTCGTGGAGACCAAGGCGTTAGGAGACACTTCGTCATTTGCAGTCATTAATTTAACTAGTCATGTTCTGGACGATGCACATCATACATTATTATCTAAAGGTTTGAATTACTGTATACCTAACAAGTTTGATCTAACGGAGTTTAGAATTGATTTATTTAAGTCTATTAGAAAAATCCATTTATACAAGCATTTTTTAAAGAAATCAGTTGATGATACCTCATTATCAGGGGAGTCACAATGTAAGGTGAGTCCTTTAGGGCTTATGGCAGGAACGGGTGCATTAGCTGAGGTACGAGAAGATGCTGCCTTACTTTTGAGTATTACGGAACCAGAGAGGAATTATACTCTGTGTTCCAAATTATTATGCAGATTGGATTTAAGTGTCATAAAGATGTTATTTTTTGTTTTTCAAATAAACTCATAGATGGTATTGTGTATCAGGGCTCTTTGGATCACTGAAATCAATCTCAAATGCCTGTGATAATTAGTTTACCAGGTGAGCTCAATTAAAGGAAGACTACTTAAGAATGATGTTCCACATTATTAAGCAGGGCACAGGTTTCAAGTAATTTAGGAAATAAAAAGGATCTCTCTGCTGCTGAAAAGCATCAAATAGTGCAATGCCTTGGTCAAGAGATGAAAACATTACATATTTCCCAAAAATTTAAACGTGATCATTGTACTGTTAAAAGATTTGTGGTTGATTCTGAGCACAGACATGTTTGTGCTGATAAAGGCAGAATGAGGAAGGTTTCTGCCAGGCAAGTTCATTGGATTAAGAGAGTGGCTGCTAAAAAGCCATTACAAACCAGCAAACAGATATTTAAAGCTGCTGGTGCCTCTGGAGTCCCTCGAGCCTCAAGGTGTAGGATTGCTGTGGTGCATAAACCTACTATTTGGCCACCCCTAAACAGTGCTCACAAGCAGAAACGGTTGCAGTGGGCCCAGACATACATGAAGACTAATTTTCAAACAGTCTTGTTTACTGATGAGTGTCGAGCAACCCTGGATGGTCCAGATGGATGGAGTAGTGGATGGTTGGTGGATGGCCACTATGTCCCAACAAGGCTGCGACGTCAGCAAGGAGGTGGAGAAGTCATGTTTTGGGCCGGAATCATGGGGAAACAGCTGGTAGGGCTCTTTAAGGTTCCTGAAGGTGTGAAAATGACCTCTGCAAAGTATATAGAGTTTCTGACTGACAGCTGTCTTCCATGGTATAAAAAGCAGAAACGTGCCTTCAGGAGCAAAATCATCTTCATGCATGACAATGCACCATCTCATGCTGCAAAGAATACCTCTGAGTCATTGACTGCTATAGGCATAAGAGGAGATAAACTCATGGTGTGGCCACCATCTTCCCCTGACCTCAACCCTATCGAGAACCTTTGGAGTACCATCAAGCAAAAGATCTATGAGGGTGGGAGGCAGTTCACATCAAAACAGCAGCTCTGGGAAGCTATTCTGACTTCATGCAAAGAAATACAAGCAGAAACTCTCCAAAAACTCACGAGTTCAATGGATGCAAGAATTGTGACGTTGATATCAAAGAAGGGTTCTTATGTTAGCATGTAACTGGGCCTGTTAAGCTATTTAACTCCAAAATATCCTTTTTGTTTAGTGAATGTGACCTCCTAATGCTGCAAATTCCACAAATGAGCATTTTCAGTTCTTTAAAACATATCAAATGTTTAGAAATTCTACTGTGCCTAATAATTTGGAACAGTGCAATTTGAGTTTTTATTCATTTTGGAGATTATACTGTTATCATTGGGAGGTTTCTTCAATAAAATTTGATGTATACTCTAACCGGTGATGACTTTTATTAGACTGACTGTCATTTGTACTGACTATTTAGGAAAATCAGAGAAAAATATCATTTGCATAATAATTTGGAACACAGTGTAGTGTTCCACAAGTGGAAAATATACCTTTTATAGGAGGAGTGTCATCTGAGTATATGCCCCCTATTTCCCCTGGGAATGCTATAGATATATTTGAGAAGCAAGTTATAAAAGATATAGAGTCAATTATATATCCAACAGTTCCCCCAAATTTAACAGTAATGGAACAACAGGCCATGAAAGAGATCAGATCTTGGTCTGACACCGTAGTAAGACCTTCAGATAAAGGAGGGAATACGGTATTATTGTCAAGAGATATGTATATTGCAGAAGCCTATCGGCAGTTATCTGATGTGGTGACTTATACTAAGTTGAAAGCAGACCCAACTTTCAAGTTCATTAAAGAATTAAGGTCTCTTCTCAGGAAACATGTTATGAGTAATGTAATTTCTGAAAAAAAGGCAGAAAAATTGTTGCCAGAATTCCCTACACATCCACATTGGTACCACGTACCTAAGATACACAAATCATCCACCAGGACGCCCTATCGTATCAGGGATAGGGTCAGTCACCGAGCCTCTATCGCAATATGTGGACTGGCTATTACGTCCATTATTAACGCAGATCCCATCATACATAAAAGATACAAATGCGTTTTTACAAGTAATACATGATTTTGCTTGGCAACCGGGGTTTAATTTGGTATCAATAGACATAGAGAGTCTCTATACGAGAATTCCCCAAAAAATGGGAGTAGAAGTTATTAGAGAAATATTAGATACTACAGAAAAACGAGGGGATTTTGTGAATTTTGTATGTGAAGCGTTGAGCTTCATATTAACCCATAATGCTTTTACATTTGATCAGTCGTGGTATTGCCAAAATGTGGGAACTGCGATGGGTACTCCGGTATCGTGTACATTTGCTAATTTGTTTTTGGGGGCATTCGAAGAGAAGTAGGTCTATAATGCAAAAAAATTTTTGGACAGATTAGATTATATCTTAGATATGTGGATGACGTGTTTATAATCTGGGATGGTACGGAGAATTCATTTGAAGAGTTTGCTAAATATTTAAATGAGGAAAATCAAATGAACATGTTATTTACATACAATTTTGGGGGTTCAAAGTTGGAATTTTTGGATGTTTTGGTAGAAATAAAAGAAGAAAATATTTGCACTTCGGTTTTTAGAAAACCGTTAGCAACTAATTGACTATTACGTTATGATAGTTTCCATCCTTCACATACAGTAAATTCTTTGCCATATAGTCAATTCCTTAGAATATTTCGTTTAAATAATACACCAGAAGGGGCGGAAATGCAATCTATGGAATTATATGATAGACTAAAACAATGAGGATATCCTGATACTTTGTTAGTTAATTTCATGTAAACGCAGTACTAGAATTAGGGATATATTGGTCCATAATCGAATAGTAACCAAACGAGACACTTGGTTGGAGCAAGGTATCCCTAAGGGAAACTTTAAGTGTGGGCATTGCTCATATTGTAAATATCACTGTATTGATCGCACATTACAGATGGGCGCAGTTAAACATACTGTGATGGATTTTATCACATGTAAGACGGATCATGTTGTGTATGTAATCTTTTGTACATGCCGTTTTTATTATATAGGTAAAACTATAAGGCCCCTATATGTCCGATTTCGTGAACACTTTAAATCGATTACAACAGGAAAGGGTGTTCCGCGTTTGATTGACCACGTCAGGAATGTACATGGAATGGATCCTCGTGTTCTTTCGTTTGCGGGGATTGAAAAAGTAGTATTACCCCCACAAGGGGGCAATCTTAATAAATTATTATTAAAAAGGGATTCTAAATGGATCCTTGATACACGAGCAATGGGTCCAGTGGGCTTCAATGATAGAGTCGATATGGCTATCTTTCTTTGATAATAAATATCCATAAATAGATGGCCCTGAGTAAATAATTTGTATCAGAAGTAATATATAGATCTGATTACATTTCCATATAAGTGAGGGGACCATATGTACTCTTATTGACTCACATATATATGTCACTTGAATGATTAGTACGTGACGGACAGTAGACATTATAAATTAATTAGTATGCTGAAATATTCATTCAGATAATCAAAAGTTGTATATATGTTTGTTATAAATATTAGATATTTTGTAGCCATCTAGTTTGGTGACTTTTAGTATGATTAGCTGCGTCAATGAGAATATTATAGGACAGAACTTTCTCAGGTATATGCGTGATGATTGTTGATATTAATGGGCACAAGTTTCTGCTTAATTGTCCCTTAGCAAAGAAGGATAAGAAATTATTATAAATTAAAGTCTAGTACATATAGAAAAAATGGCATAAAGAAATGGCATTATAACAATTTTGTTGCCTATCTATATGAGGGACATTTATCTTGCAGATTAGTTGCATTAATGAGAATATTACTGGGCGGAATTTTGTCCATATATACACGTTATGGTTATTAATAATTATGGGCATAAATATCTGCTTTATTGTTCCACAGAAAAGAAGGATAAGAAATTGTAATAAATTATAGTCCAGCATATATAGAAAAAAGAATACAAAGAAATGGTATTGTAATTTTGTTCATCTATATGAGGAATTGTTATCCCACAGTTCAGCGGTTAATGAAATGTGTATTTCATGGTGTATTTTGTGAATTGTATTGTGCACATGGTTTTAATTCACTTATCACTTATGCATCAGCTGCAGCAGGAGGGTAGACGAGATGACGCGAGTAGCATATGAGTCCGTCATTTCCTCCTGCTCTTTGACCCGTGGAAGCACTTGAAAAGCGCGAAACGGCCGTTGTCAGCTTGTCAACACTCTTGCCACACCACTCTGACCTGACATGTAAATATGTGTCAATAAGGCTACTTTCACACATCAGGTTTTCGGCGTCAGGCGCGATCCGGCGTCGTGCCGGAGCGCCGGATCCGGCAAATATTTCGTAAAACCGGATGTGACGGATCCGTTTTTCTGCCGGATCCGTCTTGTTCTTCACAGACAAAACCGGATCCGTCTCATCCGGTTCATCCGGTTTTTGTTCCGTTTTTCGACGGATTACGCCGGATCCGGTTTTTAAAATCGCCCCTTGTGGCCTTCCGAACGGGATTGGCTACTGAAAAACTATATATAGCATGTTCCTACAGCCCTTCTTTGACAGGTTGGAGAGGAGAAAGTGCAGGTTGGAGAGAAGAGCAAGTTACTGGCGAAGATGGATGTTGTGATTGGAAATATTTTGAAGAATTTGGCGGATTTTACAGCGGAGGCGAATCGTTTGAGGGTGATTGTTCTGGAGAAGGAGAGAGCGAGACAGCAGCGCATCAGGCATCGTAGACGACGTTTGTGGATCCACCCCATCACAGCCAAGAGAATGACGCGTGGGGTCTATTCTACACTCTGCATGGACCTTAGACGAAACCCGGAGAAATTTTTTGGATATGTTAGGATGAAAATGGAGAATTTTGATTACTTGGTGGAGCGCATTGCACACCTCATAAGAAAAGCGGACACCTATTGCCGCTTCTCCGTTTCACCCGCAGAGCGTCTGATGGTGACTTTAAGGTAAGCCACATTTATTGGATGTGCTCGCATCAGAGCACACTTTCACTGCAATCTTGTTGGTGGTAGTTTGTATCTCCAAGTGTTATAGGTGAGTTTTGGTATGTAATGCTGTGATTTTAAACTAATTGATTGTTTTTTAATTCCCCACAGATTTCTTGCAACATCCCTTTCGTCACTGCATTTCCAGTACAGACTCGGGATTTCCACCATATCTGGAATAGTGAAGTACACATGCCGTGCACTGTGGGACTCCTTAGCTGAAGAGTTTTTACCAGAGCCCACAACAGAGAGGTGGATTGAAATTTCAGAAAAGTTTCAACAGATATGTCAGTTTCCCAACTGCTTGGGCGCTGTGGACGGGAAACATATCCGCATTGTAAAGCCAGCCGGATCGGGATCGGAATATTTCAATTACAAGAAATATTTTTCCATTGTCCTCATGGCCATCGCTGACGCGGAATACAAATTTATTGCTGTTGATATTGGGGCCTATGGCCGCTCCAATGACTCTCAAGTTTTCAAACTGTCTGCCATGGGGCGTAAACTGTATGGAAACACCTTCCAGTTCCCACCCCCTAGACCGCTGCCGCAAACATCTGGTCCACCTATGCCATTTGTCTGTGTAGGGGATGAAGCCTTCCAGCTGTCAGAACACCTTTTGAAACGGTACTCTAGCAGAGGATTGTCAAGAACAAAACGCATTTTTAATTACCGCCTCACAAGAGCAAGAAGAATGGTTGAATGTACCTTTGGTATTCTGACAGCCAAATGGCGGGTCCTATTGACTGCGATCAACCTCAAGACAGAAACTGTGGATGAGGTGATCAAAGCTTGCGTGGTACTCCACAATTTTGTTATCTGCAAGGAACCCATTTCCATTGAGGACACCTCTGAAGAAACCACCTTGCAAGATTACCATGACATTACCACTAGAAGTTCTGTGACTGTTTCAGTAATGAGGGACAATTTTGCACTATACTTTGTCACCTCAAGGCAGAGTACACTGGCAGGATGACAGAGTGTGAAAGATTTGTGCCCTTAACCAAACTTGTGTACCAACAGTATATACCTTTGCCAACCAAAGTTGGCTATCTTGTCATGGTCTTACTATTTTTACCTTTAGGCCACAGGTGTGTACCTGGTTGTGTTTTATGCAAAGTATTTCACCTTTTAACAAAAGTTGTGTACATTGTTAGGAAATCACCAACAATAAACACAACTTTTTAGGTGAAATACTTTGCTTCAAACACAACCAGGAACACAACTGTGGCAAAAAGGTCAAATTTACCCACAGTTATATACCAGGTTTTGAATACCTTTTGACCTTTGAAATTATTTAACCTTTTTATGTAAACATATTTCGCCGCAGAAAGAAATGACAGACAACCATTGTAAAAGTAATTTAACTTTTATTTAAATTTTTTTTTTATTTTGTAAATTGTTTTTAAAGTTAAAAAAACTTTTTGAATAAATGTTTGAAAACAAACAAATGGCCATTTTTATTAAAAAAAAACATTACAACTCGGTGTAGTGTGGGGTGGAAATACTGCTGGAGGGGCTGCGGGACACTTCGACACTGGGAGTGTGGAGAGAGGACTGGGATCGTGGTGGGGAAGGAACAGTTAGAGGTGAAGGTGTGGAAAAAGCTACAGAATGGGTGGACATGTGGGAGGCAGAAGAGGTGGTGGGCGGTGGAGTGGAGGGTTGGGCAGGGACTGTAGGAGCAGATGATGTTGATGGCAAGTTGTATGGGGAAGGAGTTTGGTACGGGGCAGGCTGCTGGAAGTGGGGAGATGTCTGGTACTGGGGAGGTTGCTGGTACTGGGGAGTTTGCTGGTACTGGGGAGTTTGCAGGTACTGGGGAGGTTGCTGGTACTGGGGAGGTGGCTGGTGCTGGGGAGGTGGATGGTATGTAATAGGAGGGGGAGGATGGAAAGTGGCTGGAGTGGGTGCAGGTGGAGGAACTACTGTGGTGGGAGGAGGAGGTTGGGAGGTAACGTGCTGGAGAGCACTGTGGCATGAATGCATTACATGCATCTGCTGGGTAGGAGAGAGCGTTTCCATGCGCACAACAGACCTGAAAAAGGTGTGGTTTGGCGAAGATCTTGCTTCTGAATGCATGGTTTGCAGAAGTGTCTTCACCTCCAGAATGCTGGACTTGATCTGCTGAAAGCCTGCGGAGATTTGCTCTGACAAGACTTTTAGACAGTTCTGGAAAGATGCATTCAGATGCAAGAACTCTGGCGCATAAGTCTTTTCCTGACCCCTCTGCCGCTGCCGCCCAGTACCCGCAGGTGTACTAGACGTGGCAGGGGCAGAAGGGTGGGGTAAAGGGAAAGCGATCTCCTCACCAGCAGCTTCATGTAATGTAGGCGGCCACGATGCTCCTGTGCTGGTGGATGGGACAGATGGGTCGAATGTGTGGGAAGGCTGGGAAGGTGCAGATGTACCGGGGCGGTCGAAGTGTCCCTCTGTGCCGGTCTCCTCAGGGATCGTCTCAGAAGGGTCCAATCGTGCAGGCTCCCGAGTGCTGCTCACCGTGCTGTGGAATAAAGAGAAAAAAAAACAATTAAAATAGTGACATGGTATGGCCCTGGCTGAAAAAAAAAAGTTACATCTAAACATTTTTTTGTCACATGTGGTGTGTAATATTTACCTTCTGGTGACCATTGTATCCCGGAGGAACGACAGGGCTCGTGCGTACTTGTACTTGCTCCTGCGTCCTCCAGATCCACTCGGGGCCCGCATCTCTTTATTGAACTCCTTCTTGAAACGATCCCTCACAGACCGCCACCGCTTCACAATTCTCTCCCCTGAAACGAGAAAGGACAAAGTGGTTAGTATACAACATCAGTGTTTCCCAAACTCCAGTCCTCATTGTCCCCAGGGGTCATGTTTTCAGGATTTCCAAAGTAAATAGAAATCCTGAACACATGATCCGTGGGGACCACGAGGACTGGAGTTCGGGAAACACTGGTTTAAATCAAGCAACCGGTACTGTATATACTTACGCTCTTTAATCTGGGCCTGAGCATCGAGGTCCTCCCAGCGGTCCACAAGGAGCGAACAGATTTCCTCCCAGAGTCGTCGGGTAACGATAAGGTCAGCATGGCAGCGGTCAGCCATATTCCATAGCGGCTCCCTTTCTCTGACGAGATCGATGAGGTGGTCCACATCAATACCTCCATCCTCACCGTCAGAGTCGGGAGCACGCTGTGAAGGCTGTTAAAGAAAAAGACAAAAATAACATAATTAGCCTCCACAAAAGAAATGAAATAAAAAGTGCAAAAAAAAAAGCAAAAATATTTATACTTACACGCTGGTGACCGCCGTGTTGCTGTCGCCGACGACCCTGGGAGGCACTGCGAGGACCTCTTGGCCGAGCACCAGATTGGGAAGACTAGAGAAGAAAACAAAAAATGTTATGTCTTTGGATGTAGGCATTTGTTTGCTGTGTGTGGTCTGCAGAACATTGTTTTCTATGTGTTGTGTGTAGTGTGATGTTGTGTTTCTGCGTTTGATGCCAAATTCTTACCAATTGTGAGCCCACTCCAGGTGTCTGTCCACCCCTTCCTTCTTCTTCTGGGAGCTCCTCTTCATCTTGTGATTCCTGTTTTGAAATAAAAGGCAATGAATAGACATATATTACAGAGATGATGGATTTTGGAAATAAAAACTTACCGTCAAACTCTGACGATGCGAGGGAGGGCTCCCAGAAGAAGATGTGCTGTCTTCCTGCTGGCCAGACTCCATGGCTGTGGGTGGTGTTACTGCTGCTGCCATTGCTGCTGCTGCTGCTGCATCTCTTGGGCGGCTGTTGAATAAAGAGAAACAAAGGGCCAATGAATATCTTGATATTCCATGGCCCTAGGTTGGAGGAATGGGGGATTTGATAATTACCGTCTCTCATCTGCTGCTGGACTCCCCTCCCGTTGTTCAGCATGCTGCTCCAATTGGGGTGGTGGTGGTGCTGATGGTGCTGCTGCAGATGTCTTCTGCCTTCTCCTGCTCCTGGTTCTTGGCTTGGGTGGCATGTTGGGTGTGGCTGAGGGTCCCACTGTCTTGCTTTTATATATGTCTTGTGGGCAGAGCTAATGAGCATGCTCAGACCAAAAAAAACGGATCCGGCTGTCGCCGGATCAGGCGCATTGCGGCGCTCATAGGCTTTCGCCGGAGACAAAAAACGTTACAGTAGCCGTTTTTTCCAGACGCCGGATCGCGACACATTGCCGGATCCGGCGAAAACCGGATGAAACGCATGGCCATCCGGCTCGATCCGGCTCTAATGCAAGTCAATGGGGGGGAAACCGGATCCGGCACTGCATTTCGCCGGATCCGGTTTTTGTCAAAAGCGCCGGATCGCGCCTGACTGCGAAAACCTGATGTGTGAAAGAGGCCTAAAGGAGCTATATTTTATCCTGTCTAGTGCGACCTTTCCTATACTAAGATTCAATGATTTGATCGTTGCGAGGTCAAGCACCCAGGAGCATTGGATGACAGCCTGCTTCCTAGACGCATACCATCAGCTGATATATGGTAATAGCGGTGCCGTCCGCAGTTTCTATTCATTTACTTTCTTTATTTTTCTATCAATATGGCCATGTGAGGGCTTGTTTTTTGTGGGCCAAGTTGTACTTTTGAACAACACACTGGTTTTAATATATCTTGTGCTGGAAAACAGGAAAAAAAATCCAAGTGCGGTGAAATTGCAAAAAAGTGCAATCCCACAGTTGTTTTTTGTTTGCCTTTTTTACTTTGATCACTAAATGCTGAAACTGACCTGCCATTATGATTCTCCAGGTCATTGCGAGTTCATAGACACCAAACATGTCTAGGTTCTTTTATTATCTAAGCAAGTAAAAAAGGACTTAAATTCCTCCAAAAATTTTCAAAGCCCAGCAGAAGGCAGGCAGCGATGTTTACCTGCCCAGGTCTCCAGACAAATGCACTATTATGCAGCAGACCCATGTAGTTAAGATGGCGGCAACACAGGTGCAAAAATACTAATGAAGCAATCATTTGGTAGGCCAAGAGTGGTTGTTTCATCAGTATTTTTGCACCTGTGTTACTGCAATATTAACTACATGGGTCTGCTGCATTTGTCTGGAGACCTGGGCAAGTAAACATCGCTGTCTTCTTTCTGCTCTTTTTTTATCTGAGTAAAAAATGTTTCCAAACCGTTAAAAAAAAAAAAATTGTGCCATTTTCTGATACCCGTAGTTTCTCCATTTTTCATGATCTCGGATTGGATAACGGCTTATTTTTTGCTCGCCGAGCTGACATTTTTAATACCATTTTGGTGCAGATACGTTCTTTTGATCGCTCATTATTGCATTTTAATGCAATGTCGTGGTGAGCAAAAAACGTAGTTCTGGTGTTTTGGCTTTTTTTTTCTCGCTACGCCGTTTAGAAATCGGGTTAATATTTTTTTGTATTGATAGCTCGGGCGATTCTAAACATGGCGATACCAAATATGTATATGTTTGGATTTTATTTTTATTTGTTTATTTTGAATGGGGCGAAAGGGGGTGATTTGAACTTTTATATTTTTTTATATTTTTAAAAACTTTTTTTTTTACTTTTGGCATTCTTCAGTAGTCTCTATGGGAGACTAGAAGCTGCCATAACTTAATTGGCTCTGCTTTATACAGGCGATAATTAGATCGCCTGTATGTAGCAGAATTGCTCACTTGCAATGAGCGTTGTTCACTGGGCGGCACTCCTAGCAATCAGGTACTGACAACCATAGAGGTTTGCAGGAGATCTCTGTTTTTTATGCCGACCCATCAGTGACTCACGATCACGTGATGGGGTCACCGATGGGTGGGATTTCTGGCCCAGTGGCCGGAAGTGGGAGTTAAATGCCTCTGTCAGAGTTTGACAGCGGCATTTAACAGGTTAACAGCCGCAGGTGGATCGCGATTCCACCCGCAGCTGTTAGAGGCACATGTCAGGTGTTCAAAACAGTTGACAAGTGTCAGAAAAGATGTTGGCTCACCGCCGGAGTCCACATCAAAAGCAGGGTATCCCAACATCGGTGTACTATTATGCCAGAAGTCAGAAAGGGATTAAAATATAGAAATATAAATAAATCAGAATTAGGATGTGTAAAAAAGAGAAATGTGCTATTTTATTAAGAAAATGTAATGTACAATAAATTAAGTGAAGAATCTTGAGTGAATTTGTTATTAAAAAAATATAAGCAAATCACAGAACCTGATATACTTACCGGTATATGTAGGCTTATATTGGAATCCCTTATAACCAACTGGAAAAATAAAAACAAAGGGAAAAAGGGCGGAACAAAAGAACAAGCACCAAACTCATAACCCACAATTTAAAGTCAGAAAAAATGCGGAAAAAAGTCTAAGCTTATGTTCAAACTGCAATATTAGTCACATTTGATCTGTGTCTCTTCCCAGAAAAAAAAGTCATCATAGCGTCATTCCCTGTAATAAATGGATAGAGGAGTAAATGATTACGGAGAGACCGTCCATTGTTAGAATAGTGGTAGACAAACATGGTATCCAATGTTCCTGACTATCTTGATGTCTAGAGCAGTGGTCCCCAACCTTTTTTGCACCAGGGACCGATTTCAAGCAAGACCATTCTTCCATGGCCCGGCAGGGCGGGGATGGAGGTGTGGCAGGGGAGGGGCTTTGGTCATAAGGGGGTGGGGCTATGGACACGGTTGTAGTGTAGCAGTGCATACTTATAATTAAATAACATTTATAATGTGACTCAACTCACCATAGGTTTTGAGTGAGTGCTCCATCACCCCTTCTCCCCATCATTGCCTTCACCCCATCACTGCCATCTCTCCATCATTGCCTTCACCCCATCACTGCTGTCTCTCCATCATTGCCTTCACCCCATCACTCCCTTCTCCCCATCATTGCCTTCACCCCATCACTGCTGTCTCTCCATCACTGCCTTCACCCCATCACTCCCTTCTCCCCATCATTGCCTTCACCCCATCACTCCCTTCTCCCCATCATTGCCTTCACCCCATCACTGCAGTCTCTCCATCATTGCCTTCACCCCATCACTGCTGTCTCTCCATCATTGCCTTCACCCCATCACTCCCTTCTCCCCATCATTGCCTTCACCCCATCACTCCCTTCTCCCCATCATTGCTTTCACCCCATCACTGCTGTCTCTCCATCATTGCCTTCACCCCATCACTGCTGTCTCTCCATCATTGCCTTCACCCCATCACTCCCTTCTCCCCATCATTGCCTTCACCCCATCACTGCTGTCTCTCCATCATTGCCTTCACCCCATCACTGCTGTCTCTCCATCATTGCCTTCACCCCATCACTGCTGTCTCTCCATCATTGCCTTCACCCCATCACTGCTGTCTCTCCATCATTGCCTTCACCCCATCACTGCTGTCTCTCCATCATTGCCTTCACCCCATCACTCCCTTCTCCCCATCATTGCCTTCACCCCATCACTGCTGTCTCTCCATCATTGCCTTCACCCCATCACTGCTGTCTCTCCATCATTGCCTTCACCCCATCACTGCTGTCTCTCCATCATTGCCTTCACCCCATCACTGCTGTCTCTCCATCACTGCCTTCACCCCATCACTCCCTTCTCCCCATCATTGCCTTCACCCCATCACTCCCTTCTCCCCATCATTGCCTTCACCCCATCACTGCTGTCTCTCCATCATTGCCTTCACCCCATCACTGCTGTCTCTCCATCATTGCCTTCACCCCATCACTGCTGTCTCTCCATCATTGCCTTCACCCCATCACTGCTGTCTCTCCATCACTGCCTTCACCCCATCACTCCCTTCTCCCCATCATTGCCTTCACCCCATCACTCCCTTCTCCCCATCATTGCCTTCACCCCATCACTGCCGTCTCTCCATCATTGCCTTCACCCCATCACTGCTGTCTCTCCATCATTGCCTTCACCCCATCACTCCCTTCTCCCCATCATTGCCTTCACCCCATCACTCCCTTCTCCCCATCATTGCTTTCACCCCATCACTGCTGTCTCTCCATCATTGCCTTCACCCCATCACTGCTGTCTCTCCATCACTGCCTTCACCCCATCACTCCCTTCTCCCCATCATTGCCTTCACCCCATCACTCCCTTCTCCCCATCATTGCCTTCACCCCATCACTGCTGTCTCTCCATCATTGCCTTCACCCCATCACTGCTGTCTCTCCATCATTGCCTTCACCCCATCACTGCTGTCTCTCCATCATTGCCTTCACCCCATCACTGCTGTCTCTCCATCACTGCCTTCACCCCATCACTCCCTTCTCCCCATCATTGCCTTCACCCCATCACTCCCTTCTCCCCATCATTGCCTTCACCCCATCACTGCCGTCTCTCCATCATTGCCTTCACCCCATCACTGCTGTCTCTCCATCATTGCCTTCACCCCATCACTCCCTTCTCCCCATCATTGCCTTCACCCCATCACTCCCTTCTCCCCATCATTGCTTTCACCCCATCACTGCTGTCTCTCCATCACTGCCTTCACCCCATCACTCCCTTCTCCCCATCATTGCCTTCACCCCATCACTATTGTCTCTCCATCATTGCCTTCACCCCATCTCTGCTGTCTCTCCATCATTGCCTTCACCCCATCACTGCTGTCTCTCCATCATTGCCTTCACCCCATCACTGCTGTTTCTCCATCATTGCCTTCACCCCATCACTGCTGTCTCTCCATCATTGCCTTCACCCCATCACTGCCGTCTCTCCATAATTGCCTTCACCCCATCACTGACGTCTCTCCATCACTCCCATCATGGCCTTCTCCCATTACCCCCTCATGGTCTTCTCTCCCCATCACGGTCTTCTCCTCATGTCCCCATCTCCTCCAGGGCCAGGCTACACAAACACAGACACACACAGACAGACAGACATATACACACACACACACATTATACATACACACAGACACCACCTCTCTCCTCTCACCTGTCCGCAGCATCGCCCGCGCTTCCTCGCTCTGACACAGCAGCAGCCGCGCTCCTCTCTGTGTCAGTCAGAGACAGGAAGCACGGGCGGCGGGCAGGAAGCTGGACGGGTCCTTGCAGCTCCGCTCCTGCTATTCCCTCTTGCAGGCAGCGGAGCTGCTTGGATCGCTCCCTGGCCGCCGCTACAAATGAGGGCAGTCTAAGAACTGCTGCGCGCCGCCCCAGCCCCCGCTACGCCACTGACCGCCCCTGGCTCCCCTTGTGTCCGCGGACCGGCAAGGGCACTGCAGCGGCCCGGTGCTGGGCCGCGGACCGGCGGTTGGGGACCACTGGTCTAGAGGATCTTCACCATTAGGCTGGAGTCACACTGCCGAATTTCTCATGCGATAATCGCATTGCATAGCACGGACTGGTCGGCACCTCTCCTGACCTCAGCATGACAGCAAGATGGATTACTATGCAGCTGTCAAGCTCAGGTCAGGAGAGGTGCCGGCCAGGGCAAGTTTTACGATCCGATTCTCCGACAAAAATTACGCTAGTGTGTCTCTGCCCTTAAAGTGCAGATAGGCTATCTTGTGACCAATGTATTATGAGGAAACCTTTAAAAAAAAAAAGGCAATAAAAAACAAATGAGACACATTAAAATCAGATAAAACTGTTTTTTTTAAAAAAAAAAACATATAGAGAGAATTCTACCAAACACCTTACAGGAAACAGGAGAAACTGAGAACTTCATTTAGACCAGGGGTGGGGAACCTTTTTTCTGCCGAGGGCCATTTGGAATTTTATAATAGCGTTCGGGGGCCGTATAAAATTATTAATAATGATGAGCGAGTATACTCATGCTCGGGTGTCATCTGAGTATTTTGGCATGCTCTGAGACTTAGTTTCTGTCGACGCATTTGAATGATGTGCAGCTGCTGTACAGCCTGAATACATGTGGGGATTCCTTACCAAACAGGCATTCCTCACATGTATTCAGGCTTTCCAGCATCCATAAATCATGCAGCTGAGGCGACGAAAACTAAATCACCGAGCACGCCAAAATACTCGGAGGACACCCGAGCATGCCCATTTCTGGGGCCTGAGGTATACAGCACATTGGGGGGTACATGGAGCCTGAGGTATACAGCACATGGGTGATACATCAGGCCTGAGGTATACAGCACATGGGTGATACATGGGGCCTGAGGTATACAGCACATGGGGGGGTACATGGAGCCTGCGGTATACAGCACATGGGTGATACATGAGGCCTGAGGTATACAGCACGTGGGTGATACATGGGGCCTGAGGTATACAGCACATGGGTGATACATGGGGCCTGAGGTATACAGCCCATGGGGGGTACATGGAGCCTGCGGTGTACAGCACATGGGTGATACATGGGGCCTGAAGTATACAGCACATGGAGGTACATGGAGCCTGCGGTATACAGCACATGGGTGATACATGGGGCCTGAGGTATACAGCACATGGGTGATACATGGGGCCTGAGGTATACAGCACATGGGGGGTACATGGATCCTGCGGTATACAGCACATGGGTGATACATTTGGCCTGAAGTATACAGCACATGGGGGTACATGGAGCCTGCGGTATACAGAACATGGGGGTACATGGGGCCTGAGGTTCCTTGATTACCTTGCACACTGCAGCCGCACAGGAGGACGTGACCCTTTCAGCTCTATCTCGCTCAGCAGAGGATGGAGTGGGGGAGGGCAGCGACTCCTGTCGAGGTTGGTGATTCCTGCGCATGAAGTCCGGCGTCTACCTGGTGCAGAAGCAGCCCCTGTGTCTATTTCTGCAGCCGGAACTGTCCCTCACCTGGAGCTGGCACCGTAGGAGTCTCCCCACTGACAGCCTCTCACAGACACCTGCAGCTGCACCCCAATCGTCTCTCCACTGACAGTCCCTCACAGACACCTGGAGCCGCAAAGCAGGAGTCTCCCCACTGATGGGAAAAGCGCGGCAAAATGCCGCGCTCAATTCTTAAAGGGCCCGCAGCCAAAAAATAGGGAAAGTGGGGAAAGCGGCTGCGGGCCGCACAAAATGATGTGGCGGGACGTATACAGCCCGCGGGCCGGACGTTCCCCACCCCTGATTTAGACCATTTGGGCGTAAGATTTTTAGTTGGCAAATCTATTTAGTTTCTAATTGTGACCAGATCTTTTTCCAGTCGCCACCTCTATTGGTAACCAGAGTAAGCTGGAATCGCAGTTATGTTTCGTCTTGAAATGTCTCGGCAAGAGTTTTAATTGAGTCAGGTCTTCAATCTTTCTTAGAATTGCTGATGTCCAAGACATGTTCACTCAGGCTGGGTTCACATTTACAGTTGTGTTTTCCTATCTTTAACGTTGTGGACGCAGGTACATGCGTTTGTATTCGTTCGACCACGTTTGCTTATGCATGCGTCATTTCGGGTTGTGTGGCGTGGCTAACGCAACATGTTGCAAATTTGGAGGCGGCAATTTGCCGCCTCGAAACGCGTGTGGGCGCTTGCAGAAGGAATGCGTCTAAACAACGCATTACAGTTTATGAGAACGCATGCGTACGCAAGCACATGCGTTCGCTTGTGTTTTCGTATGCATGTGTTTTTTAGAGTAAACATGTCTAGACACTGGTTTTAGCCACCCCCACACAAAGATATATAAAAAGAGGGTGTCCTTTACTCTCAAGCCTCTGGAAGAGACAGAGACATCTGTGAAGACACTGAATACAGAAAAATGTGAGTATACAAGCTAATGTCTGTGTGTCTGTTTTTCTCCCTGCAGTCTGTAATTATCTCTTTCTTGCTCCATTCAACACCATGGCCTGAAGCCCAGAGCACACAGGACAGGATTCTGAAGTGAGTACCTTTGCAACTGATTGGTAAGTATCACTGAAAATTTGTGCCAAAATCATGTTTTTCTTTTACAGAACACTTCATCAACTGCAGAGCAGCAGAGGGATGCACAAGTTCCGGTGGCAAGACGGCGTGTAAGTTTTTTTTTTTCTTTTTCCTTGACTGTTAATAGTTTTTCTGGCCTGTTTTTTTTTTTCCTTGTTTATCTTTCCAACATTAATGTATTTCTTTCATTTCAAGGTTCCACAACGGGAGGAGGACTACATTGACAACGACCTCCTGATCACACTGGTGCAGGATAGAGTGGCCTTGTGTGACACCCGGGAGCGAGACCACTCGGACATGGTGATGATTGTGGAATGAGGTGGCCCAAGAGCTGATGGATGACTGGGACAACGCTACGCCATGAGTCAAAAGGGAATTTCGTAAGTATTGCAATGTGGTCTGACGCGGCAGTGAACCTGTAAAGGCCGGGATCACACAACCATGTGTGATGCGATAAACTCCTGAGAGTTTCTCGCATCACACACGGTTGTGTGATCCCGGCCTAAAGTGCATTGTTTAGCCCTTTTTTTTTTTTTTTTATCCCCCTTCACAGAGAACAAAGTCAGAATCCTTTGGAGTTCAATGAAAGATCACTTCAGTAAGGACCTCAGACAGGAGAACCAGGCTCGCAGTGGTAGTGGTGCAGCAAGGATCAGGAAATAGAAATATCATTGGATGCTGGCTTTCCTGAGGCCTGTCCTTGCTCAGAGAATGTAAGTATTTTTGTGTTGTGTTCCCTAATCTGAATTTTTCTATTCCACAGGAGTTGGCGCTTGTACAATTGTTATTTTTTGGTAGTAATGCTTTTCTTTTCTTTTTTAAATTTGTTTATTTAACCTCAAAACAAAATGTACAATCTACATATTTGCATACGGTAGTAAGCATTATACAGAGCATCTTATTTATATGCAAGGTAATGCATACATAACCTACAGAATATGTATAAAGGACTATAGGCTGTACACTATGAAATATTTATGTCATTTAAATTATGCAAGCTCTTATATTGTTACGCAAGTAATAAATCTAGTCTAAGTTCCTAAACTACAATTACAACTACAGCAACTACTATTTCACAGCCTAATACTTTACATTATACTATACTATCCTCTATGCCATGTCCCCACTTTGTAGAGAGTAATATTTTTCTTTACTTTTCACAGAACATGGAGCAGCACCCTCGAACCTGGATCGTCCTCTGGAGCGGTCCTTCAGTGTACAGCCTCAGAGCAGTCCCAGCCATCCACCAGCGATGCAGCTAGTAGGTCGGCGTCAAGGGCTGGAGAACAGGCAGCTGATCCTTCAGGTCTTCCCCTGTCCCAGGCCTCCTCCGCCTCTTTTTATGTTGGGTCTTGCCGACAGCGGCAGATGGCCTCGGACAGGACACTCATGCCCGAGTCTCTTCACTTGAGCTCGGTTTTCCAGAATGGCCTGAAGGCGTTGGTAGATAGACTGGATAGTGGTTTGAACCATATTGACACACTTTTCCAGTCTGTCCATCAATGCCTTGACCATCTGGACGCCGACATCCAGAGACCAGCACACCATTTTTTGTCGGCAATAGAATGGGGCATGTCAGAAAACCTTATACCTGAACTCCAGCTGAATGTGATGCAGGCCTGCAATGCTGCTTACATTCAGGCTATGCAGCAGACTCTGTTATACCCGCAGCCACATGTGGCATTTCTAACAGTGCCACCAGTTACACGGTTTACCTCTCTACCGCGTTCTGCTGCATACCCCTGTATGGCCACCACCATGCCCAGTACTGCCGCACTCCACTACAGCGCCACCACCATGCCTGGCGCTGTTGAAAGCCACCCCCTGATGAATTCATCCGAAACATACGTAGGGGTGGCAGGCAGGTCCTCTGTTGTCAGACTTTGACTTTTTCTATTCCAGGTAAATCTACCGGATTTTGTACAGCTATTACTTACTTTTTGTCCTCATGAGTGTGATTCACACACCTCATTCATCTCTATGAACAATTGTATGCATTTTTTTCAGGCTATTATTTGCCTGTATCTGACTTCCATGTGGACCTTGTCTGCCCTTGTCTGTGAGGGTTTATTAAGACTCATGCAATTTGTGACCATTTTTATGTTTTCCATATTCTAATAAAGTTTTGCATTTTTTTATTATCTGTGTCAAATGTTTTCGTTGGTTTTCCTTCCTCCCCCTTATACTATGTAGTTTAACAATTGATCTTGATTATATATCCATTTTGTACATGTGAACAATCTGTCTGTTGATATTGGGTTAGGATTCTAATTCATGTATACATTTCATATTTATACTTCTGTCACATTTTGCTATATAGCGCCACCACCATGCCTGGTGCTGTTGAAAGCCACCCCACCAGCATGCAGAGTCCGGCTCCTGCACGGTCGTCCACCGCCACCACTCCCACCCTTCCAAGGAGACAGAAAAATTATCAAACCCACGCAAAGCATAAGCGGAAAAAACGGGAACCGAGGCGTGAAAGAACTGTTGTGCTCCCTCCATCACCCTCACCTCCCCAGTGTCTGTGTTGTCCAATTTGTGACTCCCTTCTAACATGTCTCTCCCGTCCCATGTTTCCACTCCTAATGTGTCTACTTCGATCCTTGATCTCCCAGACCCCTTTATTGTCCATCTCGAGCCAATCCTCCCGTCTCCACACCCACCTGGTCCGCGACATTTCTCTCTCATTTTGAAAAAAGTAATTAATTTTTTTTATAAATAAAATTGGGTTGTTTGCCCCCTATCACTGCTTGTTCTTTGTCTCTTTCGTTGCCGGCAACATACACCGGGCGCCATCAACACACACACTTTTTTTTTTTCACCTCATCGCTCCATGAAACACAATCTTCTCTTCCTTTTCTTTCTTGTGCCTGTCAGGGAGCTATGAGGTGGCAAAAACACAAAAAGGCCTGATAGTCTCTCCCCAAAAAAGTAAAACAAAACTATGGGTCAGGGGTCCGCAATACTCACCTGCCCAGGTGTCAGTACTATTGCACTCAAGATGCTGTGTTTCGGCATCCTGAGTGCAGCAGTAGTTCTGACACACGGGCTGGTGAGTAAAGATAGGAGGTGGATTTCCTATGTCACCTCTTCAGTCTGCATTAATCTACTGGACTATCGATTAATGCAGACTGAAGAGACGATGGAGCTAATGAGAACTTACCAACCATAGCACTGACAAATAGAACAGGTGAAATGTAAAGCATGAGGGACATAACCAAAGTAAACAGGTGTTTTACTAATTTTTTTTATTTAACATAAGACATTTAAAGTACAGTCATATGTTAAAGTTTGGGCACCCCTATTAATGTTAACCTTTTTTCTTTATAACAATTTTGATTTTTGCAACAGCTATTTCAGTTTCATATATCTAATAACTGATGAACTCAGTTATATTTCTGGATTCAAATGAGGTTTATTGTACTAACAGAAAATGTGCAATCTGCATTTAAACAAAATTTGACCGGTGCAAAAGTATGGGCACCTCAACATAAAAGTGACATTAATATTTCGTAGAGCCTCCTTTTGCAAAAATAACAGCCTCTAGTCGCTTCCTGTAGCTATTAATGAGTTCCTGGATCCTGGATGAAGGTATTTGTGACCATTCCTGTTTACAAAACAATTCCAGTTCAGTTAAGTTTGATGGCCGCCGAGCATGGACAGCCCGCTTCAAATCATCCCACAGATGTTCAATGATATTCAGGTCTGGGGACTGGGATGGCCATTCCAGAACATTGTAATTGTTCCTCTGCATGAATGCCTGAGTAGATTTGGAGCGGTGTTTTGGATCATTGTCTTGCTGAAAAATCCATCCCCTGCGTAACTTCAACTTCGTCACTGATTCTTGCACATTATTGTCAAGAATCTGCTGATACTGAGTTGAATCCATGCGACCCTCAAATTTAACAAGATTCCCGGTGCTGGCATTGGCCACACAGCCCCAAAGCATGATGGAACCTCCACCAAATTTTACTGTGGGTAGCAAGTGTTTTTCTTGGAATGCTGTGTTTTTTAGCCTCCATGCATAACGCCTTTTTGTATGACCAAACAACTCAATCTTTGTTTCATCAGTCCACAGGACCTTCTTCCAAAATGTAACTGGCTTGTCCAAATGTGCTTTTGCATACCTCAGGCGACTCTGTTTGTGGCGTGCTTGCAGAAACGGCTTCTTTCGCATCACTCTCCCATACAGCTTCTCCTTGTGCAAAGTGCGCTGTATTGTTGACCGATGCACAGTGACACCATCTACAGCAAGATGATGCTGCAGGTCTTTGGAGGTGGTCTGTGGATTGTCCTTGACTGTTCTCACCATTCTTCTTCTCTGCCTTTCTGATATTTTTCTTGGCCTGCCACTTCTGGGCTTAACAAGAACTGTACCTGTGTTCTTCCATTTCCTTGCTATGTTCCTCACAGTGGAAACTGACAGGTTAAATCTCTGAGACAACTTTTTGTATCCTTCCCCTGAAAATCTATGTTGAATAATCTTTGTTTTCAGATCATACTTTTGCACTGGTCAAATTTTGTTTAAATGCAGATTGCACATTTTCTGTTAGTACAATAAACCTCATTTGAATTCAGAAATATAACTGAGTCCATCAGTTATTAGATATATGAAACTGAAATAGCTGTTGCAAAAACCAAAATTGTTATAAAGAAAAAAGGTTGACATTAATAGGGGTGCCCAAACTTTAACATATGACTGTACATGTTAAAATTACCAGGCCATAACATTACATAAAATTACAAGAATATTCGAAACCATTGCATCTTTCCATGCCACACGTACAATCACAGAAACAAAGTAGTCCGCAAATGTATCCCTCATTTGGGCAACTTCCCTTTTTGTCCTCAGAGGGTGATGCTGGTTATCTGGTAACGGGTTACAAACAGGTTCATCAAATTCGAAGGTTGGTCGCTCTTTAGCCATTATGTAGTTGTGGAGAACCACACACACATTGACCACCTCATCGACCGTCTCAATTTTGAGATTAATGGCTGTCCCTAAAATGCACCATTTTGAGACAAGAATACCAAAGGCACACTCAGTTCTTCGTGCCCTGGTCAGTCGGTAATTAAAAGTCCATTTTGTCTCGTTCAAATCCCGACTGGAGTATGGTTTCAGTAGTTTTCCACACATCTGAAAGGCCTCATCACCAACCACAACAAATGGCATTGGCGGGCCTTGAGTGTTGGGAGCAGGTCGTGGGAGAGGGAAATCAAAATTATTACTATACAACCGTCCATGTCACAGTTTTTAAAGGTCTGGGAGTCATTTCCATGGCCAAAAGAACCAATGTCCACGGCAATAAATCTACAGTCTTCAGTTGCAATGGCCATGAGCACTATAGTAAAGTATTTTTTTATAATTAAAGTACTCGGATCCACTTCGAGCCGATTTGGTAATCCTAATGTTTCCCATACACTGCTCCCAAACAGTTGGGGAGATTACACATTTCCCAGAATTTTTCAGCAGTTTCCTGCCAGATTTCCGTGGTGGATATGGGGATAAATTCTTAATGCAGAAGGTCCCACAAAGCCCGGCAAGTGTCTGCAACAATCCCAGAAAGGGTGGAAAGGCCTATCCGGAACTGGAAATGGAGCAATGATAGGCTCTTTCAGTAGCCAGGAATCTGCCAAACAGAAAAAGAAAAAAAATATTATGAATAATAATATTTACGACAGGGGTTTTGAAAAAAAATGAAAAAAAATAAGGACATTCCAGAACAATAATAATTATCACAGATGTTTAGTTTTAAATAATACGCACCTTAGTGTCACCAGCAGATGTCCCTCAGCTGGAATCGCTCTACGGAACTGGGTGTCCTGCCTGCTGATGGCTCCTTGTACACGACCCAGCAAATCCCTGAAGCTCTCTTGAGACATCCTCGTGTAGTCAAAATATTTATCTGGGTTTTCACGGAGTTCACTGAATAAGGATTGGTAGGCTCCACGGCTCTCCCGGACTTCAAGAATGGGGTGTTGCCAAAAGCGCCGACGCCGTCTTCTCCATCTTTGTCTATTCCGTTCTTGCTCACAAGCAAAGGCAAGAAACAAGTTGATATCCAAACCAGATTGAAATAGAAACTCTCCATGCGAAGATCCATCTTGACGCAGGATACAGGAGCAAAATCTGATGATTTCAGCTCTACAAGGGTCTATAGAACGAAATCCCATGAGACACACCCATTGGGAGTGGCTTGTGTCCCAGAAAATCTCCTGGAAAATGTTTTCACTATTGGAAGCATACGCATAAAAAAATGCAAACGCATGCAAAAACGTATGCAAACGAATAACAAAGCAGCGTTTTTTTGATGTCTTGCGTAAGATGATGTGGCTAAAAAACGCTGCATTTTTTTGCATTTTCATACGTTTTTGCATGCGTTCATGGTTGAGGACAAAATGTTGCGGACTCAACCACAAATGTGACCCTAGCCTAAGACGTTATCCGATCTTGCTCGTGGGCTGATTGTTTATATCGTCTTTGAAAAATAGGTTTGAGCCACCGCAGTTGCATGTCTCGCAGCAGTTCGACAGCAGCAACACATGTGTTGTGGCTGCTGAATCTATTTTTCCTGCATGCCAAAACCCTTGTTTAGTACATGAGCAAGATCGGATGACGCCTTATCCAAGCATGCTCGCTCACCATTAGTTGTTGCGTCATGTGTGCCCTATCAGTTTTGGCATCACTGTCCCCCACCTTCGGGCAATCGAACAATAAAAGTAAATCAGCCAGCAGCCGCAGCCCTGGCTTTCTGATCTTGTTAAATACATTTGAAAGTGGGAACAGTGAAGCCAGTGCTAATTAGGCGCAGGGCTCATGTTATGTAACAACCTCACATGAACCCCGGAAAAGTGAGTGCAGACACCGCTGGAACAGCACCAGCATCGAAGGAGAGTATGAGTGTTTTTATTTTAATGAGGCAAAACATAAGGAATGACAAGGGGTTGCCCTAGTAATGGACAATTCCTTTAAGAAAATACAATTTTCGGTTAAAACATTTCCCACGTTAAGAACATGAAAAAGTCTTCTCCCCTCTGTGAATTCTTTTGTGATTAAGAAGACATGATTTCTTCACAAAACATTTACTACATTCAGAACATGAAAAAGGCTTCTCCCGGGTGTGAGTTCTCTGGTGACTAAGATTTGATTTTTTCACAAAACATTTCCCACATTATGAACATGAAAAAGGATTCTCCCCTGTGCGAGTTCTCTGGTGACAAAGAAGATTTGATTTTTTCACAAAACATTTCCCACATTGTAAACATGAAAAAGGTTTCTCCCCTGTGTGAGTTCTCTGATGGCTGTTAAGATGCGTTTTCTGGTTAAAACATTTCCCACATTCCGAACAAGAAAAAGGCTTCTCCCCTGTGTGAGTTCTCTGGTGTCTAAGAAGATTTGATGTATGCACAAAACATATCCCACATTCTGAACATGAGAATGGCTTCTCCCCAGTGTGTATTCTCTGGTGCTTAACCAAATCTGTTTTCTGGATAAAACATTTCCCACATTCTGAACAGGAAAAAGGCTTCTCTCCTGTGTGAATTCTCTGGTGTCTAAGAAGAATTGATTTATGGACAAAACATATTCCACATTCTGAACATGAGAAAGGCTTCTCCCCTGTGTGAGTTCTCTGGTGGCCATAAAGATGCTCTTCCTTTTTAAAACATTTCCCACATTCTGAACATGAGAAATGCCTCTCCCCTGTGTGAGTTCTCTGGTGGCCATATAGATGCTCTCTCTTTTGAAAACATTTCCCACATTCTGAACATGAAAATGGCTTCTCCCCTGTGTGATTGCTCTGATGACTAAGAAAAGATGATTTCTGGTTAAAACATTTCCCACACTTGAAACAAGAAAATCTATTCTCTTCTGTGGGAATTTTTTGATGTTTAAGAAAAGGATTTTCGAGGGAAAAACTATTTTCATATTCTAAAAGTGAAAATGGCTTCTTTGATTTAGGGGCAGATACTTTTTTAATGCTTATTTTGTGACTTTGATTTTCCTTTGTAGTTGGTAATAAATCAGAAGACAGGATCTCTTTCAAAAGATCAAATGATAGGTCTTTGCTGTGAAGGGATGATGATATATCTGGAGTAATGGCATTCTCTTCAATTATATCCAGTGGGATCTCAAGATCATCTGATTTAAACATTGAAGATGTCAGCTGTCCCTCTGATCTCCTGATATAGTCATCTGCTAAGGTTAAAAAAAAAATTATTATTTTTCAATAAAATATCCTTGAATTTGATTTTTTTAACATTTCTATTCAAATTGTTTGTAAAAATGGCAAGTTATGTAAAAATATTGAATTATTCACCAAGACAATGACAGTTCACAGTCTAATAGAAAATCTCATAGGATGAACCAGTAGAGTGCGGTGTTCAACTGTTTGTTCATTCTGCCACCTAAATATTGAATAAAAAGCTACCAAACAATGTTATGTAGGTGAAAATAATACCAATAAAAACTTCTCATCTCACAAAATACAGTCCCTTTTCAGGTCCATCATTTGTCAATGGAAACACAGAAATTTCCACATTACTGGCTGAAAGGTTCTTGAAACGCAACACAACGTCCATAATCCAATCCAGCATTATCCGCTCTCTCAAAGTCAAATCTCCCCCTTGTTTCTGAGCCTTGCAGTGTTCCCAAACCACATTTAGTATCCATGTATTTAGCATTACTATAGTGGGAAGAACCCACTTAATTTACGGTGTGTGTGTCTCCTGGAGCACAATCTGGGCACTATGTGTTGGGTAATAAAGTGGCAGATGTGCTTCAAGAAAAAATATTAGACATTTAAAGAGAACTTTCTATAATAGTGCAGTGCTGAGGTGTCTTAAATTTAGATCTCAGGATTTTGGAAGACGCAATGGAGACCTTTTTTAAAGTGAGGCAAGCTGATCTCACAACAAATCATACAAACTGAAAAACTGTAAACCAGTAGACATAAAATAAAAAAATATGATATATCCCTAACAACAACATATGTAAAAGGGGAGAATGCCAACACTAAACTGGACTTTCACTCATTGATGATGGACCATTGGAGCTACTATGTGTCCTGACCAGAAGAGTAGAGAAAGTATTAGCGCCTCCCCATGTCATGTGAGATTGTGCAGTAATCTGAATTCCTGAAGATTGAAAACAAAATAGAATTTATCACATGGAGTGACTCCATGAAACCAGGGCTTGAGCCATGCCAACACATCTCCTGCAGGTGTGAATAAATGTATATTAGAGCCATCAGCCACGCACAGTTTAAAGATATATCATGACACAGGAGTAATGTTTTTTACTGAGTTTAAAATGATCCTGTTTGAATTTAGTTGGTTTTAGAAGAAATTGAAAAGTCAGGATAAAGGGAAACTCTGTTGTTATTGTACAGAAATTCACACTTGGCCTCACTGAACATTTAACTTTGTCGATCATAAAAGTGAAGTTTGGTCAGAAGACTGGAGAAAAGCAAATGTTGTTCCTATCTTCAAAAAGGGGAAGATGGTGGACCCAGGCAACTATAGGCCGGTGAGTCTGACTTCTATACCAGGAAAGATCTTTGAACAAATTATTAAACAACATGTATGTCAGTACCTGGATAAGAATGAAGTGATTAAACAGAGTCAGCATGGGTTTGTAACTAATAAGTCATGTCAGACTAACTTAATTTCCTTCTATGACGGAATCACTGATTGGGTGGATCAAGGAAATGCTGTAGATATAGTATATCTTGACTTCAGCAAAGCATTTGACAAAGTCTCTCATACAATCCTTATTGAAAAAATGACTAAGTATGGAATGGACAAGGCAACTGTTAGGTGGATTCATAACTGGCTTAGTGATCGGACCCAAAGAGTGGTCGTAAATGGCTGCACATCCAGTTGGAAGAATGTCTCAAGTGGGATACCACAAGGCTCTCTCCTGGGCCCTGTATTGTTCAACATCTTTATCAACGATTTAGATGAAGGAATTGAGGGTAAACTGATTAAATTTGCTGATGACACAAAGCTAGGAGGGATAGCTAATACTAGAGAAGAGAGAGAGAGGATTCAAAAAGATATAAATAAACTGGAGAAGTGGGCAGCAACTAACAATGGTTTTTAACAGGGAGAAATGCAAAGTACTACATCTGGGCAATAAAAATGAAAAAAGCATATACAGAATGGGAGGAATAGGGCTAAGTGACAGCACATGTGAAAAAGACTTGGGTATACTAATAGATCATAGACTGAATATGAGTCAACAGTGTGATGCAGCAGCAAAAAAGGCAAATGCAATTCTAGGATGTATTAACAGAAGCATACAGTCTAGATCACGTGAAGTCATTATTTCCCTCTACTCCTCTTTGGTCAGACCTCATCTGGAATATTGTGTCCAGTTTTGGGCACCACATTTTAAAAAAGACATCAACAAACTGGAGCAAGTTCAGAAAAGAGCGACCAGAATGGTGACCGGTCTGCAAACCCTGTCTTATGAGGAAAGGTTGCAGGATTTGGGAATGTTTAGTTTGCAAAAGAGAAGACTGAGAGGAGACTTAATAGCTGTCTACAAATATCTAAAGGGCTGTCACATTGTAGAAGGATCAACTTTATTCTCATTTGCACAAGGAAAGACTAGAAGCAATGGGATGAAACTGAATGGGAGGAGACACATTAGATATTAGAAAAAACTTTTTGATAGTTAGCGTGATCAATGAGTGGAACAGGCTGCCACGAGAAGTGGTGAGTTCTCCTTCAATGGAAGTCTTCAAACAGAGGCTGGACAGACATCTGACTGGGATGATTTAGCGAATCCTGCTTTGAGCAGGGGGTTGGACCAGATGGCCCAGGAGGTCCCTTCCAACTCTACGATTCTATGACTGGACCTGGTCTTGTAGGGACCATATGAGACATTCAGCAGCACAGAAGGGAGAGAAGGTAGATTCACCCAATAAGATATCAGGGATCTAGAAAGCAAACAGCATCATTACCATACACTTTCTCTTAGAGGTCCATCTTAATATTTTTCTTCAATTAATTTTCTAACTTATCAGCATAGTCTACAAACGCTGTCATTTGGCTTTGTAGTTTACAGATCTGGGCAAGTAGCGTATCCTAATCACAGTGGGTAGGTGGATCCTCAAGTTTGTAAGTTCTACATTAAAAGGGATAGAGAATGCTTTTGTCTAAAGGCAAAATGGTGATCTCATGACTGTGATATGATCGGACTCACCACAGATAAAGCAGCCACATCTGGTGAAAGAGAAGAATCTGTGACTTCTCTGCATTTAGTGGATACTACTCACCTGGGTAGTCATATGTAGGAATCTCCTCTTTACACCGCTCATCATCCCTCACATAAATCTCTGTAGTATTAATATGGGTCAGATCTTCACCCTGAAACAAATATTGTAAAAGTCACAGACAGACGGAGAAGTCACATCTATGATCAGCTCTAATCCTGCCATCTCCACCGTTCTCATTAAACAAGTATAAAACATATAATACTGGTGGATAAAACAAGACTGAGCACAAGACCTTCACAGCCGTCTACACATCATAGGGGAGATCTCATGACACCTTCTCTCCATCTACCTGATGATCCTGAGGAACACTGGGATCTTCTTGTTTACAGTCCTGTGGAAGAAGAGGACGGGGACATCTCTCTGGTGTTGTCCTCTTACTGGATAGATCTGGAGGAAACACATACAGAGACTGAATTCATTCTTTACATACAGATAATTATAGGCCGTGTGTATTTAGTCCTGTCTATTACCTGGTGATGTGAGGGGCTGGGGAACCTCCATCATGACGTCCTTGTACAGATCTTTGTGTCCTTCTAAATACTCCCACTCCTCCATGGAGAAATAGACAGCAACATCCTGACACCTTATAGGAACCTGACACATACAATGATACCGTCATCCCCCCGATCCCTTCATAGCGTTACTGTATAATGTCTCAGCATTCCCAGCAGTGTCACCTCTCCAGTCAGCAGCTCAATCATCTTGTAGAGGAGTTTTAGGATCTTCTGGTCATTGATGTCTTCATGTATCAGGGGGTGAGGTGGAGGCCCCGTGATTGGGCTCAGGGGTCTTCCCCATCCCTCAGACACAGGGTCCTGACAGCGCTCACTATTGGTCTTCTTCACCACTGTGTAATCCTGGTTATGGAGAGACACATTAATAAATCTGACTACAGACATTTCCAGAGTCCTCACCTCTCCAGTTCTGTCCATCTGTTATTCCCATAGATAAGAATGATGTAATGTGACGTCATCAGAATCTCTCACCTCTCCAGTAAGCCGGAAGAGGATCTCTAGGGTGAGGTGTAATATCCTCTCCGACATCTTGTCTCTGTCCATATCTATCCTTGATGGCAGGATCTGATATTGTAGAGACCTGAATGAGAAGATGAGCCGATGTAACATTATAAAAATCTTGTGTAATAATACAATTACTGGAGATAATAAGGGAAACATCAGGAGAAAGCACGTGTAGATGTTCTATTCTCTAGTCTTGTATGGACTGGAACATAAGTGGAATTTCTGACTAAGACATCTCCTCCACGCTCCTAATCACTGGCTATGTTACTCTCTGCTACAGCAACTGATTAGCTGTAGGAATCCCAAGACTGAGCAGGAAATACAGAGACTGGCTGGGATCCAAGCAGCAATGGTATTTTTATCATTTTACAATATTTAGTTTTCTTCTTTACATCTACTAATAAAACCTATATATTTAGGCCACAGACAACAAGCAGTTTCTCCCTCGGAGTCGGCAGCTGAATACGTTCCTCATAGACTCATCTTCCATAACGCTAATTCTCGTCTCATTACCGACACTGGAATCGGCATTAGCAATACTGCAGGAGATATTCATTACACGGGACAGGAGAAATAACTACTTCATGGTGAGGACGACATCTTCATCTTCTACTACGGCTCTAGAAACATATTTGACTACATCAAAACATTCTTCATTGACTGCATCATTTTTTACCATTTTGCCTTAGGCTTCCATATGTTACATGAACCCCCCCCTTCCCAATAAAAAAAAACAGGTGTTCAAATGTTACAAAATAAAATTTGAGATGGCGGTATCTATGGGAACATTATACAGTATGTGGGAACCAAGAAAGGGGCACCGTACTACATCAAGAATGGTGATAAGTGAGAATTTATTATCTCGTGGTTTGGGTGGTAACATTTTTTGTGTGGTATCTTGTATAATTATAATGTCTATGGAGAATAGTGGTACTGGGGGAACTTTATACTGTGTGCAGGGGGGATGTTTCTTTGGTTCCCGTCGTTCATAGTTGGGTCGTTTCTATCTATCAGCAGAAAAGGAACAAAACCATTGTAATTCTTATATGGAGACAACACAAAACCCCCTAAATATAACATTTTATACCAACCCCACAATCTGTGACTCTTCAGGGTAAATCGCTCTCTCACCATTGGATTAGAGCTGATACTATGAGGCTAAAGTGACTAAACAGACTTTCTGTCCCCTCCATAAAGGGGCACTTTCCCGTGTTTGTCAGAACTGTCCGAGGATTATTAGAGGTGAGAGTTTCCCCCAATTAGAAGGGACACCTGTGGATATTGGGGTCTTTACTTGCTACAGTCTTGGTGGCATTTACTCGGCAAAATGCTGGAATCACTTTCTCCCAAAGGAATAAATCGCGTCTGTAACTTCAATGTCTTTCTATGAAGCTTCTTCTCTGAACTTTCTTCCTCTGTTTTCTGCCGTATTTTTATTTCTCTCGGGAATCAGGAATGTATTAATTCCTATAGAAACTGCGGAGAAAGAATCTTTTCTAATTCTGTGTTTCCTGGATTCTTCTTGTGGGAATTGGCTGCGATATCCCTGTGCAATAGATTTCTAGTATTAATGCGCCAGGAATGGGGAATCTACACGTGTGATTGGATCCATCTGAATATTCCATGTTTTGTTCCCATCTGTGTATTATCGTCTTGTGTCTTTTTCCTTCTCCCTAATATTATACTCTGTTCCGCACAGGGCGTCTTGCTAAAGCCAAGGAACGGTCTTGGCTCAAACAAGCAAATCCGGTTTCCAATGATGAAGAACCAACAACAAATGTATAAGTGTAAAGCATCCCAAGACTAAATGAAGTTCAAAGTGTATGGGGGGGAATTGGTGAGTTACAAGTACCAGTCTATCCGCATCTGCTGTCCATATAGACTTATTTTGTAAAGTGTGTATTGTTCTTGTAATGTTCTTGATCTTTGTTCTGCTGCTGTAATACTGTAATTTCCTCCGGGATCAATAAAGTTTATCTAATCTAATCTAATCTAATCTAACTGGCGGCTCTGGGGCTCAGAGTATGAAGAATTTTAAGAGTTTTGAAAAAAATCTACTTTTTAAATGAATCAAAACCTGGTGGAACAAAGCTTTCCTGGAAAATGATCTTCCCAAACAATAAATCCCGAGAGGATTGTGGATACGTGTGAGACCTTCTTCTCTTACTGAAGACCAGGAGTTCATCAATAACTGGGAAAGTATTTCCAATAACAGCTCAAAGAAATTTATGGAGCTTCACACTGAGTTTAATAGCAAGACCCTATTAAATATTGAACACCAACTGGATGAAAGTTTTGGCTCCCCTGGTCAAAATCATTGCTAATGTGAACAGCTAAGCAAGTCAAAGATGAAATGTTCTCTAAAAGGCCTATTGTACATATCCTTTGTATCTTAGGCAAAAAAAATATATATATACAGTGGGGGAAAAAAGTATTTATTTAGTCAGTCAGCAATAGTGCAAGTTCCACCACTTAAAAAGATGAGAGGCGTCTGTAATTTACATCATAGGTAGACCTCAACTATGGGAGACAAACTGAGAAAAAAAAATCCAGAAAATCACATTGTCTGTTTTTTTTTCATTTTATTTGCATATTATGGTGGAAAATAAGTATTTGGTCAGAAACAAGCAATCAAGATTTCTGGCTCTCACAGACCTGTAACTTCTTCTTTAAGAGTCTCCTCTTTCCTCCACTCATTACCTGTAGTAATGGCACCTGTTTAAACTTGTTATCAGTATAAAAAGACACCTGTGCACACCCTCAAACAGTCTGACTCCAAACTCCACTATGGTGAAGACCAAAGAGCTGTCAAAGGACACCAGAAACAAAATTGTAGCCCTGCACCAGGCTGGGAAGACTGAATCTGCAATAGCCAACCAGCTTGGAGTGAAGAAATCAACTGTGGGAGCAATAATTAGAAAATGGAAGACATACAAGACCACTGATAATCTCCCTCGATCTGGTGCTCCACGCAAAATCCCACCCCGTGGGGTCAGAATGATCACAAGAACGGTGAGCAAAAATCCCAGAACCACGCGGGGGGACCTAGTGAATGAACTGCAGAGAGCTGGGACCAATGTAACAAGGCCTACCATAAGTAACACACTACGCCACCATGGACTCAGATCCTGCAGTGCCAGACGTGTCCCACTGCTTAAGCCTGTACATGTCCGGGCCCGTCTGAAGTTTGCTAGAGAGCATTTGGATGATCCAGAGGAGTTTTGGGAGAATGTCCTATGGTCTGATGAAACCAAACTGGAACTGTTTGGTAGAAACACAACTTGTCGTGTTTGGAGGAAAAAGAATACTGAGTTGCATCCATCAAACACCATACCTACTGTAAAGCATGGTGGTGGAAACATCATGCTTTGGGGCTGTTTCTCTGCAAAGGGGCCAGGACGACTGATCCGGGTACATGAAAGAATGAATGGGGCCATGTATCGTGAGATTTTGAGTGCAAACCTCCTTCCATCAGCAAGGGCATTGAAGATGAAACGTGGCTGGGTCTTTCAACATGACAATGATCCAAAGCACACCACCAGGGCAACGAAGGAGTGGCTTCGTAAGAAGCATTTCAAGGTCCTGGAGTGGCCTAGCCAGTCTCCAGATCTCAACCCTATAGAAAACCTTTGGAGGGAGTTGAAAGTCCGTGTTGCCAAGCGAAAAGCCAAAAACATCACTGCTCTAGAGGAGATCTGCATGGAGGAATGGGCCAACATACCAACAACAGTGTGTGGCAACCTTGTGAAGACTTACAGAAAACGTTTGACCTCTGTCATTGCCAACAAAGGATATATCACAAAGTATTGAGATGAAATTTTGTTTCTGACCAAATACTTATTTTCCACCATAATATGCAAATAAAATGAAAAAAAAAAAACAGACAATGTGATTTTCTGGATTTTTTTTTCTGTTTGTCTCCCATAGTTGAGGTCTACCTATGATGTAAATTACAGACGCCTCTCATCTTTTTAAGTGGTGGAACTTGCACTATTGCTGACTGACTAAATACTTTTTTTCCCCACTGTATATATTGGCATTTTTTATATTTTAAAAATTACTAAAAAGAAAATGGAACAATGCCAAACTTTAGGCACCCTTGGAGCTTTGTGCGCTCAGATAAGTTAGATGAAGGTTTCAGACCTTAATTAGTCTGTTAGGGTTCTAGATTGTTCCCTATCATCATTAGGAAAGGCCTGGTGATGCCAATATACCAGCAGGGCCGGCGTTATGGGCAGGCAGACCAGGCAGCTGCCTAGGGCCCCCGCTCCTCCAGGGGCCCCCAGCCAGCGGCACATCACACAGCCACTATGGGGCCCCTGTGAGGCAGGAGGGCCCGCCTGCCCCCAGCGCCGACTCCCGCCGCCGCACTGAAGGAGGCAGTGATGGGGGAGAGAGCGGCAGCTGACGCTCCCTCTCCCATCATTCCCCGCTCTGCCTCTGACACAGCGGGGGCGCAATGACGTCATCGCGCTCTCACTGTGTGCAGGAGGAGACAGGAGCACGGAGCAGCCAGCAGCGCGGGCATGGGGAGAAGGTGAGGAGTGTTGTTTTTTTTTTTTGTTGTTTTTTTTTTTTTTTAAATCAGTGCGAGTACTAGACTGTGGGGCCACTTTGGGGGGACTATATACCATGCTGGGCTGTATTATACCATGCTGGGGGGGCTATATACCATGCTGGGCTGTATTATACCAGGCTGGGGGGGGCTATATACAATGCTGGGCTGTATTATACCGTGCTGGGGGCTATATACCATGCTGGGCTGTATTATACCATTCGGGGGGGGGCTATATACCATGCTGGGCTGTATTATACCGTGCTGGGCTGTATTATACCATTCTGGGGGGGGGCTATATACCATGCTGGGCTGTATTATACCGTGCTGGGCTGTATTATACCATTCTGGGGGGGGCTATATACCATGCTGGGCTGTATTACACCATTCTGGGGGGACTATATACCATGCTCGGCTGTATCATACCATGCTGGGGGGGGCTATATACCATGCTGGGCTGTATTACACCATTTATGGGGGGACTATATACCATGCTCGGCTGTATCATACCATGCTCGGCTGTGTTATACCATGCTGGGGGGGGCTATATACCATACTGGGCTGTATTATACCAGGCTGGGGGGGCTATATACAATGCTGGGCTATATTATACCATGCTGGGCTGTATTATACCATGCTGGGGGGCTATATACCATGCAGGGCTGTATTATACCATTCTGGGGGGGCTATATACCATGCAGGGCTGTATTATACTATGCTGGGGGGGCTATATACCATGCTGGGCGGTATTATACCGTCCTGGGCTGTATTATACCATTTTGGAGGGGCTATATACCATGCTGGGCTGTATTATACCATTCTGTGGGGGGATATATACCATGCTAGGCTGTATTATACCATGCTGGCCTGTATTACACCATTCTGGGGGGTGCTATATACCGTGCTGGGCTGTATCATACCGTGCTGGGGGGCTATATGCCATGCCGGGCTGTATTATACCGTGCTGGGCTGTATCATACCGTGCTGAGGGGCTATATACCATGCTGGGCTGTATTATACCATTTTGGGGGGGCTATATACCTTGCTGGGCTGTATTATACCATGCTGGGCTGTATAATACCATTCTGGGGGGGCTATATACCATGCTGGGCTGTATTATACCATTTTGGGGGGCTATATACCATGCAGGGCTGTATTATACCATACTGGGCTGTATTATTCCATTCTGGGGTGCTATATACCATGCTGGGCTGTATTATACCATTCTGGGGGGGGGGCTATATACCATGATGGGCTGTATTATACCATTCTGGGGGGGCTATATACCATGCTGGGCTGTATTATACCATTCTGGGGGGGCTATATACCACGCTGGGCTGTATTATACCATTCTGGAGGGGGGGCTATATACTATGCTGGCCTGTATTACACCATTCTGGGGGGGCTATATACAGTACCATGCTGGGCTGTATTATACCATACTGGGCTGCATTATTCCATTCTGGGGTGCTATATATCATGCTGGGCTGTATTATACCATGCTGGACTGTATTATACCATGCTGGCCTGTATTACACCATTCCGGGGAGGGGGCTATATATAGTACCATACTGGGCTGTATTATTCCATTCTGGGGTGCTATATACCATGCTGGGCTGTATTATACCATGCTGGGCTGTATTATACCATGCTGGGCTGTATTATACCATGCTGGGCTGTATTATACCATGCTGGGCTGTATTATACCATGCTGGGCTGTATTATACCATGCTGGGCTGTATTATACCATGCTGGGCGGGCTATATTATACAATGCTGGGCTGTATTATACAGTCCAGCATGGTATACAGCCTGTATACCATGGTGGGCTGTATACCATGGTGGGCTGGGCTGTATACTATGCGGTGTGTTATATACCATGTAGGGTACATTTTACACTATATTCTATAGGGGGAGGCTGTGTTAAATAATATGAAGGGCTACATTATATTCTATGGGGAGGTGGGCTGTATTATATTCTATGGGGGACGCTGTATTATAGTTATTATATGAGGAGGGCTACATTGTATTCTATGGAGGGGCTACATTATACTATATAAGGGGCTTCATTATATCCCATGAGGGGGTTGCCATATATTCTATGGAGGGGCTGCATTATACTATATGGGGGGTGGGACTGCATTATATACTATAGGGAGTTACATTATATTCTGTGGAGTGGCTGCATTATATTCTATGGGGGTTACATTATATTGTATGGCGGGGCTGCATTATACTCTGTGGGGTGGCTGCATTATACTATATGTGGGCTGCATTATGCTGTATCGAGGACTATGGGGAATACATTATATGAAGAACTATGGGGTGCATTATGCTATGGGAAGTGATTTGTACTACATGGGTGACTATGGCGGTGCATTATACTATATGGAGTGTATTATACGGAGGACTGAGCAGTGTATTTTAATATATGGAGGGCTATGAGGAGTGTAGTATACTATATGGAGGACTGAGCAGTGTATTTTAATATATGGAGAGCTATAAGGAGTGTATTATACTATATGGAGGACTTTGGGGCAGATTATATTATATGGAGGACTATGGGGTGTAAACTGTAGATGTCCTGCTGATAACATGATACTGTATGGTGATCTGTTAGGGTGGTTTCACATTAACGTTGCAGGCCGCTAAGCCCCCCGCTCTCTGCCGCACCTCCTTCGGTAGCTCCGCCTACGGGCGCATGACGCTTTAGCACTGGGGACGCACACGGCCGCCGCTAAGCCCCGCCACCTGCCGCGCCTCCTCTGGTAGCTCCGCCTATGTGCGCATTACGCTGCATGCGTCCTGCATCCCCTATCTTTAGCACTGGGGACGCAGGCTGTGCGCAGGTATGTGTTTGGCCGTGCATGCGTCCTTTTGACGGTGCGCCGAGCGCACCAAATTGCAACAGGTTGAGTTTGGCGCTGGTCGGCGCACCGTCAAAAGGACGCATGCGCCGCCAAACGCATATCTGCGCACGGCCTGCGTCCCCAGTGCTAAAGATAGGGGACGCAGGACGCATGCAGCGTCATGCGCCCGTAGGCGGAGCTACCGGAGGAGGCGCGGCAGGTGGCGGGGCTTAGCGGCGGCCGTGTGCAGGCCGATGCTGCGGCCTGAAACGCTAATGTGAAACCACCCTTAGGGTGTGTGCACACGTTGCGGATTAGTCTGCGGCTTTTTCTGCAGAGAATCCATATCTCTTGGCAGAAACTGCAGGGTAAAACACATGCATTTTTTCTGCGGATTCCTAGCATGTGTACAGCGGATTTGATGCAGGTTCTAGTGCGGTTTGGCAGTGTGAATGAGAGAGAGAGAGAGAGATTGATTTGTATGTCCCGGAACATACACTGCAGCTGCGGTCCCGCAAAAAAGACGTAACATGCTGCGGAAAATAAACCGCAGCAAATCGGCGCGGAATTTTCCGCAGCATGTGCACGGCGGATTTGGTTTTCCATAGGTTTACATTGTACTGTAAACTGCATGGAAACTGCGGCGTAACCGCAGCAAAAAACGCAACGTGTGCACACACCCTTAGTGATCGTTCTGTTCCCATCATTCTTTCTCAGATGGTGGAAAGCGGCCGGGAAACAAGCATTGAACAACTTCAATTTTGACGATCATTTAGCGGCCCGAACTCAGTGCATGTAAATACAATCGAAATGCTTCTGTGTGATGTGCAGTATGTTAGCATTTGGGGCCCCATTTTAAACTTTGCCTAGGGCCCCACTTTGCCTAAAACCGGCCCTGTATACCAGCTTAATAAAAACCCAGCTTCCTCTAACCTTGTACCAAAAAACAGCAGCCATGGGTTCTAAGCAGCTGTATAGCACTCTGAAAATGAAAATTGTGGAGGCCCACAAAGCAGGAGAAGGTTATAAGATAGCAAAGCATTTTCTTGAAGTTGCCCTTTCCTCAGTTTGAAATGTAATTAAGAAATAGCAGTTACCAGAAAGTCAAGATAAGGTCTGGAAGACCAAGCAATATATTTCTAATATTTATGTGCCAGTAATGGGGAATCTCCAGCACCTACCTCCACCGGCAGAGCCACACTCCACATAGAGAATAATGGAGCCTCCGGCACCGACCTCCACCCGCAGAGCCGCACTCCACATAGAGAATGGAGCCTCCAGCACCGACCTCCACCCGCAGAGCCGCACTCCACATATATGGCTGCTCTGTGCGCACAGGACCTGTGATGAGGTCACAGGAAGGGTGGAGTCAGGGGTCACATGATCAGGGTCTCAGTGTATACAGGACTCTGCTGTGCTGGTTGTCATGGTGCTGGATGAGGGGAAGTTTATGTGTGGGGTCAGGAGGGGTTTACAGGGTAGATGTAGCAGAGCCGTGTGTGTACGAGGTGTACGGAGCGGAACCGTGTGTACGAGGTGTACAGAGTGTAGCCATGTGTGTACAAGGTGTACAGAGTGGAGTCGCGTGTGTAAGGTGTACGGAGCGGAGCCGTGTGTGTACAAGGTGTACAGAGCGAAGCTGTGTGTGTACGAGGTGTACAAAGCAGAGCCATGTGTGTACAGGGTGTACAGTGTGGAGCCGTGTGTGTACGAGGTGTACAGTGTGGAGTCGTGTGTGTACGAGGTGTACAGTGTGGAGTCGTGTGTGTGCGGGGTGGAGCCGTGTGTGTGCAAGATGTTCGGAGCAGTGTGTGTACGAGGTGTACAGAGCAGAGTCGCCTGTGTACCAGGTGTACGGAGAGGAGCCGTGCATACATAAGGTGTATTGAGCAGAGCCATGTGTGTGTATGGAGCTGTGTGTACGAAGCAGTGTGTGCACGTAGCGGAGCTGCGTGTTGATGGAGGGTAGCCCTGTGGAGCTGTGTGTGACGTGTGCAGAGCAGGCCACGTGTGTTCGGAGGGGAACCGTTTGTGTACGACATGGAAGGAGCGAAGCCTTATGTGTGCGACGTGTACAGAGTGAAGCCATGTGTGTATGACTAGTGATGAGCGAACGTGCTCACCACTACTCGTTACTCGCCCGAGTATCACGGTACTCGGTGTACTCGGCGAGCACCAAGCATTTCCGGGATTACTCGGTGTTAACTCAGGTCTCCACCCAGCATTTTTGCGGGCTTTAGAAACCCAAACAAGCTGCAGGGATTGTCTGCCAGGCCATGAAACGCCGCAGCCATCCTTGTTGTGGTCGTTCAGTGATTGGCTGGCCGCAAAGCATCATCAGGGGTATAAGAGACCGGACGCTGCCCTGCTCGGCACATTCAGCTTCAGATTAAGATAGTGTAGAGAGAGCAGCTGCCTTGATAGGGTCACAATTGGAGATTTATTACTTAGTGTGGGGTCTACCATCCTAAATGCTCACATCCAGCTAAACCAACAGTCCTTCTAAGGAGTAATTGCGGAGTATATAGGTTCCAGTGTTAGGCAGGCAGGGTAGTGTACGTCTCTCTACACATCAGTGCAAGGCCTGCAGGCGCTGTATGTGTGTATACAGATCATTGCATACATCAAGAGGGTCCATTCCCTTCCTGTGTTCTGGTGCTGCTGCTGCTACCTGTGGGATATATTAACCGTATATAGCTAGTCCCAGGTGTAATTGGAATACAGGCCACACATTTTTTGGTATGGTATCTCCGTTGCAGCTCATATCTGTGCGTGCTCAAAGTTTGGCCAGTTTACGGCTGCTTTTTTTTTCTGGGGTGTCACTGGACTTAGATACAGCAGAATTTACCCCCCCCCCAAAAAAAAAAAAATTGTCTTAGTGGTATCTCAAAGTTTGGCCAGCTTATGGCTGATTTCTTTTTTTGGTCCTGGGTGTGACAGGACTTAGGTTCAGCAGTATTTAGCCAAAAAATTCTAAACATACAGGCCACACATTTTTCGGTGTGGTATCTGCATGTCAGCTCATATCTGTGTGTGCTCAAAGTTTTGCCAGTTTACGGCGGTTTTCTTTTTTTGTCCTGTGTGAAACTTTACTTATATACAGCACTATGTTGCATTATTTTAACAAACAGGCCACAGTTTACAGTGGGGTCTATCTGTGACAAGCGTCATACATCCGTGTGCCAAAAATTGAGGCATTTTAGGCCTAACTTCCCTTTTTTGGGCAGTCTGTCATTCTCGTTATATCCAGCAGTCTGTTTTATGCAAAAAATAGTCTGTTATCTCAGGCTGAGGCCTGGTGTATCTGTGGTGTAAAAATCTTTGTTTTGCAGGCATACTTATCACATATAATTTTTCTCCAAATAAATCCATTTGTACTGAGCTTTTCAAATATTTCAGTAGTCCATTTAAAATGGGCAAGGCAAGAGACGGGGAAGTGGACATGATGCTGATGGGGCATGCAGTGGATGAGGCTGTGGCCAAGCTGAAAGTGGGCCACAGCAAAGATCCACATCTTCGCGCTTGACCTTCCTGTCCCAGTCTCTAGGGGACCGCACCACACCACTACTAAAGCCAGAGCAGTGTGAAATGGTTGTTGGTTGGATAGCGGTTAATGCTTCCAGTCACTTAGCCACTACCACCATGTCTTCCACACGGTCAAGTCAGAGTAGCCGTGAGTGTGGACCGGATATTACTCACCCTGATCATCCTTCCTCCCACCATGCCGAGTGCCCTGAGACAACTGATCCCACACTCGGACACTCTGAAGAACTATTCAGTTTTCCATTTGGAGTTTGGTTCCTCTCGCCCCCTCCACTTGAAGAGGGGCAAGATAATATTCCATGTAGCGATGCACAAATCTTTGAGCAGCCACGGTCACAAGAGGTGGACGATGATGAGACACTATTGCCGGAAAGTCAGGAGGAGGAGCAGGGTGCGGATGTAGAAGACGAGATGGTGGATGACATAGTGACTGACCCAACCTGGCAGGAGGACATGAAGAGCGAGGACAGCAGCACACATGGGGAAGGAGGCATATCACCCCAACAGGCAGGAAGAAGCAGTGGGGTGGTCGCAGACAGAAGGCGTGCATCCATTCCCCATAACACCAACAGGACGGAAGTTGCCATTCCAACTGTTAGATCTTCCCAAGTCTAGTGTCACGCCGCCGCCGCCGGCCTCACCGCCGCTCCCCAGCACACTTACCCATCGTCCCTGCGCGCTCCCCGACAGGCGTGCGCCCCCGCTCTGCTTCCTGCTCCCCGACGGGCGCGCGCTCACACTGTGTTTAGGAGCGCATGCGCACTCCGTCCTTCCTGTCACTCTGCCCTGTCCTGACCCGGATGTCCCTGGCACATTCCCCATATCAGGCCGCCTCTTCCGCCTGACGGTGCCTGATTGTCATTTGTGCCTAACAAGTGATTCTGGCCCCACGTCCCGCTGCGCTTGTCCCTGCCTGCAGCTTCTGCTCCCCGTGCCTATAGCTTATCCTCTTTCTCCGCTCTCCTCCTTCCTAGTGCCTGGCTGTCCGTGGTTCCGTCCTGTCTGGTTCTGGTGTCCTCCAGGTCATGCCTCGACCCTGCTGCCTTGTCCGTGTATCTAGTCCTGCCCGCCATCCGTGTTCCTGTCCTGGTGGTCCTCCGCCAGCCTCTCCGGTCTCCCGCTATGACTCCTGAGTCCTTCCCCTGCGTACCAGCTGCCGTGGTGATAGTCTCCCGTGGGTCTGCCCCTAACGCTCCTTGTATAGGGGGTGGTCCACCTGGTCAGCTCGCCCGTGGGAGGTTCATTGCCACGGTCCAGCGGGTCCACTCCAGGAGTACCTCCAAAAGTCTCACATCTAGTTATTTTTTAAAGACCCTGCCGATAACCCCAAACAGGCCATTTGCAGCACTTGCCATGCCCGCATCAGCAGGGTAGCAAAACTACCAGCCTGACCACCACCAGCATGATTAGGCACATGGCAGCAAAGCACCCCACTTTGTGGGCCAAACTCCAGGCTCCAGGAACACTCTTCAGGTGGCACTACTGCTTCTTCCACTGTTTTGCGTACAAGCCAATCCCCAGTTCACCGTGCCTGTGAAGAAGCCTCTGGCCCTGCACCTGTTGTAGCCCACAGTCAACCAGCACCATCATCAGACCCATCCACGTCCTTGTCCCAGCCCAGCCTTCAGTTGTCTATACTCCAGTCATTTGAACGCAAGCAGAAATATCCAGTCAATGCCCCACAGGCCACAGTACTTGATTCGCACATTTCTCATCTGCTTGTGCTCAAAATGTTGCCTTTTAGGCTCGCTGAGACGGAAGATTTCCACAACCTGATGGTGGCGGCCGTCCCAAGGTACTCGGTCTCCAGTTGCCACTGTTTCTCTCTGTTTCTCTCATTGTGCTGTACCGACATTACACCAGCATGTGTCCTACAACATTACCCATGCCCTCAACAATGCTGTTACTGGGAAAGTCCACCTACTCACGGACATGTGGACAAGTTCTTGTGGGCAGGAATGTGGGCAGGCACGGTACATCTCACTGACGGCACACTGGGTTAACATAGTGGAAGCCGGGACCCAGTCAGACCTTGGGATGGAACACATCCTCCCCACGCCGAGGATTGCGGGCCCTACATCAATCAGGGATGCCCCCAAAGTCTACAGCTCCTGCACCTCTTCAGCCTCCATCTCTGAAATGAACACATCAGTCAGAAGCTGGACCACTGCAGCACTGCCTCAGCCAAGCGGCAACAGGCTGTGCTGAAGCTAATCTGCATAGGTGACAAACCATACAATGCAGAAGAGTTGTGGACAGCACTGAAAGAGCAGTCAGATATTTGGATGACACCGCTGAACCTACAGCCAGGCATGGTCATGTGTGACAATGGCCGGAACCTGGTGGCGGATCTGAGGCAAGGTGAGCTCACACACGTATCTTGCCTGGCCCATGTGCTTAACTTCGTGGTTCAACGCTTTCTCAAAAGCTACCCAGAGCTGCCAGGTCTGCTAGTGAAAGTACGCCGTCTGCCTATTTTAGAAAGTCAGCTACAGCTTCAGCCACCCTTGCCGTACTTCAGCAGCGTTTGCAGCTTCCGGCTCACCGACTGGTGTGTGATGTCCCCATGCATTGGAACTCTATACTGCATATGTTGGAAAGGATTTGTGAGCAGAAGAGGGCAGTTGTTGACTACCAGCATCAACAAGGCTGTTGATATTCAGTTCAGACTCCAGACATAAGACCTCAGGAGTGGACATGGATGTCAGACATAAGTACCATCCTACAGAACTTTGAGGACTGCACCAAGATGGTAAGCGGCGATGACACCATAATTAGCATCACCATCCCGCTTCTCAGCATTCTGAAAACCTCTCTGCTCACAATTAAAGATGATGCATTGCAGGCAGAGCACCAGGACATGGAGCAAGGAAACATACAGGGTGTTTACACTTAGCTCAGCTGCAAGTCATCGCAACGTAGATTGGTAGACAATGAGGAGGAGGAGGAAGAACAGGAACTACTTTCATGCACTATACATGGTACTACAAGCACAGCTGTCATACCGTCTGTTCAGCGGGGATGGCCTGAGGACAGGGAGGAAGAGGAGGACAGCATGGTTAGTTGTCCTGTTGGTGAGGACACAGAAGTCTCCAGACGAACCTATGCAAGTAGGAGGAGCTAGTTTGAATTCGGAGCTGCCTACGGTTCGGGGAGTGGTGTCGGCATGTTTGTACTGTGGGCAGACTGGTCATGGCCTGAAAGCTTGCCTATTGCACACGAAATTATCTGTGCCATCTGAGGAGCCGCATTCCCCTGGTCGCTTGGAGGGAGGTGACCAGGGAGTATACATTTCCTCCATTTTGCCCTCCCAAGGTACCATGTCAGCAGAGGTCTTGGCTGGCGGCGTACCGGAGGTGATACCGGTGCTTGTGGACAGCGAAGCAGGAGTCAGTCTGGTGGATGCTCGCTTTGTCCAGACTCATGGTCTGAGGTGTAGGACGCTAGCCCAACCAATTAGCATCCAGGCCATAAACTCGGTTCCACTGAGCCAGGGGAGCTTGACCCAAGTCGTAGAGAAGATCCATCTACATATAGGACATCATGAGGAGTCCTTGTCGTGCTACGTCTTGGAGGGAATGCCAGTACCTATTGTTTTAGGCCTCCCTTGGCTGAAAAGACACAACCCGGTAATAGATTGTCGGGTGAGGGAAGTGGTCAGCTGGGGGCAGTCGTGTGAGGGCTGCTGCCTAGGAACTACTGTCTCTGCCGTCTCTCCTCAACGGACCCCTTCCTCGCCGGTGAGAGCAGCAGATGTGCTGCAGGAGAGTAGGGGCAAGTCTCAACCCTCGCCATTGGCCAACCCTGGGAGGCGTAGACCTCGTGGTGGAAGGGGTTGGAGGGTGGTGTACCCCTTGGTGAAGTGCGGGGGTGTGAGTGTGGTGACACAGGGGGACGCCTCTGTTGTCAATCCCAGAAAGAGTTCTCCAAATGGTGACAAATGAACAAGTGGCAATAAACGTTCAGGTCTGGACCTGTGTGTGAACAAGCATGTATAGGTGGCCACCAAAAAACATCCAGTGGAAGTGTGTTGTGGAGTATTACCAGCTCATACCAAACATACACATACACCACTCATTCCCCAGGTCAGCGCTTCGGAGATGTGTGGTGCCTCCAGAATATACGTTGCCAATTCCAGCGGGCTCGTTTCTCATCAACGTGACATGCAGGTAGTTGCTGGGGTGAACTCAGGGTCTGGGCGTCTCTGCTGTGGGTGGTTCCCTGATGAGGAGTGGTTTTGAGGGTCCAGAGGCCCCTCATTAAGGGGAGGGTACTGTCAAGATCCATGCTGGATCAGGACTGATATAAGGCACAGATAACCTTTTTTATTTCTTAAGCTGTGCTTAAGTTTGGTTTTTGCCCCCGATGGCCATTAGGATTATTGCACTGTGGTGTCTTTTGTTCTAAATTTGCACCCGGTGGTGGTGAGCGTCATTGCACTCTGGTTTCTTTAGTTAAGTGCACATGATTATAATGCAGGTGTGAGTGCTCTGGATCTGCTATAAAAGAGTCACAGGTGTTGCAATCAGTATTGGTGATAGTGTTCATTTCAACCATCCTTGGTGGAAGGAGCTGGAGAGCGTTCCTTGCAGCACTGTCTTAGCCAAGGTGTGGAAGGAGTCATAGGGGATTTCCTTGTAGCTCTGACAGAGCTTGGTGGCAGCGATTCAGGAGGAGAGCTCCATTCTGGTGGTGGACTCTTGCCAGGAGCAAGTACAACAGAGTATAGCTAAGTGGTGTTTCCCTGTTTGTGTTTTTCCTTAGTGTGTATTAGTACAGCGGTGGGGCCAGTGCCTGCGCCACCCAGCTCCCTAGCAAGGGATAGGTGTAGAATGTGCTAGGGCGACAGGTTCCTGATCGGCGCCCAGTGCGGAACCGGCATAGGGATCATTAGGAGCGTTAGGGACACTGATTCAGGGGAGTGCAGGAGGTCTCCACGTCCTCTTTCCCTATCACAGGGCCCACCATTGTAACTGTTTCCCCTTTCCCCGTGTCTTGTTGTTGTAGTACCGGCCGGCTGGCCGTGTCACACAGGACAGTATCACGTGCCGCGTCTTGTAGTTTCAGTCACCGGCCTTCGTGACACCCGTTTGTAGATGATCTTATACTTGAATTTGGCCATCCGAGCCACCTACCGCTGCTCTAGGGCCCCCAGTTTGGCATTCTCCAAATGGGCTAACGGGTTGTTATCAGTCCGCACTACTACTTCAGAGCCCACCAGGTACTTTGCGAATCGCTCCGTCATTGCCCACACTACCGCGAGGAGCTCGAGCTTAAAGGAGCTGTAATTGTCCAGGTTATGTTCTGAGTCGTGCAGCGACCGGCTACCGTAGGCGATCACTTTCTCCCGGCCATCCTGCACCTGTGACAACACAGCTCATAGTCCCTGGAGGCTCCCGTCTGTATGCAGGATGAACGGTTGCGAGAAATCCGCATACGCCAATACCGGGGCGTCCGAGAGAGCAGCTTTGAGATCTTGAAACGCATCCTCTTGTGGTTGCTGCCACTGGATCTTCCATCCATTCGCCCCGGCGGGAGCCCCCTTCAGGAGGTTATGCAGGGCTCGAGCTCGGCATGCAAAATTCTTCACGAATAGATGGTAGTAGCCGGCCAACCCCAAGAAGGCCCGCACGTCCTTTACTGTTTCGGGGGTAGGCCACCCCTGGATGGCAGCGACCTTTTCCAGTGATGGTCGGACACCCTCTGCCGAGACGGTGTGCCCCAAGTATTCGATCTGGATGCGGAACAGGTGGCATTTCTGGGGCTTTAACTTTAACCCATACTTCTGTAGCCAGCCAAGCACCTGCCCCAACCGCTTCAGGTGGTCTTCGAACGTGGTGGAATAGATGATAATATCGTCCAGGTATATCAACGTGGCTTCAAAGTTGAGGTCTCCTAGACACCGCTCCATCTACCGCTGAAAAGTTCCTAGGGCGTTGGCCAGCCCAAACGGCATCCGATTGAACTCGAACAGTCCCATGGGAGGGAGGAATGCCGTCTTGGTTCTGTCTTCCTCCGACATCGGCACCTGCCAGTACCCACTGGCCAGGTCTAGGGTTGAGAAGTGCGTCGCATTCCCCAGGGCGGACAGAGACTCTTCTATGCGGGGCAATGGATACGAATCCTTGATGGTCCAGGCGTTCAACTACCGATAGTCCACGCAAAAACGCAGAGTGCCATCTTTTTTCCGAACCAGGACAATAGGGGCCGCCCAAGGGCTCTGGCTTTCTCGTATGATCCCCTTCCAGAGCATTTGAGCTAATAGTGTCTTCACTTCCTGGTATAGCTGCGGTGGTATTTGCCGATATCGCTCCAGGATTGGGGCCGCTCCTGCCGTGGGGATCCTATGCGTGATGGCCGTGGTACATCCGAAGTCGTCCTTGTGGCTGGCGAAGACACTGTAAAATTGTCCAAGAAGTGTCTCTACCTGGAGAAGTTGGGCTGGCGCTAGGCCGGAAAGTTCAGCCCGCATTCTCTCCAGGATGGCTCGACCTTTCTCCTGGGTTGAGGATACGGCAGTCTGTTGGGTTCGTACCGTTACTGCCCAAGGATTTTCGGGCTGCACCTTCAACTGGACCACGGGGTCCAGCAGCATCTCCTCCAAAGGCCTCACTAGTTTGGCCATTTCGGCCCGGGGCTTCAGGGCGATATCTTGGTCTTCCAGGTTGACACAATGCACCAGGACGGTCCCCTCCTGCACCGTGGCCAGGGAGCGGGCTACCAGTATGCCAGGGTGCAGGCGCTCTGAGTAACATGGTTCCACCTGCACCTCCACGCCCTCCAGTGGCATCGGGGCGTGGATCGGCAGAGCTACCACCGTCTGCCCTAGAAGAAGCACGAGCGGGGGGCCGCTGGTGCGATGACCTTGCACAGCGCCTCACCCTCCTGGCACTCCTGGAGCACTCGCGCCTCCCGCACTAACCGCTGGAAGACCTGCCCTTGGGCCATGCGAGAACACCAGTGGCTCAGAGTCTCTTGTGTGGGTTCATTGAGGAAGAGGTTGCCGAACTCTCATAGAATGTTCATACCCAGAATAACCGGATGTTTGCTGTTTGTGTCTCCCTGGGTCAGGACCACTCCCCGGCGCCCGAGTGATTTGCCGCTTATCGAAATCTGCATCCAGGCTACTCCGACGACAGGAACTGGTAGTTGGTTAGCAGCTACCAACTTTATCACTGTCCCCCACTGAGGTCTCACTGCTTCGGGAAAATGCTGCCGAAAATAAGTCTCTGGCATGGTCATAACTTGCGATCCCATATCTATTAGGCATCGCACGGCACGGCCTTTGATCTCTGCCCATACCACTGGGCACCGCGCGACCAGGTCTTCGTGACTTCCTCCACCCCGTGTGATGAGCTCCAGCTCCGGGTGGCATCCCCACGGCTCAGGGTCCTCTGCTCCTCTTGGCCAGCGGGGCAGGTTCCCCCTGGAACGTGGGCACTCTCGGGTGGAGTGTCCCAATTCTCCACAATCGTAACAGGCAAATGGTCGTGGGGACCGACTTGGGTGGCGGCCGCGATGGTTCCTGCCTCCTTTACCCGGCCCTGGCTGACTCCTTGTGGCCGCTTTCTTGGCTTCGGCAAGTTCACCCTTAATACTCTGTATCTCTTGCTTCACCTCTTGTACCCAGTGGGGTTCGCTTAGGGTGCTTACGGATGCTTCGATACTCCGAGCCATCCCCACGGGGACCGTCACCTCTTGCTCCTGCTCCCGAACCCGTGCCTCCTTCCCCATCTCTGAAAAGGTCAGATGTGGGTCCACTCGCACCCGCTCTCGCAAAGCCTGTCTTGTCAGGGTGTCTCGTAACCCGGTCACTAACAGGTCACGAAATATTACGTCCACGGTCCCCACACCGACTCCATCCTTCCTTTCAATGGCTAAAAACAGTTCCTGCAAAACATTCATATACTGGGTCACTGTTTCCCCCTCTTTCTGCATGCGTCTAAACATCTGGGTTCTCAGTTCCCCCACATCGGTCGGGTCCCCATAGGCCTCTTCTAAGACCTGTAACACCCTGACGAAGGTGTTTCGCTGCCCCCGGGGCCTCAACATTACGGTATCCCGGGCTTCCCCGTCCAATGCCATCAGGGCGACTTCTGCCTCTAGGTCAGGGGTAAGCGGATGCATCCTGAATAACCCATGCATTCGCTCCGTCCAATTCCACAGCACAGTATTGCTGCCGGAGAACCTGGGTAGATTGCTTAGCATGGCCCCCAAAGAAATGCTGGGCTGGGGGCCCTCGGTGTCCGCGCTCGGAGACTGCATCCTGCCGACTACGCCAAATGTGGTAATTGCAGGTACGCAGGATGCAGTAACGAGTCGCGAGACAATTTGGTGCTTTCTATAATAACGTTTATAAGACTAGAGGGCCTTATAAGATTTTGGAGATTATTAATCCGGTCTCTTTTCGGTTGATTCTTCCTGTCACATTTAAGATTCATAATGTGTTTCATAAGTCCTTGTTGAAGAGGTTTGTTGTACCAGTGGTTCCTATGGCGGCACCTCCTGACCCTGTGTTGGTTGAAGGTAACATGGAATATGAGGTAGAGAAGATACTGGATTCCCGTCTGGCTAGACGGAGACTCCAGTATTTGGTTAAGTGGAAGGGTTATGGTCAGGAAGATAATTCCTGGGTCTCTGCCTCTGATATTCATGCCGAAAGATTGCTGCGTGCTTTTCATCGGGCTCATCCTGATTGGCCTGGGGGCTTCGATGAGGGTTCGTTGACCCCTCCTCAAGGGGGAGGTACTGTTGTGAGCTCATCTGTTCATTCATCTTTTGTGTCCGAGGATCTCCCTCTTCTGGTGAAGGAAGGTAGTGAGGCTGATTTGGATGAAAGAAACCAAACACCTGATCAGGTGGATTGTGACTGGGTAATAGGAACTTCAGACTGGATATAAGGCAGACGACGCCCTTCTGAGTGGCTGGTGATTTCTCTGCTGGATTCTTGGAGACCAGTCTGATTCCTGCTTCCCAAAGATAAGTTTTTGCTCTGCTATTGAACTTATTAGTTTTGGTTTTGTTTACCTTGTTTTTTGAGTTCAGCCATCCCCGGCTAGGGGTGTGCTGGATTCTTATTCCTTGATCAGAGTTCTCTTTTGCTCTGCTTTCAGAATATTCTGAGTGCTGATATAGGGTTTGAAGTCTAGTGACTTCAGGGTCCTTTTTGCTTATCAGTTGTGTTGGTAATATTTTTAGCAGGGTTTTCTCGGATTGCAGACAGCAGCTTTTCTGTCCTGTCCTTTTTAGTTAGCTTGGGCCCCATCGTTTGCTCAACCTATCTTTCTATCTGTGTTAGTGTTTTCATCTTGCTTCACCGTCATTATATGTTGGGGGCTGCCTATTGCTTTGGGGTCTGCTCTGGGGCAGTGTTTTTCCCTTTTCTCTCTTTAGGCTTGTCTAGATCTCCGTCTGTGACGAGTTGTCTAGGATCACCGTAGGAACACTCCACGGCTACTGCTAGTTGTGTGATAGGATTAGGGGTCTGCAATCCGCTAGTTTCCAACCTCTCTGATTTTCTGGGCTGAGCTTGTGTTTTGTTTTTTCCTCCTCGGTGACTCAATCATAACAGTTAAGGGTCCTCGGACCTTTCTTCCATAGAGTAGTTCAAAGGGGGAAAACCCGGTGGACTCCTGGGGAACTTCCCGATAGGCAAACAAGAGATGGGGTAGGTACTTCTCCCAGTTTGAATCTCTGTCAGTGAAGGCCCTCAGCATATTCCTCAGAGTGCCATTGAATCGTTCACAAAGTCCATTTGTTTGGGGATGATACGGGGTCGTTCAGATCGCTCGTACTCCACAGGTGCGCCACAGACACTGGACCAGCTCTGACATGAACTGGGAGCCTTGGTCTGACAAGATCTCACTGGGGAATCCTACTCTGGTGAAAATGGTAACCAGGGCCTCGGCCACCTTGGCTGCAGAAATACTTGACAAGGCCACAGCTTCTGGATATCGGGTGGCATAGTCCACAACAGTGAGGATGTACTGCTTTCCAGATTTACTTGGTTTAGCCAGAGGTCCAATGATATCGACAGCTACTCTTTGAAAGGGTTCTTCTATTATAGGGAGCGGTTGCAGGGGTGCCTTTGGGTGATCTCCGGATCGCCCTCTACGCTGACATATGTCGCAAGTTTGGCAGAAATGCGCTACAGCTTGGGAAATCCCAGGCCAATAGAAAGATTGAGTCAATCGTCTCTCAGTGCGGGTTTTGCCTTGATGGCCAGCAGTAGGAATGTCATGAGCAAGGTGTAATAAGGGAATTCTGTATTTCTGAGGAACAATCAGCTGTTTGCTATAAGTCCAGGGCTTATCTAGGGAGTCAGCATTGGTAACCCGATACAGAAGTCCATTTTCTCTGATAATTCTTTCCCCATTCTCCCCCAACTGCCCTATCTCAGCTCGAGCTCTAAAACTAGCTAGGGTGGGGTCAGTATCTACCTCTTGTCTAAACTGGACTTTATCCCAAGTAACACTCACGTTGTCCCCACAAGAAGAACCACTCACCGGCTGTGATGGCAGTTCTGGTGGCCTCATTTCCATGGATGGGTTGTACATGTCCACATTAGCTGCTCTCTTGGCTTGACTTCTGGTTACCGCACCGACAAAGTGGCAATGAAGATTTCCCACATCATTTCCTAGAAGATCGTCTGCAGGGACTGAATCCAGCTCTTCTTCTGGTGAGGGTGTCTGTAGATAATGAACAGGCAAAGGCGGTCTGTAGCTGTCCTGCCTCCGAATGCCTGGACATTGGAATTGCAGATGCCCAGGCTGCCCACATCTATAACATCTGCGCTCTGGGATTCTTCCTCCACGTCATAGTCCCGAAGGTGGAGCAGGAGTAATGCGAGGCACAGTCACACGAAGGTCACCATGAGTGGATGGTCTAGTGGGATGGTGAATATTGGAGGCCGAAGGACCAGGGTCCGCCAGCGTTGGGGGGCTGGTAGTTTTTTTCTCACTGAGTAGTAGTTTTTTCCACTGAGGCTTGATGGTGAGAGCCTCATCATCTAGAGATGCAGCTTCCTCCCCAGTGGCTGGTCTCCTTTCACGCACCCATTCCCGGATCTCAGCGGGGCACTTGAAGTAAAACTGCTCTTTTAGGATGACTTGGAGGAAGGTCTCCCAAGTTAAGGCCTCCTCTCCCTCCAGCCAGCGATGACATATTTGTTTGAGTCTGTGGGCATACATCTTGAAGGACACTTCCTCATCACAGGCTAAAGTACGGAACTGGGTCCTGTAAGTGTCTGGGGTCACAGCATAATGTTCTAGAATAGTCTGTTTAATCTCCACATACTCACAGTTCCACCGATGGTCCATAGCTCTATAGGCTCCGGCAGCTCCACCCTCCACCAGATGTCGGACTCGCTCCCTTTCCGGGACTTCCATTAATCCACACTGATGCTCAAAGTCCTGGAAGAAGCCCTCAATGTCACCTGAAGCCTCATTAAACGGCTTGAAGTCTTTGCGGGACACTCTGGGGAGTTCTCTCATGGTGGGTGCTAGGGTTACAGTCTGTCTGGAGCTTCTAGCTGCTTCCACAGCGAGCTGCCTCTCCAGCAATGCCCTCTCTTGAGCGCTATGAATGGCATCCCTCTTATCAATTATGGTAGCCTCTTCTCCTAGCAATGCCAACTCCTCCTCATACCACACAACCCACTGACTTTTTGGGGTATTTACCTGCAGTCTTTCCTCCGTTTGCTGTGGGGATCCTTCCTCAGTGTCATTTTGCAGGCAAACTCCTTCCAAAGCCTCAATCAGTTGCTCCTTGGAGAGTCCCTTGTAGCTGACTCCCAGTTCACGGGCTTTGTTTGTAGGTTCACCGCAGTCCAGTTCTTGTACTCTGCGGTGCTGGTTCCAGATGTTGATGGGCCGTTGTCCTCCATTCCTTCTGCTCTGATCCCAGCGCTGCCAACCAGTTTGTGACGGGGTATACGACAGAGCAAGAAGGGACAACAGGCCGAGGGACGATCCAACGAGATTTATTAAGGCAGGGAGCATACAACATCAAATATCCATAATGTCCTTGGAGTCCATGAGAAGTCCACAATAAGTCCACTCAATGGAAACAAATCCGGGCACCTCACGATAGTCCTTGTGCCAGATGCGATAACAATAATCCTTGCAATAGTCCACAGGATTCCACACAATCCCACGGACGTCACGAGCTGGCCTCAACTCAGTTCATGACTTCTTCCACCTCCGCACTCAAATCACAACTGATCTTAAAGCAAGAATGTATTGTCAGGGCTCCTAGGATCAGCCCATCTGAAGGGGGGGTAGGAGTCACACCTACTATTCAATGATTTGGTCCATCAGAAGATTCTAGAAATGTAAGGGCTCCACTTAGTCTACAGGATGTGTATTGTAGGTTATCTTCTGCTTAGGAAAACAATAGCCACAGTTCCACTAGCTGTTGACACAAGCCTAAATTAGATTATGGTCCAGGTACATCACAAGACATTGCAAAGTATTGGGGGAAGGAGACTTGGTTAATTTACAGCAAATACAACCAGAGAAAAGTTAAATGACATATTATACAAAATACAGGACAGGGCAAAACTACAAATCATGACAACGTACACCGCTGTACGGTGTGTGTATGTAAAATTGTCAAGCTCCGTGTTTTTGTATACGGACTGACACACGCTCTCTCTAATTTTGAATGTAATCAAACAGCAAATATACGAAACTGTTTGAAAAACAGACAAAACTCTAAGGTGTAGGTCTGTAAGAATGGACAAACTCCTCGGCTTTTCCTTAAAGAGTCACACACAGATTGTCAAGCTCCGTGTTTTTGTATACGGACTGACACACGCTGTCTCTCTAGTTTTGAATGTAATCAAACAGCAGATATGCGAAACTGTTTGAAAAACGGACAAGACTCTAAGGTGTAGGTCTGTAAGAACGGACAAACTCCTCAGCTTTTCCTTACAGAGTCACACACAGATAGCTTCAATTTTGCCGTGATAACAGCCGGTACACGGTACTGTGTGAGGAGCATACACGTACACCGCTGTACGGTGTGTGTATGTAAAATTGTCAAGCTCCGTGTTTTTGTATACGGACTGACACACGCTCTCTCTAGTTTTGAATGTAATCAAACAGACAAAAACAGACAAAACTCTAAGGTGTAGGTGTGTAAGAACGGACAAACTCCTCAGCTTTTCCTTACAGAGTCACACACAGATAGCTTCAATTTGGCCATGATAACAGCCGGTACACGGTACTGTGTGAGGAGCGTACACCGGTGTATGGTGTGTGAAAAAATGAATGCTCAGTACCTCATCAGGACAAAACAATTAAATTTAGATTGCTTTTAAAAAAGCAGTTTGACCACCAGTGTGCACTCAGCAATGCAGGTAGCCTTAAAAGGCAGGCTAATCACCACCAGCGCTGCTGCACAAAAGCAAAAATCTTCACCTTTCACTGCACCCTAACTACAGTGAAAAGCGCTATCAGTAAAAGCAGTTTTTTTTTCTTTTGGCCTTCCTAATGCTCTCCCTACAGAATCAGCAGCAGCAGCAGCAACTCTCCGTATTCTGAGATCAGCATAAGTAACATGGCGGTCGACGTGCACACCCTTTTATACCCCCTGTGACGCCACACAAAGCAAGCCAATCACTTGCATGCCCTTCTCAAAGATGGTGGTGACCGCTGCCTATGTCATCACGTTGCCCACAGTGTCCATTCTTCCTGATTGGCTCAAAAAGGGCGCTAAAGCATCTTTTGGAACGCGACTTTGGTGTGATGGTCGCCGACCTCGTGGCCGACCTCACGCTAAGGTCGGGTTTCGTTTCATGAAACCCGACTTTGATGAAAGTCGGCGACTTTTGAATTTTTTCGACCCATTTCGCTCAACTCTACTTAAATTTAACTCTCATCATTCTCCCTTGCTTATGCCGATCGCTGGCAGAGCAGGGGAGAATTATAAGAGCAGTGTTCAGCACCTGGCACCAGGGAACAGCACTTACTGTAATTCTTCTTCCCTTGCACCCATCCTTGTAGTACTGATACGGCACACACATGCCACACGTGTTCCGCAAGTATTACACACATGGACACTGAAATCTCCGGTACCGGAAATATCAGGACGTGTGAAAGAGGCGTTATAGCGGGTTTTTATGTTTGGCTGCTGTCACACACTAAAAGATGCCGTGTTCGATCACAGCATTTCGGGGGTTAAAGTGCCGGGAGTGGTCTGTGTCCGCTCCTGGCATTTAGTGCCAGGTGTCGGCTGTGAGAATCAGCTGACACCCGGCGTCGATCGGCCGCGCAGCCGATCTCTCAGTTGTACTATTCCATCCATGGGCAAATAGGCCCAGGTCAAATGGACAGAAAACCCCAACCTGTTGTCAGCTGTTGGTCTGGGCCTACGGAATAAAAGTACATACAGACCTCCTAACAACTCTCATGCATTAGAAACATTCATCAGCTTCGTTGATGAATCTTTTCAGACACTCAGACGTGACACTGATATGGGTAAATTGCACTTTCCATCTAATCTCACCCCCACAGACCAACAGGCCTTAAGGTACTGTTACACTAAGCGACGCACCAGCGATCCCGACAACGACAACCTGGTAAGGATCGCTGGTGCGTCACTAAATGGTCGCTAGTAAGCTGTCAAACAGACAGATCTACTCAACGACGCAGCAACCATCCGGCGATCCGTATAACAACCTCGGCGGTCGTTGGTACCTTGTCACACAGCAGCTATTCTGACGACTCACGCCTGTGTCCCTAAGTTCTGTGCTGCCAACGAGGTCAAACACAGCGATGCATGCTGGCCAGCGGGACGCCAAAGATCAGAAAATGGTCTGGGACATTCGAGCACGATCAGCGATATCCAGTGGAGGGGCCGGTCGCTGCTATGTGTCACACGTAACGAGATCGCTGGCGAGATCGCTGTTGCGTCACAAAATCGGTGATGCAACAGCGATCTCGCTAACGATCTTGTTATGTGAGACGGGGCCTTTAGAGTCATTAAAATGATAAAGATCTTGTCATCAAACCGGATAACAAAGGGGGCGACATAGTGGTCATGAACTGAACTGATTATTTACAGGAGGTCTGCAGCGAGCTGGAGGACACCACAGTATACCAAGAATTACCTAGGGCCCCTACACACCATATTAAGGGTCTGATTACAGAGGTATTAACAAGATTCACCGACCTGGGTGTCTTGGATTCACAAACCTGCAAATACCTCACGAAAAACCATCCCATTATACCAGTTTTCTATATTCTGCCAAAAATACACAAGAGTCTGCAACACCCACCAGATTGACTCATAGTGGCCTCCACAGAATCCATACTTATGCATTTTTGATCTTTCTTGAGAAAATCCTCACTCCACTCATGCAAAAAAACTGCCTCATTCATACTCTACATCGGAGACTCTCTCTAAACTATCCAAGATTTGGGCTCAGTACCCAAGGCGGTCATTCTGGTCTCCTTTCATGTAAAGGATCTCTACACCTCTATTCCACATCAATCCGGCATAGAGTATGTATGACAGTTTCTTACATTATTAATGGTGAATCCAAATAAAATAGACTTATGCTTGGAACTACTCACTTTAGTCCTAACAGAGAATCATTTTATATTCCAAGACTTGTTCTACTTACAAATTAAAGGAACAGCAATGGGCCCAAATGTAGCGCATCCTTATGCAAATTGCCACATGGGAGAATTTGAGACTAAATGTGTCTATCCTAGCTCACTATTTCAATTACATGTCATTTTCTGGAGAAGGTACATAGACGACATTTTCTGCATTTGGAACGGTAGATCAGAAACCCTTGATCTTTTCTTTCATGAATTGAATACCTTCTGGCCTGGCCTAAATTTCACAATTGATTGGAAATTATAGTCCTTAAAGACCAAAATGGTGCATTGACCTATACACCAAACAAACTGACAGGAATAGCTTATTACATTTTCAGAGTCTTAATCCACCATATGTCAAAAGATCAATTCCAAAATCAGTTCAAACATTTTCAAAGGATTGTATCTGGTACCACGCTATGCTCAGACAGACTGAATGAAATGCCTCATAAATTTAAAGAACGCGGTTACCCTTCTCACGTGCTAAACATCTCAGCGAACTCCACAAATACTGTAAGTTCTAAAACTAGGAACCTTATACCATTTGTACATACCTTTTATCCCTTTTCATATATTATGTACCAAACCATTAGGAGACATTCGGGCATATTAAGCACTGCTTACCCTGATGTGGCAGAATGCCAACCCCCTTCTTACCCTGATTTAAACGAGCCCCCAGAGACTCGTTAGTCAGGGCTGACATAGGCACCTCACGGTCTAGACGACACAAAGATTCCTCCAGAACCACAAAACTGGCACATTCCCATGCCTGCAATGCAATCATTGCAGCAACGTTCTTAAGGGTAATGTCATTTACCATCCACACTCTGGGAAAGAGATACCCCATTAAAGATTTCTCTACCTGCGGCACATATGTTGTGATTTATTTGATTAAATGTCCATGCTGCCTACTATATAGGAGAAACTACACAACCTGTCAAAGATAGAATTTTGAAACACAAGTCCACAATCGGGTGTAAAAATCTCCTTTTACCCTTACCACGCCATTTCATCTCTGCAGGGCACAATGTCTCACAATTAAGATTTCAGGACATCGAGCACGTACCGCCCCAGACGCAGGCGTGATCGTGTACATATCCTGAAACAAAAGGAGGCATTCTGGATCCATGAGCTTCAAACCCTTACTCCTAAGGGTTTGAATAAGGAATTTGATTTACTTTCCTTTTATATGATTTGCCATTATGTGTTTCTGTACCCATTATACTGTATATTCACTATACATACTCTGTTATTCCTATGTCATGATCTTATAGGTATAGATGTATTGATGTTTACCTCTTCTGAGTTACCTCTTTTTGATGACTCTGGCTCATTGATTAACAAATTCTGTATGTCGTCCTTCTTACAGAGTCGCTTATATCTCCATATTTTCCCTGCTCGACTGCCACACCTCCACCTAATAGAACATGCCTATAACCCTTTTTTTTAACCCTTCTCTAAGGAAAACAACTCCGGTCTCACTTTCTGACAAGTGGCACACATCCAAATGCGTCCACAACAAGCGGTGGATGTCGCATTAGACCATGCACCAGGCTCTACTCTACTAAAATCGGTATGTTCTGAACCTCTGACACCAGCGCTACATCTTAAATGTTACTTACCTTATCTTTATATCACAGATACAACTTGTAACAGGGAGCACAGCGGATGCTCCATGGCACACAGTGCCGCTCTGAATAAAAGGTACAGACACACCATTTTTAAGATCGTACAATCAACCTCAACTCATACCTCTGTCTTAGCCACATCGGTCACTTACTCTGTCTGTGCATTACAGATACAATTTACCATAGGAAATATGGCGGGAACCCTACTGAATACAGTGCCTCTCTGACTTAAAGGTATGGTCATATTCATTACCGAACATATAATGAGATCATATCATTAATTCTCTCTATTATATTGTAGCCCACATTCTTTTTACAAAAAACCCAACCGGTCACCTAATTCTGCGAAGCCAGTAATAACCTCATAGGTGGGTGTCTCAGAATAATCACTTCTAATAAAACCAGTCTGCCACTTACACCACCTTACTTGTTTAACAGGATACAAAGAGACACGGGGTCTCATTCCCCTTAATTAATGCACCGCACCAAACAGCAGTCGGGTGGGTTCTTTACTATACTGCTTCCTCTTCAGAATAACATGTGTTCTCCAGATATAAATATGGAGTATTATTCTATGTTCATCACTATATTATTGAGATGTTTTGAGGGATTACCACTCTCCGTGTGACTTACAAGATCACACATTTTTTCTTATGCTCTTTATTGTTATGTTTTATTTTATTATGTTTGATTTCATTATTTATTTCATTTGCATTCTTTCTTTCCATTGTTAGTACACTGATGAAGGTCACTGACCGAAACGTCTGGATACTGTACTACAGTTTTCACTGCATTAAAATTACCTCATATCTACAAAAGTTGAGCACCAAGTTTCTTCATCACAGACTCCATTATTAGGCATGTAGGAATCATAGTGACTAGGCCGCCCCATACTATCGAGTACTTGGGGGGTGGAGGGCATTCAGCCGAGCTCTGTCACTCCTTCTTAGATGCCATGTTTGCAGCAAGTGGTTAAACTGCCAGGGTTTTTGTTGTAGCCAACAAATAGTTTGAGCAATCAAGTAATGCTACTTGATCTCATCTCTATTCTTACCCTTTATGTAAATACTGAATGACACTTTAGTCTAAAAATAGGTTACATGCCTCTGTATAAAGAGACTGAGAGAGAAACAGCCAGAGAGATTCTGCCAAGACATCCATACATCCAAAAGACCAGAGACAAGACAGCAGCCATTTTACATCATGGCTCCATCACGAGGGACACAGATCTATCATTCTATAGGAAAAAACCTAGGGGTTTTCAGCCTCAGTTGGAAGAATACAGATCTGCTCACTGACCATCTCTGAACCATGGATATGTTTGGAGAAGCCAGGCTATGATCCTTGGATCAACTCGCCTCGTACCTTGTATGGACTCTATGGACTGTCATCTTCCTACACTTGTCGTTGCCTCCTCTTTGTGTGCGTGCCACAGGTGGGGTAGCGACCCTGTGAGCTTTGAAGTCATAGCTGCCATTATCCTGGTGAGTCAGCGGAAGGGTGAGACTCTGTAATGTGCACCATCTTGGGTATTTTGCTGGGACTGATCTATGTGTTATCTGCCTGTTTTGTGGTACAATAAAGCATTGCCACTGTTTTATCCTCACCCTGTGTTGTCTGAGTAGCGTATTGCCCACGTTAAAAGGAGAGCGGGAGTTTGGCGGGGCAATCCCTGGCCTTTGCGGTTTTGGCTAGTGGACCAGGGCGCCCGCTGACCCCCCCATGTCTCCAAAAGCATGCTTCAATAGTCTCCATGGGAGACTAGTAAGCTGCCATAACCCGATTGGCTCTGTTACATACAGGCGATTATCAGATCGCCTGTATGTAGCAGAGTTGCTCACTTGCTATGAGTGCCGACCACCAGTCAGTGTTCATAGGATCCGGCAGTGCCAACCATAGAGGTCTGCTGGAGACCTCTTGCCATGCCACCCATCAGTGACCCGCGATCATGTGACAGGGTCACTGATGGGCAGGATTTCCAGTCCATGAAATGCTGGAAAAGATTTGGGATCGGCGCCGGAGCCCACATCAAAGGGAGGGAATCTGACATCAGCGTACATGATGTCATATTTACACCCGATGTGTAGGGGTTAAAGGGGATTGTTTTTACAGAGACAGAAGTGGTAATCAATCATGTATAGATACAATTAATTACAAAAATACACGGCTTATAATGTGAAATAGTATATAGTTAAGACAAGAAAATATAATTTGTGTAAACCATGTGTAGATATAAAAATTCAGGCAAATGTCAAATGTTGCAGCTCCATCTAGTGGCTATGTGCAAAAGTGCCATCATCGAGTAAATGTATCCTAAGACAGGGTTCCCCAACTCCAGTCCTCAATGCCCACCAACAGGTCATGTTTTCAGGATTTCCCTTGAATTGTACAGGTGATGCAATTATCACCTGGGCAATACTAAGGAAATCCTGAAAACATGACCTGTTGGTGGGCATTGAGGACTGGAGTTGGGGAACCCTGTCCTAAGAGAGTGTCACTATCAAGGTGGAAGTGAGATTAAGTGCACCGTATTTATTGAGTATAAGATAAATCCATACATAGATATATATATATATATGGACTGTAGATATATCACTTGATATCAGTTTATAAGGTGAATAGATACTGTGCACTTATAAATGAATAGGTTATATAATGAGAGGACACAGAGCAGAGGGTATAAATAGTAAGAAAATAAAGAGCTAACAGCGCATTACATTCCTGGAATAAAAATAGGAGATATAAAGTGCAGCAAGTGCTATATGGAATATTCCAGGAATATATTACAGCCCATATAGTATAAAGGAGAAAACATCCTAACAAGAGATGGAGATTACAAATCCTATAGACGACATGCCAGTAGTATACAGATAAAGATGAAATATTTACCACTATTCCCTCTTACGTGCGTTTCGCCGTGTTGGCTTCCTCAGAGAGGGCATGGATAAGTGTTTCCAAAGGGGTTTGTATATGGGTTTACAACAAACCAAGGTCCTGCACTAATCAAGACAAGAAGAGTAACTCTGGGATAAAACGGGAGTGTTTCTAAAGGAATTGGGGCTGTTCCCGGTCATATCTATGGAGCACATGATTGAGTCTGCTAGTGTAAACCAATCACATTGGTGGTTATTGTTTCTACCACCCTCAGGGCCGGCGTTAGCGGCAGACTACGCAGATGCCTAGGGCCCCTGCTCTCCCAGGGACCCCCAGTTAGTGGCGTGCAGCTAATAGTGGCACACCACACAGCCGCTATGGGGCCCGTGAGTCAGGGGGCCTGCCTGGCACCAGCGCCGATTACCCCCCACCCCTCGCATTCAACTATATCAGCGTCACTACGACGATACAGTTGAAAGCAATGATGGAGGAGAGAGGGTCAGATGACGCTTCCTCTCTCATCATTCCCCTCTGACACTGCGAGTGCACGATGATGTCAGTTCATCGCGCACCCACTGTGCCGGGCAGTGCAGCTGCTGAGACCAAAGCCCAACTGGGAGTGGCGCGGGGAATGAGGAGGAGAGGTGATGATTGTGGGGCTGAGTTATATTCTCTGGGGTGGGGGGCTGCATTATATTTTGACAGGGGTTGTATCATGCACTATGAGGGGGCTACATTATTTTTATGGGGAGGTGGGCTGTATTCTATATTCTATGGGGGCTGTATAATATTCTATAAGGGGGCTACATTATATTCTATCGGGGGCTACATTATAATGTAAGGGGTGGCTACATTATACTATGAGGGGGCTACATTGCATTCTATGGGGGCTGCATTATACTATGAGGGGGCTGTGTTATATTCTGTGGGGGGGCTGAATTATACTCTATGAGGGGGCTACATTATATTCTATGGGGGTCTGCATTATACTCTATGGAGGGGCTGCATTATACTATATGAGGGGGGCTGTATATTATTTTGTATGGTGGGGCTGCATTATATTTTGTGTGGTGGCTGCATTATACTATATGGGGGCTGCTTTATACTGTATCTAGGACTATGGGGAAACGAGATGAACGACTTCAATATTGTCGATCACACTCCTTTAGCAGCCTGAACTCAGCACATGTAACTACAACCAAAATGCTTCTGTGAGCATTTGGGGCCCAATTTTAAACTTTTTCCTAGGGCCCCACTTTCCCTAAAAACTGGCCCTGACCACCCCTTTCCTATCCACGTTCCCTTTCCTATCCAGGTTCATGTTATTGGTGTGACACCTAATAGTGGTTGGGACATACCTCTGAAGGCTTAATGGTGTAAACCGAATGACCTGGGGCAAATGCCAATCAAAGCTCACAGGCAGTGAGTATACCCCAGTGGTAAATGCATCTGTGACGCTCCTAGATAGTGTGTCATGTGCATGATCCAGGAAACGGCGTCACATGCCTCCCTGGGTAACTCCATCGCCTAATTGGACGGCGAGGGGGAATGACCGGAACAACGCTGGATGGATGCGTTACCATGAGCGTTCAGCATTCCCAGTGAAACAGGAGGTTCAGGATGAAAACCTGTTTGTAAGACCAAAAAATATATATAATAAAATTTATATGGAAAAGTGTTTGCGTGTTTGTTGTGAAGTGTATACACATAAAAAAATGTTTTCTTTATCCCCTTCATGAACGGAGGTATGTTCATTTTTTACGTTTTGTTTTACGCTCCCCTTTTTCCCAGAGCCATAACTTTTTTATTTTTCTGTCAATATGGCCATGTGAGGGCTTGTTTTTTGTGGACCGAGTTGTGCTTTTGAACAACACCACTGGTTTTAACATATCATGCGCTGGACGACAAGAAAAAAAAAAAACAAGTGCGGTGAAATTGCAAAAAAGTGTAATCTCTCAGTTGTTTTTTGTTTGGCTTTTTTACTTTGTTCACTAGATGCTGAAACTGACCTGCCATTATGATTCTCCAAGTCATTACAAGTTCATAGACACCAAACATGTCTAGGGTCTTTTTTATCTAAGCAAGTAAAAGAGGACTGAAATTCCTCCCAAAATTTTCAAAGCCCAGCAGAAGACAGGCAGCGATGTTTACCTGCCCAGGTCTCCAGACAAATGCACTATCAGGATGCAGCAGACCCATGTAGTTAAGATGGCGGCAACACAGGTGCAAAAATACCAATGAAACAACCATTTGGTAGGCCAAGAGTGGTTGTTTCATAAGTATTTTTGCACCTGTGCTACCGCCATCTTAACTACATGGGTCTGCTGCATTTGTCTGGAGACCTGGGCAGGTAAAGATCGCTGCCTTCTTTCTGCTCTTTATCTAAGTGGTGAAAAAATTTCCAAACTTTGTTAAAAAAAAAAAAAATTGCGCCATTTTCCGATACCCGTAGTTTCTCCATTTTTCATGATCTCGGATTGGATAACGGCTTATTTTTTGCTCGCCGAGCTGACATTTTTAATACCATTTTGGTGCAGATACGTTCTTTTGATCGCTCATTATTGCATTTTAATGCAATGTCGTGGCAACCAAAAAATGTAGTTCTGGTGTTTTGGCCTTTTTTTTCTCGCTACATATACAGGAGATAATCAGATCGCCTGTATGTAGCAGAATTGCTCGCTTGCTATGAGCGTCGTCCACTGGCGACACTCGTAGCAATCCGGTACTGACAGCCATAGAGGTCTGCAGGAGATCTCTGGTTGTCATGCCGACCCATCAGTGATGGGGTCAGAGTTTGACAGAGGCAGGCATTTAACAGGTTAAAAGCCGCTGGTGGATCGCGAATCCACCCGCGGCTGTTAGAGGAAATTGCCACAAACCATTTTTGGATCTGTGTTAGTTTGGGCTGCTCACATATAAACTTTTTTCATTTCAAGCCATTGGGGGTTAATGTCAGTTTCTCACCTGCCTGGTGACTGCTGGTGTTACTGCATTGTGATTAATTTTCTATGCAGGTGGGTGCCACTCCCACCTCCCTTTATAAGGCCACCTGGTGCTGCAGCTCACTTTTGGTAATGCACAGGTCTTTTGCAAACCAACCTTTCTGAAGAGAGGAGCTATCTGGAGCAGTGCTGTTGGCAGCTTATCTGGAGCTGTGGTGTTTCTGCTGAAAGCAGTGTTCGGGTTCCTTACTCTGCTGTCCGGTGCATGGCAGCAGAGGAAGCTAAGTGTTGTGTTTTTTCCCTGTCTGTTTTCTTTTCTTGGTGTTGTATTAGTGCAGCGGTGGGACCAGTGTCCCCACTAGCCAATTCCCTAGTGAGGGATAGGTGGAGGGCAAGTGAGGGCTGAGGTATCATGGTCGGCGATGGTTTGAAAGAAGCCGTATAGGGGTGTCAGGATAGTTCAGGACACAACCTCAGGAGAGGGCAGGAGGTGTCCCTTTCCCCGTTCCCAATTGCAGGGCCCACCGTTGCAATTGTGTCCCCGGTGTCCCCTTGTTTTGTCTTGTTTGGTGACCGACCGATCGTCGGGTCACGTCACGCAGGGCCAGTCACTTCGTGACACACGTCAGGTGTTCAAAACAGCTGACAAGTGCCAGAAAAGAGGTTGGCTCACCGCCGGCATCCGACATCAGAAAGATTGAGCCAAACAGCACTCTTGTTATCAGACATCACGTGATTGCGCGCCTCTCGTGATCTGGATTATCATCGCAGGTCCTGCCAGATTCACACCACGCTGACAGCGGGTGTCTACAATCTATAATGCGGCTGGTATGCTGACCGCCGTTGGACTGTGTCTACTTTGGTGAGCGATCATTTATGCTCTTTTCCCTGCTCTCACGCCATTCACGCGGGATCTAGCACCATCGGAGAGTTATCAGACGTTTGCCAGCACCTGGAGCCTGTTACCGGCCGGAACAGAGCTCGGTGTTTTATTTATTTATTTATTTATTTTCTACTGATTTGAGAGACTTCCTAAACGATTAGCAAGTATATGCCGCTGGCTTCTACCGATCAAAAGCAAAAGTCCGCTCACAGCGGTGAATCTACTGTTTAAAAGTCTGTTCACATTAGTGAACATCGTTTCCCACTGCACTCCTATTCAGAGGTAATAGTCACAGTGGGGGTATGTGCAAGGTACATATATAGCACTTTAAGGTTCCCCCAGTGTGTTTGTTTCTGTTTTTATTTATGTCTGCATAGTTAGTTTTTATCTACTAATTGAGAGACTTCCTAAATGATTAGCAAGTACATGCCACTGGCTTCTATTGCTTAAAAGTCCGCTCACAGCGGTGAATCTACTGCTTAAAAGTCTGTTCACATTAGTGAACCACCGGGCGTTTCCCACTGCACTCCTATTCAGAGGTAATAGTCACAGTGGGGGTATGTGCAAGGTACATATATAGCACTTTATGGTTCCCCCAGTGTGTTTGTTTCTGTTTTTATTTATGTCTGTATAGTTATATGATAGGTGTTTTTAATTAACTATTAGAACGCAATACCGACCATGCTCTTAGTCACTAGAGACTAACCCGGACACTTCACATATTTTTTTTTTTTTTTATGACTTTGCATTTTCAGATTTAAAACTTATGCTTTGTTTTGTCTTTTTGTAGTTTGATCCATCAATACTCAGTACCCTCTAACATCTAATGCTTATGAGTTTATTGCCTTGATCCTACAGGTAACTATATATTTTTTATTCTCCATTGATTCATAGCGCGAGTATCATTTTGTTTAAATTATATTAGAATCCCTTATAACCAACTGGAAAGATAAAAGCAAAGGAAAAAGGGCGTAACAAAAAAAAGTAGCACCAAACAACTCATATCCCACAATTTAAAGTCAGAAAAAATACGGAAAAAATCTAAGCTTATATTCAAACTGCAATATTAGTCACATTTGATCTGTGTCTCTTCCCAGAAAAAAAGTCATCATAGCGTCATTCCCTGTAATAAACAAATAAAAATGATCACGGGGAGGCCATCCATTGTTAGAATAGTGGGTAGACACAGATGGTATCCAATGTGCAGATAGGCTATCTTGTGACCAATGTATTATGAGGAAACCTTTTAAAAAAGGGAAATAAAAACCAAATAAGACACATTAAAATCAGATAAAACTGTTTTTTAAAAAAAGCATAGAGAACGAATTCTACCAAACACCTTATAGGAAATGGGAGAAGCTGAGAACTTCATTTAGACCATTTGGACGTAAGGTATTTAGTTAACAGATCCATTTAGTTTCTGATTGTGACCAGATCTTTTTCCAGTCACCACCCCTATTGGTAATCGGGACCCTATCGATGTCAGAGACACGGAGTAAGATGGAATCACAGCTATGTTTCATCTTGAAATGTCTCGGCAAGGGTCTTCAATCTTTTTAGAATTGTTGATGTCCAAGACATGTTCACTTACTCTGACTCTAAGTTTCCTTGACGTGAGCCATATATATGTTAGCTTGCAAGGACAAGTGCAAAGTAGATGACAAGCTCTGTCTCACATGTAATGTGATGGATAATGTTGTAATTGACACTTCCATAACTCAAGCTAAATGTCAATGTCCTCTCCCTATTTAGGCAAACTATACATTTACAAGAAAAAAATACCCATTTAGGGCCCTTCGTGCTAAAGTAGTTAGGTGTCTTGTTTATGCTCAAAATGGCTTCTTACCAGGTTAACCCTAAAACCACCAAATCCTGACTGATGCACTAGCTGGATGCAGCAGGCCTCCATAGATAAAGGCTTAGGGCAGCACAGGTGCAAACCACTGATGAAGACAGCCAGTATCCAAAAGAAAGAGGAGCTGGCTGCCTAATGGGAAAAATGCACACAGATAAGGCTTGCATAGGACGTCAGTCACACAGTGCGGTGCAAAGTGTCTGAACAGCCTATTGATCACACCCATAGTATTAGCAGGCGGGCTGTTCTGCACTATATACATGCATCACACAGAAAAAAACAAGCCAACATAAAGAGGCCCAGCTGCATCCTGCAAAAATGATAAAAAGTGCAAAAAGATAAAAAGACATGGGAAATTAGATACTATTTTGGCCAAGACAGATAAGCTTGCAATCCAAACGTCAAGGATCCTCAGATTTTGCGACTCCCTAACACTAAAGCTGAACAGCTAACATAAGAAAAAATTTAAAAAACTTACATATGAAAGTGCAGTATGTGCTGCCCTAAGCCTTCATCAATGGATGCCTGCTGCATCCTGCTAGTGCATCAGTCAGGATTTGGTGAGTGTACCTTTCATATGTAAGTTTTTTTGAATTTTTTTCTTATGTTAACCCTAAAACCACCTAATCCCAGAAACTCAGCAGACCATGACAGTACCCCCGCTTTAACGGGGGGCCTCCGGCCCCCCAGGTTTCTCAGGTTGCTGGGCATGGAATGTACGAACCAGGCGGTCAGCGTGTACCGATCTGGCTAGTACCCAAGACCAATCCTCCGGACCGTAACGCCTCCAATGTACCAGATATTGCAAAGACCCCCAAACTCGCCTGGAGTCCACAATATGTTGCACTTCGAACTCCATATGCCTATCAACCAAGACCGGAGAAGGATCGGCATCTGAATCCTCCCTCACTGACCCATGAAACACATTATGGAGTTTTAACCCCTTTACCCCAAAGGTGGTTTGCACGTTCATGACCGGGCCAATTTTTACAATTCTGACCACTGTCCCTTTATGAGGTAATAACTCCGGAACGCTTCCATGGATCCCGGTGATTCTGACATTGTTTTTTTGTGACATATTGTACTTCATGTTCGTGGTAAAATTTCATTAAAATAATTTGCGTTTATTTGTGGAAAAAAAACGGAAATTTGGCAAAAATTTAGAAAATTTCGCAATTTTCCAACTTTGAATTTTTATGCCCTTAAATCACAGAGATATGGTACACAAAAAACTTAATAAGTAACATTTCCCACATGTTTACTTTACATCAGCACAATTTTGGAACCAAAATTCTTTTTTGTTAGGAAGTTATAAGGGTTAAAAGTTGACCAGCGATTTCTCATTTTTGAAACACCATGTTATTTTTACGGACCACATCACATTTGAAGTCACTTTGAGGGGTCTATATGATAGAAAATACCCAAAAGTGACACTATTCTAAAAACTGCATCCCTCATGGTGCTCAAAACCACATTCAAGAAGTTTATTAACCCTTCAGGTGCTTCACAGGAATTTTTTGAATATTTAAAAAAATGAACAGTTAACTTTTTTCACAAAAAAATACTTGAGGTCCAATTTTTTTTATTTTACCAAGGGTAACTGGAGAAATTGGACTGCAAAAGTGATTGTGCAATTTGTCCTAAGTACGCTGATAACTGATATGTGTGGAGGACCACTGTTGCGGCGCATGGCAGAGCTCAGAAGAGAAGGAGCGCTGTTTGACTTTTTCAATGCAAATTTGGCTGGAATTCAGATCGGACGCCATGTCACGTTTGGAGAGGCCCTGATGTGACTAAACAGTGGAAACCCTCCACAAGTGACCCCATTTTGGAAACTAGACCCCCCAAGGAACTTATCTAGATATGTGGTAAGAACTTTGAACCCCCCAAGGGCTTCACAGAAGTTTATAACGTACAGTTGTAGAATTAAAAAATCATATTTTTTCCACAAAAATGATCTTTTCACCCCCAATTTTTATTTTCCTAAGGGTAACAGGACCCTAAAAGTTATTGTGCAATTAGTCCTGAGTATGCTGATATCCCATATGTGGGTGTAAACGACTATTTGGGCGCATGGCAGAGATTCGGAAGGGAAGTAGCGCCATTTGACTTTCCTGGCTGGAATTGAGATCGGACGCCATGTCGCTTTTGGAAAGCCCCTGATGTGCCAAAACAGTGGAAACCCCCCACAAATGACACCATTTTGGAAACTAGACCCCCCAAGGAACTTACCTAGATGTGTGGTGAGCACTTTGAACCCCCAAGGGCTTCACAGAAGTTTATAACGCCCGGGCGTGAAAATAAAAAAATCATTTTTTCCCCAAACATGATCTTTTAGTCCCCAATTGTTTTATTTTCCCAAGGGTAACAGGAGGAATTGGACCCCAAAAGTTGTTGTCCAATTTGTTCTGAGTACGCTGATACCCAATATGTGAGCGAAAACTACTGTATGGGCACACGTCGGGGTTCAGAAGGGAAGTAGTGACGTTTTGGAATGCAGACTTTGATGGAATGCTCTGCGGGTGTCTTTGGAGAGCCCCTGATGTACCTAAACAGTGGAAACCCCCCACAAGTGACCCCATTTTGGAAACTAGACCCCCCAATGAACTTATCTAGATGTGTGGTGAGCACTTTGAACCCCCAAGTGCTTCACAGAAGTTTATAACGCCCGGGCGTGAAAATAAAAAAATCATATTTTTTCCACAAACATGATCTTTTAGTCCCCAATTTTTTTTTATCTTCCCAAGGGTAACAGGAAAAATTGGACCCCAAAAGTTGTTTTGCAATTTGATACCCTATATGTGGGGTAAAACACTGTTTGGGCCATGGCAGGGCATGGAAGAGAAGGAGCACCATTTGACTTTTTCAACGCAGAATTGGCTGGAATTGAGATCAGACGCCATGTTGCGTTTGGAGAGCACCTGATGTGCCCAAACAGTGGAAACCCCCCCAATTCTAACTCCAACCCTAACCCTAATCTTAGCCCTAACCCTAACCCTAGCCCTAACGGGAAAATAGAAATACTTTTTTTTAATTTTATTATTTTTCCCTAATTAAGGGGGTGATAAGGGGGGGTTTGATTTTACTATTTATGGTGGGTTTTTATGTTTGGCAGCTGTCACACGCTAAATGACGCTTTTTATTGTAAAAAGTTTTTGCATCACCACATTTTGAGAGATATAATTTTTCCGTATTTTGACCCACTGAGTCATGTGAGGTCTTATTTTTTGTGGGACGAGTTCACATTTTTATTGGTACCATTTTTGGGCACGTGACAATTTTTGATCGCTTTTTATTCCGATTTTTGGGATGCAGAATGAACAAAAACCAGCATTTCAAGAATTTCTTTCGGGGGTGCGTTTACACCGTTCCGCGTGCGGTAAAATTGATAAAGCAGTTTTATTCTTTGGGCGGGTACGGTTACAGCGATACCTCATTTGTCTTTTTTTTGTTTTGGCGCTTTTATGAAATGAAAACAATTTTATATAAAAAAATAATTATTTTTTCATCGCTTTATTCTGCGAGCTATAACTTTTTAATTTTTTCGCTGATGATGCTGTTTGGCGGCTCGTTTTTTGCGGGACAAGATGACGTTTTCAGTGGTACAATGGTTGTTTATATCCATCTTTTTGATCGCGTGTTATTGCACTTTTTGTTCGGCAGTATGATAATTATTTTTTGCTTTGTTTTTATTTTTATTTTTTAAGTGGTTCGCTAAAGGGGTTAACTAATGGGACAGTTTTATAGGGCGGGTCGTTACGGAGGCGGCAATACTAAATATGTGTACTTTTATTGTTTTTGGGTTTTTTTATTTCCTAAAAAGGAATTTATTAGTGAATATTTTTTTTTAAATTTATTTAGCGATTTTTTTATAAATTATTTTTACACTTTTTTTTTTTTTTTAACTTTATTACATTGTTCCAGGGGGGACATAACTGTCATGTGACAGATCGCTGATCTGTCACATCACAGATCGCTGACAGATCAGCGATCTGACCCAGGCACTGCAGCAGGCTTCCTCATGCCTGCGCTTTGCAGGCAGTGAGGAAGACAGCTCCCTGCAGGCCCCTGAAGGTCCCCGCCGCCATATTGGATCCGGGGACCTGCAGGGAAGGAGGCCCCCCGCAGCTGTGGGGGTCTCAGGGAAGCACAGAGGGAGCCCCCTCCCTGCCGATGCTTCCCTAAACCCCGGTACCCTGAAATCGTGCTTGATAGCAGTGTGCAAGGGGTTAATGTGTCGGGGTGGTCCGTGACCGCCCGACACATAGTGCTGGGTGTCAGCTGTGATAATCAGCTGACACCCGACCGCGATCAGCGGCGCTCACCCCGTGAGCGCTGCTGATCGCTATGATGTACTATCCCATCCATGGTCATAGGGGCCTGGGTCCCATGGACGGGATAGTATGTCAGATGTCAGAAAGGGGTTAAAGGGGGGGGATATGAAGGCGATAGGCTACCAGGTTCACCACCTCAATGACTTCATAGGGGCCAATAAATTTAGGTCCAAGTTTGGCGGAGGGCACTCGAAGGCCTATGTTCTGTGTGGAAAGTCAAACCTTATCTCCACATCGCAACATCTGAGCAGAGTCCCCTTTTTTTATCTGTAAAACGTTTATATTTTTCCTGAGCCCTAGAAATATTTAGTCAAGCCTTTGACCAAAGATCCCTTCCTCTGCCCCCGGGCAACCAGAAACCATACGCGAGAATTCGCCAAAATGAGGGTTTATCCCATAGTTAACAAAAAAAATGGTGACCTACCAGTGTTAGACATCGAGGTTCTCCCACTGCACAGGGGGAATCTCAAGCCATGTCCTCTGCGGTCTCCCATTCCTCTGCAGCCACAGAGATTCCTGCTCAGCAGAGACGTCGCTCCAGGCGTCTTGCCCAGGCTGACGCTAGGCGTCTGGTTGCTCCTTCTGGCTCTGCTATAACTCCATACTTGAGTCAGCAGCAAATAGATGCTTCTAGGACTAAGTCCTGTCTTTTGGGTACTGAGCATGCTCGTGGGACGACCTCTCATAGGAGGTCGGAGGTCACATGCGCAGGTCCCGCTCCTGCTTGGATTGGTGCACTACTGGGAAGGTCCCAGGACGCCGCTATAAAAGAGTATAGACTCTAATGGTTAGTTGTGTGTGATTGAGACTGGTGACTGACTCATTAAAAAACCCCTACCCTTGGTTGTGTTTGTGTTCAGGGTTAGTGTTTAGAGTCAGCGCCGAGTAGTGGCACTGCCTAGCGCCGTAGTGTCCCAGGCTCCTCTCACAAAGTAACACCAGAGTGTGCCATCTGTTATGGATGAGTCACTGAAGGAGGAAAAAACAAAAATAATAGCTAAGTCCAGAAAACCAGAGAAGTTGGCAGCTATCGGATTGCAGACCCCTGAACCTATCCACAACAACTAGCAGTAGCCGTGGGGGGTTCCTACGGTGCCCAACACCCCTCGATCACAGCCGGAGAACTAAATTAGCCTAAAGACAGAAAGGGGAAATCTAAACTGCCCCAGAGCAGACCCCAAAGCAATAGGCAGCCCCCAACATATGACTGTGAAGCAAGATGAAAAACACTAACACAGATAGAAAGATAGGTTGAGCAAATGATGGGGCCCAAGCTAACTAAATAGGACAGGATAGAAAAGCTGCTGTCTGCAATCCGCAAAAACCCTATCCAAAAATGTACCAACAGACTGATAGGAGAAACAGGCCCTGAAGTCGCTAGGCTTCAAAAGACTATATCAGCACTCAGGTATATTCTGAAGACAGAGCCAGAGATCAACAGATCAGAGACAAAAATGGAATTCAGCTCACCCCCGGCCGGGGATGGCTGAACTCCAAAAAAACAAGGCAAACAAAACCAGAACTAAAGTGTACAAAAGGCAGAGCAAAACTTAGCTTTGAGAAGCAGAAATCAGACTGGTCTCCAAGAATCCAGCAGGAAAATCACCGGCAAGGCAGCAGGGCGTCGGCTGCCTTATATCCAGTCATCAGTTCCTGTGACCCAGTCATCATCTACCTGCTCAGCTGTTTGGTAATCAGCCTCACTACCTTCCTTCGCCAGAAGAGGGAGTTCATCAGAACTCACTGGTGAAGGGAAAAATGAACTCACAACAGCCATCTAGCATGAGGCACATTGTACTACATACTGCAGCGTCCGCCAGTGCGGCAATGCATGCACCAGTAGCAGTGCTACCTTTCTTTATTCAGTCCTGGCATCGCAGTTGCGGTGTTGATCGCTAGTGGGACTAGAGGGACTCCAACCCTGTGTCCTTGGGGCAGAGTCCTGTGTCCCTTTACTAGTGCTCACCCTGCTGAGCCCTGTGAAGTTAACAGGCTCTGGCGTTGGCTTCTGTGGCTCTGTGCAGTAACAGAGTTCGCTCCTGTGCACACTGGGTCAGCGGTTATCCCGCCGGTGCTCAGTTAGTATCTGCCTTTACTAAGCAGCAGTTTACCACCTCTGAACGGTGGACCCCGGGCTGTGAACGCAACTTACTATTATTTTATTATTTGGTGCATTCTGTCAACCCTAACAACAGGTAGATTGGTTTACCCGGTTTTTGAAGGCGAACTCTGCCCACGGTAAGACATCAGACCAGTCGCTTTGCAGGGTAGAATTCAAGCACCACAGGATTTGTTCAAGCGACTGTTTGGTGCGTTCAGTTTGCCCGTCGCTTTCTGGATGATAAGCTGAGGAAAATGACAAAGATATACCCAATTTTTTGCAAAATGCCCGCCAAAACTTAGACACAATTTTTTTTTTAAATTTGTTTATTAAACTTCAAACAAGAAAAGGATGTAATGTACAACATACATATTTGCTTGTGGTTGTGAACATTGTACAGAGCATACACATTACCGTCTTTTTATTAAATACTAAACAAAGATAAAACGCTGTTATTAATATACGAGTAATCTATGCATAATCCCACAAGCATATGCAATGAACAGTAGGCTATACAATGAGTCCCTCTATCAGACACAATATTGGTAGGTACCCCGTGCAAATGTACCACCTGGGAAAGGAACAGTCTAGAGAGAGTCTCTGCTGATGGTAAAATTGCCATGGGTACAAAATGTGCCAATTTAGAAAATCTGTCCACAAATAACAGTATTTCCACGGGACGATGGAAGATTGGTAATGAGTCTATGGTCTTCCCAGAATTGGTAAAGGCACCAACGAGAGCTCTTAGAACAGGCACATATTCCACATGCAGCAACATGTTTCTTAACATCTGAAGCCATTAAAGGCCACCAAAAAACTCTTGCCACTGCTTCTCGCGTGGCCGCTATACCCGGATGAGCACTCAACTTCGAATTATGGAACTCCCACAGGAGTTTGGTGCGCAAATGCTGTGGAACAAATAGTTTGTCTTCAGGTTTGGATCTTGGAGCTGAAGATTGAGCCCCCACAATCTCCCACTCCAATTCCGATGACACTTCAGCAACCACGATACTGGGTTGAAGAATGGAGGACGGCGGATCGGGGGGACAATGGTTCAAAACTCGACAAAGCATCAGCCTTCATGTTTTTTGACCCTGGACGAAAAGTAATGGAAAACTGAAATCTGGAAAAAAAAGTGACCAGCAGGATTGCCTGGGAGTCAGTCTTTTAGCTGATTTGATATATTCTAAATTTTTATTGTTTGTGATAACTGTAATAGGGTGAGCCGCCCCCTTCAAAAAATGCCTCCATTCTTCGAACGCCAATTTAATAGCCAAGAGTTCCCTATTGCCTATGTCATAATTTTTTTCAGCAGGAGAAAATTTCTTTGAAAAATAGGCACAAGGCCTGAGATTAGTTAGGGAAGCCGGTCCCTGTGACAACACTGCCCCCACCCCCACCTCAGAAGCATCAACCTCGACCACAAAAGGCATAGAAGGGTCAGGATGAACCATGAAAGGAACAGATGTGAAACAGTTTTTTAGCGTTAGAAATGATTGTTTGGCTAACAGGGACCAGTTCCTGACATCTGCCCCTTTACAAGTGAGATCCATGAGGGGCTTAGTTATCTGTGAGAACCCTTTGATAAACTTGCGTTAATAATGTGCTAATCCCAAGAAGCACTGGAGTCCCTTAAGGTCCCGAGGCTGGACCCACTCCACAATAGCTTGCATCTTCTTGGGATCCATGCGAAAGCCCTGAAGTGAGATTATAAGACCTAAAAATTACAACTCTTGAACAAAAAATGAACATTTCTCGAGTTTGACGAACAATTGATTTTCTCAGAGCCTCTGGAGTACAGTTTTAACATGTAACAAATGTGACTGCTTATCAGCAGAATATATCAGGATATCATCCAGGTATACAATTACAAAGCGGCCGATGAGGTCCGAGAACACAACATTGATAAAATTGTGGAAAACCGCTGGCGCATTGGTGAGACCAAAAGGCATTACCAAGTTCTCAAATAACCCCTCAGAAGTAAGAAAAGCCGTTTTCCACTCATCCCCTTCCCGTATCCTTATCAGATTATAGGCCCCTCTGAGATCCAGTTTAGAGAACCATCTGAATCCAGAGAGCTGATTACAGAGATCGGAATCAAAGGCAGGGGATATATGTTCCTGATCGTGATTTTATTTAATTCTCAAAAGTTGAGGCAGGGACGTAGGCCGCCATCTTTTTTCTTAACAAAGGAAAACCCCGCTGCTACTGGGGAAACTGAAGGTCTTATGTGCCCCTTACTGAGACTCTCAGCAATATATTGTTTCATAGTCAGGCGCTCCGGACCCGACAAATTAAATAAACGAGCTTTGGGCAATTTGGCTCCTGGAATAAGAATCGATGGCACAGTCAAATGGCCTATGAGGGGGTAACGCCTCAGCCTCACTTTCTGAAAAAAAATGTCCTCAAAGTCCTTTAGGTACTCCAGAATACCCTCCAGACTGACAGAAGACACAGAGAAAGGTTTTGCAATTTTCACACAAAGAACAGATTTGTGGTCACAGTCGACACATTTGGACCCCCACTTGACAATCTCCCCCAATTCCCAGTCAATCACTGGATTGTGGCGTTGAAGCCACGGCATGCCCAAAACCAGCCCTGCAGGCAATTTGTCCATAACTAAGCATTCAATTTCTTCCATGTGGGAAGGACCAACCTTCAACACAAACTTCTCAGAAACAGAAAGAATCCCCTTTCGGGTCAAAGAAGAGTCGATGGCCACGACTTAAAGTGGGGTATGAAGCCTGACTGTCCCTATCTGGTGTTGGGAAACGACATCAGAGCTGACCAGGTTGAGTGATGAACCACTCTCCACCAGTGCTGTAGAGAAAAAACGATCATTGTCTACCAACAGTTCAACTTTTAGCAAAACCTTAGCACATGAGGAAGAAAGTACCTGAAGGTCTGGGCAGCCTCCTCGATCACTACCCAGACCTAGTTGTTTCCCGTCGCCTTGGAGGATGACGGACACAAGGGACACTCCTTTTTCCACTGACCGGACTCCCCACAAAAAAACAGAGCTGCTTCTCCTGGCGACGTTTTCTCTTTTTCTCTGACAGAGGTGACGCCAAATGTTATGAGCTCATTTCCTCCTTCACCTTTGATGTCCGATAAACTCCCTCTGCTGGTGAAAGGAGGTAGTGAAATTGATTTGGATGGGGAAAACCTGTCATCTGAACAGGTGGAGTGGGATTGGACATCCGGAATCTCTGAGTGGATATAAGGCCGCCGACGCCCTGCTGGGTTGCTGGTGATCCTCTCTGCTCTGAGCTCTGGCCTCCAGTTTAGTCCTGTCTACTAAAGCTAAGTTTTTGCTCTGCTATTGTTCCATGAGATTTTGTCTGGTTTACTTAGTGTTTGTGTTCAGCCAGCCCTGGTTGGGACTGGCTGAACTCCATTTTTGTCTCTGATCAGTTGATCTCTTTGCTCTGTTTTCAGAATATACCTGAGTGCTGATATAGTGATTTTGAAGTCTAGCGACTTCAGGGCCTTTTCTATCAGACATGTTGGACATTATTTTTGGCAGGGTTTTTGCGTGATTGCAGACAGTTGCTTTTCTTTCCTGTCCTATCTAGTTAGTGAGGGCCCCATCGTTTGCTCAGCCTGTCTTTCTGTCTGTGTTTGTGTTTTCATCTGTTTTCACCGTCAATACATGTTGGGGGCTGTCTATTGCTTTGGGGTCTGCTCTGGGGCAGTTTAGATTTCCCCTTTCTTTCTTTAGATTTATTTTGTTCTCCGGCTGTGAACGAGGTGTCTAGGACCACCGTAGGAACACCCCACGGCTACTGTTAGTTGTTGTGAATAGGATCGGGGTCTGCAATCCGCTAGCTACCAACCTCACTGGTTTTCTGAACTTAGCTTGTATTTTTGTTTTTTCCTCCTCCGGTGACTCATTCATAACAGAATCACCAGCCATACCGCAGATTCTAGGGTACTCAATTGCAGGAAAGAATTGTAAAAGAAAAAAAAAAAAAAAGTGTCAGAATTTTTTTTAATGTATATTTTTTCCTTTTTTTCTCTGGGGCCGTAGGAGGAATTTTCTTAATGGAGATTAAGCAATTGTCTGATCATGTGGAGTAGCTGGCTGCTGAAGTGCGGGGAATTTCCGCCTATCTTGCTCATTCACATGCTGCTGAACCAAAGATTCCTACTCCTGATGTGTTTTTTGGGGATCGGTCTAAATTTTTGAATTTTAAGAATAATTGTAAATTATCTCTTGCCTTGGAGCCTAACTCATCGGGGAGCTCTGCGCAGCAGGTTAAAATTGTCATCTCTTTGCTGCGCGGCAATCCCCTGGATTGGGCGTTTTCTTTGACACCTGATGATCCTATTCTAACTAATGTGGACGCATTTTTTCAAGCCTTGGGGTTGTTGTATGATGAACCTAATGCTATTGATCAAGCTGAGAAAGCCCTGTTGGCATTGAGCCAGGGTCAGGATTCTGCAGAGTTATACTGTCAAAAATTCCGAAAGTGGGCGGTCCTTACTACCTGGAATGATGGTGCCTTGGCAGCTCTCTTTCGGAAGGGTTTGTCAGAAACAGTAAAAGCTACTATGGTGGGATTTCCTGTTCCCTCTGGTCTTGACGATTTTATGTCATTAGCCATTCAGGTTGATCGGCGTTTACGTGAACGTAAAAGTACACGAGAAATGTTGCCACCTGTTGAACAAATGTCTGAACCTATGCAATGTGATAGAATTTTGTCTAGGGCGCAACGTCAGGAGTTCAGAAGGCGTAATAAGCTGTGTTTTTTCTGTGGAGATGCCTCTCATATGATTTCTGTCTGCCCTAAACGAAACGTTTTGCACACACATTTGCTGTGGGTGGTGTTCAACCTAAGTTTCTTCTGGCAATTACTCTGATCTGCTCCCTGTCCACATTTTCCGCCAAGGCTTTTGTGGATTCGGGAGCGGCTCTGAACCTAATGGACTTGGATTTTTCTAAATGTTGTGGGTTTCCTATGACACCTCTGCAGACGCCTATCCCTTTGACGGGTATTGATGCTACTCCTTTGGCGAATAAACCTGTTTTGGACCCAGGTGGTAATGCGGGTCGCCCTAAACCATCAAGAAAATTGCAGATGTTTGGTGTTGCATAATTTGCATGATACCATTGTTCTGGGATTTCCCTGGTTGCAAATCCATAATCCAGTTTTGGATTGGAAATCTGTGTCTGTGATGAGTTGGGGTTGTCGGTGTGCTCTTGGTGACGCTCCTGTTTTCTCCACCTCTCCCCAGGCGCATGATGTTCCTGACTATTTGGCTGATTTTTATGATGTATTTAGTGAGAATAAGTCTGCGTCTTTGCCTCCTCACAGGAGTTATGACTGTGCAATTAAGTTGAGCCCTGGGTGTAAATTTCCCAAGGGTCGACTTTTCAATTTATCTGTACCCGAGCACGAGCCTATGCGATCTTATATTAAGGAGTCGTTGGAGAAGGGTCATATTAGACCATCCTCTTCACTCTTGGGTGCTGTTTTTTTTTTTCGTGGCCAAGAAAGATGGTTCATTAAGGCCTTGTATTAACTATCGTTCCCTCAACAAAATTACTGTAAAATATCAGTATCCGTTACCCCTGATTTCTGATCTATTCTCCAGAGTTAAAGGTGCTTGCTGGTTTACCAAGCTTGACCTCAGGGGGGCGTATAATCTTATTCGCATTAAGCATGGGGATGAATGGAAGACGGTGTTTAATACTCCGGAGGGACATTTTGAGTACCTGGTGATGCCTTTTGGGCTCACTAATGCCCCTTCTGTCTTCCAGTGCTTCATGAATGATATTTTCGGGACTTTGTGGATACATTTTTGATCATCTATCTGGATGATATTTCGATCTTTTCCAGGGATTGGGACTCTCATGTGGAACATGTTCGGACTGTGTTCCTGATTTTGAGGGAGAATTCCCTGTATGTTAAAGGATTGAAATGCCTTTTTGGTGTACAGAGGATTTCATTTTTGGGATTTATTTTGTCTCCGTCAACTATTGAAATGGACCCGGCCAAGGTACAGGCCATTTATGATTGGGTTCAGCCCACTTCTTTGAAGGCCCTCCAGAAGTTTTTAAGTTTTGCTAATTTTTATCATAAATTTATAGCTAATTTTTCTGGTATTGCCAAACCATTGACTGATTTGACTAAGAAGGGTGCTGATGTGCTGAATTGGCCTCCAGAGGCTGTTTCTTCCTTTCAGGAGCTGAAGCGGAGGTTCACTTCTGCTCCGGTTTTGCGGCAACCTGATGTCTCACTACCGTTTTAGGTAGAGGTGGATGCTTCTGAGATTGGTGCAGGAGCTGTTTTGTCACAAAAAGATCCGGTACCATCTAAAATGAATCCCTGTGCATTCTTTTCCTGAAAGTTCTCCCCATGCGAACGCAATTATGATGTGGGGAATCGGGAACTGTTAGCCATGAAATGGGCATTTGAGGAGTGGAGACATTGGTTGGAGGGAGCTAAACATCAAGTCGTGGTCCTTACTGACCACAAGAATTTGATTTACCTTGAGTCGGCCAAACGCTTGAATCCTAGACAGGCTAGGTGGGCCTTGCTTTTCACACGTTTTGATTTTGTGGTCTCTTTTCTTCCGGGCACTAAGAATGTCAAGGCAGACGCCCTCTCTAGGAGATTCATTGCTGATTCTCCTATTGTGACCAAACCTGCTACCATCTTAGGTGAGGGGGTAGTTCTTTTTGCCATCTCGCCCAATTTGAGACGTGCTCTGGAAGAGTTTCAGGAGGACAAACCTGAGCGTTGTCCCATTGGAAAATTGTATGTTCCTGACCAGTGGAGGAAGAGAGTAATGTCTGAAGTTCATTGCTCCGCATTGGCTGGTCATCCAGGTATTTTTGGTACAAGAGATTTGGTGAGTCGGTCTTTTTGGTGGCCCGCCTTGTCTCATGATGTAAGGAATTTTGTGCAGTCCTGTGGGACTTGCTCCCGGTCTAAACCTTGTTCTCGCTCTAGTGGGTTGTTGATGCCTTTGCCGGTCCCCAGGAGGCCATGGACCCATATTTCAATGGATTTTATTTCTGATATGCCTGTCTCTCAGAGAATGACTGTTATTTGGGTGATTTGTGATAGGTTCTCTAAGATGGTTCATCTTGTACCACTCCCTAAGTTGCCATCCTCCTCAGAGTTGGTGCGCTTGTTTTTGCAACAGGTGGTTCACTTGCATGGGATTCCTGAGAATATTGTGTCTGACAGAGGAGTTCAGTTTGTTTCTAGATTTTGGAGGACTTTTTGTTCCAAGCTGGGAATTCAGTTGTCCTTCTCCTCTGCGTTTCACCCTCAGACCAATGGGCAGACGGAGAGAACAAACCAGACTTTGGAGTCTTATTTGAGATGTTTTATTTCTGCTGATCAGGATGATTGGGTTTCATTTTTGCCCTTGGCCGAATTTGCTTTAAATAATAGAGCTAGTTCTGCCACTTTGATGTCACCTTTTTTTTGTAACTTTGGGTTTCATCCTCGATTCTCTTTAGGGCAGGTGGAGTCTTCTGCCTGCCCAGGTGGTGACACTGTGGTGGAGAGAATGCACCAGATCTGGGACCAAGTGGTGGATAAGTTGTCTCTCTCTCAGGAAAAGGCCCAGCGGTTTTCCAACCGGCATAGGACCATTGGTCCCCGGTTTAAGGTGGGTGATATGGTTTGGTTGTCATCAAAGAATATCTCTATGAAGGTGGCTTCTCCAAAGTTTAAACCTAGATTTATTGGACCTTACAAGATTTTGGAGATTCTGATTCCGGTCTCTTTTCGATTGGCTCTTCCTGTTACATTCAAGATCCATAACGTGTTTCATAAGTCTCTGTTAAAGAGGTTTGTTGAGCCAGTAGTTCCTGTGGTGGCACCTCCTGACCCTGTATTGGTTGAAGGTAATGTGGAATATGAGGTTGAGAAGATACTGGATTCTCGTCTGGCTAGACGGAGACTCCAGTATTTGGTTAAGTGGAAGGGTTATGGCCAGGAGGATAATTCTTGGGTATCTGCATCTGATATTCATGCCGAAAGATTGGTTTGTGCTTTTCATCGGGCCCATCCTGATCGCCCTGGTGGCGTGGATGAGGGTTCGGTGACCCCCCCTCAAGGGGGAGGTACTGTTATGAGCTTATTTTCTCCTTCACCTTTGATGTCTGAACTCCCTCTGCTGGTGAAAGGAGGTAGTGAAATTGATTTGGATGGGGAAAACCTGTCATCTGAACAGGTGGAGTGGGATTGGACATCCGGAATCTCTGAGTGGATATAAGGCCGCCGACGCCCTGCTGGGTTGCTGGTGATCCTCTCTGCTCTGAGCTCTGGCCTCCAGTTTAGTCCTGTCTACTAAAGCTAAGTTTTTGCTCTGCTATTGTTCCATGAGATTTTGTCTGGTTTACTTAGTGTTTGTGTTCAGCCAGCCCTGGTTGGGACTGGCTGAACTCCATTTTTGTCTCTGATCAGTTGATCTCTTTGCTCTGTTTTCAGAATATACCTGAGTGCTGATATAGTGATTTTGAAGTCTAGCGACTTCAGGGCCTTTTTTATCAGACATGCTGGACATTATTTTTGGCAGGGTTTTTGCGTGATTGCAGACAGTTGCTTTTCTTTCCTGTCCTATCTAGTTAGTGAGGGCCCCATCATTTGCTCAGCCTGTCTGTCTGTGTTTGTGTTTTCATCTGTTTTCACCGTCAATACATGTTGGGGGCTGTCTATTGCTTTGGGGTCTGCTCTGGGGCAGTTTAGATTTCCCCTTTCTTTCTTTAGGTTTATTTAGTTCTCCGGCTGTGAACGAGGTGTCTAGGACCACCGTAGGAACACCCCACGGCTACTGTTAGTTGTTGTGAATAGGATCAGGGGTCTGCAACCCGCTAGCTACCAACCTCTCCGGTTTTCTGGACCTAGCTTGTATTTTTGTTTTTTCCTCCTCCGGTGACTCATTCATAACAGCCAAATTTCATAGGCTCAGGAGCAGCAGGCGCAATACCAGTCTATTTGCTGCCAGAGAAAAGAGATGTCTCGGACTGCATGCCGCCCCTAGCCTGAAGCCTGCGGTCCATACGCACTGCTTGCGTAATGGCATCCTCCAAAGTGTCTGGTGGAGGGTGAGGGGCCAGTGCATCCTGGAGGCGTTCGAACAAGCCTCTGCGAAATAGCCCCCGAAGGGCAGCATCATCCCTTGAGATCTCCGCTGCCCAGCATTGGAAATCTGCACAAAACCACTCAGTCGAGCGTTTACCCTGGCTTACATTCATCACCATATCTTCAGCCATACGAACCGTGTCAGGTTCATCATATATGCGACCCAGGGCTTCAAAAAAGGCATCAAAAGTCATTCTATCCGGGGCAGAAGGAGATAGAGAAAAAGTCCATGCTCGCGGAGCACCCCAAAGTAGGGAAATGACGACCCCCACCCTCTGGAACTCGTCCCTGGAGGAGCGGAGCCTGAGAGAAAAAAAGCTTGCATCCTTCTCTGAAGGACCTGAACTCCCTTTTATCCCCTGAGAAAGGGTCTGGCAGTTTGACCGGAGATTCGGGCAATGCTAATGACACATCTCTATCCCCAGAACTAGGAGCCCCTGCAGCCACAGCCCCCTGCACAGTATCCACCAACTGTTGCTGGGTACGGGCCATCGTGTGCTGTTCCACATTGAGTTTCTGGAACATTTGGGTCAGGTGCTTGACCTGATCAGCCAAAACTTGCATGGGATCCATGCTGCTAATTAGCTTAGAGAAAAAAAAACACCCAACTTGAAAAAATGTGCGGTCACTTATGTCAGGAGCACCACACTGCACTTGCTCACTGAACCAGTGTGTGTGTCCTGAGTGAAACAAACTGTGCCCAAAGATATCTGTGGAGTAGGGCAGCAGCGGTGAAGATACATGCTTCAGACAAACAGGACATGAATCACCTGACTGATGGGGGCATGGCCTAAGCTTCAGAGAGCTAGGAGCTGAAGGAAAACTCCTTACTATATTATATATATATAATTTTTTATTTTTTTTTTACAGATATATAAGTATATAAAAGTTATTTATGTGTATTATAGGAGGAAAGCCTCATACATATCCTGTAAAAATTATGTAGTAGGGCATCGTATACACCCTCAAAAAATTAATGAGGGTCACATCATGACCCTGTAGATATGGTGGAAAAGGTAAGCACGAAAAAAAAAAAAAAGAAATTGCAAGAACATGTTCTGCTGCTGTCATGAAGTGGGGTTGAGAAGTCTGGTCCAATCCAGGCCTTGTTCATTTTGATGAGAGTCAGCCTGTAAGCATTTTCAGTTGACAGGCGGATGCGCCTCATTTATTATGCCCCTGGCAGCACTAGAAACCCACTCTGACAAAATGCTAGCAGCAAGGCAGGACAACTCCACTAACGCATAGGACAGTTCATGCCACGTGTCCTGCTTGGATACCCAATAGTTGTACTGCACAGATGAATCACTGGGGTTGCTGGTACGGTCAGCTACTCCTTCACCACCTTCCAAAACATTTCCCTCCTTGTTAGAGTATCCAGCACGTCAAGGCTTGGGTTCTGGGAGAGTCTAATGAAACTATCCCAGACCTTTGATAGCTTTCACATGCCACTGTTTTCCATGGTGTGTCTCCCTCATTTCTACTCCTTGGTTGTCCAAGGAACTATGACCTTTATCTTCAGTGTTGTCAGATGAGAATTTTTTTATCTAATTGTTCAACTAGGGCCTTCTGGTATTGCCCCATTTTACTAGCAGCCTCCACGGAAGGAAGGAAAGATGTAAAGTTCTCCTTGAAGAGTAGGTCAAGACGGGTCAAACAACCAGTAATCAGTGTTGGCAAAAATGCGTATAACTCAATGGTTACGGGAAAGGCAGAGGAATATAAAGTCAGCCTTGTGTGCCAGACTTCCAAGAGGCAAGACTTCCCTCTCCCCACCAGAACAAATATCCATCTTCTCTTCTTCCTCCTCGCTCTCCTCCTCTTCAGTCCATCCACGCTGAACAGATGGGATGAAGATGAAGTGGCTAGTACCTTCTGTAGCGCAGGCAACCATCTCCTGTTCCACCTCAGCCTCCTTCTCCTTATTATCACCCAATATGCTCTGAGATGAGGCCAGACTGAGTAGTATCATCCTGTTTAATTTGTTATTCCATCTCCACCTGCTCCCCATGTAAAGCTTTCTCTTTAATTGTGAGCAGCGAGTATTTCAGTAGACACAGAAGCGGTATGGTTAAGGCTCATACTCATTTACGAGAAAAACGGACAAGAGCAATCCAGTAACAAATCGGATTGCACTCTGACTAATGTTATTCAATGAATCCCTGATCATTTGATTGTTTTCTCAGCTGAGATCAGAGAGAAAAAAATTGCAGCATTCTGCAATTGCCCTTGTATATCGGATGAGAGTCGCCAATGCAAGTCAATGGGAGAAAAAAGAAAAATCGCACAGTACTCAGACCACGCGACTGCTGTCCGATTTTTATGCACCCATCGCCTTAAAAATCTGACATTTCATCACAGTGTGACAAGTTAGAATAGATATACAGTGGGGAAAATAAGTATTTGATACACTGCTGGTTTTGCACGTTTTCACACCTACAGAGAATGGAGAGAACTGTAATTTGTATCATAGTTACACTTCAACTGGGAGAAAGATTCTTAAAATCAATCCAGAAAATCACATTGTATGAGTTTTACATAATTTGCATGATTTACATAATTAATTTTATTGCATGAAATAAGTATGTGATACAAAAATAATCATAACTTATTTGGTACAGAAACCTTTGTTTGCAATTACAGAGGTCAGACATTTCCTGTAGTTCTTGACCAAGTTTGCACACACTGCAGCAAGGATTTTGGCCCACTCGTCCATACAGATCTTCTCCAGATTAGAGTTGAGTGAATTTGTTTGGATTCGGTATGAAAATGATCGACAGCGAATTTTTGCAACAACACAGCCGAACGTTATTTGAATCAATGGGAACAGAAATTGCCGAATATGTTCGGAACCGATCAACAAACACACACTCGGCACAAATAGGGTACCAATATGGCACAAATATGGGAAATTCAGATTAGGCGACTGAATCTGAACAAATTCACTCAAGTTCTCCTTTGTCACAGGAAGTTGCCTCCATTCTATAAGTTTTTTTCTTGCTAAAAGTGTGTCTTTCCAAGTAAAACATTTCCCACATTAAGAATTTAAAAAGGCTTCTCCCTTCTGTGACTGCTAAGGTGACTAAGAAGAGATGATTTCTTCACAAAATATTTTCCACATTCTGAACATGAAAATGGCTTCTCCCCTGTGTGACTTTTCTGATGTCTATCAAGATGCGCTTTCTGCTTAAAACAATTCCCACATTCTGAACATCTAAAAGGCTTCTCCCCTGTATGAGTTCTCCGGTGACAAATAAGAGATGAATTCTTTATAAAGCATTTTCCACATTCGGAACATGAATATGGCTTCTCTCCAGTGTGAGTTCTCTGATGTGTAAAAAGAGTTGATTTCTCTGTAAAACATTTTCCACATTCTGAACAGGCAAAAGGCTTCTCTCCTGTATGGGTTCTCTGGTGTATAACAAGATTTGATTTCTGGTTAAAACATTTCCCACAACATGAGCAGGAAAAAGGCTTCTCTCCTGTATGGGTTCTCTTGTGTATAACAAAATCTGATTTCTGGTTAAAACATTTCCCACATTCTAAACATGAATATGGCTTCTCACCTGTGTGAGTTCTTTGGTGCTTCACAAAATTTGATTTCTGTGTAAAACATTTTCCACATTCTGAACATGGAAAAGGCTTCTCCCCTGTGTGAGTTCGAAGATGTGCAACAAGATTTGATTTCTTTTTAAAACATTTCTGACATTCTGAACATGAAAATGACTTCTCTCCTGTGTGAGTTCTCTGATGTTTCATGAGACTTGATTTCTCTGTAAAACATTTCCCACATTCTGAACATGAAAATGACTTCTCCCGTGTATGAGTTTTCTGGTGACTAACAAGATTTGATTTCTGGGTAAAATGTTTCCCACATTCTGAACATGAAAATGGCTTCTCCCCTGTGTGAATTCTCTGGTGTCTAACAATATCTGATTTCTGGTTAAAACATTTCCCACACTTGAAACAAGAAAATCTATTGTCTGCTGTCTGAATGTTTTGATGTTTAAGAAAAGACTGTGAGGGGAAAACTATTTCCATATTCTGAACGTGAAAATGGCTTATTTCCTTTAGGAGCATTTCTTTTTTAATGCCTCTTTTGTGACTTTGATTTTCCTTAGTAGGCAGTAATGAATCAGAAGATATGACCGGTTTCAAAAGATCAGATGAAAGATCTTTGCTGTGAAGGGATGGTAGCACATCTGGAGTAATTTCATTCAGTTCAATTGCATCTTGTGGGATCTCAAGATCACCTGGTTTAGAAATTGAAAATGTCAGCTGTCCCTCTGATCTCCTGGTACAATCATCTGCCAAGATAAAAAACAATTATTTTTGTATACAATATGCTTGAAATGTATGCGTTAATAAGGAGAAACACTATATTTACCACATGGTGAGGCTTTTTACAAATTTTCTTTGTGTTTCCACATTAATAGTGGCTCAAAAGGCGCTTGAAAAGCAACATGGCTTCCATAAACAAGTCCAACAATATCGGCTCTCCTAAAGTCAAATCCCCCCCTCACTTCTGAGCCTTGCACTGTGCCCAAACCACTTTCAGCATCAATGTATTTGGCATTACTATAGTGAGAAGAACCCACTTAATTTATGATGTGTGTCTCCTGAGGCACAATCTGGGCACTGTTTGCTGTGTAATAAAATGGCAAATGTGTCCAATATACACTGTGTGCTAATTTTTGGAAAGTGCTTGTGCAGTCAAAATAGTCACTACTCCTAGACTAGATTAATTTGGTGAGCGTTATACTTTCCAAAATGGAGTCACTTTATCGGGATTTCTACTGCTCTGGTTTTTCTGCCATTTTGTCATATTAGGACTTCTGTAAATGGTGTGTCCCCACGAGCCGCCTTATTCATTCTGCAAGAGGTGCTGGTGATGGAGATATCACAATCAGAAGCTCTGGGTGGCACATCTTTGTCCAGCCACTAAGATTAGGTTGCCTGGGACCAGTAGTACAGTCCAGCTTCATTTCAGTACTCCAGCTTCACATCAGATGCGTGCATGCACCGGAGTGCAGAGTGGAGGGGGACACAGTAGCGCGCATAGCCACGTCTTATGGCCACTGACTCAGAGTGGCTGCGTGGCATGATTGTGTGATTGCACAGCATTTCCTCTTAATTGTGCCAAATGTAAGTTTAGTTGGTCCAGTCAAACTGCTGCCTGAAGTATTGATTCTTCTTGTAAATTGAGATTTCTAAATGGAGGAATTTTGGATATTTACCACTTATATCAGCTCCTACAGTTTATTGTACTGTTATCTTTGCAAAACAGGGATGCAGGGTCACTGAACAATGATGTTTGATGATGAAGTTGTGGCCAAAAGTATTGACACCCCTGCAATTCTGTCAGATAATACTCACTTTCTTCCTGAAAATGATTGCAAACACAAATTCTTTGGTATTATCTTCATTTAATTTGTCTTAAATGAAAAAAAACACAAAAAGAATTGTCCTAAAGCCAAATTGGATATAGTTCCACACCAAACATAAAGAGGGTGGACAAAAGTATTGGCACTGTTCGAAAAATCATGTGTTGCTTCTCTAATTTGTGTAATTAACAGCACCTGTAACTTACCTGTGGCACCTAACAGGTGTTGGCAATAACTAAATCACACTTGCAGCCAGTTGACATGGATTAAAGTTGACTCAACCTCTGTCCTGTGTCCTTGTGTGTACCACATTGAGCATGGAGAAAAGAAAGAAGATCAAAGAACTGTCTGAGGACTTGAGAAACCAAATTGTGAGGAAGCATGAGCAATCTCAAGGCTACAAGTCCATCTCCAAAGACCTGAATGTTCCCGTGTCTACCGTGCACAGTGTCATCAAGAAGTTTAAAGCCCATGGCACTGTGGCTAACCTCCCTAGATGTGGACGGAAAAGAAAAATTGACAAGAGATTTCAACGCAAGATTGTGCGGATGTTGGATAAAGAACCTCGACTAACATCCAAACAAGTTCAAGCTGCCCTGCAGTCCGAGGGTCCAACAGTGTCAATCCGTACTATTCGTTGGCGTCTGAATGAAAAGGGACTGTATAGTAGGAGACCCAGGAAGACCCCACTTCTTACCCCGAGACATAAAAAAGCCAGGCTGGAGTTTGCCAAAACTTACCTGAAAAAGCCTAAAACGTTTTGGAAGAATGTTCTCTGGTCAGATGAGACAAAAGTATAGCTTTTTGGGCAAAGGCATCAACATAGAGTTTACAGGAGAAAAAAAAAAAAGGGATTCAAAGAAAAGAACACGGTCCCTACAGTCAAACATGGCGGAGGTTCCCTGATGTTTTGAGGTTGCTTTGCTGCCTCTGGCACTGGACTGCTTGACCGTGTGCATAGCATTATGAAGTCTGAAGACTACAAACAAATTTTGCAGAAATAATGTAGGGCCCAGTGTGAGAAAGCTGGGTCTCCCTCAGAGGTCATGGGTCTTCCAGCAGGACAATGACCCAAAACACACTTCAAAAAGCACTAGAAAATGGTTTGAGAGAAAGCACTGGAGACTTCTAAGGTGGCCAGCAATGAGTCCAGACCTGAATCCCATAGAACACCTGTGGAGAGATCTAAAAATGGCAATTTGGAGAATGCACCATTCAAATATCAGGGACCTGGAGCAGTTTGCCAAAGAAAAATAGTCTAAAATTCCAGCAGAACATTGTAAGAAACTCATTGATGGTTACCGCAAGCGGTTGGTCGCAGTTATTTTGGCTAAAGGTTGTGCAACCAAGTATTAGGCTGAGGGTGCCAATAGTTTAGTCTGGCCCATTTTTGGAGTTGTGTGAAATGATCAATGTTTTGCTTATTGCTTCATTCTCTTTTGTGTTTTTTTCATTTAAGACAAATTAAATGAAGATAATAATACCAAAGAATTTGTGTTTGCAATCATTTTCAGGAAGAAAGTGAGTATTATCTGACAGAATTGCAGGGGTGTCAATACTTTTGGCCACAACTGTATGTTGATTACACATTGTACTGGGCCATGCAGTTTGTTGACTTGTAAACATTGAAGGATAAACTATAGATAATTAATGCTAGTTAACCTCATCACATCTTTCTCTTGCTATCTGGATGCTGGCTTAAAGGAAAGTTGTGGACTATATAAGGAGACTTTGACTACTGTCAAAAACAAGTGAGTCTATAAGATGTCAGCTTAGGGGACCATGGCCCCATCTGGAAGAGCACAGATGTGCTTCACTAATCATCACAACCTCCAGGGACAATCAGGTCACCTGGCCACATACCTCATTACTCTCGGTTAGCTTCCTAAGCTTGTCATAATCTCTTCTCTGTGGGAGTCCACCAAAAGCGGGGTGCCTCTGGAGGGGGGTAGGTGACCCTTGGAAGGAGCTCTATTCCCGGAGAGTCAGCAGAAGGGTAATTTGCACCATCTTGGGTATTTGGCTGGAACTGTTCTATATGCTGTTTGGTGGTGGTTTAAATTATAATTTCCACATTATTTTACCCTCACCCTATTGTCACAGTCCAATTCTTGGATCTGTGTCAGATTCTGGATTCCCTCATTTAAACCTTTTTTTTTTTCCCTTTCAGGCCATTGGGGCTTAACCCCTTACCTACAATTGACGTAATATTCCGTCCATGTGACCATGGACCTAATTACCATGGACGGAATATTACGTCACCATGATCAGCGGCGCCCACGTGGTGAGCGCCGCTGATCGCGGCCGGGTGTCAGCTAATTATCATAGCTGACACCCGGCACAATGTGTCAGGGGCGGTCATGGACCGCCCCCAACACGTTAACCCCTTGCACACCGCGATCAAACGCGATCGCGGTGTACCGGGGGTTAAAGGGAAGCATCGGCAGGGAGGGGGCTCCCTCCGTGCTTCCCTGAGCCCCCCACAGCAGCGCAATGTGCAGCGCTGCTGCGGGGGGCTCCTTTCCTCCAGGCCCCCGAATCCAAGATGGCGACGGGGGCCTGAGGAAGCTGGCTTCCTCAGTGCCTGCAAAGCGCAGGCATGAGGAAGTCTGCAGCAATGCCTGTGACAGATCGCTGATCTGTCACAGTGATCTGTGATGTGACAGATCAGCGATCTGTCACAGGACAGTGATGTCCCACAAGGTAATAAAGTAAAAAAAAAAAAAAAAAAAGTGTTAAAAATAAAAAAAAATCGCTAAATAAATTAGTAAAAAAAAAAAAAATATTCCCCAATAAATCCATTTTTTCAAAATAAAAAAAAACAAACAATAAAAGTACACATATTTGGTATCGCCGCGTCCGTAATGACCTGCCCTATAAAACTGTCCCATTAGTTAACCCCTTTAGCGAACCCCTTAAAAAATAAAAAACGAAGCAAAAAATAATGATTTATTATCATACCAACGAACAAAAAGTGCAATAACGCGCGATCAAAAAGACACATATAAATATCCATGGTACCGCTGAAAACGTCATCTTGTCCCGCAAAAAACGAGCTGCCATACAGCGTCATCCGCAAAAAAATAAAAAAGTTATAGCTCGCAGAATAAAGCGATACAAAAATAATTATTTTTTATATAAAATTGTTTTCATTGCAAAAAACCGACAAAACATAAAAAAACGACCTAAATGAGGTATCGCTGTAAGCGTACTGACCCGAAGAATAAAACCGCTTTATCAATTTTACCGCACGCGGAACGGTGTAAACGCACCCCCCCAAAAGAAATTCATGAAATGCTGGTTTTTGTTCATTCTGCGTCCCAAAAATCGGAATAAAAAGCGATCAAAAAATGTCACGTGCCCGAAAATGGTACCAATAAAAACGTCAACTCGTCCCGCAAAAAATAAGACCTCACATGACTCGGTGGGTCAAAATACGGAAAAATTATAGCTCTCAATATGTGGTGATGCAAAAACTATTTTTACAATAAAAAGCGTCTTTTAGCGTGCGACAGCCGCCAAACATAAAAACCGCCATAAATAGTAAATCAAACCCCCCGTTATCACCCCCTTAGTTAGGGAAAAATAATAAAACTAAAAGAAAATGTATTTATTTCCATTTTCCCGCTAGGGTTAGGGTTAGGGTAGGGTTAGGGCTAGGGTTAGGGTTAGGGCTAGGGTTAGGGTTAGGGCTAGGGTTAGGGCTAGGGTTAGGGCTAGGGTTAGGGCTAGGGTTAGGGGTGTGTTGAGGTTAGGGTTGGAGTTATAATTGGGGGGTTTCCACTGTTTGGGCACATCAGGTGCTCTCCAAAGGCAACATGGCGTCTGATCTCAATTCCAGCCAATTCTGCGTTGAAAAAGTCAAATGGTGCTCCTTCCCTTCCAAGCTCTGCCATGCGCCCAAACAGTGTTTTACCCCCACATGTAGGGTATCAGCCTACTCAGGACAAATTACAAAACAACTTTTGGGGTCCAATTTCTCCTGTTACCCTTAGGAAAATAAAAAATTGGGGGCAAAAATATAATTTTGCGGAAAAAAATGTTTTTTTTATTTTCACGCCCAGGCGTTATAAACTTCTGTGAAGCACTTGGGGGTTCAAAGTGCTCTCCACACATCTAGATAAGCTCCGTGGGGGGTCTAGTTTCCAAAATGGGGTCACTTGTGGGGAGTTTCAATAGTTTAGGTACATCAGGGGCTCTCCAAACGCACATGACACCCGCAGACCAATCCATCAAAGTCTGCATTCCAAAACGTCACTACTTCCCTTCCGAGCCCCGACGTGTGCCCATACAGTAGTTTTCTCCCACATATGAGGTATCAGCGTACTCAGGCCAAATTGGACAACAACTTTTGGGGTCCAATTTCTCCTGTTACCCTTGGGAAAATAAAAAAATTGGGGACTAAAAGATGATGTTTGTTGAAAAAATACGATATTTTTATTTTCACGCCCGGTCGTTATAAACTTCTGTGAAGCACTGGGGGGTTCAAAGTGCTCACCACACATCTAGATAAGTTCATTAGGGGGTCTAGTTTCCAAAATGGGGTCACTTGTGGGGAGTTTCCACTGTTTAGGTACATCAGGGGCTCTCCAAAAGCAACATGACACCCGCAGACCATGCCATCAAAGTCTGCATTCCAAAACGTCACTACTTCCCTTCCGAGCCCCGACGTGTGCCCATACAGTAGTTTTCTCCCACATATGAGGTATCAGCGTACTCAGGCCAAATTGGACAACAACTTTTGGGGTCCAATTTCTCCTGTTACCCTTGGGAAAATAAAAAAATTGGGGACTAAAAGATGATGTTTGTGGAAAAAATACGATTTTTTTATTTTCATGCCTGGGCATTATAAACTTCTGTGAAGCCCTTGGGGGTTCAAAGTGCTCACCACACATCTAGATAAGTTCCTCAGGGGGTCTAGTTTCCAAAATGGGATCATTTGTGGGGGGTTTTTACTGTTTAGGTACATTAGGGGCTCTCCAAAGGCAACATGACACCCACAGACCATTCCATCAAAGTCTGCATCCCAAAACGTCACTACTTCCCTTCCGAGCCCTGATGTGTGCCCATACAGTAGTTTTCTCCCACATATGAGGTATCAGCATACTCAGGACAAATTGGACAACAACTTTTGGGGTCCAATTTCTCCTGTTACCCTTGGGAAAATAAAAAAATGAGGACTAAAAGATGATGTTTGTGGAAAAAATACTATTTTTTTTTTTTTTTTCACGCCCGGACGTTATAAACTTCAGTGAAGCACTGGGGGGTTCAAAGTGCTCACCACACATCTAGATAAGTTCCTTGGGGGGTCTAGTTTCCAAAATGGTGTCATTTGTGGGGGGTTTCTACTGTTTTGGTACATCAGGGGCTTTCCTAACGCGACATGGTGTCCGATCTCAATTCCAGCCAAAAACGTCAAATGGCGCTGCTTCCCTTCCGAGCTCTGCCATGCGCCCAAATAGTGGTTTACACCCACATATGGGGTATTAGTGTACTCAGGACAAATTGCACAATAACTTTTAGGGTCCTGTTACCCTTGGAAAAATAAAAATTGGGGGTGAAAAGATCATTTTTGTGGAAAAAATATGATTTTTTAATTGTACCGCTGTACGTTATAAACTTCTGTGAAGCCCTTGTGGGTTCAAAGTTCTCACCACATATCTAGATAAGTTCCTTGGGGGGTCTAGTTTCCAAAATGGGGTCACTTGGGGGGTTTCCACTGTTTAGGTACATCAGGGGCTCTCCAAACCCGGCATGGCGTCCGATCTGAATTCCAGCCAATTTTGCATTGAAAAAGTCAAACGGCGCTCCTTCCCTACTGAGGTCTGCCATGCGCCGAAACAGTGGTTCCCCCCCACATATCAGGTATCAGCGTACTCAGGACAAATTGCACAATAACTTTTGCAGTCCAATTTCTCCTGTTACCCTTGGTAAAATAAAGAAAATTGAACCTGAAGTATTTTTTTTTGTGAAAAAAAGTTAAATGTTCATTTTTTTTTTAATATTCAAAAAATTCCTGTGACGCACCTAAAGGGTTAATAAACTTCTTGAATGTGGTTTTAAGCACCTTAAGGGGTGCATTTTTTAGAATGGTGTCACTTTTGGGTATTTTCTATCATATAGACCCCTCAAAGTGGCTTCAAATGTGAAGTGGTCCCTAAAAATAAAATGGTGTTGCAAAAATGAGAAATCACTGGTCAATTTTTAACCCTTATAACTTCCTAACAAAAAAAAATTTTGGTTCCAAAATTGTGCTCATGTAAAGTAAACATGTGGGAAATGTTATGTATTAAGTTTTTTGTGTGCCGTATCGCTGTGATTTAAGGGCATAAAAATTCAAAGTTGGAAAATTGCGAAATTTTCAAAATTTTCGCCAAATTTCCGTTTTTTTCACAAATAAACGCAAGTTATTTGAATGCAATTTTACCACTAACATGAAGTACAATATGTCACGAGAAAACAATGTCAGAATCACCGGGATCCATGGAAGCGTTCCAAAGTTATGACCTCATAAAGGGACAGTGGTCAGAATTGTAAAAATTGGCCCGGTAGTTAACGTGCAAACCACCCTTGGTAGTGAAGGGGTTAATATGGCTTTTTGCCCCCAGTGGCCACAGGGGTTATTACATGTCTGTTTGGGTTCTCTGCTGATGGTGACCACTTCCCTTTCCTATATAAGGTCACCTGGTGTATCAGCAGGTGTTGCTTATAGCAGGTCCTTGGTGGATTCCAACCATGGTGAAGTTAGCAGTTGGCTCTGAGGTGTTTAGCCACTGCTGAAAGCTGATCTGGTGCTGAACTCTGCTGCCCGTTGACTGCAGCGGAGAACGATGGTGAAGGTAGCAGCTGGCTCTGAGGTGTCGAGCCACTGCTGAAAGCTAATCCGGAGATGAACTCTGCTACCCGGTGACTGCAGCAGAGAAAGATAAGTGTTTTGTTGTTTTCCCCAGTTTGGTGTATTTTCCTTCGTGTGTATTAGTGCAGCGGTGGGACCAGCGTCCGCACTAGAGAGTTCCCTAGTAAGGGATAGGTGCAGGGCTAGTGAGGGATTCAGGTATCCTGGTCGGCGACAGGTGAAGAGCCTGTATAGGGAGCGTTAGGAGTGTTTAAGGACACTGCCTCAGTGGAGTGTAGGAGGTCTCCACGTCCCCGTTCCCTATTGTAGGGCCCACCGTTGTAACTGTTTCCCCGGTGTTCCCCTTTGTCTTGTTTCAGTTACCGACCTACGAGTCTTGTCACGCAGGATAGGTACACGTGACAGTTTATAACCAACTAGTCATGTTCTCTGGTGAGCCATGGGCCAAGTAAAACCTGTGACCAATTGCTTCAAGTCCTCATTGAGGAGTGAGGTGCGGCATGGTGTGTTGGAGCAGCAGTTGTCTGGGTCTGGAGCCTCCCCACTGGCTCAACCAGAACCCCAATTTGCGGCTTTGGCGAATATTCCCCCTGTAGTCCCTGCTAGGGAGCCAGACTTGCTCATACACACGGATGCACCCTGCCAGGTGGGAGGAGTTGGTGTCCCCGAGGTGCTGCCTGATGTTCCCCGTGGTGAGGGAGCACGTCCCTGTAGTGAGTAGACTTATGAATTAGTCCGTGGGACTCACACCGAAACTCCTATACCTTCGAAGAAGCCGCCCCCTCCTGGTCGTGTGCAGGAAGACGACTAGGGAATGTATATTTCCTCCATATTCCCGTCCCCTTCTCCTCCAGTAGTGGCAGCAGGAGTGCTGCCAGGGAGTTAGGGGCAAGTCGCAACCCTCACCACAAGCTGCCCCTCAGAGTCCTCTTAGGAGGGGGGGCAGAGAGGAGTGGTTATCTCTGAGCCTTGTGGGGGTGTGAGTGATACGACACAGGGGGATGCCCCTGTTGTCGGTTCTATGAGTTCACCATCTAGTGGCAAGAGAGTGAATGACAATAAACGTTCAGGTCCGGACCTGGGTGTGTGCGTGTTTGTGTGGATGTCAGCCATTCTCGCGCCAGCGAGTTATCAACTGGAGTCACCTTTTGTTATACCCAGGCCAAGCTCATTCCCCAGGTCGGTGCTCTGGAGATTTGTGGCCTCCGGAGTATATGTCTTGCCATGAACCGGAGTGTCAGATGATTGCTGATGTGAACTATGGTAGAACAAGGCATCCTCACTGTAGGTGGTCCAGTGAAGTATGGTGTTGAGGGTCCGGAGGCCCCTCATTGAGGGAGGGGTATTGTCACAGTCCAATTCTTGGATCTGTGTCAGATTCTGGATTCCCTCATTTAAACCTTTTTTTTCCCCCTTTCAGGCCTTTGGGGCTTAATATGGCTTTTTGCCCCCGGTGGTCACAGTGGTTATTACATGTCTGTTTGGTTTCTCTGCTGATGGTGACCAATACCCTTTCCTATATAAGGTCACCTGGCGTATCAGCAGGTGTTGGTTATAGCAGGTCCTTGGTGGATTCCAACCACGGTGAAGTTAGCAGTTGGCTCTGAGGTGTTTAGCCACTGCTGAAATCCTATCTGGTGCTGAACTCTGCTGCCCGTTGACTGCAGCGGAGAAAGATGGTGAAGGTAGCAGCTGGCTCTGAAGTGTCGAGCCACTGCTGAAAGCTAATCAGGTGATGAACTCTGCTACCCGGTGACTGCAGCAGAGAAAGATAAGTGTTTTGTTGTTTTCCCCCATTTGGTGTATTTTCCTTCCTGTGTATTAGTGCAGCGGTGGGACCAGCGTCCGCACTAGCCAGTTCCCTAGTAAGGGATAGGTGCAGGGCTAGTGAGGGATTCAGGTATCCTGGTTGGCGACAGGTGAAGAGCCTGTATAGGGAACGTTAGGAGTGTTCAGGGACACTGCCTCAGGGGAGTGCAGGAGGTCTCCATGTCCCCTATTGTAGGGCCCACCATTGTAACTGTTTCCCCGGTGTTCCCCTTTGTCTTGTTGTTTCAGTTACCGACCTACGGGTCGTAAAACACAGGACAGGTACACGTGACACCTATGTTGTCGGAGTAGTGTTCTGCACACGAGAAAGGAGAGCGGGCGTTCAGTGGTATGGGCCCTAGTCCATGCAGTTTTACCTAGCAGACTAGATCACCCGCTGACCCCCATGTCTTCACATATAATGGCAGCAATAGAATACTACCATGCACTGACACCATCCAAGGGCTCCACAACTAGGGAGGCATATAAACAAACCCAGCAGATCATAGGCGAGGCATACACTGCAGGTTTCAGATGCCATCATGTCCAACCCCTCCAACATGGCCATGGGAAGAGTACCAGAGTGGATGTATAGTTGCAATAAGAAACGACAACTACAGGAGGAGCTGTGCCAGCTCTGATGGATTGAATACCGGACTACTGACACTTGGTTGCATCTGATCAAGGAATTGGTCCGTTGGTATGTCCAGATCGTCTTGGACGACAACAAAAAGCTGAAATGGACCCAGAGGAATTGCCAGAGCAAGGACCCAGTGCCGGTCTGGAATCAAGCCAGGCCACAGCAGCCCGAATCCAGGAGTTGTTGGTTGTATTGGGACCTGGAGCCTCAAGTGGGGAAAGGGCTTGTGTTATGAAATCAGTTTTAGGAGTTTCAGTACACCTACCGCCAGCACTGGACCCTAACCCCATGATAGTTCACCACCAAATAACTCATCTTCACTGCAGAGATGTGCCAGTGTTTAATGAGTCCAACACTGAAGTCGAACATCTGCAAGACTTTGAGATTCTAATGCTGATGCACCAGATGCCCACAGCTGATTGGGTTAAATACCTGTGGACTAGTTTGACTGGTCGGGCACAGGATGCTGCTAGGTCACTTGGGCCTTAGGACTGCCTGGACTATGAAACTATTAAGGACACCCTGCTGGCCCTTTTTACAATCACCGTGAGGGATATCGCACCAAGAGCCTGTCACGGGGCTATAGGGAAAAAAAAAGGAGACGTGCAACCTGGGCCCCTGAACTGCCCCTCAGGCTAAGGATGTGCCCTGACTTTCCTTAACTTGGGGGTACACTTGATGGTAGTGAGGCCCAGGTCCCCAACCTGTCCCTATCTCCTGTTTAGCCCTGAGCTAAACCCCCAACCCCCTCCCCAGGAGATGAGACAGGGAAAATGTGTAATGCACCAAATAACACAGAAGGAAAGATACAACAGAAACCTAAGGGTAAAATAAACTAAAAAACAAGAGACTTAGCTTCTCTCTGCTGCTAATGCTCCGAGCAGCAGAGTAAGGCACCAGAACAAGGGGATAGCTGGAGCTCCACTGCAACACAGCCTGCTCCCGAGTCCGGCTTGGTTGGTCTCGAAATGAATAATATCATCAACAGTGAGTTGCAGCACCTGATGACCCTTTATAGGAAGGAAGGAGTGGTCACACCTGCTCACTGACTAAACATGTAGCAACACCAGTGGCCACCGGGGGGGGGAACCCAGCAGCAGACTCACTCAGCTTATAGTAACACCAGCGGCCACCGGGGCAAAAACCCACATTAATCCCCGAGGGCCAGAAAGGAAAAAAGGTTTATATAACAGAGTTCAGACTCTGACACAGATCCAAAAATTGTGACAGTTCCAAACATTGTCTCACCTGGGTGTCTCCGATTTAGAATTTGGCAGTAAACTCCGACGACACTGCAGAAACTGGCTCGACAGTAGGGCTGCCCACTCTGCTGCTGCCCTTCAGGACGTGACCGTGCTTGAGCAACTTATGGAGAAAATGGCACCAGAAATAAGATAGTGGGTGGCCGACTGGAAGAATGACACCCCAGAGCAAGCAGCCAGATTAGCTTTAGGAGTTTACAGCCAATTGTCCAGCACTGGAGACCCAATATGCTCACTGATCCCTGAAGACCCATTAACCAAAGATTTGACCAGCCCCCAGTCACTCAAGCAGGATTATCCTGCTATGTAGCAGGAAACCCATCAGGACAAACGGTTTCCAACAGTACTCATGATTTGCCCAACCCATGGTGCTGTTATACATGCGGGTGCTTGAACACGTTGCCAAAGACTATCCCCAAGGCCGGGGCTCCATGTCTGCCAGCCCAGCCGGTCAACATCTGCCAAAACGAGCCAGCAGGGTCTGAGGGACACTATCCCCAGGAAACACCAGCAGCGTAGGAAGCGATATATCCCGTCCATTCTCTACAGCAGGTTGGCCACCTTACAACAGCCAACCTCTATCGTCACATCCAGCCGGTCAAAAGTCGGTGATATCCAGGCCCAGTGACTTCGGGACACTAGGTCCTCCTTCATCCTGGACAGCTCAGACCAGTCCAACCACAACACTATTTACCAAGATGCCAAGTGACCATCTCCCTGACTGGAGGTCACTGCTCAGACATCCCTCTAGCACATGTGAAGCTGGCCTGGGATACCAACCAGGGAGAGGTCGGAGTGGGACTCATGGATTCCCTTCCCACACCAGTTATTTTGAGAAGTGACCTAGGACAAGGACTGTCCATCCAATTTGTCACAGTCAAACACAACCAAGCAACACCCTGATGTGGATCCTTCTGCCACCCATCCCGAGGATAATCCACCCTCCAAGCCTCCATCATCCTACTCTGAGCTGACGGCGGTGAGTACACCTGACCAGATTGTGGCCATTTAAAGGGGGAGACAGATTGCATGGAGTTTAGAGTATCCCAACTCACAGACCCCACACTATAGTTTGCCCGCAATACAGCAGCTTGACCTGGGGAAAGATATCAGGGGTAGGTGTACAGATGGGAGAATGGACCGTTACATAGGCAAAAGCCAGCATTCTGCCCAGAGAAACCCGTAACTCGTGTCCATCAGCTCATGGTGCCCCAGCAGTATCGACCCCATCTCCTGCGCTTGGCCCACGATGTTCCTGCAGCTGGGCACATGGGGGGGGTCAGAATTGCTGCGTGGTGTATTTTGGCAAAGGTTCGCTCAAGAGGAGTGGAAATACCGAGCCTCTTGTCCAGTTTGTCAACAGATGGGGGAGCACCCTGTCATGCCATGTTCCAAACCATACCATTTAAAAGGTGAACCATTCCAGAAGGTTGTCATCAATTTAGTGGGCTCCGTAGCTGTCCCTAGCAGCAGTAGAAAAAGAGGTTTATCCTTACAATGGTCGACTTTGTCACCCACTGCACTATCATCCATAGATGTGAAGCACGTGGCTCAAGCTCTACTGGACATTTTTAGTCGAGTAGGGTTTTCACAAGAGGTAATGACTGACCAGAGGACCCAGTTTTTAAGAGAGCTGATTTAGACCCTCTGGGAGAAACATGGGGTATACCCATGCATACCACCCTGAACCTAACGGGTTGTGTGAGCATCTAATTAATCAGTATGAGGAGTCAGGGGGGGACTGGGAGAAAAAGCTGCAGCAGATCCTGTTCACTGTTGTGAATTCACTTTCTGGCCTACCTCTGGTTGCTGGTGAAGGTAGTGGAGATGGTTGTATTGACAGAGGGGTCGCAAGTTCTCTTTCCAGCTCCCTCTGGTGGTTACAGGAGGTAATGGAGCTCATCTAATTAAAAGAGGCCTGCCACCTGATAATGAGGATGATTGGACATTGGGAGTTTCTGACTGGATTTAAGACAGCCGACTCCCTCTATCCCTGCTGGTGATTTTTTCCTGCCTCCTGGGGTCTTTGTTTCCAGCTCAGTACCTGCATGCTCAAGCTAAGTGTTCTTTTGCTATTGTTCACATTTGATTTGGTTTTGTCTATTTCAGTTTTGTGTGGTCAGCCAGCCCCGACTGGGGCTGTGCTGAATTTCCATCCTTAGGTTACTGTTTGTGCCAGTTGGTTTTTGTCCCTTATTAGATTGGTATATTCTGAAAACAGAGCAAAGAGAGGCCAGAGTGCTGTTATAGTGGGCGACGTCTAGTGACTTCAGTATTTTTTCTATCACACGTGTTGGGCATTTTTTGCAGGGTTGTTTGCGTGACTGCAGACAGTGTCTTTCCTTTCCTGTCTAGTTAGTTTGGGCCCCATCATTTGCTCTGCCCTATTTTCCTACCTGCGTTTGTGTTTTCATCTTGTCTCGCCGACAATACAGTTGTGGCCAAAAGTATTGACACCCCTGCAATTTTGTCAGATACTCAGTTTCTTCCTGAAAAATGATTGCAAACACAAATTCTTTGGTATTATTATCTTCATTTAATTTGTCTTAAATGAAAAAAAAACACAAAAGAGAATGAAGCAATAAGCAAAACATTGATCATTTCACACAAAACTCCAAAAATGGGCCAGACAAAAGTATTGGCACCCTCAGCCTAATACTTGGTTGCACAACATTTAGCCAAAATAACTGCGACCAACCGCTTTCGGTAACCATCAATGAGTTTCTTACAATGCTCTGCTGGAATTTTAGACCATTCTTCTTTGGCAAACTGCTCCATGTCACTGATATTAGAAGGGTGCCTTCTCCAAACTGCCATTTTTAGATCTCTCCACAGGTGTTCTATGGGATTCAGGTCTGGACTTATTGCTGGCCACCTTAGAAGTCTCCAGTGCTTTCTCTCAAACCATTTTCTAGTGCTTTTTGAAGTGTGTTTTGGGTCATTGTCCTGCTGGAAGACCCATGACCTCTGAGGGAGACCCAGCTTTCTCACACTGGGCCCTACATTATGCTGCAAAATTTGTTGTTAGTCTTCAGACTTCATATGCCATGCACACAGTCAAGCAGTCCAGTGCCAGAGGCAGCAAAGCAACCCCAAAACATCAGGGAACCTCTGCCATGTTTGACTGTAGGGACCGTGTTCTTTTCTTTGAATGCCTCTTTTTTTCTCCTGTTAACTATGTTGATGCCTTTGCCCAAAAAGCTCTACTTTTGTCTCATCTGACCAGAGAACATTCTTCCAAAACGTTTTAGGCTTTTTCAGGTAAGTTTTGGCCAACTCCAGTCTGGCTTTTTTAAGTCTCGGGGTAAGAAGTGGGGTCTTCCTGGGTCTCCTACCATTACAGTCCCTTTTCATTCAGACGCCGACGGATAGTAGGGGTTGACACTGTTGTACCCTCGGACTGCAGGGCAGCTTGAACTTGTTTGGATGTTTGGCAGCTTGAACTTGTTTGGATGTTAGTAGAGGTTCTTTATCCAACATACGCACAATCTTGCGTTGAAATCTATTGTCAATTTTTATTTTCCGTCCACATCTAGGGAGGTTAGCCACAGTGCCATGGGCTTTAAACTTCTTGATGACACTGTGCACGGTAGACACAGGAACATTCAGGTCTTTGGAGATGGACTTGTAGCATTGAAATTGCTCATGCTTCCTCACAATTTGGCTTCTCAAGTCCGCAGACAGTTCTTTGGTCTTCTTTCAAGGACACAGGACAGTGGTTGAGTCAACTTTAATCCATGTCAACTGGCTGCAAGTGTGATTTAGTTATTGCCAACACCTGTTAGGTGCCACAGGTAAGTTACAGGTGCTGTTAATTACACAAATTAGAGAAGCATCACATGATTTTTCGAACAGTGCCAATACTTTTGTCCACCCTCTTTTTTATGTTTGGTGTGGAATTATATCCAATTTGGCTTTAGGACAATTCTTTTTGTGTTTTTTCATTTAAGACAAATTAAATGAAGATAATAATACCAAAGAATGTGTTTGTAATCATTTTCAGGAAGAAACTGAGTATTATCTGACAAAATTGCATTGGTGTCAATACTTTTGGCCACAACTGTATATGTTTGGGGATCTATTCCTTTGGGGTCTGCACTGGGGCAGTTTAGATTTCCCCTTTCCTGCTTTAGGCTTATTTAGTTCTCCGGCTGTGACGAGGCGTCTAGGATCATCGTAGGTACGCTCCACGGCTACTGCTAGTTGTGTGGATAGGATCAGGGGTCTGCAATCTGCTTAGTTGCCAACCTCTCTGGTTTTCTGTGGCTTAGCTTGGTCTTGCTTTCCTCCTCGGTGACCCAATCATAACAGTTCACCTACCGGGAGGTGCCACATGATTCTACTTGGTTCTCGCCTTTTGAATTCCTGTACAGCAGAAAAGTACGAGGGCTGTTGGAGCTAGTAAGAGAGTTGGGAGGGCACTTTTCCCACAGAAAAGGTTTCCATTGTGGAGTACATCCAAAAGTTTAAGGAAAAGATGAGGAATCTCATGGCCTTAATCCACGGGAACTTAGAAGTAGCTCAGGAAAGGCAAAAACGGTGTTACAACTGGGCTGCCAGACTCTGAGAATTTACCTGCGGACAGAAGGTCCTAGTACAGTACCAGCACAAAAACAAGCTGCAAGTCATGTGGGCGGGTCCGTTCACCATCACCAGGAAGTGTGGGGAGACTATACCTCGGACCTGGAAAAAGCAGGTGTTCGTGAACAGACATATTATGTCAATAGGCTAAAAGTTTATGAGAAAAGGGAAGTTAGCAACTTAGAAGTTTGTTGTCGCCTTTTAGATGACCAGATATGGACCATAGCCAGGACATATTGGTGGAATCCAAAAGAGGAATGGGGAGAACGGATGTCCCATTGGGGGAGCGGCTTGGTCCATCACAGAATCAGCAGTTAACAAAACTGATAGGAAAATATGGCTCCCTGTTCACGCATCGGCGTGATCGAATCCCCTTGGTCCAGCTTCATGTCAACAAAAGGGTAGCCACTCCACTCAGACAACCTGCCTACCGGAGAACACCTCCAGTGCTGGCAATGATGAAGACCGAGGTGGATGACATGTTGAATATGGAGGGGGGGGGCCATAGTTCCTCCCGATAGATAACAAAAAAAAAAGAAAAAATATTTTTTACAAATATTTTTATGTATCCAAATACTGGCTAGCATATTCTTAAGATTGATCTTCTCTCTACAATGTTATAAGAGTCAGAACTATAATATATTGGAATTAACTTGACTAATAATTTACAAAGGGACAATAGTCAAGAATTCCATTTGACTAAATTTAATTAATCTACATCTATTACTAAACGGGACTTCGTCAGTTGCACTGGTTATAACATCACACTGTGACCCAATGTACATCCTATTTGGATATACGAAAAGATTTTTAAAAAATAATCTTAAATTTCTATGGAATAAAAGTTACATTTTAATTACACATTCCTTTTATCTTATTTTTCTATTATCTACAGTCTACTGGTGTGATGTGTAATTCCGTGAGATTTGAAAATATAAATGTTCCTTCACATAGCACATGGGCAGACAATGTAGTGTTAGTGCCCAAGACAAGAGTACTCTTTTTTGTGGACTGTAGGCGACTCAATGAGGTCACTGTTACAGACGCCTACCCCATGCCTTGGGTGGATGAACTACTAAAAGGATTAGGCGGATCTCGTTTCATATATACCATCGATCTGAGTAAGGGATATTGGCAGATCCCACTCACAAAAGAGGCTCAAGAGAAGTTTGCATTCATCACCCTTTTGACCTGTATAAATTTACCAGCATGCCATTTGGGATTAAGAACGAACTACCTACCTTCCAAAGGATGAAGGACCAGTTACTAGAGGGATGTCAGGGGCATGCCAACCTGGATCACATCACTACCTGCAGTGACACCTTGGGAAGGGCATCTTCAGCACATGTCTCAGGTGCTGCAGGGGGTAGAAAAAGTCCAGCTTACCATCCGAACTGACAAGTGCTAGATGGAGATGGCCGAGGTACTATACCTGGGACATCGGGTGCATTTGTCCCGAACCTGCAAAAGTAGAAGCCATTATCCAGTGGCCTCGCCAACCAAAAACAGGTCCGTGCATTCCTAGGGACCGCAATCTATTATTGATTGTTTATCCCCAATTTTACCGCAGGAGCAAATTCCCACACTGACCTTATCACCGAACGATATGCCCGCAATCTCATCTGGACCCCAGAATGCGAGTCCGCATTTCTCCAGTTGAAAACCCAGCTAGCCCAAAGCCAAATCCTGACTGCTCCTGACTTCCGCCACCAATTCACTGTCCAAACAGATGAATCGGACACCGTATTGGGAGCCATATTCAGTCAACTGGGGGCTTAACCCAGCAGGAAGTACGGCGGCGTCTACAAATCACTAAAATTGACAAATCCCCGGGCCCGGATGGGATACACCCACGAGTACTGCAGGAATTAAGCACAGTCATAGATAGACCACTATTTTTAATCTTTAAAGATTCCATAATAACAAGGTCTGTACCACAGGACTGGCGTATAGCAAATGTGGTGCCAATATTCAAAAAGGGGACAAAAACTGAACTTGGAAATTATAGGCCAGTAAGTTTAACCTCAACTGTGGGTAAAATCCTGGAGGGTTTTCTAAGAGATACTATACTGGAGTATCTGGAGAAGAATAACCTTATGACCCAATATCAACATGGGTTTACAAGAGACCGTTCCTGTCAGACTAATCTGATAAGCTTTTATGAAGAGGTAAGTTCCGGACTGGACCAAGGGAATGCAGTGGACGTGGTGTACATGGACTTTTCAAAAGCTTTTGATACGGTGCCACACAAAAGGTTGATACATAAAATGAGAACAATGGGGATAGGGGAAAATATGTGTAGGTGGGTTAAGAGCTGGCTCAGGGATAGGAAACAAAGGGTGGTTATTAATGGAGCACACTCGGACTGGGTCACGGTTAGCAGTGGGGTACCACAGGGGTCAGTTTTGGGCCCGCTTCTTTTTAACATATTTATTAATGACCTTGTAGGGGGCATAGAGAGAAGAATTTCAATATTTGCAGATGACACTAAACTCTGCAGGGTAATTAATACAGAGGAGGACAATTTTATATTACAGGAGGATTTATGTAAACTAGAAGCTTGGGCTGATAAATGGCAAATGAGCTTTAATGGGGATAAATGTAAGGTCATGCACTTGGGTAGAACGAACAAGTTGTATAATTATGTGCTTAATTGTAAAACACTGGGCAAAACAGTCACTGAAAAAGACCTGGGTGTATGGGTGGACGACAAACTCACATTTAGTGGCCAGGGTCAAGCAGCTGCTGCAAAGGCAAATAAAATAATGGGATGCATTAAAAGAGGCTTAGATGCTCATGAGGAGAACATAATTTTACCTCTATATAAGTCACTAGTGCGACCACACTTAGAATACTGTGTACAGTTCTGGTCTCCGGTGTATAAGAAAGACATAGCTGAACTGGAGCGGGTGCAGAGAAGAGCGACCAAGGTTATTAGGGAACTAGGGGGTCTGCAATACCAAGACAGGTTATTACACTTAGGGTTATTTAGTTTGGAGAATCGAAGGCTTAGGGGTGATCTTATTACAATGTATAAATATATGTGGGGACAATACAAAGACCTTTCTAATGATCTTTTTACTCTTAGACCTGTGACGGGGACAAGGGGGCATCCTCTACGTCTGGAGGAAAGAAGGTTTAAGCATACTCACAGACGCGGATTCTTTACTGTAAGAGCAGTGAGACTATGGAACTCTCTGCCATATGATGTTGTAATGAGTGATTCACTACTAAAATTTAAGAAGGGACTGGATGCCTTTCTTGAAAAGTATAATATTACAGGGTATATACACTAGTCTCCTTAATATTGCGTTGATCCAGGGAGCTAGTCTGATTGCCGTATGTGGAGTCGGGAAGGAATTTTTTTCCCCAATGTGAAGCTTACTGTTGCCACATGGGGTTTTTTTGCCTTCCTCTGGATCAACATGTTAGGGCAAGTTAGGATAGGATATGGGTTGAACTAGATGGACTTAAAGTCTCCCTTCAACCTTAATAACTATGTTACTATGTTACTATGATGGTTAGGAACACACGATAGCCTATGTCTCCCAGAGAATGTTGAACCTGAAGAGGGCATATGCAACAATAAAAAAGATGCTTTGCCATAGTCTGGGCCCCCCAAAAAAGGCAAGGAATTCAAGGTCATATTCAACTATAATCCTTTAAGTTGACTAAATCGGACTTCTGGGGACAATGGATGTTCACTCAGATGGAGTCTGGCCTTGCAGCCCTATAATTTTTCGGTCTTCCATAAAAAATGCAAAAATCATGGAAATGCCGATGGACTGTCCCGACAAGTGGAGAAGCATGATTGGAAGCCTATCACGTCTGGCAGCCCCAACAACAGAGACCCACTACAGGATCCAGTAGTCTTCGGGGCTAAATAAGAATGTGACAACACAACATTTCTTCTTGATTATGTCAGACGTAAATTCAGTAGGCCCAGAATCAAACTGTTTTCTGAAGTATTGACTCTTCTTGTAGATTGAATTGATATTTGTAAATGGACATATGGTTGTTATGTACCTCTTATATCAGCTCCTACAGTTTAATGTACTTCTATCTTTGCAAAACAGGGATGCAGGGTCACTGAACACTGATGTTTGCTGATTACACATTGTACTGGGCCATGCAGTTTGTTGACTTGCAAACATTGAAGGATAAACTATAAATAATCAAACGATGCGAGTTGACCTCATCACCTCTTTCTCTTGAGTTCTGGAAGCTGGATTGAAGAACAGTTGTGAACTACTTAAGGAGATTTTGCCTGCCTCCTATCAAAGACAAGCGAGACTACAGGATATCAGCTTAAGGGACCACGGCCTCTGCTGGAAGAGCATAGATCTGCTTCATTGACCAGCAATGAAACCACAGACACCTCTTGTAGAATCCAGGTTGGGACACTCAGGTTACCTGGCCACATACCTCACTGCTCTTTGTTAGCTTCCTACGCTTGTCATTACCTCCTCTCTGTGGAGGCCCACCAAAAGCAGAGGGCCACTGGTGGGGGTAGTCGGCCCTGGAAGTAGCTCTAATTAGCTCTAATCCAGGGGAGTCAGCGGAAGGGTGAGACTCTGTAATTTGCACCATCTTGGGTATTTGACTGGGAATGTTCTATATGCCGTTTGTTGGTGGTTGAATAAATTATTGCCACACTGTTTTACCCTCACCCTGTGTTTGAGTAGTGCTCTGCCCACGGAAAAGGAGAGAACATTCAGAGTTATGTGCCTTGGTCCATGCGGTTTCGGCTAGCGGACTAGAGCACTTGCTGATCCCCGTGTCTTCACAGTGCGCATCTTACATTAAGCTGGGGTTGTACACCCAGAATCAGTGCGCATGCCTGGGTAGCGGATGGGCAGTGCACACGAGTGGAATTTGATATGTGGTTGTCGTGATTTTGGGCCAGTCATGACAATTAAATGCAATACTGGGGGCATGCCCAATTTCAAAAGTACATTGAATGATCAGTGACTGAAAAGATAAAGTCACCACCTCTATGACTGAAATAAAAGGTATGTGAGGGAATCATCTAATACAAAGTGTTTTTTTAAACCTAAATATTTGGAGCTTTTCTTGGACAAAACCATGTTAGTGATGCACATTCCATCACTAACAGTATACTGGGGCCAGTTTAATAGCTTAAAAAGAGGCGTTAGTTTTAAAGAGAACCTAAGAACTAAGAAGATGGGTGGACACCTGAATATTCAGGTCTGACGGGTTCAGCCGAACAGTTACAAAAAGTTTGGGTTCGGGTACCAGAACAGTACCCCATTCACTTGAATGGGGGGGGGGGGGGGGGGGACACCAAACATCCAGTGCTTGCAAAGCTGTCATGTGCATGACTGAGGCAAACATCGCTTCTGATCGGTGGTGAAATCATCACCACCAGTCAGAGAGCCACTTTTCTCATGCTGTCAAAAGACAGCATGAGTGCTCAGCTGTGATCGTAGGTACAAAGCTTACTGCTGGTCACTGTTGTAAGCTGATGGGACTACTGATCCCATCATCCAACACCTACTACGGTTAATAACAGTGAGAGCAGGAGCGGCGGATGGGAGCATTCATCAGCCGCTGTTGTGCTGTAAATAATTTAAAAAAAAAAAAAGACAATGAGGAGTCCACCCCTTTTTTGACAGCCAACTTTGCTAAAGCAGACAGCTGGAGACTGGTATTCTCAGGCTGGTAAGGGGCCATGCATATTGGCCCTCCAGCCTAAAAAGAGCAGCCCACAGCTGCCCAAAAAGGCACACCTATTAGATGCGCCAATTCTGGCGCTTTGCCTGGCTCTTCCTACTTGCTCTGTAGCGGTGGCAAGTGGGGTTCATATTTGTGGGGTTGAAGTCACTTTTTTATTGTCCGGTGACATCAAGCCCATGGCTTAGAAATGGAGAGATGTCTATAAGGCACCTCTCCATTACTAATCCTATAGTGGTATGGTAAATAAAGACACAGCCAGAATAAAATCTTTTATTAGACATAAGACTAAACACAGTTTTCCATTTTTATTTAACCGCCTAATTCCATCGAAGCCCTTGCTCTCCTGTAATAAAGGTAAAATAAAAAAACAACAATATACCATACCTGTCTGTCGTTCTGTCCCATGCCGTAATCCATGTCTCGGGGATAAACAGTTTTCAACCTGGATGGTGCCGAGATGCGACTGTCCAGGCTGAAAACCACTGGTGACAGAACTGCTGCAAGCGCAGCCTCAGAGACCGGGCGTGACGTCGTCAAGGTTACCTACGGTCAATGAGGCTTTGTCCCCAGAAAGGCTGAACTGCCGTGACCTCAGGGACATCCACGCTAGCACTGTGAGAGTTGTGAATAAATGTGATTAAATCTATATTTCAGCTTAGAGATATATTAGGTCACATGTGTAATTTTTTTTTTTTATACTTCGTCCTGTTTGAAGTTAGTCGGTTTTAAAAGAAATTGACATAAGGCCCTTACTGCACATTTAATGTTGTTGAGAATAAAACTGAAGTTTGTCCAGATAGACTGGACCTGGTCTTGTAGGGACCATATGAGCACATTCAGCAGCACAGAAGACAGAGAAGGTAGATTCATCCAATAAGATATCAGGGATCTAGGAAGCCAACAGCATCATTATCCTCCGCTTTCTCTTACAGGCCCATCATAATATTTTTCTTCAAGTGATTTTCTACTTTGTCAACACATTGTTCGCATGATGTTATATGGCTTTGTAGTTTACAGACCTGAGCAGGTAACGGTCACTGTCTTCTAAACCCAAGGGATTAGCTGGATCTCCAGAGTGTAAGTTCTGTATAAAAGGGCTTTCACAAAGGAATTTGAACATTTTCGGAAAGGAAAAATGTTATGATTTAGCCGAAAAATGTTGATCACACAATTGTGATACGGCTGGACTATACCACCAATAAAGCAGCCACAGCCGGTGACTAAGAAAAATCTATGATTTCTATACATTTAGTGGTTACTACTCACCTGGGTAGTCATATGTAGGAATCTCCTCTTTACACCACTCATCACCCCTCACATATGTCTCTGTAATACTTATGTCGGTCAGGTCTTCACACTGAAATATATATTGTAAAAGTCAAATATAGATAAAGAAGTCCCATCTATGATCAGCTCTAATCCTGCCATCTCCACCATTCTCATTACACAAGTATAAAACATATAATACTGGTGGATAAAACAAGACTGAGCACAAGACCTTCACAGCCATCTACACATCATAGGGGACATCTCATGACACCTTCTCTCCATCTACCTGATGATCCTGAGGAACATTGGGATCTTCTTGTTTACAGTCCTGTGGAAGAAGAGGACGGGGACATCTCTCTGGTGTTGTCCTCTTACTGGATAGATCTGGAGGAAACACATACAGGGACTGAATTCATTCTTTACATACAGATACTTATAGGCCGTGTGTATTTAGTCCTGTCTATTACCTGGTGATGTGAGGGGCTGGGGAACCTCCATCATGACGTCCTTGTACAGATCTTTGTGTCCTTCTAAATACTCCCACTCCTCCATGGAGAAATAAACAGCGACATCCTGACACCTTATAGGAACCTGACACATACAATGATACCGTCATCCCCCCGATCCCTTCATAGCATTACTGTATAATGTCCCAGCATTCCCAGCAGTGTCACCTCTCCAGTCAGCAGCTCAATCATCTTGTAGGTGAGTTCTAGGATCTTCTGGTCATTGATGTCCTCATGTATCAGGGGGTGAGGTGGAGGCCCCGTGATTGGGCTCAGGGGTCCTTCCCATCCCTCAGACCCAGGGTCCTGACAGCGCTCACTAGAGGTCTTCTTCACTACTGTGTAATCCTGGTTATGGAGAGACACATTAATAAATCTCAGTACAGACATTTCCAGAGTCCTCACCTCTCCAGTTTTGTCCAACAGTTTTGTTTATCAGAAATTTTATGTAATTTTTTCAAATCAGAATCTCTCACCTCTCCAGTAAGCTGAAACAGGATCTCTAGGGTGAGGTGTAATATTTTCTCTGCCATCTTGTCTCTGTCCATATCCATTTTTGATGGGTAATTAAAAAATGTTCTCTTAATGTAGAAGATTTCCACTGACAGGATATGATATTGTAGGGACCTTAATAGGACGACAATGAGCGGATGAAACATTATAAATAATTCAGTGTAATAATACAATTACTGGAGATAATAAGGAGAAACATAAGATTCAACATCTACACGTTCTATTCTCCAGTCTTGTATGGACTGGAAAATAAGTTGCATTTCTGACTAGGACATCTCCTCCACGCTCCCAATCACTGGCTATGTCATTCACTGCTTTAGCAACAGCTATGTAGGAATCACAAGTTCGCTGGGACTGACTAGAAAATACAGAGACTGGCGGGGACCCAAACAGAAATGGTATTTTTTATTATTTTACAAGATTCTATTTTTTCCCCTGACATCTACTAATAAAACCTATATATTTAGGCCACAGACAACAAGCAGTTTCTCCCTCGGAGTCGGCAGCTGAATACGTTCCTCATAGACTCATCTTCCATAACGCTAATTCTCGTCTCATTTACCGACACTGGAATCGGCATTAGTAATACTGCAGGAGATATTCATTACACGTGACAGGAGAAATAACTACTTCATGATGAGGACGACATCTTCATCTTCTACTACGGCTCTAGAAACATATTTGGCCAAAGTCCGTCACTGACTCCATCCCCACCGGCCGTCTATATGAAGGTTCCCGTCTTCCCCGCACTGTAATCTTCTATCACGTTAGATCTCAGGTCGGAGTCACACACAGAAGTTTGAGGCTTTATAAAAGATGGTTTGTAAGAACAAGACAGGAGATATTTAATGGCAATATTTGTTTTCCCATAGGCTTCCATATATTGCATGACAAACGCCAAAAAATAAAATTGGGGACAGATGGACTGTGGGAACATTATACTATGTGGGGAAACCAAGAAAGGGGCTGAAGGGCATCAAGAATGGGAAAAAGTGAGGACTTTTTATCTAGTGGTTTGGGTGGAAGCATATTGGGTGGGGCATGTTTCATTATACTGTGTGTGGGGGCCAAGAAAGGGGTATTAGAGAAACACTTCTTTCACAAAAAATCCTAAATATAACATTTTATACCAACCCTACAATCTGTGACTCTTCAGGGTAAATCGCTCTCTCACCATTGGATTAGAGCTGATACTATGAAGCTAAAGAGACTAAACAGACTTTCTGTCCCCTCCATAAAGGGGCACTTTCCCGTGTTTGTCAGAACTGTCCGAGGATTATTAGAGGTGAGAGTTTCCCCCAATTAGAAGGGACACCTGTGGATATTGGGGTCTTTACCTGCTACAGTCCTGGTGAGGAGCCTCCACACGCAGAGCCGCACTCCACATAGAGAATATTGGAGCCTCCAGCACCGACCTCCACCCGCAGAGCCGCACTCCACATAGAGAATAATGGAGCCTCCAGCACCGACCTCCACCCGCAGAGCCGCACTCCACATAGAGAATAATGGAGCCTCCAGCACCGACCTCCACCCGCAGAGCCACGCTCCACATAGAGAATAATGGAGCCTCCAGCACCGACCTCCACCCGCAGAGCCGCACTCCACATAGAGAATAATGGAGCCTCCAGCACCGACCTCCACCCGCAGAGCCACACTCCACATAGAGAATAATGGAGTCTCCAGCACCGACCTCCACCCGCACTCCACATAGAGAATAATGGAGCCTCCAGCACCGACCTCCACCCGCAGAGCCGCACTCCACATAGAGAATAATGGAGCCTCCAGCACCGACCTCCACCCGCAGAGCCGCATTCCACATAGAGAATAATGGAGCCTCCAGCACCGACCTCCACCCGCAGAGCCACACTCCACATAGAGAATAATGGAGTCTCCAGCACCGACCTCCACCCGCACTCCACATAGAGAATAATGGAGCCTCCAGCACCGACCTCCACCCGCAGAGCCGCACTCCACATGGAGAATAATGGAGCCTCCAGCACCGACCTCCACCCGCAGAGCCGCATTCCACATAGAGAATAATGGAGCCTCCAGCACCGACCTCCACCCGCAGAGCCGCACTCCACATAGAGAATAATGGAGCCCCCAGCACCGACCTCCACCTGCAGAGCCGCACTCCACATAGAGAATAATGGAGCCCCCAGCACCGACCTCCAACCGCAGAGCCGCACTCCACATAGAGAATAATGGAGCCCCCAGCACCGACCTCCACCTGCAGAGCCGCACTCCACATAGAGAATAATGGAGCCCCCAGCACCGACCTCCACCTGCAGAGCCGCACTCCACATAGAGAATAATGGAGCCCCCAGCACCGACCTCCAACCGCAGAGCCGCACTCCACATAGAGAATAATGGAGCCCCCAGCACCGACCTCCACCCGCAGAGCCGCACTCCACATAGAGAATAATGGAGCCTCCAGCACCGACCTCCACCCGCAGAGCCGCACTCCACATAGAGAATAATGGAGCCTCCAGCACCGACCTCCACCCGCAGAGCCGCACTCCACATAGAGAATAATGGAGCCTCCAGCACCGACCTCCACCCGCAGAGAGAATAATGGAGCCTCCGGCACCGACCTCCACCTGCAGAGCCGCACTCCACATAGAGAATAATGGAGCCTCCAGCACCGACCTCCACCCGCAGAGAGAATAATGGAGCCTCCGGCACCGACCTCCACCTGCAGAGCCGCACTCCACATAGAGAATAATGGAGCCTCCAGCACCGACCTCCACCCGCACTCCACATAGAGAATAATGGAGCCTCCAGCACCTACCTACACCCGCAGAGCCGCACTCCACATAGAGAATAATGGAGCCTCCAGCACCGACCTCCACCCGCAGAGCCGCACTCCACATAGAGAATAATGGAGCCTCCGGCACCGACCTCCACCCGCAAAGCCGCACTCCACATAGAGAATAATGGAGCCTCCGGCACCGACCTCCACCCGCAGAGCCGCACTCCACATAGAGAATAATGGAGCCTCCAGCACCAACCTCCACCCGCAGAGCCGCACTCCACATAGAGAATAATGGAGCCTCCAGCACCGACCTCCACCCGCAGAGCCGCACTCCCCATAGAGAATAATGGAGCCTCCAGCACCGACCTCCACCCGCAGAGCCGCACTCCACATAGAGAATAATGGAGCCTCCAGCACCGACCTCCACCCGCAGAGCCGCACTCCACCTAGAGAATAATGGAGCCTCCAGCACCGACCTCCACCCGCAGAGAGAATAATGGAGCCTCCGGCACCGACCTCCACCTGCAGAGCCGCACTCCACATAGAGAATAATGGAGCCTCCAGCACCGACCTCCACCCGCAGAGCCGCACTCCACATAGAGAATAATGGAGCCTCCAGCACCTACCTCCACCCGCAGAGCCGCACTCCAAATAGAGAATAATGGAGCCTCCAGCACCGACCTCCACCCACAGAGCCGCACTCTACATAGAGAATAATGGAGCCTCCAGCACCGACCTCCACCCGCAGAGCCACACTCCACAGAGAATAATGGAGCCTCCGGCACCAACCTCTACCCGCAGAGCCGCACTCCACATAGAGAATAATGGAGCCTCCAGCACCGACCTCCACCCGCAGAGCCACACTCCACATAGAGAATAATGGAGCCTCCAGCACCTACCTCCACCCGCAGAGCCGCACTCCACATAGAGAATAATGGAGCCTCCTGCACCGACCTCCACCCGCAGAGCCACACTCCACATAGAGAATAATGGAGCCTCCGGCACCGACCTCCACCCGCAGAGCCGCACTCCACATAGAGAATAATGGAGCCTCCAGCACCTACCTCCACCCGCAGAGCCACACTCCACATAGAGAATAATGGAGCCTCCGGCACCGACCTCCACCCGCAGAGCCACACTCCACATAGAGAATAATGGAGCCTCCGGCACCGACCTCCACCCGCAGAGCCGCACTCCACATAGAGAATAATGGAGCCTCCAGCACCTACCTCCACCCGCAGAGCCGCACTCCACATAGAGAATAATGGAGCCTCCAGCACCGACCTCCACCAGCAGAGCCGCACTCCACATAGAGAATAATGGAGCCTCCATCACCTACCTCCACTCGCAGAGCCGCACTCCACATAGAGAATAATGGAGCCTCCAGCACCTACCTCCACCCGCAGAGCCGCACTCCACATAGAGAATAATGGAGCCTCCAGCACCGACCTCCACCCGCAGAGCCGCACTCCACATAGAGAATAATGGAGCCTCCAGCACCGACCTCCACCCGCAGAGCCGCACTCCACATAGAGAATAATGGAGCCTCCGGCACCGACCTCCACCCGCAGAGCCACACTCCACATAGAGAATAATGGAGCCTCCAGCACCGACCTCCACCCACACTCCACATAGAGAATAATGGAGCCTCCACCCGCAGAGCCGCACTCCACATAGAGAATAATGGAGCCTCCAGCACCGACCTCCACCCGCAGAGCCGCACTCCACATAGAGAATAATGGAGCCTCCAGCACCTACCTCCACCCGCAGAGCCGCACTCCACATAGAGAATAATGGAGCCTCCAGCACCGACCTCCACCCGCAGAGCCGCACTCCACATAGAGAATAATGGAGCCTCCAGCACCGACCTCCACCAGCAGAGCCACACTCCACATAGAGAATGGAGCCTCCAGCACCGACCTCCACCCGCAGAGCCGCACTCCACATAGAGAATAATGGAGCCTCCAGCACCGACCTCCACCCGCAGAGCCGCACTCCACCTAGAGAATAATGGAGCCTCCAGCACCGACCTCCACCCGCAGAGCCGCACTCCACCTAGAGAATAATGGAGCCTCCAGCACCGACCTCCACCCGCAGAGAGAATAATGGAGCCTCCGGCACCGACCTCCACCTGCAGAGCCGCACTCCACATAGAGAATAATGGAGCCTCCAGCACCGACCTCCACCCGCAGAGCCGCACTCCACATAGAGAATAATGGAGCCTCCAGCACCTACCTCCACCCGCAGAGCCGCACTCCAAATAGAGAATAATGGAGCCTCCAGCACCGACCTCCACCCACAGAGCCGCACTCTACATAGAGAATAATGGAGCCTCCAGCACCGACCTCCACCCGCAGAGCCACACTCCACATAGAGAATAATGGAGCCTCCGGCACCAACCTCTACCCGCAGAGCCGCACTCCACATAGAGAATAATGGAGCCTCCAGCACCGACCTCCACCCGCAGAGCCACACTCCACATAGAGAATAATGGAGCCTCCAGCACCTACCTCCACCCGCAGAGCCGCACTCCACATAGAGAATAATGGAGCCTCCTGCACCGACCTCCACCCGCAGAGCCACACTCCACATAGAGAATAATGGAGCCTCCGGCACCGACCTCCACCCGCAGAGCCGCACTCCACATAGAGAATAATGGAGCCTCCAGCACCTACCTCCACCCGCAGAGCCACACTCCACATAGAGAATAATGGAGCCTCCGGCACCGACCTCCACCCGCAGAGCCACACTCCACATAGAGAATAATGGAGCCTCCGGCACCGACCTCCACCCGCAGAGCCGCACTCCACATAGAGAATAATGGAGCCTCCAGCACCTACCTCCACCCGCAGAGCCGCACTCCACATAGAGAATAATGGAGCCTCCAGCACCGACCTCCACCAGCAGAGCCGCACTCCACATAGAGAATAATGGAGCCTCCAGCACCTACCTCCACCCGCAGAGCCACACTCCACATAGAGAATAATGGAGCCTCCAGCACCGACCTCCACCCGCAGAGCCGCACTCCACATAGAGAATAATGGAGCCTCCAGCACCGACCTCCACCCGCAGAGCCGCACTCCACATAGAGAATAATGGAGCCTCCGGCACCGACCTCCACCCGCAGAGCCACACTCCACATAGAGAATAATGGAGCCTCCAGCACCGACCTCCACCCGCAGAGCCGCACTCCACATAGAGAATAATGGAGCCTCCACCCGCAGAGCCGCACTCCACATAGAGAATAATGGAGCCTCCGGCACCGACCTCCACCCGCAGAGCCGCACTCCACATAGAGAATAATGGAGCCTCCAGCACCGACCTCCACCCGCAGAGCCGCACTCCACATAGAGAATAATGGAGCCTCCAGCACTTACCTCCACCCGCAGAGCCGCACGCCACATATATGGCCGTTCTGTGCGCACAGGACCTGTGATGAGGTCACAGGAGGGGAGGAGTCAGGGGTCACATGATATCCGGAGTGCAGACGCTACATGGTAGTGCTGTGAAGTTCGGCTCCGCTCACCATAAAGAGCCGGCTCTTTTGGCTCTTTACGGCTCTTCTTTTAAAAAGAAGTACATTTTCCACAGTCCTCGTTCTAGGTCTTTGCCTGTACAGTGAGGCCTCATTATACTCCTGTATAAGGATCTAGTGACGCAGTGTAGACTGTTATTCAGCATTGCTGTGTCCTCAGATTGTCAGCTCTTGTGATCATAGAATCATAGAATCGTAGAGTTGGAAGGGACCTCCTGGGCCATCTGGTCCAACCCCCTGCTCAAATCAAGATTCGCTAAATCATCCCAGTCAGATGTCTGTCCAGCCTCTGTTTGCAGACTTCCATTGAAGGAGAACTCACCACTTCTCGTGGCAGCCTGTTCCACTCATTGATCACTCTAACTGTCAAAAAGTTTTTTCTAATATCTAATCTGTGTCTCCTCCCATTCAGTTTCATCCCATTGCTTCTAGTCTTTCCTTGTGCAAATGAGAATAAAGATGATCCTTCTACAATGTGACAGCCCTTTAGATATTTATAGACAGCTATTAAGTCTCCTCTCAGTCTTCTCTTTTGCAAACTAAACATTCCCAAATCCTGCAACCTTTCCTCATAAGACAGGGTTTGCAGACCGGTCACCATTCTGGTCGCTCTTTTCTGAACTTGCTCCAGTTTGTTGATGTCTTTTTTAAAATGTGGTGCCCAAAACTGGACCCAATATTCCAGATGAGGTCTGACCAAAGAGGAGTAGAGGGAAATAATGACTTCACGTGATCTAGACTGTATGCTTCTGTTAATACCTCCTGGAATTGCATTTGACTTTTTTGCTGCTGCATCACACTGTTGACTCATATTCAGTCTGTGATCTATTAGTATACCCAAGTCTTTTTCACATGTGCTGTCACTTAGCCCTATTCCTCCCATTCTGTATATACTTTTTCATTTTTATTGCCCAGATGTAGTACTTTGCATTTCTCCCTGTTAAAAACCATTCTGTTAGTTGCTGCCCACTGCTCCAGTTTATTTAAATCTTTTTGAATCCTCTCTCTTCTCTAGTATTAGCTATCCCTCCTAGCTTTGTGTCATCAGCAAATTTAATCAGTTTACCCTCAATTCCTTCATCTAAATCGTTGATAAAGATGTTGAACAATTCAGGGCCCAGGACAGAGCCCTGTGGTACCCCACTTGAGACATTCTTCCAACTGGATGTGCAGCCATTTACGACCACTCTTTGGGTCCGATCACTAAGCCAGTTATGAATCCACCTAACAGTTGCTTGTCCATTCCATACTTAGTCATTTTTTCAATAAGGATTGTATGAGATACTTTGTCAAATGCTTTGCTGAAGTCAAGATATACTATATCTACAGCATTTCCTTGATCCACCCAATCAGTGATTCCGTCATAGAAGGAAATTAAGTTAGTCTGACATGACTTATTAGTTACAAACCCATGCTGACTCTGTTTAATCACTTCATTCTTATCCAGGTACTGACATACAGTGGGGCAAAAAAGTATTTAGTCAGTCAGCAATAGTGCAAGTTCCACCACTTAAAAAGATGAGAGGCGTCTGTAATTTACATCATAGGTAGACCTCAACTATGGGAGACAAACTGAGAAAAAAAATCCAGAAAATCACGTTGTCTGGTTTTTTTTCATTTTATTTGCATATTATGGTGGAAAATAAGTATTTGGTCAGAAACAAGCAATCAAGATTTCTGGCTCTCACAGACCTGTAACTTCTTCTTTAAGAGTCTCCTCTTTTCTCCACTCATTACCTGTAGTAATGGCACCTGTTTAAACTTGTTATCAGTATAAAAAGACACCTGTGCACACCCTCAAACAGTCTGACTCCAAACTCCACTATGGTGAAGACCAAAGAGCTGTCAAAGGACACCAGAAACAAAATTGTAGCCCTGCACCAGGCTGGGAAGACTGAATCTGCAATAGCCAACCAGCTTGGAGTGAAGAAATCAACTGTGGGAGCAATAATTAGAAAATGGAAGACATACAAGACCACTGATAATCTCCCTCGATCTGGTGCTCCACGCAAAATCCCACCCCGTGGGGTCAGAATGATCACAAGAACGGTGAGCAAAAATCCCAGAACCACGCGGGGGGACCTAGTGAATGAACTGCAGAGAGCTGGGACCAATGTAACAAGGCCTACCATAAGTAACACACTACGCCACCATGGACTCAGATCCTGCAGTGCCAGACGTGTCCCACTGCTTAAGCCTGTACATGTCCGGGCCCGTCTGAAGTTTGCTAGAGAGCATTTGGATGATCCAGAGGAGTTTTGGGAGAATGTCCTATGGTCTGATGAAACCAAACTGGAACTGTTTGGTAGAAACACAACTTGTCGTGTTTGGAGGAAAAAGAATACTGAGTTGCACCCATCAAACACCATACCTACTGTAAAGCATGGTGGTGGAAACATCATGCTTTGGGGCTGTTTCTCTGCAAAGGGGCCAGGACGACTGATCCGGGTACATGAAAGAATGAATGGGGCCATGTATCGTGAGATTTTGAGTGCAAACCTCCTTCCATCAGCAAGGGCATTGAAGATGAAACGTGGCTGGGTCTTTCAACATGACAATGATCCAAAGCACACCGCCAGGGCAATGAAGGAGTGGCTTCGTTAGAAGCATTTCAAGGTCCTGGAGTGGCCTAGCCAGTCTCCAGATCTCAACCCTATAGAAAACCTTTGGAGGGAGTTGAAAGTCCGTGTTGCCAAGCGAAAAGCCAAAAACATCACTGCTCTAGAGGAGCTCTGCATGGAGGAATGGGCCAACATACCAACAACAGTGTGTGGCAACCTTGTGAAGACTTACAGAAAACGTTTGACCTCTGTCATTGCCAACAAAGGATATATCACAAAGTATTGAGATGAAATTTTGTTTCTGACCAAATACTTATTTTCCACCATAATATGCAAATAAAATGAAAAAAAAAACAGACAATGTGATTTTCTGGATTTTTTTTTCTCAGTTTGTCAGTCAGTGTAGACTGTTATTCAGCATTGCTGTTTCCTCAGATTGTCAGCTCTTGTGATCAGGCCCCTGCTCCTCGCTCCGGTCTCTCCTGTACAGTGAGGCCTCATTATACACCTGTATAAGGATCTAGTGACACAGTGTAGACTGTAATTCAGCATTGCTGTTTCCTCAGATTGTCAGCTCTTGTGATCAGGCCCCCGCTCCTCGCTCCGGTCTCTCCTGTACAGTGAGGCCTCATTATACCCCTGTATAAGGATCTAGTGACGCAGTGTAGACTGTTATTCAGCATTGCTGTTTCCTCAGATTGTCAGCTCTTGTGATCAGGCCCCTGCTCCTCGCTCCGGTCTCTCCTGTACAGTGAGGCCTCATTATACCCCTGTATAAGGATCTAGTGACGCAGTGTAGACTGTTATTCAGCATTGCTGTGTCCTCAGATTGTCAGCTCTTGTGACCAGGCCCCGGCTCCTCGCTCCGGTCTCTCCTGTACAGTGAGGCCTCATTATACCCCTGTATAAGGATCTAGTGACACAGTGTAGACTGTTATTCAGCATTGCTGTTTCCTCAGATTGTCAGCTCTTGTGATCAGGCCCCCGCTCCTCGCTCCGGTCTCTCCTGTACAGTGAGGCCTCATTATACCCCTGTATAAGGATCTAGTGACGCAGTGTAGACTGTTATTCAGCATTGCTGTTTCCTCAGATTGTCAGCTCTTTTGATCAGGCCCCCGCTCCTCGCTCCGGTCTCTCCTGTACAGTGAGGCCTCATTATACCCCTGTATAAGGATCTAGTGACGCAGTGTAGACTGTTATTCAGCATTGCTGTTTCCTCAGATTGTCAGCTCTTGTGATCAGGCCCCTGCTCCTCGCTCCGGTCTCTCCTGTACAGTGAGGCCTCATTATACCCCTGTATAAGGATCTAGTGACGCAGTGTAGACTGTTATTCAGCATTGCTGCTTCCTCAGATTGTTAGCTCTTGTGATCAGGCCCCTGCTCCTCGCTCCGGTCTCTCCTGTACAGTGAGGCCTCATTATACACCTGTATAAGGATCTAGTGACGCAGTGTAGACTGTTATTCAGCATTGCTGCTTCCTCAGATTGTTAGCTCTTGTGATCAGGCCCCTGCTCCTCGCTCCGGTCTCTCCTGTACAGTGAGGCCTCATTATACTCCTGTATAAGGATCTAGTGACGCAGTGTAGACTGTTATTCAGCATTGCTATTTCCTCAGATTGTCAGCTCTTGTGATCAGGCCCCTGCTCCTCGCTCCGGTCTCTCCTGTACAGTGAGGCCTCATTATACCCCTGTATAAGGAGCTAGTGATGCAGTGTAGACTGTTATTCAGCATTGCTATTTCCTCAGATTGTCAGCTCTTGTGATCAGGCCCCTGCTCCTCGCTCCGGTCTCTCCTGTACAGTGAGGCCTCATTATACCCCTGTATAAGGATCTAGTGATGCAGTGTAGACTGTTATTCAGCATTGCTGTTTCCTCAGATTGTTAGCTCTTGTGATCAGGCCCCTGCTCCTCGCTCCGGTCTCTCTTGTACAGTGAGGCCTCATTATACCACTGTATAAGGATCTAGTGACACAGTGTAGACTGTTATTCAGCATTGCTATTTCCTCAGATTGTCAGCTCTTGTGATCAGGCCCCTGCTCCTCGCTCCGGTCTCTCCTGTACAGTGAGGGCCTCATTATACCCCTGTATAAGGATCTAGTGACCCAGTGTAGACTGTTATTCAGCATTGCTGTTTCCTCAGATTGTCAGCTCTTGTGATAAGGCCCCTGCTCCTCGCTCCGGTCTCTCCTGTACAGTGAGGCCTCATTATACCCCTGTATAAGGATCTAGTGACGCAGTGTAGACTGTTATTCAGCATTGCTGCTTCCTCAGATTGTCAGCTCTTGTGATCAGGCCCCGGCTCCTCGCTCCGGTCTCTCCTGTACAGTGAGGCCTCATTATACCCCTGTATAAGGATCTAGTGACGCAGTGTAGACTGTTATTCAGCATTGCTATTTCCTCAGATTGTCAGCTCTTGTGATCAGGCCCCTGCTCCTCGCTCCGGTCTCTCCTGTACAGTGAGGCCTCATTATACCCCTGTATAAGGATCTAGTGACGCAGTGTAGACTGTTATTCAGCATTGCTGTTTCCTCAGATTGTCAGCTCTTGTGATCAGGCCCCTGCTCCTCGCTCCGGTCTCTCCTGTACAGTGAGGCCTCATTATACCCCTGTATAAGGATCTAGTGACGCAGTGTAGACTGTTATTCAGCATTACTGTTTCCTCAGATTGTCAGCTCTTGTGATCAGGCCCCGGCTCCTCGCTCCGGTCTCTCCTGTACAGTGAGGCCTCATTATACCCCTGTATAAGGATCTAGTGACGCAGTGTAGACTGTTATTTAGCATTGCTGTTTCCTCAGATTGTCAGCTCTTGTGATCAGGCCACGGCTCCTCGCTCCACTCTCCTGTACAGTGAGGCCTCATTATACCCCTGTATAAGGATCTAGTGATGCAGTGTAGACTGTTATTCAGCATTTCTTTGTCCTCAGATTGTCAGCTCTTGTGATCAGGCCCCGGCTCCTCCTTCCGGTCTCTCCTGTACAGTGAGGCCTCATTATACCTCTGTATAAGGATCTAGTGACGCAGTGTAGACTGTTATTCAGCATTGCTGTCTCCTCAGATTGTCAGCTCTTGTGATCCGGCCCCTGCTCCTCGCTCCGGTCTCTCCTCTACAGTGAGGCCTCATTATACCCCTGTATAAGGATCTAGTGACGCAGTGTAGACTGTTATTCAGCATTGCTGTTTCCTCAGATTGTCAGCTCTTGTGATCAGGCCCCTGCTCCTCGCTCCGGTCTCTCCTGTACAGTGAGGCCTCATTATACCCCTGTATAAGGATCTAGTGACGCAGTGTAGACTGTTATTCAGCACTGTCGTTTCCTCAGATTGTCAGCTCTTGTGATCAGGCCCCTGCTCCTCGCTCCGGTCTCTCCTGTACAGTGAGGCCTCATTATACCCCTGTATAAGGATCTAGGGACGCAGTGTAGACTGTTATTCAGCACTGTCGTTTCCTCAGATTGTCAGCTCTTGTGATCAGGCCCCTGCTCCTCGCTCCGGTCTCTCCTGTACAGTGAGGCCTCATTATACTCCTGTATAAGGATCTAGTGATGCAGTGTAGACTGTTATTCAGCACTGTCGTTTCCTCAGATTGTCAGCTCTTGTGATCAGGCCCCTGCTCCTCGCTCCGGTCTCTCCTGTACAGTGAGGCCTCATTATACTCCTGTATAAGGATCTAGTGATGCAGTGTAGACTGTTATTCGGCATTGCTGTTTCCTCAGATTGTCAGCTCTTGTGATCAGACCACCGCTCCTCGCTCTGGTCTCTCCTGTACAGTGAGGCCTCATTATACCCCTGTATAAGGATCTAGTGACGCAGTGTAGACTGTTATTCAGCATTGCTGTTTCCTCAGATTGTCAGCTCTTGTGATCAGGCCCCTGCTCCTCGCTCCGGTCTCTCCTGTACAGTGAAGCCTCATTAAACCCCTGTATAAGGATCTAGTGACGCAGTGTAGACTGTTATTCAGCATTGCTGCATCCTCAGATTGTTAGCTCTTGTGATCAGGCCCCTGCTCCTCGCTCCGGTCTCTCCTGTACAGTGAGGCCTCATTATACCCCTGTATAAGGATCTAGTGACGCAGTGTAGACTGTTATTCAGCATTGCTGCTTCCTCAGATTGTCAGCTCTTGTGATCAGGCCCCTGCTCCTCGCTCCGGTCTCTCCTGTACAGTGAGGCCTCATTATACTCCTGTATAAGGATCTAGTGACGCAGTGTAGACTGTTATTCAGCATTGCTGCTTCCTCAGATTGTCAGCTCTTGTGATCAGGCCCCTGCTCCTCGCTCCGGTCTCTCCTGTACAGTGAGGCCTCATTATACCCCTGTATAAGGATCTAGTGGCGCAGTGTAGACTGTTATTCAGCATTGCTGCTTCCTCAGATTGTTAGCTCTTGTGATCAGGCCCCTGCTCCTCGCTCCGGTCTCTCCTGTACAGTGAGGCCACATTATACCCCTGTATAAGGATCTAGTGACGCAGTGTAGACTGTTATTCAGCATTGCTGTGTCCTCAGATTGTTAGCTCTTGTGATCAGGCCCCTGCTCCTCGCTCCGGTCTCTCCTGTACAGTGAGGCCTCATTATACACCTGTATAAGGATCTAGTGATGCAGTGTAGACTGTTATTCAGCATTGCTGTTTCCTCAGATTGTCAGCTCTTGTGATCAGGCCCCTGCTCCTCGCTCCGGTCTCTCCTGTACAGTGAGGCCTCATTATACCCCTGTATAAGGATCTAGTGACGCAGTGTAGACTGTTATTCAGCATTGCTGCTTCCTCAGATTGTTAGCTCTTGTGATCAGGCCCCTGCTCCTCGCTCCGGTCTCTCCTGTACAGTGAGGCCTCATTATACCCCTGAATAAGGATCTAGTGACGCAGTGTAGACTGTAATTCAGCATTGCTGTTTCCTCAGATTGTCAGCTCTTGTGATCAGGCCCCTGCTCCTCGCTCCGGTCTCTCCTGTACAGTGAGGGCCTCATTATACCCCTGTATAAGGATCTAGTGACCCAGTGTAGACTGTTATTCAGCATTGCTGTTTCCTCAGATTGTCAGCTCTTGTGATCAGGCCTCTGCTCCTCGCTCCGGTCTCTCCTGTACAGTGAGGCCTCATTATACCCCTGTATAAGGATCTAGTGACGCAGTGTAGACTGTTATTCAGCATTGCTGTTTCCTCAGATTGTCAGCTCTTGTGATCAGACCCCGGCTCCTCGCTCCAGTCTCTCCTGTACAGTGAGGCCTCATTATACCCCTGTATAAGGATCTAGTGACGCAGTGTAGACTGTTATTCAGCATTGCTGTCTCCTCAGATTGTCAGCTCTTGTGATTAGGCCCCTGCTCCTCAGTTGTAGTCTTACCATGTACTGTGGCATTTTTTGTTCATGTCCTTTGTGAATTAGTGAATGCTGTGATATGTGTCGGTGCACATGATGCATCCTGATCCTGATACAAACGCAGGTCCGTGCGTCCCTATGTTAAGTATAGGGATCTAATCTGGATCAGGATGCATCAGGATTGCTACGCATCACAATGCACTGTACCAAAACACTAGAGTGAACGCAGCCCCACTCGTGTAGCTCCTAACCAGGTGCCCCCATGTTATATACTGTACATGCTCCCAATACATGTTATTATCATTACCACACTATAACACAGGGCATAAGCCCTTCTAGTGAGGTGGGAAAGATCACTGTATGACAGAGCAGCATGCGGACTTAGTCTATATTATCTCTGCATACTGTTCCCATACAGCACATCCCTCGCTTCTGAGCATGCTCAGTGACGCAAAACTGATCCCTGCACACGGACCCATGTTGTCCTGGATCCGTGCTCCATAGAGCTCCATGTTAATTCCAGACGTGTAGCTGTGGATCCGTGCATCTCCCTGTGCCTGCGTGTTTTTCAGATGACTGCAGCAAGTTGCGTTTTTGTGCATCTGATAAAATATGCAGACACAGCGATCCGTGGGAAAACGGTGACATCTGGATGCACACGCAAGTCCCATCCGTCACCACTGAAAGTCAATGGAAACGAAAACGGAACCGTGTGCATCCAAAATATGCAAGAGTGAAACCAGCTTAACCCTATATAATGATTGGAGCTGGACCTGATCTCTCCACAGGTTTTACCTAAAATTACTTTATATTAATTCCCCTACCCTTAGGGCTCATCATACTCACTTGTGAGAGACTCGCGTGATTCTCGTGTGAGTCTCTCGCATTTAAACCTGGCACTGCCACCGGCACTCGGACCGGAGCGTGCGGCTGCATAGAAATACATGTAACCGCACGCACCGGTCCGAGTGCCAGCAGCAGTGCCAGGTTTCCATGCGAGAGACACGCACGAGAATCATGCGACTCTCTCGCTAGTGAGTATGAGCCCTTAGCAGCAACAACTGACGTCGTCTATCCTCCTCCCTATAGTGTTGTCCTGAATCCTCCTGGCCCTGCGTTCAACGGGATCCGTTACATAGCGGCACTAACGCACCCTTTGGCCGCAATGATACTAACGCATCCAAAATCGGCATGATGCGTTACTTCATGACACACCCTTGAACGTGGTCTGCAGCATTCGGGGGTGCACCATGAAGTAACGCATCATGCCAATTTTGGCATGCATTTGGATGCGTTAGTAGCATTGCGGCCAATCTTTGCGTTTATGTGGCGCCCCGGAGGGTTCAGTCGCCACAGAGGTACTGCATCTCCTCCTGAGGTGTGGTACCCCACCATCCAGGTAAGGTGGAGACACCTGACCACACTCCAACACCTGCATCCCACACAACATAGTAGTGTAGCAAAGCACCTTCGGTGGCTCCCTGCTTGGAACACGAAGGGTGCTGGGAGGCGGGTGGAGTTTAGTTTGCACTAAAAGAGCGGGAAGAGGATAGGAATTAGTTAGTAAGTCACAGGAGTCTGACGAGGTCAGTCTGTGAAAGGAGATCCCCTGAGTGGGATGGATGAAGGAAGTGCTGCAGCCGACCTCAGTGACCTGGGTCCGCTGGCACAGGAAAGAGACATTGAAGGAAAACCTAACTCTCTCCATAAGAAAGAAGGATTAGCAAAGAACATAAGGAGAGGAGGACTAAGGATTAGGGTTGGAGCAGAACCCTTCTCAAGTTCACAGCGCAAGGCCGGGGTCCGGTCCCCGAGGTTGTATGGATACTAATGGTCCTGCAGCAGACACCGGCGGAATAGAAGTTGTCACCGCTTTATTCCCACACCAGACTTGGGGGCACAGCAGCAACGATAGTGAGCCAGGACTAGGTAGTAAGGAGTCCCCGAAGCAGGCTACAGCTGTCTGCCGTACAAGTAGAGTTCATCGGAGCATCTGACAGGAGGAACTCCAGTGTAACTCAGTACTGAGAGTACTTCACTTTAGGTGCAAAAGGGAGACGTTCAGAAAAGGCACATATGTTGGCGGAGTGTTGGAAAGGAGTACTTCATCTAGCCTGGAAGTTGGCTGAGCTCCTGACCCGGAGGACACAGCACGGATGCGGGCTCTTGTGCCACAACAGACTGTGAATAAAGCTTTGGAACTACATGCCCTGGTGTCCTCCACTTATTTCTGCGTCAACCTGCCCAGCACTGCTACATCCTGGGTCTGTGGGGTACTCGGTACCGGGCCGGTGTCAGTGGGATGTGTCACAGCAGCGGTGACCCGGACCGTGGCACTGGGCGCCCAAGTAATGGGGGAATGTAATGGTTTAAATGAACAGTTCGTGACGCCACCTGTGGTGTTCGGCAAGTGAGATGTTAAGCCGACGCTGCATGCAGATCCACTGGGAATGATGGTAGGGTGCAGCAAAGATGTAAAAGCTCTCCACAGGTGAAGCTGTAGTCCCAGGGCAGTGTAGAAGTGGTTGGCACAGGGATGTAGCAGTGCCGTAAGGGTAGGAAGCAGGCAAGACACAGCGGGGTACAATTTCTGTACGTTTACTTGATAACTGCAGTCCAGGGTCCTGATTACAGATGTAACGGAGCAGGCTAGCCTGGAAGCAATTCAGGGATTCTCTCTCAGCAGATGGGCTGTGCAGTCTCCTTCCTAGCGCTTGATTGAATTAAGTACTCCAAGTACTGAGTTACACTGAAGTTCCTCCTGTCAGATGTTCCCAAGAACCTTACTTGCACGGCAGACAGCTGTAGCCTTTCTCGGGGACTCCTGTTGTGAGCTCATTTTCTCGTTCACCTTTGATGTCCGATGAACTCCCTCTGCTGGTGAAGGGAGGTCGTGAAACTGATTTGGATGGGAGAGACCTGTCACCAGGGCAGGTGGATTGCGATTGGACATCTGGAATCTCTGAGTGGATATAAGGCAGCCGACGCCCTGTAGGGTTGCTGGTGATTTCTCTGCTCTGAGCTCTGGCCTCCAGTTCAGTTCCTGTCTTCTAAAGCTAAGTTTTGCTCTGTTATTGTTCCATGAGATTTTGTCTGATTTGCTTAGTTTTGTGTTCAGCCAGCCCCGGCTGGGGCTTTGCTGAATTTCCATTTTTTGATTGGTTAAATCTCTTTTGCTCTGTCTTCAGAATATATCAGAGTGCTGATATAGGGATTTTGAAGTCTAGTGACTTCAGGGCCGTTTTCTTATCAGACGTGTTGGGACGTTTTTGGTAGGGTTTTTGCGGATTGCAGCCAGCATCTTTTCTGTCCTTTCCTGTCTAGTTAGTTGGGCCCCATCGTTTGCTCTGCCTGTCTTTCTGTCTGTGTTTGTGTTTTCATCTGTTCTCACTGACAATCAGGGCTGCCACTAGGAATTTCGGGGCCCCATACTGGCAAAATTTTCGGGGCCCCTTGAAACTCCGCCCAGGCTCTACCCAGCCCCGTCTCCACCCCTCGAACCCTCCAAAGTCCCACCACTCTCTCTTGGAACAACTCCACTTCTGCACCATGTCCTCACAAATCACACATTAACAGTTCCCATCACCACATACATAGCCAGCAGCTTTTGTTTTGGCCAAAAGATTTTTTAATCCGCCACCACGACAAAGTAGACTCTTTTGTTCGGGCCCTACTCTACTGTAACTTACTAAACATTTGCTAAAATATCCAATACAATTTCGGAATATTTTTATTTATTTTTCCATTTTTAAAAATTACCAATAATGCCACATACAAGGGACAAATACCACCGGACCATGACCAGCCACCATATTACCACCACATGGTGAACTAAAATCCCATATACAAGGAACAAATACCATCACGCCATGACCAGACCACATTTTACCACCACATAGTGACCGGGGCCCCACTCCGGGCCCACTCTGCTCATCAGGCCCCATCCAGTAAGGGCAGTAATGCCCTGATAGCGGCCCTGCTTAGGTCAGTGGGTTTAGGAAGGATACTTATATTATAAAGTTTTTGGTAATATTAGGAATTATTAAGGTATATAAAAGAATTGTCCAGCTGAAAAAAGTGTATGGCCGGGGTCACACGAGTGATGATTCTCTCATGTGAGAGAATCAGCTTAATTATGCTACTGACACTCAGCTCAAACTCTCATCCAAGTGTCATCTGATTCTCTTGCATGAAATAATCGGAGCACATTGAGAAGACAGGGAACTTAATTTCTCCATCTTCTCCATTGTCTGAGGTCATGGGTTCGGACTGCACTAAGCTGACAGCTGAGTGCAGCCTGATGTTTCACACGCATCCATAGATTTCAATGGGTCCGTGTGATCTGAATTCCAAAGCCACTCGTGGCATGCTGCAGATTATTTTTCCACAGACGAATTCGGTCTGTAGAAAAAATCACAGATCTGCGATGCCGCATAGTATAACACTGTGCTGAGTGTTATGCAATAAAACATCACATAGCGCTCAGCCATGTTATACGCTTGTGTGAGCGGGGACTAAGAGCCTTCACTTCCCCTGCAGATCTTCTCATCAGCCTCTCATGCTGGAGTCCGGCCTCAGTTACTTTTCTGTAATACTGTGGAATTTTTGCATACTTTTAGGGTGTGTGCACATGTTGCGGATTCTGCTGCGGATTTTTCCACACAAATTTCACTGAATCCGCCAGTAAAATGACCTGCGTTTTACCTGAGGATTTTCTGCAGATTTTGTGCAGATTTCCACAGCGTTTTTACACTTGTGGATTCCTATAATAAAAGAGGTGTAAAAATGCTGCGGAACAGCCAAAGAATTGACATGCTGCAGATTTAGAGCCGCAGCATGTGCACAACAGTTTTGGTTTTAGATAGACTTTTGGGCTATGTGCACACGTAGTGAAACGTACTGCGGATTTTTCTGTGCGGATTTGGAAAAATCCGCAGGTCAAAAGTCCTGCGGTTTACCTGTGGATTAGCCTGCGGTTTCACACCTCTACAATGGAGAAGGTGTGAAACCACTGCGGATTCCGCACAAAGAATTGACATGCTGTGGATTTGAACCCGCGGAAAAATCCGCAGCATGTGCACAGCGTTTTTCATTCTCCATTGAAAACAATGGTACTGTACGACGCAGCTTAGCTGCGGTTCCAGAGCCAAAACCCCTGCGGATCCGCAGCAGAATCCGCAACCTGTGCACATGGCCTAAGGGTACAACGCAGCAGAATCTGCCATGTGTGCATATACCCTAACATATACTGTGTTTGTGATTATAGTGTGTGGTTAGGGTTACATAACATCTCTGGGAGATGCTATAAATCCTGATGAGCAGTGTCCTGGCCCCCTGTCCCCTCCAGAGAAGGATAAGGCTGTTGTGCCCCCTCTGCCCCTGACAGGACACCACAGCTCCATTCTGAAGACTGAAGTTTTTTTACATAAGATTAGAGAGTAAACGCAGGGAATCCTATGAGGGGGCTGCTGTCCTGTCAGGGGGCAGGCTGTGCTCAGCGGTCTTATGCTTCTCTGTAGGAGGTGAGGGGGCACTCAGCTCTGCTGTTATCTTCGTCTATAGCTGATACAGGCAGGGGTCAGACTCAGGACATAGCAGCGTCCTTCCTTGGTGAGTGGCTGCTGTGCTGATAGTGTGACTGACGCTGTCACTGAGCACACAGCCCACTCACTGAGGATCCATCTGCTACAGGGGCTGGACTACAGTAGATCCTGGCAAGACACTGGCCATACCCTTAAACAACACAGGCTCAGACACTCACCGGGGGGGACTGAGGGCTGCACTGCTGCTCAGTGACTCGCTCCAGACTGTGTGATGGGAGAATACTATAACTGCACTGCAGTAAGCCCGCGCTCAGCCAGGATTGGTTGCTGGAAAGTCCCACCCTCGTGTTGCTCAGCACTGGCTGCCTCTCCCAGCTGTCTGTCACAATGACTCCTGCTCCCTCCACACACACAGAACGCCGGTTTATGAAAATTCTGAGCATGGGGCCCCTCCAGCTCCCGGGGCCCCTTACACCAGTAAGGCTAGTAATGCCCTGATGGCGGCCCTGCCGACAATACATGTTGGGGGCTGTCTATTGTTTTGGGGTCTGCTCTGGGGCAGTTTAGATTTCCCCTTTCTTTCTTTAGGCTTATTTAGTTCTCCGGCTGTGAAGAGGCATCTAGGACCACCGTAGGAACGCTCCACGGCTACTGTTAGTTGTTGTGAATAGGATCAGGTGTATGCAGTCCGCTAGCTACCAACCTCTCCGGTTTTCTGGACTTCGCTTGCATTTTTGTTTCTTCCTCCTCCGGTGACTCATTCATAACAGAATCACCAGCCATACCGCAGATTCTAGGGTACTCAATAGCAGGAAAAAATTGTAAAAAAAAAAGTTTCAGAATTTTTTTTATGTATATTTTTTACTCTTTTTCTCTGGGGCCGTAGGAGGATTTTTTTCTTAATGGAGATTAAGCAATTGTCTGATCGTGTGGAGCAGTTCACTGCTGAAGTGCGGGGAATTTCCGCCTATCTTGCTCATTCACATGCTGCTGAACCAAAGATCCCTACTCCTGATGTGTCTTTTGGGGATCGGTCTAAATTTTTGAATTTTAAGAACAATTGTAAATTATTTCTTGCCTTGAATCCTAGCTCATCGGGGAGCTCTGCGCAGCAGGTTAAAATTGTCATCTCCTTGCTGCGCGGCGATCCCCAGGATTGGGCGCTTTCTTTGACACCTGATGATCCTATTCTAACTAATGTGGACGCATTTTTTCAGGCCTTGGGGTTGTTGTATGATGAACCTAACGCTATTGATCAAGCTGAAAAAGCCCTTTTGGCATTGAGCCAGGGTCATGATTCTGCAGCGTTGTACTGTCAAAAATTCTGAAAGTGGGCGGTCCTTACTACTTGGAATGATGGTGCCTTGGCAGCTCTCTTTCAGAATGGTTTGTTAGAAACTGTAAAAGATACTATGGTGGGATTTCCTGTTCCCTCTGGTCTTGACGATTCTATGTCATTAGCCATTCAGGTTGATCGGTGTTTACGTGAACGTAAAATTACACTAGAAATGTTGCCACCTGTTGAACAAATGTCTGAACCTATGCAATGTGATAGAGTTTTGTCTAGGGCGCAACGTCAGGAGTTCAGAAGGCGTAATAAACTGTGTTTTTTCTGTGGAGATGCCTCTCATATTATTTCTGTCTGCCCTAAACGAGAGAAATGTTTTGCACACACATTTGCTGTGGGTGGTGTACAACCTAAGTTTCTTTTGGCAATTACTCTGATCTGCTCGCTGTCCACATTTTCCGCTAAGGCTTTTGTGGATTCAGGAACGGCTCTGAACCTGATGGACTTGGATTTTGCTAAACGTTGTGGGTTTCCTATGACACCTCTGCGGACGCCTATCCCTTTGAGGGGTATTGATGCTACTCCTTTGGCGAAGAATAAACCTCAGTTTTGGACCCAGGTGGTAATGCGGGTCGCCCCAGACCATCAAGAAAATTGCAGACTTTTGGTGTTGCATAATTTGCATGATACCATTGTTCTGGGGTTTCCCTGGTTGCAAATCCATAATCCAGTTTTGGATTGGAAATCTGTGTCTGTGGTGAGTTGGGGTTGTTGGTGTGCTCTTAGTGATGCTCCTGTTTTCTTCACCTCTCCCCAGTCGCATGATGTTCCTGACTATTTGGCTGATTTTTATGATGTATTTAGTGAGAATAAGTCTGCATCTTTGCCTCCTCATAGGAGTTATGACTGTGCAATTGAGCTGAGCCCTGGGTGTAAATTTCACAAGGGTCGACTTTTCAATTTATCTGTACCCGAGCACGAGGCTATGTGATCTTATATTAAGGAGTCGTTGGAGAAGGGTCATATTAGACCATCCTCTTCACCCTTGGGTGCTGTTTTTTTTTTCGTGGCCAAGAAAGATGGTTCATTAAGGCCTTGTATTGACTATCGTTCCCTCAACAAAATTACTGTTAAATATCAGTATCCGTTACCCCTGAATTTTGATCTATTCTCCAGAGTTAAAGGTGCTTGCTGGTTTACCAAGCTTGACCTCAGGGGGCGTATAATCTTATTCGCATTAAGCATGGGGATGAATGGAAGACGGCGTTTAATACTCCGGAAGGATATTTTGAGTACCTGGTGATGCCTTTTGGGCTCACTAATGCCCCTTCTCTCTTCCAGTGCTTCATGAATGATATTTTCCGGGACTTTGTGGATAAATTTTTGACCATCTATCTGGATGATATTTTGATCTTTTCCAGGGATTGGGACTCTCATGTGGAACATGTTCGGACTGTGTTCCGGATTTTGAGGGAGAATTCCCTGTATGTTAAGGGATCGAAATGCCTTTTTGGTGTACAGAGGATTTCATTTTTGGGATTTATTTTGTCTCCGTCAACTATTGAAATGGACCCGGCCAAGGTACAGGCCATTTATGATTGGGTTCAGCCCACTTCTTTGAAGGCCCTCCAGAAGTTTTTGGGTTTTGCTAATTTTTATCGTAAATTTATAGCTAATTTTTCTGGCATTGCCAAACCATTGACTGATTTGACTAAGGAGGGTGTTGATGTGTTGAATTGGTCTCCAGAGGCTGTTTCTTCCTTTCAGGAGCTGAAGCGGAGATTCACTTCTGCTCCGGTTTTGCAGCAACCTGATGTCTCACTCCCGTTTCAGGTAGAGGTGGACGCTTCTGAGATTGGTGCAGGAGCTGTTTTGTCCCAAAAAGATCCGGTAACATCTAAAATGAATCCCTGTGCTTTCTTTTCCTGAAAGTTCTCCCCATCTGAACGCAACTATGATGTGGGGAATCGGGAACTGTTAGCCATGAAATGGGCATTTGAGGAGTGGAGACATTGGTTGGAGGGAGCTAGACATCAAGTCATGGTCCTCACTGACCACAAGAATTTGATTTACCTTGAGTCGGCCAAACGCTTGAATCCTAGACAGGCTAGGTTGGCCTTGTTTTTCACACGTTTTGATTTTGTGGTCTCTTTTCTTCCGGGCACTAAGAATGTCAAGGCAGACGCCCTCTCTAGGAGTTTCTTTGCTGATTCTCCTATTTTGACCAAGCCTGCTACCATCTTAGGTGAGGGGGTAGTTCTTTCTGCCATCTCGCCAGATTTGAGGCGTGCTCTGGAAGAGTTTCAGGAGGACAAACCTGAGCTTTGTCCCATTGGAAAATTGTATGTTCCTGACCAGTGGAGGAAGAGAGTGATGTCTGAAGTTCACTGCTCCGCATTGGCTGGTCATCCAGGTATTTTTGGTACTAGAGATTTGGTGAGTCGGTCTTTTTGGTGGCCCGCCTTATCTCGTGATGTTAGGAATTTTGTGCAGTCCTGTGGGACTTGCTCCCTGTCTAAACCTTGTTCTCGCTCTAGTGGGTTGTTGATGCCTTTGCCGGTGCCCAGGAGGCCATGGACCCATATTTCAATGGATTTTATTTCTGATCTGCCTGTCTCTCAGAGAATGACTGTTATGTGGGTGATTTGTGATAGATTCTCTAAGATGGTCCATCTTGTACCACTCCCTAAGTTGCCATCTTCCTCAGAGTTGGTGCGCTTGTTTTTGCAACAGGTGGTTCGCTTGCATGGGATTCCTGAGAACATTGTGTCTGACAGAGGAGTTCAGTTTGTCTCTAGATTTTGGAGGACTTTTTGTTCCAAGCTGGGAATTCAGCTGTCCTTTTGCTCTGCGTTTCACCCTCAGACCAATGGGCAGACGGAGAGAACAAACCAGACTTTGGAGTCTTATTTGAGATGTTTTATCTCTGCTGATCAGGATGGTTGGGTCTCATTTTTGCCCTTGGCTGAATTTGCTTTAAATAATAGAGCTAGTTCTGCCACTTTGATGTCACCTTTTTTTTGTAACTTTGGGTTTCATCCTCGATTCTCTTCAGGGCAGGTGGAGTCTTCTGCCTGCCCAGGTGTTGACACTGTGGTGGAGAGAATGCACCAGATTTGGGACCAAGTGGTGAATAAGTTGTCTCTCTCCCAGGAAAAGGCCCAGCGGTTTTCCAACCGGCATAGGACCATTGGTACCCGGTTTAAGGTGGGTGATATGGTTTGGTTGTCATCAAAGAATATCTCTATGAAGGTGGCTTCTCCAAAGTTTAAACCTACATTTATTGGACCTTACAAGATTTTGGAGATTCTTAATCCAGTCTCTTTTCGATTGGCTCTTCCTCTTACATTTAAGATCCATAACGTGTTTCATAAGTCTCTGTTGAAGAGGTTTGTGGAGCCAGTAGTTCCTGTGGTGGCACCTCCTGACCCTTTATTGGTTGAAGGTAATGTGGAATATGAGGTTGAGAAGATACTGGATTCTCGTCTGGCTAGACGGAAACTCCAGTATTTGGTTAAGTGGAAGGGTTATGGCCAGGAGGATAATTCTTGGGTATCTGCATCTGATATTCATGCCGAAAGATTGGTTCGTGCTTTTCATCGGGCCAATCCTGATCGGCCTGGTGTCTTGGATGAGGGTTTGGTGACCCCTCCTCAAGGGGGAGGTACTGTTGTGAGCTCATTTTCTCGTTCACCTTTGATGTCCGATGAACTCCCTCTGCTGGTGAAAGGAGGTGGTGAAACTGATTTGGATGGGAGAAACCTGTCATCCGAACAAGTGGATTGCGATTGGACATCCGGAATCTCTGAGTGGATATAAGGCTGCCGATGCACTGTAAGATTGCTGGTGATTTCTCTGCTCTGAGCTCTGGCCTCCAGTTCAGTTACTGTCTTCTGAAAGCCAAGTTTTGCTCTGTTGTTGTTCCATGGGATTTTGTCTGATTTGCTTGGTTTTGTGTTCGGCCGGCCCCGGCTGGGGTTTTGCTGAGTTTCCATTTTGTCCCTGGTTGGTTGGGTCTCTTCTGCTCTGTCTTCGGAATGTATCGGGGTGCTGGTGTGGAGATTTTGGGGTCTGGTGACTTTGGGGCCGTTTTTCTTGTCGGACGTGTTGGGACATTTTTGGTGGGGTTTTTGCGGATTGCAGCTAGCGTCTTTTCTGTCCTTTCCTGTCTGGTTGGTTGGGCCCCGTCATTTGCTTTGCCTGTCTTTCTGTCTGTGTTTGTGTTTTTGTCTGTTTTCGCCGGCGGTGCGTGTTGGCGACTGTCTGTTGCTTTGGGGTCTGCTCTGGGGCAGTTTGGATTTCCCCTTTCTTTCTTTGGGCTTGTTTGGCACTCCAGCTGTGATGGGGTGTCTGGGATCGCCGTGGGGGCGCTCCGCGGCTACGGTTAGTTGTGTGAATAGGATCAGGGGTCTGCAATCCGTTAGCTACCAACCTCTCTGGTTTTCAGGACATAGCTTGCATTTTTGTTTTTTCCTCCTCCGGTGACTCATTCATAACAGCGTCGGCTGTCTTATATCCAGTCTGATACTCCAGAGATCCAATCATTATCCTCCTCGTCAGGTGGCAGACCATTACCAATTAAACTAACCTCACCACCTCCTGTCACCACCAGAGGGAGAACGGAAGGAGAACTCCCAGCTGGTGGAGCAGAAAATGAGCTCATAACAGCTGTGCTAATGCTGCGGTTTTTACCGCGGCGGAATTGCTTCGCGGTAAAAAACGCAGCATGCTCATTAATTTTGCGGAATCGCGGTGATCCCGCACTCATAGGAATGCATTGCTCTGCTTACTTTCCGCATGTGGCTGTGCACACCATGCGAAAAGTAAGCAGAACATTTGCGGATGGTACCCATGGTCCGGAGGAGAGGAGACTGTCCTCGGTGCTTTGGGTACCATATCCCTGTAAAAAATAGAATTTAAAATAAAAAATATTGTTATTCTCACCTTCCGACGTCCCGCGCAGCCTTCCCGCCTCTCTCCACGCTCCCGGTCCCAGTAAGCCTTTGCGAGCGATGACGTCCGTTCTCGCGGGATCGCGAAGTCTCGTGGTCATTCGCGCGACGTCATCGCGAATGACCGCAAGATGTCGCGATCCTGCGAGAATGGACATCATCGTGATAATTGTTGCAAAGGATTACTGGGACCGGGAGCGTGGAGAGAGGCGGGAAGGCTGCACGGGATGTCAGAAGGTGAGAATAACAATATTTTTTTTTTTATTATTATTATTTACATTCTATCTTTACTATTGATGCCACATAGGCGGCCTCAATAGTAAAAAGTTGGTCACACTAGTCAAACACTATGTTTGACTAGTGTGACCAACCTGTCAATCAGTTCTCCAGGCAATGCTACAGATCGCTTGGAAAATGCTAGCAATTCTGCAAGCTAATTACGCTTGCAAAATGCTAGTTTTTCTGAGTGGAAATCGCGGGAATTTAAAATGCAATTTTCTCGCAGAATGGAATTCCAGAACTCTCGCAGTAATTTCCGCGAGAGTTCCACTACGTGTGAACCCAGCCTTATAATACATAGATGTCCTGCAGGTCTGTAATTTCACACTCCCCTACATATTATAAAGTTGAACCGGTTACAGCCTTCCATGTGCTACTAAAGGGGTTTGTAACCCCTGTTGATCGTGGACCTACCCCACTAGGGGCCAGTCTTACCCTGGAGGGGCATAATTGAGCAGCTACCTGGTATTCACTGGAGCCTCTGACCTTTGAGGTCAGGTTTGAGTTGCAGGTGTCTGCCAGGTACCATTCACGGGCAGTGTCTGGAGCAGTAGCAGCTGACCCCAAGGGTCAGAGACACAGGTTCGGATAGTGTGTCCCAGGAAGGACAGAAGACAGGATGGCCACTGTTACTGGTACAAACTGTACTTATTCGCACAAAAAGAAACTGTTCTTGAATGGAAGATTTCAACAGGGAATCTGATATGGTGCTACGTAGACTGAAAAACAGAGGTTATAAACAAATCTGAATATTGAGTTTAAACAAGTATTGGAAATTACCAGATGTTATTTATTGGATTATAGCAGTGACCATACTGGTGTACTAATTCATTGCGAGTGTTCTGTCCTCACTACATGAAGCAGACTTATGTAGCCATATAGGCAGATAAACCACTATACCAAAGTCCAATAAGGAGACTGTAGTTGAGTCTGTGCTTTTATTGAACATTATAGTATATTGATGCAGTGAAACTGTAAACAATCATATATGTATAATCAGTGCATGGTACAGCAGAAATACACATTATACATTGTGCATGAACGTTTATAAAGATAGTAACTGACCTAGGAGTACGACTGACTAGACTAGGTTAATATTAGAGCAGAAATTAACTATAGAAAGCATAAATACATACCGGCAATGCAATTGCAAGGGGATGTAATGGAGGAGCCTTTCCTTGAATACTCAGTGAAGGAAAATGGAGGGAGATGGAGGCTGAGCTACCATAATGCATTGCAAAAAATGGGAAGAGATTCAGACATAAGAAATAAGAAAAATCAGAAAATAGGACTGTGAACATGACTCTGGCCGCTAGAGGGAGCCAAAACACTAAACAAATAAAGATTATGAATATGCAAGTTTCTCTATACTCATACTAATAAATAACTGCAGAATTATGCAAACAGATAAACAGAGGTAACAAATTAGATGTTGGAGACAGGACACTCCCAGTCTGGCATCAACAGATGTCACTATCCCTTTCTTCTGAAGGCAACAATAGAACCAGTTCAGATACCGGTCTGAAAAATGTCTTAGGTTCATTCCCTTTGGTCATCCTTAGTTCAACTATGCGGATGTTGCCGTCCTTGCCCAGGAATGTTGCGGTAAATAGACCAAGTGGCGACTTATTCCGGTGAATTTGGCAGTCTTTCACAAGAATGAGGTCACCTATGCCAGATTAGGCCTAGTAGATTGCCACTTCGTCCGTGGCTGCAGGGTCGACGAATATTGTTTGTGCCAAATGTCCCAGAAAGTATTTGCAAGACTTTGTACCTGTCTCCATTGGCACTTGTAGAGTTCCTTAACATCGAATCCTCCTGGAGGGGCACTGGACAGTCCTGTTTTCTGGGTAAGGAGAGTAGCTGGAGTCAATAACAAGAGCTCTTCGGGTCATTAGGAACTGGAACCAAGGATCTTGTGTTGCTTATAGCTGTGGCTTCTGTCATGAAGTTGATTAGGCTTTCATGGGTAAGCCTCGCTGCTCCTGCTTGAATAATAAAAATAATATAATAATAATCTTTATTTTTATATAGCGCTAACATATTCCACAGCGCTTTACAGTTTTGCACACATTATCTTTGCTGTCTCCAATGGGGCTCACAATCTAAATTCCCTATCAGTATATCTTTGGAATGAAATAATGGAATCTTTGGAAGAAGAGTGGAGTAAAGAATTCTCCATACTAAACCAATCATTCATTACCAAGATCCTCCCATGTGTGAAGAGTGAGGTGGGTTGAACGACCATTTGCAACTTTGGTAACTGGGGAACCTCTCGAGGGTCTAATAGTCTAGATTTGAAGGTATTCCTAATTCTTCTGCACCGATGAAGTTAGTACCTCTGTCTGAACGTATATGCTTGATAGGACCACGGATGGCAATAATACGTCTTAAAGCATTGATGAAGCTTGACGTGTCGAGGGACTCAATGACCTCTATGTGGACGTCTCTAATTGACATACAGGTGAACATGACTGCCCAACGTTTACTGTTGGCTTGGCTGCTTTTCATATGACGTGTAACAACTGACCAAGGCCAAAAAACACATTGAGACCAATGCTGGTAAAAGGAGGGTCTGGGTTGAGTCTATCTGCTGGTAGGTCAGCCATCTTTTGGGTTTCAGTCAAACCATGAAGCTTATGACAGGCAATGCATTTGAATATGACACTACTGATGAGTTTCTTTGCACCGACAATCCACAGGCCAGCAGTTCTGATGGCTCCTTCTGTAAATAGTCTTCCTTGGTGCTTGGCCAGATTGTGGTAGTGTTGTACGATTAAGCAGGCAACATGACATTTTCCAGGGAGTATAAGAGGGAATTTCTCCCAAACTCCATTTCAGCTTCTTTGAGTCGGCCTTCTACTCTCAGCAGGCTGCTGTTGTCGATAAATGGGTCGAGTTTTCTCAATACGCTGCTCGTCGGTATTGCAGCTTTGTTAATAAGACATTGGATTTCTGCAAAGTAGGTTTAAGCTATAAGAGTCAGGCAGGTAATGGCTCAAATAAGTGACTTCCAACTTGAAAATTTGTTGAACCTGTGAGATCCAAGCTGGATAGCAGAGGTCATTGTATGAAGTGTAGACACCTGAGGGGGGATTTCAGCATCTGAGTCCTCTCCTACTAGTTCAAAGGTGTCTGGGAAACTTTCCTCAGTGTACAATAGTTTTGGTCCTGAGTGTCAAGTTGTGCTTCCTAGTCGACTTGCATCAACTGCTCTAGTTGCATGATCTGCAGGATTCTTGTCCATGGGTATGTAATGCCACTCTTTCGGATGAACTGATCTCCTAATTCGTAGCACTATGTTATTGACATAAACATAGAGTCACCTGGTTTCATTGTGGATATATCCCAGGACTACTTTGCTGTCAGAGTAGAACCTGGCCTGTGTCAGGTCGATATCCATCTTGGATGCGATGAAATACAATAACTCAACGGCTAAGACTGAGGTACAAAGTTCTAACCTGGGTACAGTGTGCTCTGGTTGTGGTGCGAGTTTGGCCTTCCCCACTATGAACCCAACGTGGCTCTGACATTTGGAGTCTACAGTTTTGAGATAGACAACGATGGCAATTGCTTTGACAGAATCATCTGCGAATATGTACAGTCTTTGGCTTTGTATTTCTGTAAGGACTGGGATTGCATATCTGTTTTGTCTGCTCTTGCCCTTACTTCTGATGGATTCTGCCCTTAACCAAGGTGGAGTTGCTGGCTTCACAGGGGCCATCTTGTTTCCTGTCTGAGACTCCTTGTTTCCTGTTTGCTGTATACATAAGGGAACTCTGCACACTATGCATTGCTTGTGTATCTTGTTCTTTACTTGCTGCCAAGCTGGAAGGACTAGCAACCTGTTTGCCCCTTCTACTCTTCGGGATACCCCGCTTGTTCCCGTATCTACATACCACGGAAGGTCTCTGCTGCTATACCTGCTCTGCACCCACCTCTGCTACGGTCTGCTCTCCATTAGGCCTGGGCTCTGGGTCCTTGATTCCGCATTGCTGGACTGGATTTCACACCCTCGGTCTGTACTATTACTTGTGCATACTACTGAGACTGTCTTAGTGTCTGCTTTGCATCTGTCAGCTGAAGTGCATATTTCTGCAATAAGAAATATACATCTTGAACTGTGATATACCGTGTCTGTCTTAATTTCTGACCCACGTCATCGGGCTCCATAGAGTTCTAGTATAAACTTATAACAGAATACACAAGCCACAAAAGATGGAGCTCACTGGGTCAGATACGGTGGAGACACGAGTGAAAAAGCTGTGCTCATTTGTCACAGGACTGCACGGGGAGCTGCAAGCAATTAAGACTAAGCTGGGGGCATTAGAGGCTCAAAGTAATCATAATGCAAATGTAGCTGATAATTCTATCCAGGCTATAACCTCTTGCCTCTCAAATGTGGAGTCTACAGCTGCAGCTGCAGTTCCAGTCCCAGCTCCAACTCCAGATCTGGTTTTCCCCAAACTCCCACCATTCAGGTTTGGTGGAGAAAGAGAGAAATTTCATGGCTTTATGATTCAATGTCAGCTGTATTTTTCTGCACGTGCAGCTCAGTTCACAACTGATCAGGATAAAGTATTAACCATGATAATGCTGCTGACAAACAAAGCTTTAGCCTGGGCAAATCCTCTAATTGAAACCAATGATGCATGTTTGAATTCTCTGAATGACTTTATTGCTGCTATGTGTCAGATGTTCGATTATCCTAACCAAAATGTCACGGCAGAAACTGCATTATTAGTACTTTGCCAAGGAAAGCGTCCTATTATGGCATATGCTATGGAATTTCGGAGGTGGGTGCTGGACACTACATGGTGTGACTCAGCAAAATAATGCAGTGTTCAGGAGGGGTTTGTCTGCTACCATTAACCCTCCGTCAGGAACAATGGATCTGACAGGCGCAGCTCTTCTACTTTCATTTCTCCCTTCTCACCAGATTTTCAGGAAACCCCCTCCCTCTAGATAGTCTCCTGGCTCTAGCTGCTGTGTGAAACCTGATACCACAGTTGGTCTGCAGAGCTTCAGGAAGGAAGATATAGCTGTGCTGGCTTCTCAGGCTCATTGGTCCCTAACACATCACACTTTATAAGGTTGGTATGTAATGATTTTAGTCATTACTATTGTTTATTTAGCTTGTTTTATGAATGGATGGAGAAAGGTTTGTGGATATTTCATATAAATAAGGCAGATTTTCTTACAAATGAAAGTGTACTTCTCAGGAGTTTTGAAATTTGTGTATATCAAAGTTATTACTTTTATGTTGAGTAAATGGGTTTGTTTTGCACCTGATAATGTGTAGTCTCTTTTATTACATCCCTATGAAGGTCTCTGATCACTTTTAGATCACTGAAATTGAGAAAATTAGATATTCTAGGCATTTTTCTATCCTGCGCTTGACAGGCACATTACAAGTTAGTGCGAATATTGTTCCTGATGGATGAACTGGCTCAGGGTGAATCACCTACTAACCTGACTGACTTTATAAGTCATTGTATCTGGATAGATATTCGTCTCATGGAATGCCAGCAGGAGAAGTGCGCTGAGGCCAATCATAATAACCCCATATTCCTCCCATCTTCCTCCAGGGAAACTTAAAATAAGTCGTCTTCTCCGGCAGAGGATGAACCTATGCAGATTGAGGCGGTTCGAAGGAGTACCATCGACACACGCAAGGAACAGCGTTTTTGAGAAAATTTATGCTTCTACTGCGGAATATCGGGTCACTACATTTCGGTCTGTCCAGGAAAAAATCGCAAGTCCGCAGCTGCGGTAATCGAATGTGACTTTTCTGATATATCTTCTGTTGGTTCTCAGTTAAATACTTGTAGGAGGGTGATGGCAGATGAAACCCCAGACTTCCCTGACTCGAGTTCAGAAGCATCGTCATCTGTGGGTGAGGAGGTTCTCTCAATAAGTACTGCTATGACGGTCTCAGGCGAAGCCGGAAAGGATACACTTTGTACTATTCCCATTGAAATCTGGGTGCAATCCTGTTGGAGTACTAGTACAGCCATGATTGATTCTGGGGCTAGCGGCAATTGCATGGACATTGAATTTGTCAAAAAACACGGTATACACTCGCAGAAGAAACGTTCACCAGTGTTAATGAAGACTATAGATGGGTCCCTGTTGGTATCCGGGCTGGTAGACTCTCAAACTACCCCTCTGAAGATTCGTATGGGAGCAGGTCATTCTGAAAAACTGTCGTTCTTGATAATTTCCTCCCCTAAATTTCGTACAATTCTAGGGTTACCATGGTTACAGCGGCAGAACCCCACTATCGATTGGAGGACAAAAGAATTGCAGTTTCCAAGTAAACAGACATCATCCACAATTAACTTCAATCAGACCAGGCTCTCGCAATGGGAAGACCGACGCTCTGTCCAGGATTCATTCGCATGACGTGACCTCGGCTTCGCCTCCAAGGGCCCTAATGTCAGAACGAAACCCCGTAAGTGTGCTGCACAATCAAGACCTATTAAAAGATATTAAAGAGACCTACGCCACAGATTCACTTCTGATTCAACCATCTACTCAGGTATATTTAACCTTAAAAAGCGGCCTTTGGATTCAGAGACAACATCTGTATGTCCCGGAAACAATTAAATTAAGGGTATTGAAACTAATGCATAACTCTAAGATTGCCGGTCATAGAGGAATTCAGAAAACTCAAGAATTTGTGTCTCGCTTCTTTTTGTGGCCGACCTTCCGGAAAGACGTTCGACTGTATGTGTCATCATGTGAGGCATGTGCCAGATCAAAAGTTCCTCGCTTCTCACCTACTGGACTATTGCAATCTCTTCCTCGACTTCCGATAAACATGTCTGTGCCTGCCGACCGCACTTCATCTCTTCAGGAGAATCTGGAAGTTCTGAAGCAGACACTGGCAGCAGACAGATTCCGTAAACCAGTACCCACATACAAGGTAGGAGACATGGTTTGGCTTTCAATGAAGAACTTGAAACTCAAGGTTCCAACATTAAACCTGGGGCAGAAATATGTTGGTCCATACAAGATCAGCAGTATAGTGAGTTCTGTAGCCTGTCGACTCAAGTTGCCTAGCTCTTTAAACATACATCCTGTTTTTCACGTCTCTCTGCTTAAACCGGTAGTGGCAAATCCTTTCTCCGGGCGCACCTCTGCTCCTCCTGGTCCAATTCTCATTGACGGGCAGGAGGAATTCATCATGGAGAAGATCATTGATACTCAGATCCATTGGGGACGACTCCAGTATCTGGTAAAATGGCAAGGATACTCGTCTAAAGAGAATTCCTGTGACCCTCTGGAGAATATTCACGCTCTTCATCTGATCAGACAGTTCCACAGCAGGTACCCCAATAAACCAGATGTTAGATCGTCCAGAGGACATCTTTAAAGAGGAGAGTAATGTAAGGACTGGGATTGCATATCTGTTTTGTCTGCTCATGCCCTTACTTCTGATGGATTCTGCCCTTAACCAAGATGGAGTTGCTGGCTTCACGGGGGCCATCTTGTTTCCTGTCTGAGACTCCTTGTTTGCTGTATACATAAGGGAACTCTGCACACTATGCATTGCTTGTGTATCTTGTTCTTTACTTGCTGCCAAGCTGGAAAGACTAGCAACCTGTTTGCCCCTTCTACTCTTCGGGATACCCCGCTTGTTCCCATATCTATGTACCATGGAAGGACTCTGCTGCTATTCCTGCTCTGCACCCATCTCTGCTACGGTCTGCTCTCCATTAGGCCTGGGCTCTGGGTCCTGGATTCCGCATTGCTGGACTGGTATTCGCACCCTCGGTCTGTACTATTACTTGTGCATACTACTGAGACTGTCTTACTGTCTGCTTTGCATCTGTCAGCTGAAGTGCATATTTCTGCAATAAGATATATACATCTTGAACTGTGATATACCGTGTCTGTCTTAATTTCTGACCCACGTCATCGGGCTCCATAGAATTCTAGTATAAACTTATAACAATTTCTGTAGATGGCACATTCAGGATGAAGAGGGCTGCTAAAGAGTTCTTCCATCCTTCCCATTGGATCTTCATATCAGGTGGCAGAGGTGCATCCCAGTTAAGATGTTTCCCTAGTTAAGTCTCTTAGTAGGGCCTTGCCTTGTATAGTGGAGCTGCGAAACCCAATGGATCGTACAGACTGTTGATGGTAGATAGGACTCTACACCTCTAGGTGTGAAAGACCTTTCTTCCTAGCTGACCTGAAAGGTGAAAGTGTCGAACTGTAGATTCCAGAGAAGCCTGATGCTGCATTGCATTGGTGCAGGGTCTGACCTCAAGTCCAGGTCTCTGAGACCGTTTCATAAGTCCTGAGAAGGAAATGCTTCCATGAGTTCTTAGCTGTTTGAGGCTATTTTGTGAAGCCTGAGGTTTGAGCAGGTATGCATCTCCTGGGCTCTCCTGAGAAGACTGATGGCAGTCTCATTTGAAGGCATGGCTTTCAGACAGTCATCAATATAAAAGTCTTTTTCTATGAATTGTCTGACATCTGATCCATATTCTGTTTCTCCTTCTTGAGCTGACCTTTTGAGACCGTAAATGTCGACTGCAGGCGTAGGGCTGTTGCAAAAGATGTGCACTCTCATGCGATACTCTGTGACTTCTTTAGTAGGATCATTGTCTCTGTACCAGAACAATCTTAGAAGTTCCTGTATTTGTCTCTCACAATAAAGCAATGGAACATTTGCTGGATGTCAGCGATGACAGCATTGGAATCCTTACGGAAGCACATAAGTACTCCCAACTAGAGTTGAGCGACTTTGGTCGGATTAGGTTTCATGAAACAAAATTTGTTTCAGATGAAACAGGTCCGACTAGGGCAAAAAAAGTCACAGTTTCGACCGAAACCCGACCCCAATGTAAGTCAATGGGGAATAAAAGTCGGCATTGAGTGGATGCATTGGGGTCGGGTTTCGGACGAAACTCTGACTTTTTTTGCCCTAGTCGGACTAGTTTAATCTGAAATAAATTTTGTTTCATGAAACCCGATCCGACCAAAGTCGCTCAACTCTACTCCCAACTAGAGTTGAGCGACTTTGCCTTTTTTTGGGTCGAGTCGGGTTTCATGAAACCCGACTTTCGCAAAAGTCGGGTGGAACGAAATCTGCCGATTTTTGTTAAAAATCGAAGGCCGACTGAAACACGAAACCCAATGCAAGTCAATGGGGAAGCAAAGTCGGCAGGGAGTGGAGGCCAGGAAACACACCTACAGTGCCCTTTTGAATGCCAAAAACATCAAATCTTATTACTGAAGCTTTTCAACCTTAATTTACTTCATAATACTAGTTACGCACTGAAAAATGGGGGTTATTTGGCTAAATTTGTGGGGGGGGTAGGGCTGGCTTCAGGTTTTCATGTGCCCTGGGCGAAAGAGCGCCCCTTTAACACATACCACAACATATGATGCTCCGATACGGCAGAGAAATAGCGGTATAGTACAATGAAAAATACTTCACTTTTTACATCTCATGACTGATATCCATTTTAAATTCTCCAAAAGCTCCAAAAACGGACAGTCCCGGCACTCTAATGACATGAAAGTAGAGTCTTTGCAACGACAGTCTTTTTTGTTGTGATTTTATTTTTTGTGGAAAAAGATGGTGTTACAATCCAACGTTTCAGCTCTACATCTCGAGCTTTCATCAGGGATATGACTTGGTCCTTGGTTATTTTTTTTTCCCCAGAGCACCTAAGTTGGGGTTTGAGCCTGTCATATCTACTTTAAACCAAAAACGGACAGTATCTTACTCCATACAGTATTATGGCCACCGCATAGTGCGCTATACAGAGTAATGAGGCCCATATATTTCACCATACAGAATCATTGGTCCCATATAATGTTTGAAACAGTATATGATGAGCTCCACATAATGCTACAGTATATGTTGGTCCCCATGGATGAAGCTGCACTGTCTTATGGGCCCAAATAATGCTCTATATATAATGGGCCCCATTTCTAATGCTCTAGTGTATAATGGGCCCTGTAAATGCTGCTCCAGTGTCTGATGTCCACCTTTGGAATGCTCCAGTGTATGGTGGGCCCCATATATCATTCTCCAGAGTATAGTGCTCCTCAAAAATTGCTGTCCCAACATTGAAAACAATTAAATAAGTCTCCTCAAATAAGTCTCCTCGCTAGGGAATCCCTGTACTACCACCATCAGCACCAGCTGGCCCCCCCACGCCCACGTCCGCGGCCTCTTCCACCAAACTTCCAAATTTAACACTAAATAGACACAAAATAACATCACATATATGGTACTGTATCAGAAGCGTACAGCTCTATTCAGTCAAAGGATAATTGTCAATCTCCATATATATTCCATCAGTCACACAGAGACACTCCTGGCTCAGTATGGATTAGACAAGAATATAAAAAGTAGACAAAGTGTACAGTATCATCAGATAGCAGGTATATATAGCATAGTTTAAACATTAACAATGTATGTCTATATATCATGAGCAGTGTTGAGCCACCCCACTAGTGCTTTGGTTCGTCGCACAGGAGGCAAGTTCGTCGAACCACACTGAAAACAATGGCAGGCAAACACAAACACATACTAACACATAGAAAACAATTACAAAACACCTTAAAAGGTGTCCCAAAGCAAAAAAAATGCTCAGAAGACAAAAATAACATATGGAAAAGGGCAACTACATTTACAAAAGAGGTGGAGGAGTAAAAGGAGGAGGTGGAGGAGACAGAGATCTAGGCTTGTCATGCCCTTATGAAGTCAAGAAAGTCTGGACTAAAATGTAAAAACCAAACCCCCCCAAAAAATCTGAAAACGAACACGATCATATACCGTCGTACTTCCCACCAATAAATTATGGCAACTGGCGATCGGGCGGCATTATTCCCATGAACCTCCAAACAGCGTCCATGAAGCCAAAGTGTTTGCTTTCCGGGGGCAGTATGACTGCAAAGCTGAACCTTAAAGGAATGTCCAAAAGGGCACCACCAGGAGTGGAGCCTGTGGCTTAATTGGACTCCACCCGGGAAACCACAACCATGCCACCTCAAAAAAAGATGCACACATTGAAATCTTTGTCGATTGTGTGTGTGTGGTGTGGTATGTCCGTTTGTAGTTGTGCTAGCGATTTGTCCGCTTTATTCTGTTAACGAACGAGACTCCGGCATGCCCCTGCGGTACGCGTAAAGCTTACTAGAGGGATACGCGAGGCTCTGGCATGCGCGATCGAGCAATAACAGGGCTATCATGGCCTTCCATGTCCGGGGCTACATGCGTGCTACACTGAAAGGACCATCTTTTGTCGCTTACAGGTGCAGATAACCCGCTGAACACCATTAGTGATGGGGATCTGGGATTCCAATTATTCGCCGTGAACGATGATTTCCCAGTAAGTGCAGGACAACAGCAATTCCTGATTTCGGCCTAACCGCCATTCCAGAAAAAATGCAAAACATTACGTGTCCAAACCACAGGTGCTGTAGCTTGCTTAACAGCTCTGCAGCCGTTCTCAGGCCCAGTATGGATTCTACAAGATTCGAGAAAGTTGATAAAGGGTACAGTTTCACCGGATCACACGTATATATGTTGCATAGTTTACACATTAAAAACCTATGTGTATCGATCAGGAGGCAAGCTCAGACGGTCTCAGGCCCAGTATAGATTAGACCAGATTGTACAAAGTTGAGATAGGGTACATTATCACTGGATAGCAGGTATATAGAGCATAGTTTAAACATTTAAAATCTCCGTGTTCTCTGCATGGATTACACAACAATCTAAAAACTAGAAAAAAGGAAATGTATTTTAAGCGTACACCATGATACACTTTTGGTGGTATTTTTAAATCTTCATTTATATTTCTGCCTCAGTAAGGCTAGTTTCACACTTGCTTTTTTTTGCAGCGCGTTTTTCCCGCAAAAAACGCATTAAAAAAACGCATACATAAGCATACAACTGCTGCGTTTTTTTCAAGCATTTTTATGAGCATGCATGAAAAAAACGCAGCGTTTTTATGCGTTTGTATGCGTTTTTAGCGCGTTTTTACCGCGTTTGCGTTTTTTTCCAACATTTTTAGGTGGCCCCTCACAGTACCCAAACCATGACTTTACTAACCCTAACCCTGACCCTAACCCTGACCCTAACCCTAACCCTGACCCTAACCCTTAACCAAATCATACTTAACCCTAACCCAAACCCTAAACCCTAACTAACCCTAACCCTAACCCTAACCCTGACCCTAACCCTAACCCTAACCCTGACCCTAACCCTAACCCTAACCCTAACCCTAACCCTGACCCTAACCCTAACCCTAACCCTGACCCTAACCCTTAACAAAACCATACTTAACCCTAACCCTGACCCTAACCCTAACCCTAACCCTAACCCTAATCCTGACCCTAACCCTGACCCTAACCCTAACCCTGACCCTAACCCTTAACAAAACCATACTTAACCCTAATCCTGACCCTAACCCTGACCCTAATCCTTAACAAAACCATACTTAACCCTAATCCTGACCCTAACCCTGACCCTAACCCTAACCCTAACCCTGACCCTAACCCTAACCCTAACCCTAACCCTAACCCTGACCCTAACCCTTAACAAAACCATACTTAACCCTAATCCTGACCCTAACCCTGACCCTAATCCTTAACAAAACCATACTTAACCCTAATCCTGACCCTAACCCTGACCCTAACCCTAACCCTAACCCTGACCCTAACCCTAACCCTAACCCTAACCCTGACCCTAACCCTTAACAAAACCATACTTAACCCTAATCCTGACCCTAACCATGACCCTAATCCTTAACAAAACCATACTTAACCCTAACCCTGACCCTAACCCTAACCCTAACCCTGACCCTGACCATAACCCTAACCCTAAACCCCCTTAACTAACCCTAACTCTAACCCAAACCCCTAAATTCCATGGTTTAAAAAAAAAAACGCATATGCAAAAAAACGCATACATGAGCATGCCAGTGCGCACATATGCGCATCCATAGGCTATAATGGCCATTTTTAGCGCAAAACGTGCGCATATGTGCGCATGCGCTTTTTTGCAGGGCCAAAAAATGCAACATGCTGCGTCTGGAAAATCCCAACGCACACCCCAAAAAAACGCAGCGCATGAAAATCGCATACATGCGCTGACCAGTGCGCAGGTATGCGCACCCATGTTAAATATAGGGGAAAAAACGCATGCGCAGGTGTGCGTTTTTTTCCAGCGCTAAAAAACGCAAATGTGAAACCAGCCTAAGACAGCCCAGACTCTCTGAAATAGGAAATTAGATGCATACAATTATTTACCTAAAGTCTAGTGATTGCAGAAATCTACGAATTACTATTCACGGGAACAACTTCCGTCACAATTCTCAGAGGCGATGCTGACCCTCAATTAATTAGTGCGTGGACACAGCAAAAACCTTTTTTTGTGAAGAAAGTGTTGCTTTATCGCAGTACCGTTGATCCCATTGCCGTTACTCATATCCATCCAATTTTGAACACAGGGAGAGATGTAAACATGGTGCTCACTGCCTATCATGATCTGTCACGTAACTTTGGAGTGCAAAACACAGAAGCCACAGGCCATAGGTGATTCAATTGGATTGCCATGAGAGGGAGGGCACATTTAAAAATGTGCGCTGGAATGTCACACATCTGTGGGTAGGAAAACTGTTAAAGCTGATGAGAAACCACCACTGCATCTCATTGTGAGTCGACGTCCATAAGAAATGGAAGCCATTGATCATCTGAAGGTAGATCCTGGCCAGCAGGACAGGGCATAGCTACGTCTTAACCATCATCTTCTATCAGTTCACCAAATTCGAAGTGCCAGTCCCAGTGATGGATTTGACAGCCCAGACTACACAGCGGAGGAGCAGGGAGAGGTAAACATTGCAAATGCTGGGGCCCTGCCCAAGCAAGGGGGGCTCACTCGTGGGAATCGGCACTGGCACTGGGCCCTTCATAGTACAGCGGTGTGTCTGACGGCGGGTGTGCACCACCACCGTCAGAGACACTTGATTGCACTATGAGGGACCCTGTGCCAGTGCCTGTGCCCACAGGTTGGCCCACCCACCTGTCCAGGGCAATGGTGACCACCCAGATGACGGTACTGCCAGCAGACTTGGGCAGGCCAACCACAAAATCCATGCCAACCATCTCCCAAGGTCTATCCGCCACCGGCAGAGGATACAATAACCCAGCCAACCTCTGTCTAGAGGACCTGTTCCGTGCACATGAGAGGCATGCTTGTATGTATTCCTTAGTGTCTTGAGCCATGTGCGGCCACCAATACGACCTTGCCAGGAGTTCTGTGGTCCGCTTATTGCCAAAGTGACCACCCACCCTGGACGCGTGTGCCCAGGCAAGAACCTCCGGCCGTAGCTGAGGAGGCACAAAGGTCTTGCCCGGTGGCACTGACTCGAGACCAACTGGAGCCACTGTCGTAAAGCTCTCTGAAGGGAGAATTAGCCATGGCTCAGCCTCCCCTTCCTCCGCTGAGACCACCGAGCGCGAGAGAGCATCCGCACGAACGTTCTTCTCTCCAGAGAGATAGTGCAAGGTAAAGCGGAAGCGGGAGAAGAAGAGCAACCACCTAGTGTTAGGAGTGGAGGAAGACACTAAATAAAAAATACAAATAAAGTGCCTTCGCCACTCGGGGTCCACCGTGCGGCGGATGGAAAAACCGATGCTAGAAGAGGCAGAGCACTATGGCGGTATTGTGCACAGGGTTAAACTGCACCACTGTGCACTAGAGCAAGCTCTGTTATTTGCACAGAGCTGCAGGCATTAAGTATACAGGAGCACAAGGGTTAAACTGCACCCAGTGCACCGAAGCAAGCTCAGTTACAATCACAGAGCTGCAGGCATAAGGCATAAATTAAGCGCTGAGTCTGTTCAGGGTCACAGACTATCAGCAATACAGACACGGTATTAGAAGTCACAGAAGTAGCCTTAAAGAACAGGACTACTCCTTCTAGACCTACCGTAAAATAAGGTGCGTGACGTCGCAACTGCGAACGACCGCCAAGCCTGCAAGTGCAGCGTGGCGAAACCTGTGCCACAGAAATGGCACCGCTATATCGCAAGCGCGATGCAGGACGCTAGCTGCTGAGGTAGATGGAGAGTAAGCGCTCTGGCGCAAGCGCTGTGACTGGCTGGACCCAAGCACTCACACAATCGTATTATCAGAGGGAAGGGGTTTCTTAATAAGTCAGTCACCAGTCCAAGCATCCATCACCATACATACAGCAGCAAGTATGAAATACTAGCGCATGGCGGGAACAGCCAAGCGCGCTTTTTATACCAAACGGGACCTTCCGGAAATCTCCAAGGCTCCAGGAGGAGCCAATAGGATTCGACACAGGACCTGAGCACGTGACTCCCGAACTCCAATGGGAGCTCGTCCCATGAGCATGATCAGTGGAGGGAATAGAGGACTTAGCCTCTGGAGAGAGTTGCCGCAAGGCACTCTCCTCTGCAATCTCCTCTACCGTAGATGAAACGCAGGAGACTGCAGAATGCAAGGGTCTAGACTTCATCATAGGAGAGGAAGAAATCAGACTCCTAACTTTACCCCCCTCCTAGGCCCCCTCCTCCCTGAGCCTTCCGGACCATCAACCTGGGCTCAAACTCAAGCGAAGGCGAGTTTGGTGTCCTGGTAGGTGTTACAGTAGAGCGGGACACCTGGAAGGCATCAGTGGAAGCAAGGTCACCAGGTTTCAAAAGAGACACCTGGGAGATGGCAGGAGCAGGCGATGTAACTGAACGCCGCCGGGAATCAGCGACCGTCACCACTCTCCGCTTAGGAAGGTTGACCTGGGCACATAAAGTGCAAGCCTGGATAAATTTTTTAATGTCCCGAGCTCTATGGGGCCACCAATATGCTCCGGCCAAGAGCTTCGAGATTTGCATGTAGCCTCGATGATGAGGCGCATGGGAGGCATACGCCCATGCGAGAACTTGAGCCCTAAGATGAGGAGGGACGAAAGTCTCGATGACCGGTTCAGACTCTGACCATTGCGGGGAGCTGGCTTCCGAAGAAACCGCACATACATGGGGACAACTGCAAATGGATTCCTGGTCTGAGTCTGTGTTAAGATTGGCACGAGACACCTCCATGGGCTCAGGGGGTATAACCTCTGGCTCAGACAGCTCAGGAGGTACGAAAAATTTAGGAGCCGAGACAGCTCTTCGCTTGGAGTGAGCCCGCTCCATACCGTGCTCCGAAAAACGGAGATCGATATGTGAGGAAACGGAAATTAGCTCCTCCAAGCTGGTGGGGATCTCTCTAGTGGAGAGAGCATCCTTCACGTCCTCTGCTAGACCTCGCCAAAAGACAGGGATAAGAGCTTTGTCGGACCATTCCAACCCGGACGCCAGTGTCCGAAAACGGACGGCATACTGGCTAACCGAGAGTGACCCCTGAGTAAGGGCGAGTAGTTGCAGGGACGTATCGTGCGTGACCCGGGGACCGAGAAATACTTGCTTGATGGCAGTTAGCAAATCTCGAGATCACCACGTTCCCATAAAGGCGTAGCCCATTCCAAGGCCTTGCCCGACAGTAGGGAGATAATAAAGGCCACCTTAGCCCGCTCTGGAGGGAATTGCGCAGCCAGCAGCTCCAGGTGTATAGAGCACTGGCTGATGAAACCCCTGCAGGAGGCGCCATCCCCAGAGAATTTTTCGGGCAATGGGAGGCGGGTAACTGTCGGCACAAGGGAGGACATGAACATACGCCCTACCGCATCTGTGAGTGCCTGAACAGCAGCGTCTGTGGCCTGCGCAGCTGCGAGAGACCTCTCAAGGGTGGCCAAGCGAGCCTCGAGCTGTCGCACACACTGCACTAGTTGCTGCTGGTCTGCCATCTCTAGCCAGACCCTGGCGCTAGTATTATTATGTTAGGAGTGGCAGAAGATACTAAATTAAAAATATAAATAAAGTGCCTTCGCCACTCGGGGTACACAGTGCGGCGGATGGAAAAACCGCTGCTAGAAGAGGCAGAGCACTATGGCAGTATTGTGCACAGGGTTAAACTGCACCACTGTGCACTGGAGCAAGCTCTGTTATTTGCACAGAGCTGCAGGCATTAAGTATACAGGTGCACAAGGGTTAAACTGCACCCAGTGCACTGAAGCAAGCTCAGTTACATTCACAGAGCTGCAGGCATAAGGCATAAATTAAGCGCTGAGTCTGTTCAGGGTCACAGACTATCAGCAATACAGACACAGTATTAGAAGTCACAGAATGGGAAATATTTAAATCAGTTTTACACACCCACTGCGAGCTAGCCATACTGTACAGAAATAAAAGGGCTAGGAACAGGAGAACACCAATGTGGCTAAATAAGGATGTAAAAAGGGCAATAAATAACAAGAACAAGGCATTGGAAGCTAAAACAAGAAGGCAATGAAGAAGCATTAAAATGTTATAGAGAAAAAAATAAAATGTGTAAAAAACAAATACATTTAGCAAAAGTGGAAACTGAGAGACTCATTGCTAAGGAAAGTAAAACAAACCCCAAACTATTCTTTAATTATATAAACAGTAAAAAGATTATAATTGATGGTGTCGGCCCTTTAAAGAACAATGAGGGTGAAATCGTAGAGAGCGATGTGGGAAAAGCAAATGTTTTAAATACTTTTTTCTCAACAGTGTTCACACAGGAAAAGGATTTGCCAGGGGAAATGCAGAGTGATAATGTAAACTCCCCATTAAGTATTACCTGCCTAACCCAGGAAGAAGTGCAGATCCGCCTTAGTAAGATTAAAATTGACAAATCACCAAGCCCTGATGGCTTTCACCCTCGGGTATTAGGGGAGTTAAGTAGTGTGATAGACAGGCCTCTATTCCTTATATTTAAAGACTCTATAGAAACAGGGTCTGTTCCTTTTGATTGGCGGCAAGCAAATATAGCACCAATATTCAAAAAGGGGTGTAAAAGGGAACCTGGAAACTATAGGCCGGTAAGCTTAACATCTGTTGTGGGTAAAATTTTTGAAGGGTTTCTAAGGGATACCATTATGGAATATCTCAATGTTAATAAATGTTTAGCTCCATATCAACATGGATTTATGAAGGATCGCTCCTGTCAAACTAACCTGATCAGCTTCTATGAGGATGTAAGCTCTCAAATGCACCAAGGAGAATCATTGGATGTCATTTATCTCGACTTCTCTAAAGCATTTGACACTGTCCCACATAACAGATTGGTAAGTAAGATGAGAAAACTTGGGCTAGGGGAAAATGTGTGTAGATGGGTAGGTAGCTGGCTTAGTGATAGAAAACAAAGACTGGTTATTAATGGTGCATACTCAGATTGGGCCAGGGTTACTAGTGGGGTACCACAGGGTTCTGTATTGGGCCCCCTACTATTTAATATATTAATGATCTAGTGGATGGCTTACACAGTAAAATATCAGTATTTGCAGATGATACAAAACTATGTAAGGTAGTTAACACAAAGGAGGACAGTTTGCAACTACCGACAGATTTGAGTAAATTGGAGAATTGGGCTGAAAAATGGCAAATGAGGTTTAACACAGATAAGTGTAAGGTTATGCACATGGGAAGGAGAAACAGATGCTACAATTACTTACTAAATGGGAAACTGCTGGGGAAATCAGACATGGAAAAAGACTTAGGCATCTTAGTCAATAAGAAGCTGAATTGGAGTGCCCAGTGTCAGGCAGCTCCCACCAAAGCAAATAGGGTCATGGGATGCATTAGAAGAGGTCTGGGGACACGAGATGAAAACATAATTCTCCCTCTGTACAAATCACTCGTCAGACCACACTTGGAGTATTGTGTGCAATTTTGGATGCCGGTGCTCAAGAAAGACATTACTGAACTTGAAAGGGTTCAAAGGCGGGCTACTAAAATGATAAATGGAGTTGGTTCACTACAATAACCAGAAAGTTTATCAAAATTAGGGCTATTTACTCTAGAAAAGAGAAGACTTAGAGGAGACTTAAAATATATGTACAAGTATATCAGAGGGCAATACAGAGATCTCTCCAATGAACTGTTTGTACCAAGGACTGTGACAAGAACAAGGGGGCATTCTCTTCGTTTGGAGAAAAGACAATTTCTGCACCAGCATAGAAGAGGGTTCTTCACGGTAAGAGCAGTGAAGCTCTGGAATTCTCTTCCTGAGGAAGTGGTGATGGCCAACTCACTGAATGAATTTAAGAAAGGAATGGATGCTTTTCTTGTGAGTAACAGTATAGAAGGTTACGAATAACAGAATATTATAGGTATATGGTTGACCCAGCTTAGGGGAAGGAATTTTTTTCCCTATGGAGAAAATTGGCTTCTACTCTGTAGGTTTTTTGCCTTCCCCAGGATCAACAATGCAGAACAGCTGCACTAAAAATAGGCTGAACTAGATGGACATAAGGTCTTCCTTCAGCCTTCAAAACTATGTTACTATGTTACTAGAAGTAGCCTTAAACAACAGGACTACTCCTTCCAGACCTACGGTAAAATAAGGTGTGTGACGTCGCAACTGCGAACGCCCGCCAAGACTGCAAGCGCAGCGTGGCGAAACCTGTGCCGCAGAGATGGCACCGCTATATTGCTAGCGCGATGCAGGACGCTACCTGCTGAGGTAGATGGAGAGTAAGCGCGCTGGCGCAGACGCTGCTATTGGCTGGACCCAAGCACTCAAACAATCGTATTATCAGAGGGAATGGGTTTCTTAATAAGTCAGTCACCAGTCCAAGCATCCATCACCATACATACAGCAGCAAGTATGAAATACGAGCGCATGGCGGAACAGCCATGCGTGCTTTTTATACGAAACGGGACCTTCCGGAAATCTCCAAGGCTCCAGGAGGAGCCAATAGGATTCGACACAGGACCTGAGCACGTGACTCCCAAACTCCAATTGGAGCTCGTCCCATGAGCATGCTCAGTGGAGGGAATAGAGGACTTAGCCTCTGGAGAGAGTTGCCGCAAGGCACTCTCCTCTGCAATCTCCTCTACCGCAGATGAAACGCAGGAGACTGCAGAATGCAAGGGTCTAGATTTCATCATAGGAGAGGAAGAAATCAGACTCCTAACACCTAGATTGACGAGAGTTCCAGCGCTGGGCCGTTTGTAAATAGACCAGATTTTTATGGTCCGTGTGGTTCCTGCCAGTCCATTACCGCTTGCAGTTTGGCCGGATCCATAGCCAACCCCTGAGCCGAGATGATGTAGCCCAGGAACGGCAAGGACTCCTGCTCAAACTGGCACTTTTCCAGCTTGGCGAAAAGAGAGTTCGCCCGCAGACGGTCGAAGACCCTGCAGACGTCTCTCTGGTGGGAGGTCAAATCTGGCGAGAAGATAAGGATTTCATCCAGATAGACCACCACCGAGGTAGAGAGCATATCACGGAAGACGTCGTTGACGAAATCCTGGAAGACAGCAGGCGCATTACAAAGGCCGAAGGGCATGACCAGATATTCATAGTGGCCATCCCTGGTATTAAAGGCTGTCTTCCACTCGTCTCCTTCGCGAATGCGGATCAGGTTAAATGCCCCCCGTAGATCTAATTTCGTAAAGATCCGGGCCCCTTGCAACCTGTCAAATAGCTCAGAGATCAATGGGAGAGGGTATTTGTTTTTAACTGTTATGGCGTTGAGACCTCTGTAGTCAATGCAGGGACGTAACTCTCCGCTCTTCTTCTGCACGAAGAAGAACCCTGCACCAGCCGGCGACACCGACTTTCTGATAAAACCTCTAGCCAGGTTCTCCTGGATATATTGAGACATAGCCTCTGTCTCAGGGAGTGACAGCGGATACACACAGCCTCTAGGAGGCTCCGTGCCTGGCAGAAGATCTATCGGGCAATCGTAAGGACGGTGTGGCGGGAGCGTCTCCGCAGATTTTTTAGAGAAGACGTCCGCGTACTGGTGGTAAGGTTTAGGAAGTGCGGAGAGATCCGTGGGCACTTCAGTGGAAGCTACCTGAACACTGCCCCTCAGGCACCTTCCCTCACAGTCCTTGCTCCAACCCAGTATATTCCCCGAAGCCCACTCAATATGAGGGGAGTGACAACGGAGCAAGGGAACTCCGAGAAGCACCTGGTCAATGCCATCTGGCAAAATGAACAAGGACAGAATCTCACGATGAGAGGGTGAGATGGAGAGCCCGAGTGGGGCCGTCTGGTGGGTCACCTGAGATGGTAAAGGTGAACCTTTAACCACCCTGATGTGTTATGAATGAGTCACCGAAGGAGGAAAAAACAAAAATACAAGCTAAGTCCAGAAAACCGGAGAGGTTGGTAGCTATCGGATTGCAGACCCCTGATCCTAGCACAACAACTAACAGTAGCCATGGGGGGGTTCCTACGATGCCCTAGACCCCTCGATCACAGCTGGAGAACTAAATAGGCCTAAAGAAAGAAAGGGGAAATCTAAACTGCCCCAGAGCAGACCCCAAAGCAATAGGCAGCCCCCAACATATAATGACGGTGAAGCAAGATGAAAACACTAACACAGGTAGAAAGATAGGTTGAGCAAACGATGGGGCCCAAGCTAACTAAGAAGGACAGGATAGAAAAGCTGCTGTCTGCAATCCGTAAAAAACCCTACCAAAAAATGTCCCAACCGTCTGATAGGAAAAACAGGCCCTGAAGTCACTAGGACTTCAAAATGACTATATCAGCACTCAGGAAAATTCTGAAGACAAAGCAAAGAGTCAAACTGATCAGAGACAAAAATGGAACTCAGAACACCCCAGACTGGGGATGGCTGAACTCCAAAAAAACAAAGTAAACAGAACAAAAATAATAAGTTCAATAGCAGAGCAAAAACTTATCATTGGGAAGCAGGAATCAGACTGGTCTCCAAGAATCCAGCAGAGAAATCACCAGCGACTCAGAAGGGCGTCGGCTGCCTTATATCCAGTAAGAAGTTCCTGTTACCCAGTCATCATCTACCAGCTCAGGTGTTTGGTAATCAGCCTCACTACCTTCCTTCACCAGAAGAGGGAGTTCATCAGACATCGACGGTGAAGGGGAAAATGAACTCACAACACTGATGGTCAGAGGTTGGGGCAGTAACACCAGTGGAATAGCGTGTTTCTGGGCGAAGGTCGAGGACATAAAGTTCACCTCAGCCCCGGAATCCACGGTAACCTCTACCTCCCAGGTGGAGGCCCCGCTATCTAATGTCCCTCGGAATACCGGTTTGGGAGAAAAGAGTTTCATATTTGCCTGACCACCACCTACGACCACTGGACGTGATCGTTTTTCTGACCGCCGAGGACACGTGCTAGCCGAGTGACTAAACTGCCGGCACTGGTAACAACATGCGGAGCTTCGCACCGGACGTGGCTTGGGGCCGGCGCGAGACACCCCCATAGGTTCGGAGGGTGTAAGCTCCTGAGCGGGAGATCTTGGCGGCTCGGTGAAGGTGGGAGCCAAGTTAACCCTTCATCTGGATTGCGCACGTTCCAGCCCACGCTCCGTAAATCGGAGGTCAATGTGGGTGGAGATGGCAATCACTTCCTCCAGACTTGTGGGGACCTCTCTGGTTGCTAGAGCATCTTTGACATGCTCTGCTAACCCTCTCCAAAACACAGGGATGAGTGCTTTATCGGGCCACTCTAGTTCGGAAGCCAATGTCCGGAATCGGACGGCATAATGGCTGACCGAGAGAGACCCCTGTGTTAGGGCCAATAATTGGAGAGAAGTGTCGTGCGTGATCCGTGGTCCCAAAAATACCTGCTTCAGAGCCGCGAGGAACTGAGCAGCCCCCTGAACCATGGGATCATCACGCTCCCACAATGGCGTAGCCCACTCTAATGCTCTGCCAGATAAAAGAGAAACAATAAACCCCACCTTAGCCCGCTCTGTAGGGAACCGTGCAGTCAGTAACTCAAGCTGGATAGAGCACTGACTCACGAATCCCCTACAGGTGGCGCTGTCACCCGAAAACTTGTCGGGGAGCGGGATGCAAGATATTGATGGCATAGGCGTGAGTGTGGGCACGCATGAGACAGCCTCTGCGACTGCCTGAGCAGCGGCTACCATAGCATTCGCAGCTGAGGTGGAGCTCTCGATAGCTGCCAACCTGCTCTCCAGCTGCCGAATGTACCGCTGCAGCTGCTGCAAGTCCACCATTACTAGCCAGACACTGGCGCTAGTATAATGTTAGGGACGGCAGAACGCACTAAATATAAATAATAGGAAGTGCGTTCGCCGCCCGGGGTCCACTGTGCAGTAGGTGTAACAACCGCTGCTGAGTAATGGCAGACTCGCTATATGGCGGTACACTGCGCTCGGGTTAAACGTCACCCGAGGTGCGCAGAGCGGACTCTGTTACTTGTACTCTTTAGTACAAATAAAGCATAAATGCTGAGCCTGTTAGCTTCACAGGTCTCAGCTGGCGTGCACACACGGTATATGGTCACAGGATACGGCCCAAGGCAGAGGTCGGTGTCCGTCTTGACCTACCGTGCGTGCGGCATCCCTACCGCGGATGCCAGTAAGTGTTGCTAACTGCAGCGCGGCGGTAACTACTGCCGCTGTACGACAGTGCCGTGAGGCATCACACTATCAGACGCTAGTGTAGAGGTGCGGTGTGCACTGTGGCGTATGGCTTGCCACTGACTGGCGCTGACTATAACTCTAATTCCCTATCCACATGCGTAATATCAGAGGGAAGGGGTTTCATAATGAGTCAGTCACCAGAATCATACATCCATCACCATTCACACATAGCAAGTATAGTCCATACTAACGCATGGGCGAGCGGCCATTCGGGCCTTTTATAGCCATGCACTTCCGGAACCTTCCAGACCTCTGAGATGGGCCAATCAGATCAGGACAAGGACCTGAGCATGTGACCCCCGATCTCCACTGGGAGATCGTCTCGTGGGCATGCCCAGTAGCGCGGCGAGAGGACTTAGCCTCTGAAGTGGTTTCCTGCAAAGCAGATTGCGCTACCATTGCTGGTCCAGAGGTGGCAGCAACATCCGGACTCAGAGAGCTGGTCTGAGCAGGGCGCCTGGATCGCAGAGATTGCTGTGCAGGTCCCTGAGCGGTCGAAGAGGAATGGGAGACTGCTGGATGTATGGCTCTGGATTCCTGCTGTGTAGCTACAGGAATCCAACGCCTAACAAATGGCCCTGGGTGGAAGAACACATGACTGCTTCATTGACCATCACTGAAACCCCAGAGACATCGGATTACCATAGCAGCGATTGGGACCGCGTGTTACCCCTCGGGGTCTCCAATCCAAAGGCAGAGGGGCTGTCAGACCTCTGCCTGCTCCCAGAAAGCTGCGATCATGTTCAGTCGCAGTATTCTGGGGGTCAAAGTGCCGGGAGCGGTCTGTGACCGCTCCTGACACTTAGTGCCGGGTGTCAGCTGTGATAATCAGCTGCCATCAGGCTGCGATTGGCCGCACACCACTCGTGTGTGCGGCCGATCGCTACGACATACTATTCCGTCCATAGTCAGACAGGCCCAGGGCACATGGACGGAATAGCACATCAGCTGTCTGAGAGGGATTAAGAATCGTTGCTCAGGAACTTCCGAGCAGGAGGAGATGCCTTAAGTAATAAGTGTCTCCTAGCTATTGGATGGGACATTTTAGCTGAGTGAACACTCTCTTTAAGAGATAGGGAGCTAGTGAACTTTTAGCACACTGCAAGGGTGATCTGCCAGGTATGCTGAAACCCTGTGGAGCTGGAGCAGAGGCAGAAGATGCAAGCAAGTCAGCACTAAATGATCCATCACTAATGTGTATAGGAGAGGTGATAAGGGACACCCTTACTTCATCCCATTTTTATAGAAAATAAGTCAGCTAGAAGCCCGATTATCCTAACTAGAGAACAAGAAAGGACCAAACCTAATTTGTCATAGTGTGATCTTCAAGAAAGTCCAATGCACTCTGTCATTCGCTTTTAAAATGTCGAGAAACAAGGCACATTGGGATGCCCCTTTTTTGTATGTGAAATTAATAACACTGTATTATCATGAGCTTATCTATCCTTAATGAAGCCAACCTGATTGTTGCTAACAATTGAGGGAAGGTAGTGGGAAAGCCGGGTTCACATCGTTTTAAAGAATATTTTGACATCTACATTAATACTGTAGATGATATTGGATGAAAATTAGGGCAGGAATTTGGTTTGTTTCCAGGCTTTGATAAAACCAATATATGAGCCTTCAGTGATTGGGGTCAAAGGGGGAGTATTCTGAGGTAAAATTGAATACTTTGGCTAAAATGGTGATAACTGGGGTGAAAACATCTTATAAAATCTATTATTGAATCCATCTGGCCCAGGGCTCTTCCCGATATGGAATGATTTAATGGCCTCCCCTATCTCTTGTTCAGTGACAGCTTTGTCTAGTACCTCCTGCTCAGGGGTCTGTAAGGAAGGAAGGGCAGCATTCATAATATATTTGTCAATTTATGTTTGAAGAATATTAGGTGGCATGTCTTGGTATTGCAATGGATATTATACAGCTAGCTATAACAGCCATGAAATGCCTTAGCTATGTCAGTGGGGTTATGAATTTCTGGCCCGGGTGCCCCTTTTATTTTGGATACGTATGTCCTTTTCATGCGTGGATGTAACCTCCTTGCCAATGAGCGACCACATTTATCTACGAATTCGTACGACTACCTTCTCATGCGATCTTGGTATTTTCTATACGTTTGATATATTGAAGACCTTAGCCCCTTTCTTTTATAAATCAGATTGTTTATATTGAACAAAACAAAGAATTACCAACATTTTGGGTTTTTTTTATAAACATTGTGAGAAAAACAATAAAAAGACAGAAAAACCAGTAAGCAATACAACAACCGGTTACAATGATATAAATCCCAATTTCGCTCTATAGTACGATGCTTTGGAATAGTAATTTTACATTTGTACATACAGTACATATCTGAATACTTCCCGACTGTTTTTTCCCTATTGGGGAAAAAGAATAGATCTAAGAAGGGGCAATTGTGTGGTCTGAGACAATTATTATCTGCTGACACCTTGGGTATAAGGATAGAAATTCCCGGTTTACTGTAAGGAAATGGAGAAACGGTCTGGTATAGGATTTCTGAGGCTTACTGAAGCAATACCTGGGGTAATTAACCATTGTTCCATATGTGGATGGATTTCTTGAGAGCGTTCCTTTAATATAAGCTTCCCCTTTCCAAGCACAGAGTGATATTTATCCTGGATTTTAGTTCTGTTATCGTTGGGGGAGAATTGTCTATCCAATGTAGAGCCAACAACTTTCTGGCTAGAATAATATTCTTGAGCTATTGCCATATGGGAGTCTGGGTCTACACCTTCTCCCAGGAGTCCTAGGATACAAGTTTTAGGTTCCAACTGAAATTGTATCCCAAATACAGATAGTGCAAGAGTGATTACCCCTTCCAGTAATCGCCAATATTATCACATTCACACGTCATATCATTAAGTGGGCATCATTGTGACCACATCTAGGGCATGTGTCATCTGTTGGTATTCCAATTTTAAATAAAATACTTGCAGATCTATATACTCTGTGGATGAAAAGAATTTGGGACAATCTTTGTGACCCCGACATGGAAAGTTTAGGTGCCAAATCAGGTATTTCCCCCCACTGCCCTTCAGATAAAGGACCCGCATCCTCCTTCCATTTTGTCTTAACTATCAAAGGATCGTAGGAACATAGTGAGAGTAACCGCCTATAAATAAGGGATATTAGACCTTTTGTATCCACCGCTGTAGCAATGGTATCTATTGTTGAATGTCTATGAATCAGTGTTGCTTTTTTCTAAGATGTGTACCATACCCATGACATATCTGCAGATATTGATAAAACACCCTATACAGAAGGTTAAAATCGGCCTTTATTCGTTCAAAGCTCTTGAATAATCCATCCCCCAACAGCTGTGATACCAAAAATATACGCCTATCCCCCACTTACTAACATTTTTTGGTTTCTGTAGCTCTGGTAAGTTATAGTTGTGCCATAAAGGAGTATAGTTTGTGTACTTTCCAGTCCCAGAATATTTTTACCCCTATCCCACACCTTATATATTAACTTCAGTGTAGGACACTTTAGGTCATTTTCTCAAGGAGGCCCCATATCAAGTAACGAGAATAGCAGTTTGCAGTTGGTTCTTTCCACAAGTAGGTGCCCTGAAATTCCGCAATATTTGCGTGTGCCTCATCCATGAAACTACCTTAGCTTGTTCCTAGCTTTAGGCAGCTTTGTGTATACCTGGAGGGAAGCGGATCATTTACCATATTTTTCAGACTATAAGATGCACTTTTTTCCTAAAAAATTGTGAATGAAAATGGGGATGTGTCTTATAGTCAATTGTGAATGAAAATGGGGGATACGTCTTATAGTCCAGATGTACCAGATTTGGATGTGGTGGGAAAGTGGGGGAGTGGCATCGGAGGAGTGGCGGGTCACAGAGACAGGAGCCAGCTGATGCAACTAACTCCTGTGTCCACTGCTAAAGAGAAATGAATATTCACTGCATTCCACACCCATGGGCATGGAGGGCAATGAATATTCATTTCTCTTTAGCATCCTGGTATTATTGGCCTCCATCTCCGTCCTGGTATGCATCGCCCCTACTCTTATCCCCATCCTGGTATGCATGGCCCCATCAGAAAACATAAAAAAAAAAAAACCATTAAACTTACCTTTCCGATGCTCCCTTGCAGCATCCTGCTCCATTGCCAGCAGCTGCTTTATGATTATAAGCAGCGCATGGCAGGGACGTCATACACTGCTTGCAAGCCGAAGGGCAGCTGCTGGAATACTCAGTGCTCTGCATGCTGGGACTGTGTGCATGCAGAGCAGTGAGTATTCACTGCTCTTCAGTAGCACACAGTGTCTGCCATCGGCTTTCTGTAGATGCCGGTGGTCACATGTGCCGCTACTAAAAGGAATGAATATTCACTGAATTCCACACCCATGGGAGTAGAATGCAGTGAATATTCATTTCTCTTAAGCAGCGGCACACGTGACCGCTGGAAGCTACAGGAAGCCAATGGCAGAGACTGTGCATGCTACTGAAGAGCAATGAATACTCACTGCTCTCTGCGCACACAGTCCCGGCGTGCAAAGCACTGAGTATTCCGGCAGCTGCCCTTCGGCTTCCAAGCAGCGTATGACATCCCAGTCATGCGCTGCATACAAGCCTAAAGCAGCTGCTGGCAACAGAGCAGGACGCTGCAAGTGAGCGCCGGGAAGGTAAGTGTAATGGTTGTTTTTTTAATGCTTTCTGATGGAGCCATGAATACCAGGATGGGGATGGGGAGGCATGCATACCAGGATGGGGATGAGGGGGACCATTCCTACCAGGATTGGGATGTAGGGCCCTGTGTATCAGGATGGAGATGAGGGCCATGCATACCAGAATAGGGAGAAGGGGTCCATGCACACCAGAACAGGGATGAGGAGGGCCATGTGTATCAGGATGGTGATGAGGGCACCATATATACCAGGATAGGGGATATTAAGTACAGAATTGATCACATTTTTTTTGCTTCATTTTTTTCCCTGTGTTGTTTGAAAAGGAGATCAATCCGCTCAAGCAAATGGGAGATTTCAGCTGCTCTCTTTTGTTAGCCTGGATCCATGTTTTATAAGTATCCCTCTGAGAACACATTTGAGTGCTTCCTATTGAAGTGGTAAGGCAGTGTCATGTTCATACTGTATATCTGAAGGAGTCTATAGTCTCATGAAGGTCTGAGACACAGAGTGAGTCTTTCAGCAGATTATCATTTATGTTCCAACACCTGAAGCCTTGGTTGAGTCCGGTATAATCAGATTACAATATACAGGAGCATGATCTGACCATATAGCAGTTCCTATCTGAGATGTAGGTAACCACGTAAGCAAGTGATGGCTAAGTAAGAAAAGGGCTATAAGGCTATGTGTATTGTGTTTAGGAGAATAATACGTATAATCCTTTATGTCTGGATGTAGTATTCTCCATACATCGACCAGTTGGAGAGATGAGCATGTTTAGCAAAAGCTTTTGTTTGTGTTTTAGATTGGTGACTCTGGCCCAATCTAGAAGCGTCTAAAGAAGAATGCAAGACAAAACTAGTCACCTTCAATGATAAGGCCCTCCACAAAATAATTAAGTATAGACGGCATGTCTTAAATTGGTCACAATTAAAGAGATAGAAGTTTGCCAAAGACAACATTTTGGAGTAGATAGAAATCTCATCAAACACATACCTCCCCTCCGTGTCAGACAGTGTTTCTAATATAGTATGCGGCAGTGATTTGTGTCGGCCTATACTCAGCACCTTAAGGGCCTGTCACACTAAGCGATATCGCTAGCAATATCGCTATAACGTCACTGGTTTTTGTAACGTAGCAGCGATATTGCTAGCGATATCGCTATGTGTGATACTTACCTTCGACCGGCTCCCCCGCTGATTATCGCTGATCGCGCGAGAACGTCCTGGACCGTTTCTTGTCGGCTGCTTCCTGCTGGGCTTCCTGTGGCGCCGACGAGCGACACGTGGACGCGGGCGGGAGGATGTCAGGATCGCCTTGTCTGACAGGTAAGTAACGACCTCCAACCCCTGCTATGTCGATGGTGAGATCTGCCACGTCATATCGCTGGTCGGGATCGCTGATGCATCGCTAAGTGTGACAGTACCTTTAGACTTCGAAACAGCATTTGTACTGCGGCTCCAAGATGAATAATATCTGTTAGTAACTGAGATATATGATCGCCCCTAAAGTGGGTCTCCTGAAGAAAGAGAAAATGGACGTGTAGTTTCTGCATCTGATCAAACACTTCAGCTCTTTTCTCTGGAACATTAACTCCTCCGACAATCAATGAGCAAGTTTGCAGTTGTGCCATATTATATGTAAAAAAGGAGAGGGGGAAAGGAAAAAGGATAGAAAGATTAAGAGCAAGGTGGAAGCACAGATGTTAGACAGCAACATCTACCTCTCAGAGTCTAAGATGTATAGATTATGGATATATCGAACACAAGGAAACTGTGAAACAAGCAGATCCCAATGAAAGTCCCTACTGGTGATTGTCTTTACAGGCGTAAGTCAAACTTTCTGGCCTAGGGATTCTATTAGGGAGAATCATGGAATATATAGCGGATAAAGCAATACAGCCGGATATTACAGTAATATAATGTAACCTCAACTTATATGCCGTTCAAAGATCTTATCTGAACTGAGACTTTCTATATAGTGCGAGAGAGGAACATAAAACTCTATTAAGCTATATCTAATTATATGTTTAAAGACATAAGTAATCATCTGCAAACTGTCTCTCTCATCAGGGAAAACAAGATTCATTTTAGAAGCTCATGTGATTGGCAGGTTACTTTCCCATCTGTGTGCATCACCATCTAGTTCCTGATCCATTGAAAGCCTTCTCTGACGTGTTGGAACTCTCTGTGGCAATGGTGGAGCAGGTGGCCAGTGTAACGGGGTCTACCAAGCTGGAGTACCTCTTTCAGTACCACCCCATGTTTTCGGAGGTCCGCTCTGCGTTGGCTGGAGTCTGAATGAATCACGCTGGCTGGAATTTCTTGGTTTCATGGGTGCATATAAAAGATCACTGCTTCTCCATGTATTTCCAGTCTGACAACACTTTACTCACAGGACACAGAATATATCACACAGATACAGAGGGCTGGCCAATACAAAAGCAGCAGGCCAGACATGTATTACAAAAGCCGCAGGTGGCCGGAGCCTGCCGATGTTTACTGTGGAAATTACAAAGGTGGGGGGAGGGCGGACAAAAGGGGAATGCTGATGCATTAGAGACATGCATCTCACATAGAACCTATTATCCATACATATAACTGCACAACATATTCTGGGTGCTAAGTGGTTCTGTAACACATAACACGGCTCCCCTTTTCAGTGATGCGATCGGCATACACAGTCTGATCCTCAACGGATCGGTTTGAGGATGACCGAAGTTTATGGGGTTGGTACAAGTTCCGTTTGTCGACTTAGTCCATCGGCGTTACAGTTTTGTTTGCCAGGTCTGTGGTGGATGGTGAAGTCCAGAGGTTGTAGGGCTAAACTGCACCGCAGCAATCTGGCGTTGTCTCCGGAGACCCGATTAAGCCAGACTAGGGGATTATGGTCCGTTAGGAGGGAAAACTGTCGTCCATACAAATATGGTTGCAACTTCGTGAGTGCCCATACCATGCCAGGCACTCCTTCTCGATGGCCGCATAGCTTACTTCACGGGGCAGTAGTTTCCGACTCAGGTAAGCTACCGGGTGTTCTTGGCCGTCCGGCCCGACTTGGCTCAGTACTGCCCCCAATCCAAACATAGAAGCGTCTGTGTGAACAAGGAAACGTTTAGTTGGATCGGGTGCGGCCAATACAGGGGTATTGGTGAGGGCGTCATTTAGTTGGCGGAAGGCTTCCTCACACTCTGAGGTCCAGGTTACCTGGCGAGGTTGGTTCTTATGGGTCAAATCAGTGAGGGGCTTGGCTACGCTGCTGTAATTGGGAACGTATTTCCTGTAATACCCCGCTGTCCCTAGAAATGCCATGACCTGGGTTTTAGTGCGTGGGATGGGCCATTTGGCTATGGCCTCAATCTTGGCTGGTTCTGGTCGCTGTTTCCCACTTCCCACCCAATGCCCTAAATACTGAACCTCTGCTTTGCCCACGTGACACTTGTTTGGGTTCAGGGTGATTCCGGCCTGGTGGATCCTGTCCAATACTGTCTCTAAGTGATTTAGATGCTCTTCCCATGTCGCACTGTAGATGGCGATGTCGTCCAGGTAGGCACAAGCATAGTCCTGGAGACGATCCAGAAGCTGGTCAGCCAGCCTTTGGAAGGTCGCCGGGGCATTCTTCATCCCGAATGGCATAACTCGAAACTGGAATAAGCCGAACGGGGTGACAAAAGCCGACTTGGGAATACCGTCAGGACTAAGGGGAATCTGCCAGTAGCCTTTGCATAGATCGATGGTGGTCAAATACTTTGCCCCCGCCAGCCGGTCTAACAACTCATCCACACGCGGCATGGGGTATGCATCCGTCACTGTTTTCTCATTGAGATTACAATAGTCTACACAAAACCGTGTAGTCCCATCCTTCTTGGGTACTAACACTACGGGGGATGCCCAGGGACTATCTGACTCTTCAATGACCCCTAAACGCAACATCTCTTGTATCTGTTGTCGCATCCCCTCTCGTACAAACTCAGGGACGCGGAAGGGGTTTTGTTGCAGGGGGGTCTGATCCTGGGTCTCAACCTTGTGTTGTGCCAGGCGAGTGTACCCCGGTCTCTCTGAAAACATCCTCTGTCGCAGCCTCAACAACGCCTCCGCCTGCTGTCTCTCCCGGGGGCCTAGGTCTTCACCCAAGTGTACCTGGTCCCATGTTTTAGACTGAGTCCTTTCCCCTAAGACATCCGGCAAGGGAAGTCCAGCTAAATCCTCTGCTTCAGGTGCACAGATGGCCACTACCTCTTCAGGGCTCGGATTCTTGGGGCACCTCCCGATAGGCAAACAGGAGGTGTGGCAAGAATTTCTCCCTGTCCCTGTAGGTCCTGGTAAAAGTCCCAATGAGCTGTTTTAATGTCCCATTAAAGCGTTCACACAACCCATTGGTTTGCGGGTGGTACGTGGCGCTTCTAATGGACTTTACGCCGCACAGCTTCCACAGTTGGTTGGTCACCTCTGCTGTAAACTGGGTACCCTGGTCCGAGATAATCTCCCGGGGAAATCCAACCCGTGAGAACACCTGGAGCAGGGCGTCCGCCACCGTCTCTGCCAGTATGTTAGGTAACGCAACCGCCTCTGGATACCGTGTGGCATAATCTACCACTGTCAACATATACTTTTTCCCGGACGGACTGGGTTTGGCTAACGGCCCTATCAGATCGACCGCTACTCGGCTAAATGGTTCCTCCACAATGGGGAGGGGGTGTAATTTGGCTTTGCATCGATCCCCCCTCTTGCCAATGCGCTGACAACTGTCACAGGTCTGGCAGTACTGACGAACATCATAGGTTACCCCCGGCCAAAAGAAGTTTTGTGTCAGACGATGCCTGGTGCGACTGACGCCGAAGTGCCCGGCCAAGGGTATATCATGAGAGATTCGCAGTAACTCCTGCCTATACTTCTTGGGAACTACCAGCTGTTGTTTTATAGTGGGGCTCGTCCCTGTGTGGCGCTGCTCTGTGATCCGGTAGAGGAGTCCCTGCTTCCATACAAACTGTTCCCCTTCCAGTACTCCTCTCCCCTCCTGTGTCTTCCCACGATATCCCTCTAATGAAGGATCCATGGGAATACGTGCAGGGCTGGGATGTCTTACCTGGGCCTCCTCTGAGTGTGATTCCGCCTCCGCAGCTCGAGCTTGTCTCCGGGTGGTCACAGGATAGGTCTCAGCCAGAGGGGCCACCGAGAATGCAGACAACATGGGCCCCAAGTCATTTCCCAGCAAGACGTCTGCAGGCAAATCCTCCATCAAGCCGACCTCAACAAGGCCATCCCCGACTCCCAAGTTCAGGTGAATCCTGGCAGTGGGCAGTCGATATATAGCTCCCCCTGCTACACAGACTGCCACTGTCCGGTCCATCTTCTCTTGGTCCCTGACGAGATGAGGCTTCACAAGGGGCAAAGTTGCCTCAGAATCTCTTAGTCCCTGCATACGTTTCCCATTAACCCACACGACCTGTCGATGCTGTTGTCGATTATCTGCCCGGGCTGCCTGCACGGGGTCTACTTCATGCAGCACTTCCTTCATCTCTTCCACCCCATGGTTAATCATAGCCCCCAATGCAGGGTCAGCTTCGCCTTGGTAGCAGTGTACAGCAGCCCGGCTGAAGGTAGCTGTTCCCGCCTTTGGCCACTGGGTATGCTGAGTCCGGTTGGGGCATTGTCTTTGCAGGTGGCCCAGCTGATGGCAGGTGTGGCATCGCGCCCCAGGGGGACTGTGGTAGGCCAGGTTTCTAGCTGGTCCCCCTACAGTCTTCGGTGGTTTGGGGCCCTCCAGGTCCATGGGCGGGCCCCTAGTGACCACCTTTGATCCGGAGAACTGCGGCCTCCTGGCATCATGATGTTCATCGGCCAGACGAGCAGTTTCCTCAAGAGTCGTTGGCCGCCTGTCCCGAAGCCATTCCTGTGTCTCGGGGTTTAGTCCATTAAAGAATCATTCTAACAGGAAGAGCTGGAGGAAGTCCTCATTAGTAGCTTCTTGGCTCCCTTGTACCCACTGTAGCAGTGACCGCCGTAATTTACAGGCCCATTCAGCGTGGGTATCGGTTACGCGTTTTATAAGTCCGCTGAACTTTTGGCGGTAGGCCTCTGGTGTCAGCGCATACCGGGCCAAGATCACTTCTTTGATCCGCTCATAGTCCATACAGTCCTCATCAGGTACCGTGCGATAGGCGTCCGCTGCCCGGCCTGTCAGCTTGCTGACCAGAATCTGAACCCGTTCCTCCGGCTTTACTTGATGAAGGGCACACTGCCGCTCAAAGTCCTGCAGAAAGCCATCAATATCTTCCTCTGCCTCCCCCAACTGTCGGAAGGCATTATACTGGGTCTTTTTGTGGCTTACTGTTGAACGTACCTGGTCGAAGGCAAGAGCTCCCCCTGCTCGCTGGCTCTCCTCTCTCTGCTCTGCCATCTCCATCTTGGCCAGCTCCACTTTGGTCCGCTCTGCCATCTCCATCTTGGCTAGCTCTATCCTGGTCCGCTCGGCCATCTTTTCCTTCAGATCAGTACGCACATCAGCCATCACCTCTCGTATGATCTCTACTTCAGGGTTTAGGCCATAGAACGCCAGTCTATTCTTTACCTCCCTCTGGAATTCGGTCTCCTCCATGTTCACATTGGGGGGCGCTGCACTGTCGTGTTCCACGATGGCTGATATCAAATCTGCTTTTGTTTTGTTGCTGGCGATCAACCCTCGGGCTTCCACCAGATCTTTTAATGTAGTCCTCTTTAACTTCTGGTAGTTATTCTCCATTCATTCCTTTCCTCCTGTAGAAGGGGTATCAAATCCCGCTGTCTGCCACCATTGTAACGGGGTCTACCAAGCTGGGGTACCTCTTTCAGTACCACCCCGTGTTTTCGGAGGTCCGCTCTGCGTTGGCTGGAGTCTGAACGAATCACGCTGGCTGGAATTCCTTGGTTTCATGGGCGCATATAAAAGATCACTGCTTCTCCATGTATTTCCAGTCTGAAAACACTTTACTCACAGGACACAGAATATATCACACAGATACAGAGGGCTGGCCAATAGAAAAGCGGCAGGCCAGACATGCATTACAAAAGCCGCAGGTGGCCGGAGCCTGCCAATGTTTACTGTGGAAATTGCAAAGGTGGGGGGAGGGCGGACAAAAGGGGAATGCTGATGCATTAGGGACATGCATCTCACATAGAACCTATTATCCATACATATAACTGCACAACATATTCTGGGTGCTAAGTGGTTCTGTAACACGTAACAGCCAGTCAGATAAATGGATTCTGGGAATGTCCACGGCATCATAGAATGGTCTCATGTTGCTTGGATCTTTGAAAATATGCAGCTGGAATGGACACCACCAGAAGTACATCTCCAAACACACAGTAATCTCCAGCGATCTCAGGTAGGAAGATAGTTATAAAAAATATTCCTTTATTTCTTTTCATTAAAAGAACATGTTACAGGTAGTGGATACCCCAGTGGGGCAGCTCCGTGCAACGGTTTGGTTCCTGCTATCCAGAGGACGCTAAGGGGTGAGCTGAAACATTTTTTTCACCAGGAGTATATCAGGCCATTTTCTTGGAGGTCATCAAGTAGTGGTTTCAATACCCTTCTGTGATGAACAAAGCAGGATTTAGTACTCCAATGTTGAATAGCAAGGCCTTTTAGTATGATAATGAGATAAGGCCCAAAGCAGAACTTCAAAGCTTGAGTAGGAGCCACGCCAGCATGGGGCAGGAAGGGGCCTGGGGTCTTCAATTAGAGTATACCTGTCAGCTAGACACAGAAATATGCATCCATTGTCTCTCCCAGCCGCTCCGACTCCATCCTAGGATCATGGATTATGAGCACATCTTTCGAGTTACGGACTCACGGAAAATATCCTCGTGACCCTGAGGAAATCGTGCATCTGGCAGTGTGACTCCTGAGTCTGTGAGGACTCTGGGACCTGAGATATAGAGATTGGCCCTCCACAGCGACCCAATTTGGCCATGTTTGCTCTCCACACGACAGGCAAAACAAACCGCATCCACTGGAACCTCTCATGTCCTGATCCGATCATGCTGTTGAAAGTTCTTAGATATTGGGAATAAGTTCTGCAGGGAGCTAAAGGGTGGATATTATTAGCCCACCCTCTGACACAGGGGGAGGGACCCAGCATGCTTAAGAACAGCAGCATATGGCAGAGACACTCACTCTCTCAGAAGAACCAAACAATGATGATCTAAGAAGGAACTGGGGACAGATCTGCCAAGGGGAGCAGCGGCCGCGCTTTGTGGTATGTCCGGCAACTAAGATTCTTGTACCTGTGGACTGCAGAGCTTCCGGCACCCACATGCAACCTACAATCTTGTAAATTGACCTCCAGCTTAATATCTCTAAGTCTTGTACCCTTATTGTTATATTTTACTCTGACTGCAAATCCACTGTAATTCCATTGTATAGCTTACTGTATATTTCTGTAATTATCTAGTGCGCCCTTAAGGCAATTATACCATAAAATTAATCTTGGGCTGATGCTTTTACTCTGATTACGAATCTTAGAATAACCAGCGGGTAACAGGACCTCCTCCCCGGCGGCCATTTGCTCTAGGTGCAGTTCCCTTACTGACCTGAGAGACAAAGGGGGCACCAGAGAGCTGTGCCTGTGTAGTTACGTCACATTGGTAACGTGGGAGGAACAGGTCCTGTTCCTCCACATGTTGGATTTTTTTTACCATCCACTGGGGTATCCACTACCTGTAACATGTTCTTTTAACGAAAATAAATAAAGGAATATTTTTTATAACTACCTTCCTACATGAGATCGCTGGAGATTACTGTGTGTTTGGACTTGTATTCGCCAGGCCAGGGCAGCTCCTTGCGACGGTGTGGTTATTGCTATTCGGAGGACGCTAAGGGGTGAGCTGAAACATTTTTTTTCACCAGGAGTATATCAGGCCATTTTCTTGGAGGTCATCAAGTAGTGGTTTCAATACCCTTCTTTTAGCAAGTGTCATTCAGGATAGATCTGTGAGCAATTGTATGCATTTTCCATTGCCATAAACAGGACCCAACACCCCCTTTCCCTTTCCTTATAATGGTCTCTTTTTCATTGAAAAATGGTAAGCGACAGATAATGTTCCTTGGACCATATTATACAGACTATTTAATTGCTGGCTGTGAAGATCCAGTGTTTGATTATGAGCATTATGAAGGCCCAAAACTTGTACAACACCATCCTATAATCTCTGTACCTTGTTGGTAATCTATGACAAGCTAGAAGTGAGAGAACGCAGTTCAATTTTGAGTGTGGTCTCCAGCCTCCATATATATTGTTCCATGTCTTATTTGGTAAGCATAGACACAATATGTTTCAAATCAAATATGGCATTCCCCATATCAGAATTCCCTGTGGATGGAGTAAATTTTCCTGTGAAGCAAGCACTGCTCAGTATGTGGGCTTCATTGAGTACACAGGGAGATTTGTGGTTTTCTTGTGACACCGATATTAAGAGAAGATGGAGCAGGACTTACAGGCTTGAGCTGTCTGGCATCATGAGGGTTAAGACTGCTTCTTTTTCCAAAATGAGGTGAGGCAGTATTGGTGCCAGAGAGGGAAGATAAGTTCACTGCAAACTAGACATTGTGACAGAGGTGGAGGACCTAAGATTAACCTCTAATCTCTTCTTTCCCATAATGGACGGCAATTTGGAGGCTGTAAATTGCTTGTAATGTCCCCAAAAGCACAGTCTGAGTAGAGTACTCCCAGTATGTGCATTCTCTTGCTGATATGTCTAGGTGATATGTCTAGGCCATGCCCCTCCTGTTGATGTTCAATACGACTGACAGCGGGCACAGTGAAGCAGGGGTTGATAGGGTTTAGGGCTTGTGTGATGTAACTACTGTATGTGAGCCCCGGGACTGTGAGTCGTGAGATGACTGTAAAGGCATTGGCACAGAAGGCGAGTATGAGTGTTTTAATTTTTTATTTTAACAAGGACAAACATGAGGAATGACAAGGGGTTGTCATAGTAGCAGTGAACAACCCCTTTAAGAAGATACAATTTTTGTTAGGACATTTCTCACATTCTGAATATGAAAAAGGCTTCTCCGCAATGTGACTTCTCTGATGTTTATTAAGAGTTGGTTTCCATGTTAAACATTTCCCCCATTAAGAACATGAAAAAGGCTTCTCCCCTGTGTGAATTGTTTGGTGACTAAGAAGAGATGATTTTATCACAAAACATTTTCCACATTCTGAACAGGGAAAAGGCTTTTCCCCTGTGTGGGTTCTCTTGTGGCTATCAAGATGCGCTTTCCGGTTAAAACATTTTCCACATTCTGAGCATGAAAAAGGCTTCTCCCCTGTGTGAATCCTCTGGTGCTTAACAAAATCTGATTTATGGGTAAAACATTTCTCACATTCTGAACATGAAAAAGGCTTCTCCCCTGTGTGAGTTCTTTGATGTATAACAAGAATCCATTTATTCTTAAAATATTTTCCACATTCTGAACAGGGAAAAGGTTTTTCCCCTGTGTGGGTTCTCTGGTGGCTATCAAGATGCTCTTTCCGTTTAAAACATTTCCCACATTCTGAGCATGAAAAAGGCTTCTCCCCTGTGTGAGTTCTCTGGTGACTAAGAAGACATGATTTATTCACAAAATATTTCCCGCATTCTGAACACGAAAAAGGCTTCTCCCCTGTGTGTGTTATCTGGTGGCTATCAAGATGCTCTTTCCGTTGAAAACATTTTCCACATTCTGAGCATGAAAAAGGCTTCTCCCCTGTGTGAGTTCTCTGGTGTATAACAAGATTCCATTTCTGGCTAAAATATTTCCCACATTCTGAACAAGAAAAAGGCTTATCCCCTGTGTGAGTTTTCTGGTGCTTAACAACATTTGATTTCTTTGCAAAACATTTCCCACATTCTATGCATGAAAAAGGCTTCTCCCCTGTGTGGGTTCTCTGGTGTCTAACAAGATGTGATTCCCAGTTAAAGAATCTCCCACATTCTAAACAAGAATATTGTTTCTCCCTTGTGTGAGTTTTCTGATGTGCAATAAGATCTGATTTCTGTATAAAACATTTCTCACATTTTGAACATGAATATAGCTTCTCCCCTGTGTGAGTTCTTATGTGACCAACAAGATCTGATTTTTGATTGAAACATTTCCCACACTTGAAACAAGAAAGTCTCTTTTTTTGATGTTTAAGAAAAGACTTTTCAAGGGGAAAACTATTTCCAAATTCTAAACGTGAAAATCGCTTATTTGCATTAGGAGCAGTTAATTTTTTAATTCTTATTTTTTGGCTTTGATTTTCCTTAGCAGTCGGTAATGAATCAGAAGACAGGACCTGTTTCATAGGATCAGATGACAGATCTTTGCAGTGAAGGGATGATGGTATATCTGGAGTAATGGCATTCACTTCAATTGTATCTTGAGGGATTTCAAGATCATCTGATTTAAAAATTGAAGATGTCAGCTGTCCTTCTGATCTCCTGGTACAGTCATCTGCTAAGAATAAAGCCAATTATTATTGTTAAATAAAATATCCTTGAAATGTATATTTTCAAACATTTTTACTAAAAATGTCTGTAGAAATTTTAAGTTATTTAAAAATACTGAATTATTCAGCAAGACAATCACAGATCACAGTCTAAAAGAAAACCGCATGGCATGAACCAGTGGCGCATTGTGTTCAACTGTTTGTTCATTCTGCCTCCCATATCTAATATATAAAGCTCAAGTGTGTGTATGTATGTGTGTATGTATGTATATGTGTATGTCCGGGATTGGCATCCGCACCGTCGCAGCTACAGCCACAAAATTTGGCACAGTCACACGTCTGGACCCCGAGAGTGTCCTAGGCTATGTTGTGAGGCGAAATTTTAACCCCACGTGTTCCAATTCACCAAACAATTTTGCCCCTATCTACATAATGGGGAAAAAGTGTGTGCGTATCAAGCCCCGCCCCTCATTATGATGTCACAATGGTTGCCATGGCGACGCTGATTCATCATAGGTTGCAATGGTGACGGTTATGTCATAATGGTTGCCATGGTGATGTCATAATGGGTATATGGGCACGGGACTGTGGGATGGAGGATGTGTGATGAGTATATGGGCACTGAGCTATAGGATGGAGGATATGTTTGATGGGTATATGGGCACAGGACTATGGGATGGAGGATATGTATGATGGGTATATGGGCATGGGACTATGAGATGAAGGATGTGTAATGGGTATATGGGCACTCGACTATGGGATGGCAAATATGTATGATGGGTATATGGGCATGGGACTATGGGATGGAGGATGTGTGATGGGTATATGGGCACGGGACTATGGGATGAGGATGTGTATGATGGGTATATGGGCACAGACCTATGGGATGGCAGATATGTATGACAGGTATATGGGCACAGGACTATGGGATGGAGGATATGTATGATGGTATATGGGCATGGGACTATGGGATGGAGGATGTGTGATGGGTATATGGGCACAGGACTATGGGATGGAGGATATGTATGATGGGTATATGGGCATGGGACTATGAGATGAAGGATGTGTAATGGGTATATGGGCACTCGACTATGGGATGGCAAATATGTATGATGGGTATATGGGCATGGGACTATGGGATGGAGGATGTGTGATGGGTATATGGGCACGGGACTATGGGATGGAGGATATGTATGATGGGTATATGGGCACAGACCTATGGGATGGCAGATATGTATGACAGGTATATGGGCACAGGACTATGGGATGGAGGATATGTATGATGGTATATGGGCATGGGACTATGGGATGGAGGATGTGTGATGGGTATATGGGCACTGGACTATGGGATGGCAAATATGTATGATGGGTATATGGGCATGGGACTATGGGATGAAGGATGTGTGATGGGTATATGGGCACTCGACTATGGGATGGAGGATATGCATGATGGGTATATGGGCATGGGGCTATGGGATCGTGGATATGTATGATGGGTATATGGGCACGGGACTGTGGGATGGAGGATAATTATAATTTGCTATAACTAACCACAGTTACTATGCCCGGGCAGCGCCGGGCTCTTCAGCTAGTCTAATATATAAAGCTCAAGTGTGTGTGTGTATGTCCGGGATTGGCATCTGCACCGTCGCAGCTACAGCCACAAAATTTGGCACAGTCACATGTCTGGACCCCAGGCTATGTTGTGAGACGAAATTTTAACCCCGCGCATTCCAATTCACAAAACAATTTTGCCCCTATCTATATAATGTGGAAAAAGTGTGTGTGTATCAAGCCCCGCCCCTCATTATGATGTCATAATGGTTGCCATGGCGACGCTGATGTCATCATAGGTTGCAAGCCCCGCCGCTCACTATGATGTCATAATGGTTGACTATGGGATGGAGGATGTGTGATGGGTATATGGGCACTGGACTATGGGATGGAGGATATGTATGACGGGTATATGGGCACGGGACTATGGGATGTAGGATGTGTGATGGGTATATGGGCACTGGACTATGGGATGGAGGATATGTATGACGGGTGTATCGGCACGGGACTATGGGATGGCGGATATGTATGATGGGTATATAGGCACGGGACTATGGGATGGAGGATATGTATGATGGGTATATGGGCATGGGACTATGAGATGAAGGATGTGTGATGGGTATATGGATACTCGACTATGGGATGGCGAATATGTATGATGGGTATATGGGCATGGGACTATGGGATGGAGGATGTGTGATGGGAATATGGGCATGGGACTATGGGATGGAGGATGTGTGATGGGTATATGGGCACTCGACTATGGGATGGAGGATATGTATGATGGGTATATGGGCATGGGACTATGGGATGGAGGATGTATGATGGGTATATGGGCATGGGACTATGGGATGGAGGATGTAAGATGGGTATATGGGCACTCGACTATGGGATGGAGGATATGTATGATGGGCATATGGGCACGGGACTATGGGATGGAGGATATGTATGATGGGTATATGGGCATGGGACTATGAGATGAAGGATGTGTGATGGGTATATGGACACTCGACTATGGGATGGCGAATATGTATGATGGGTGTATGGGCATGGGACTATGGGATGGAGGATGTGTGATGGGTATATGGGCATCGGATTATGGGATGGAGGATGTGTGATGGGTATATGGACACTCGACTATGGGATGGAGGATATGTATGATGGGTATATGGGCATGGGACTATGGGATGGAGGATGTATGATGGGTATATGGGCATGGGACTATGGGATGGAGGATGGAGGATGTATGATGGGTATATGGGCACTCGACTATGGGATGGAGGATATGTATGATGGGTATATGAGCACAGGCCTATGGGATCATGGATATGTATGATGGGTATATGGGCAGGGGACTATGGGATGGAGGATAATTATAATTTGCTATAACTAACCACAGTTAGTTACTATGCCCAGGCAGCGCCGGGCTCTTCAGCTAGTATGGAATAAAAAGCCACCAATGTTACGTAGGTGAAAATAATACCAATAAAAATTTCTTCTCATCCCGCAAAAAAAGTCACCACTCAGATCCATCATTTGTGAAAAGAAAAACAGAGATTTCCACATTATTAGTGGCTCAAAGCCTCTTGAAAAGCAACATGGCTTCCATAAACCAATAAAGCAATATCCACTCTCTCAATGTCAAATCTCCCCCTCGCTTCTGAGTCTTGGAGAGTATCCACACCAAATTTAGCATTCAAGTATTTGGCATTACTATGGTGAGAAGAACCCACTTAATTTACGGTGTGGTTGTCTCCTGTAGCACAATCTGGGCACTATGTGTTGGGCAAAAAAAGATAATATTTGCAGTTTTCACTCTCCAATACCTACTGCGTGCTAATTTCCTGAAAGTGGCTGTTGAGCAAAATAGTCATGACTAATAAAGATTAAGTCACTGAGGGTTATAATATCCAAAATGGAGTCACATTATGGTATATCTACTGCTCTGGTTTTATGCCATTTTGTCATATTAGGGCTTCTGCAAACGGTGTGTTCCATTTTCTCTGGGATCGGCTCCCGCGATGTCTTCTTCTGTCATCAGGAGCCGCCTTATTCATTCTGCAGATGGCGTTGGTTGTCGGAACCAGATTCTCTAGTGGTAAAGGCTTTATCCAGTTACTTTAATTAGGGTGCCTGGGACCAGTAGTACCAGATAGTCTGGCAGTATGGGTGTCTGCTGTCCAGCTGAGGTAATCTGCTCCCTGCTTCAGCCGATTAGAGAGCACCACACCCTACTAAAGATCGGAGTTATAACCGTAGAAAAGTACATGTGCAACAACAGGAGATGGCATGAAAAGTTCCGCCTATTTTTGATCTTAGTTCACTGTCTGAGAGCTTGTTGAAGGTGAGTATTTTACATCTACAGTAGTCATTTGGTATTGGTGTTGTGTGATGGCTATACACAGCCTCATAGTATGGGTGCTGTGAGGCATTAGTTCACCAACCCCACTGGTGCACTGTTATGGTGCGTAGAGCACAAAGCCACATCTTTTAGGCTAGGAACCCACTGAGAGGTTCACTGTGAGGTGGTTGTGGGCTTCATGCAGTCTTTGCAGGGGGGGCGTGGCCTGCTAGCAAGTGTGGCAGCTGCATAGTTACAGAGCTCCTGCAGCCCAGGACTTTTAGCAGCTCATCCCGGCTCAACTCAGCACCCAGCTTCCTCCAACTACTCAGCTGCAGCTACTGCTACTGCTACTGCTGATGACACAAAGCTAGGAGGGATAGCTAATACTAGAGAAGAGAGAGAGAGGATTCAAAAAGATATAAATAAACTGGAGCAGTGGGCAGCAACTAACAGAATGGTTTTTAACAGGGAAAAATGCAAAGTACTACATCTGGGCAATAAAAATGAAAAAAGCATATACAGAATGGGAGGAATAGGGCTAAGCAACAGCACAGGTGAAAAAGACTTGGGTATACTAATAGATCACAGACTGAATATGAGTCAACAGTGTGATGCAGCAGCAAAAAAGGCAAATGCAATTCTAGGATGTATTAACAGAAGCATACAGTCTAGATCACGTGAAGTCTTTATTGCCCTCTACTCCTCTTTGGTCAGACCTCATCTGGAATATTGTGTCCAGTTTTGGGCACCACATTTTAAAAAGGACATCAACAAACTGGAGCAAGTTCAGAAAAGAGCGACCAGAATGGTGACCGGTCTGCAAACCCTGTCTTATGAGGAAAGGTTGCAGGATTTGGGAATGTTTAGTTTGCAAAAGAGAAGACTGAGAAGAGAGTTAATAGCTGTCTACAAATATCTAAAGGGCTGTCACATTGTAGAAGGATCAACTTTATTCTCATTTGCACAAGGAAAGACTAGAAGCAATGGGATGAAGCTGAATGGGAGGAGACACAGATTAGATATTAGAAAAAACTTTTTGACAATTAGAGTGATCAATGAGTGGAACAAGCTGCCATGAGAAGTGGTGAGTTCTCCTTCAATGGAAGTCTTCAAACAGAGGCTGGACAGACATCTGACTGGGATGATTTAGCGAATCCTGCTTTGAGCAGGGGGTTGGACCAGATGGCCCAGGAGGTCCCTTCCAACTCTACGATTCTATGATTCTATGATTCTACTGCAAACACCCAGGCACATGATGACATGCGGCAGATCACAGAAGAGGGGATCCCCGCCGAGATTGCCAGACTTCTTTGCAAGGGGGAAGTCCACCAAAGCAACAGGTAAAATGGTGCCTGCCTCCCCTTCAGGCTCCCCATGCTCCTCTGGTGGCCCTGGGAGAGGTGCAGGCAGAGAGGGGATTGATCAACAACGCTCTGCTCCGCTCACTAGGAAGGATATGCATGATATGCTTAGAGGCCTGAAAGGAGAAATCTCGGCTCTGGAAGAGCGCACCTCTCATTTAGAGAATAAAATGGCTGAATATGCCACTTCTTTCAATGCACTAGTCGATGAAAATGATGCCTTAAAGGAAGAATTGGCTCGTGTCAGTGATAAAACATACGACTTGGAGGATAGATCGCGCAGTAATAACGTTCAGGTGAGAGGGATCCCTGAGGAGGTCTTGGATAAGGATTTGCCTGTATTCCTGCATAACTTTTAAAGGCTGTTCGCCCTGAAATGTCCATTAAAGCCTTAATGGTTGATAGGGTCCATAGAACCCCCAAACCAAAACACGTGGATCAAGAGCTGCCTAGAGACACGCTGGCAAGAATACACTTTTTTTTACCACCAAGGATGTATTCATGCAAAGAATGAGGAAAAATCCAACTCTGCCCCAGGAGATGCAATCACTACAAGTTTTCTCTGGCCAAGTGGCGTGAATACGCACATGTATGTAAAACTCTGCGTGATGTGGGCACCAAATATATTCTTTCCTTTTTTATGACATTTCTTTTTTTTTACTAGTGTGCATTCTAATGTGATGATTGACACTTGCATCTCTGTTCAGTTCATAAGGACATATAACTTATGGTTTTATATTTATGCTGGGGACCTAATTAGCTGTTATGGTGGAGGGGCTTGGTGTGTTGGGGCCTGCTGCATCCATAGGAAGTTTGTTATTTAGACATGAGTATACAGTTTATGTCCTTGAATGTTCGAGGCCTCAATTCACCTATGAAACGTTCCATGTTATGGAGGGAAGTTAAAAAATTACGTGCTGATGTCATATGTTTGCAAGAAACACATTTATTGGAAGCTGATAATAGTAGACTCCACCATCCACGGTTCCCTCATAGGTTTTTCGCTAATAATGCAAGTAAAAAGGCAGGAGTCTGCATATTGATTAAAAACACTTAACATTTATAAGATGTTGGTATTATTTTCGTTACATCCCTGTCCAGATTCCTCTTAGGATAATTAAAACCCTTCAAAAAATAGCTAATGACTTCATTTGGGCATATAAAAAACCAAGAGTGGCTGGTAGGTTACTATATTATCCTTATGAATTTGGGGGGATGGGTGCCCCTAACTTACATGCTTATCATAAAGCGACGGTATTAACAGGTATTAGAGACTGGTGGTTATTGGATAAGACACATAAGTGGCTTCAGATTGAGTCATTTTATTCTAAATTGAACTCGACGCGGCTGATGTTGGAAATGGAAGCTATTAAATTTAGTAACTACACCCCGTATCTACCTACCACATCAACAGCAATACGTTATTGGAGGAAATTTGCTTCAAGCCTTCTAAATATTCATTTAGCAAATATTTCCTTAAAAGCTTTGGAAATGCATCTCCCCTTTATTAACTTACAACGCTGGTCCACTGCAGGAGTTGAATCCCTCCAGGACCTGATAGATGGCTCTCTTGTCATCCCATTCGATCAACTCTGTTCCAAGTTCCGTAGTATTAGGCGTCTTTTTTACCAATACCTACAGATCAGACATCTGCTCCAAACTATGCCAGACTCCCTCTTCCCTAAACCCCCTGTGAATCACAAAGCCATGGGATTCCACCTGCAACCTGAATCAGGCCCCAAAGGTGTTTCAATCCTCTATAGTGTATTAAATGATCCAGAGGTAGATGCTAAATTATCATATATGCTAAAATGGGAGGAGGAATTGGGAACAACGTGGGATCCAGAGGAATGGAGGGATAGTTTAAGAGAAATATGTAGAGTGTCATCTTGAACAGTTTCAGTTAAAGAACAGTTAAAGAAGATGCATCTTAGGTGGTATAGGTGTCCAAGACAACTGGGACATTATGGGCCAAACCAGACTTCGGCTTGCTGGAGAGGTTGCGGTGGTTTGTGATCGTTGAGCCACATGTGGTGGTCCAGTCCGGTGGCGATCGGTTTTTGGAACACTATAAATATGTTGATAAGGGAGGTGACTGGGATTCAGGTTAACTTGACATCATCAATGGGACTGTTGCATATAGGGACAACTGATTTTTCTTTTTAAATATCAGGGGTATAGTGTCACATATTCTGATTGCGGCTAGGCTCGCCTTTGCTGCTAAATGGAAGGGGATGTCTCTTCCCACCATGAGAGAAGTGGTGGACAAAATTAATATACATTGTCAATATGAACAAACTCTGGCGCACTCGTCAGTTACCAAGAAAAAGGTTTATCGAAAATGGGAACCGTGGTTACTTAGTCAGAGGTCTGCCCCTTTGCACTTAGGATATATATATATTTTCATATGATTTATTTTATGCAAGTGTCGATATGTTTTCTGTTTTATACATTATGTCAATCTATGAGTATGCGCATTTATGCTTATGTTTCCCTTGTTTAAACCCCTACGTTGGGGGTGTTGTTACTTATATGGTTTCTTTTTCGAAAATATGCAATAAAAAGTTATTGAAGTAAAAAAAAAAATGCAGCCTTAGCAGAAAATTAAACTAAAAATCTCATATTCAGTTTGTAAATTTTTTCCTAGCATAATTAGATCAAATTATGAATTTTGTAATGTGTGGTCCATGTAGTAGAGTAGTAGTTACTAAAGCTTGAAGCATATTGTCGTAAGTTGACAGATAGAGCCTTGTTCTCCGCTGGTTATGTCCCCTGTGCTCAGCTCCTGGCTTGTGTATTTGTTTCCTGTTGTCACCCCGACCAGTTTACTGACTACTCTCACGTCTTCTGATGTTATATTTTGTTTGCCCATGTGGTTACGAACTGGCTGCCTGACTATTCTTCTTGCCATCTCACGCCATTGAACAGCATATAACACTGTGGTACAAGCCTTCGGGTTCCTGTATAAGTCCAGATATAGGTATATTGGTTAAATGATAGTTATGAATAAATGTACCATATTTTTGTAATGTAAGATGCACTTTTTCCCCAAAAAATTTGGGGAGAAATTGGTGGTGCATTTTATAAACCGAATTGTAGCTGCTGCCGGAAGCTTCTGTGGTGGCGGAGGCAGGAGGCAGTCGACGGCGGTGGGCCCCAGGCGGGTACAACAAGGTATTTGGTGGTACAGGGGCTACGACAACATTTTATGACAGCCCAGAGCCCCGCACTTTCCACAGTCTTCTATGCAGTGGACTCTGGAAAATGGTCATATGTGCAAATTGAGATCTTGGCTCCTAAAATCTCAATTGCGCATGCGTCACCTCCGGCGGCTATTTCGTCGAACATGTCATCCTACCTGCTTGGAGCCTTGCCACCTGGGACCCACCTCCACCACTGCCGCCCCCCAGGTGAGCAACTGCAAAAGTGGATTATAATAAGCACTATTTTATTAAAAAAACATTTTTCCCTATTTTCCTCCCCAAAAATTGGGGTGCGACTTATAATCTGCAAAATGCGGTATATTACAGCCATCAACCACTCACAGGTCAGAGATATATCATGGCACAGGTGTAATGTTTTTCATGTAGTATCTTGTACTTTACAGCAATCCTGTTTGAAGTTAGTTATTTTTAACAGAAATTGATAAGTCAGGATAAAGGGAAACTCTGTTATTGTATAGAAAAAATATATATCTTTGTACCGTGTTAGCAAATAGAAAAATATAAAAATTTGAGGGTCCTTAGTGGTTGATACCTTTTAATGACTAACTGAAAAAATCATAACAAATAGGAACTTTCTATATCAACTAATGTATATGCTCATGAGACCATTTGGTGGCATCAAAACCATGGACCAGACCTCAATCACAGTAAAATAAAACTTTCATAGAATGGTAGAGTTGGAAGGGACCTCCTGGGCCATCTGGTCTAACCCCCTGCTCAAAGCAGGATTCACTAAATCATCCCAGACAGATGTCTGTCCAGCCTCTGTTTGAAGACTTCTATAGAAGGAGAACTCACCACCTCTCGTGGCAGCCTGTTCCACTCATTGATCACCCTAACTGTCAAGAAGTTTTTTATAATATCTAATCTGTGTCTCCTCTCATTCAGTTTCATCGCATTGCTTCTAGTCTTTCCTTGTGCAAATGAGAATAAAGATGATCCTTCTACAATGTGACAGCCCTTGAGATATTTGTAGACAGCTATGAAGTCTCCTCTCAGTCTTCTCTTTTGCAAGCTAAACATTCCCAAATCCTGCAACCGTTCCTCATAGGACATGGTTTGCAGACCGGTCACCATTCTGGTCACTCTTCTCTGAACTTGCTCCAGTTTGTCGATGTCTTTTTTAAACTGTGGTGCCCAAAACTGGACACAGTATTCCAGATGAGGTCTGACCAAAGAGGGGTAGAGGGCAATAATGACTTCACATGATCTAGACTGTATGCTTCTTTTCATACATCCCAGAATTGCATTTGCCTTTTTTGCTGCTGCATCACACTGTTGACTCATATTCAGTCTGTGACCTTTTAGTATACCCAAGTCTTTTTCACGTGTGCTGTTGCTTAGCCCTATTCCTCCCATTCTGTATATGCTTTTTTCATTTTTATTGCCCAGATGTAGTAATTTGCATTTTTCCCTGTTAAAAACAATTCTGTTAGTTGCTGCCCACTGCTCCAGTTTATTTATATCTTTTTGAATCCTCTCTCTTCTCTAGTATTAGCTATCCCTCCTAGCTTTGTGTCATCAGCAAATTTAATCAGTTTACCCTCAATTCCTTCATTTAAATAATTGATAAAGATGTTGAACAATACAGGGCCCAGGACAGAGCCCTGTGGTACCCCCACTTGAGACATTTTTCCAACTAGATGTGCAGGCATTTATGAACACTCTTTGGGTCTGATCACAAAGCCAGTTATGAATCCACCTAACAGTTGCCTTGTCCATTCCACACTTAGTCATTTTTTCAATAAGGATTGTGTGAGATACTTTGTCAAATGCTTTGCTGAAGTCAAGATATACTATATCTACAGCATTTGGCTGATCCACTCAGTCAGTGATTCTGTCATAGAAGGACATTAACCCCTTAACGACCGCCGATACGTCTTTTACCGGCGGTAATTAAGGGTACTTAAACCACAGGGCCGTTAATTCACGGCGCTGTGGAGTAAGTAAATAGCGCCCCCCAGTGTCAGATTTTCTCCGGGGTCTCAGCTGCCGGGGGTAGCCGAGACCCCAGAGAACATAAATCAGGTCGTTTTTTGCTGACCCCGCTTTTGCGATCACCGTTATTATCACTATAAGGGCGACCGCAAAAAAAAGCCGCGATTTTACATTTAATTTCTCTTTCCTCTGATGTGATCGCACATCAGAGGAGAGAGAAATAGGGTCCCTGATCCCCCCCCCGGTACCTCTCCGTTGTCCTCCGTCCCCTCCCTTTGGTCCCGCGTCCCGCCGGCATCCTCCGATGGGTGCCGCCATCTTGAAAATGGAGAGCGCATGCGCAGTGCGCCCGCCGGGAATCTGCAGGCTCCGGCTGGCAGATTCCATTCATTATTTTGATCACTATGATAAACGATCATAGTGATCAAAATAATAAATATAGTACATAACCCCCCCGTTTATCACCCCCTTATATAGGCAAATATAATGAAATAAAGAAAATATTTTTTTTTCAGTTTTCCATTAGGGTTAGGGTTAGGGCTAGGGCTAGGGTTGGGCTAGGGTTAGGGTTGGGCTAGGGTTTGGGATGAGCTAGGGTTGGGCTAGGGTTAGGGTTGGGCTAGAGTTAGGGCTAGGGTTAGGGTTAGGGCTAGGGTAAGAATTAGGGTTAGGGCGAACTAGGATTAGGGTTAGAATTAGGATTAGGGATTAGGGTTGGGATTAGGGTTGGGATTAGGGTTAGGGGTGTGTTGGGGTTAGGGTTGGAGCAAGAATTGAGGGGTTTCCACTATTTACCAACTTTGGGGGTCTAAAAATTGGGGTCTAAAAAATCACTTTTGTGGAAATAAAAAAGACTTTATTTTCACCGCTCTGCGTTTATAAACTTCTGTGAAGCGCATGGGGGTTCAAAGTGCTCACCACACATCTAGATAAGTTCCTTAGGGGGTCTAATTTCCAAAATGGGGTCACTTGTGAGGGGTTTCCACTGTTTAGGCCCATCAGGGGCTCTGCAAATGCAACATGACACCCGTAGACCATTCCATCAAAGTCGGCATTCCAAAATGGCACTCCTTCCCTTCCGAGCTTTCCCATGTGCCCAAACAGTGGTTCCCCCCCACATATGGGGTATCGGCGTACTCAGGACAAATCACACAACAATTGTGGGGGTATGATTTCTCCTGTTACCCTTGTAAAAATAAAAATTTGGGGGTGAAAAGATCATTTTTGTGGAAAAAAAAATGATTTTTTATTTTCACGGCTCTATGTTATAAACTTCTGTGAAGCACTTGAAGGTTCAAAGTGCTCACTACACATCTAGGTAAGTTCCTCAATGGGTCTAGTTTCCAAAATGGGGTCACTTGTGGGGGGTTTCCACTGTTTAGGCCCATCAGGGGCTCTGCAAACGCAACATGATGCCCGCAGACCATTCCATCAAAGTCTGCATTCCAAAATGGCACTCCTTCCCTTCCAAGCTCTCCCATGCACCCAAACAGTGGTTCCCCCCCACCATATGGGGTATCGGCGTACTCAGGACAAATCGCACAATAACTGTGGGGGTATGATTTCTCCTGTTACCCTTGTAAAAATAAAAATTTGGGGGTGAAAAGATCATTTTTGTGGAAAAAAAATGGATTTCTTATTTTAACGGCTCTACGTTATAAACTTCTGTGAAGCACTTGAAGGTTCAAAGTGCTCACCACACATCTAGATAAATTCCTTAATGGGTCTAGTTTCCAAAATGGGGTCACTTGTTGGAGTTTTCCACTGTTTAGGCACATTTAGGGCTCTCCGAACGCAACATGGCTTCCGATCTCAATTCCAGCCAATTCTGCGTTGAAAAAGTCAAACAGCGCTCCATCCCTTGCAAGCTCTGCCGTGTGCTGAAAAAGTGGTTTACCCCCACATATAGGGTATCGGCGTATTCAGGAGAAATTGTACAACAAATTTTGTGATTGATTTTCTCTTTTAACACTTGTGAAAATAAAAAAAATTGGTTCTGAAGTAAATTTTTTGCAAAAAAAGTAAAATGTTAATTTTTTCCTTCCACATTGCTTTAGTTCCTGTGAAGCACTTAAAGGGTTAATAAACTTCTTGAATGTGGTTTTGAGCACCTTGAGGGGTCTAGTTTTTAAAATCGTCCCACTTTTGGGTATTTTCTGTCATGTACACCCCTCAAAATGACTTTAAATATGATGTGGTCCCTAAAAAAAATGGCTTTGTAAATTTTGTTGTAAAAATGAGAAATCGCTGGTCAAATTTTAACCCTTATAACTTCCTAACAAAAAAAATTTTGCTTAAAATTTTGCTTCCAAAATTGTGCTGATGTAAAGTAGACATGTGTGAAATGTTATTTATTAAGAAATTTGTGTGACACATCTCTCTGATTTAAGGGCATAAAAATTTAAAGTTTTAAAATTGCAAAATTTTAAAATTTTTCGCCATATTTCCATTTTTTCATAGATTAACACAAGACTTATCGAAGAAATTTTACCACTAACATGAAGTACAATATGTCACGAAAAAACAATCTCAGAATTAGTGGGATCCATTAAAGCGTTCCAGAGTTTTAACCTCATAAAGGGACAGTGGTCAGAATTGTAAAAATTGGCCTGGTCATTAAGCTGCAAACTGGCTCTGTCGCTAAGGGGTTAAGTTAGTCTGACATGACTTATTAGCTACAAACCCATGCTGACTCTGTTTAATCACTTCATTCTTATCCAGGTACTGACATACATGTTGTTTAATAATTCGTTCAAAGATCTTTCCTGGTATAGAAGTCAGACTCACCAGCCTAGATTTCCCTGGGTCCACCTTCTTTCCCTTTTTGAAGACAAGAGCAACATTTGCTCTTCTCCAGTCTTCTGGGACTTCAGTACTCTGGGGTGTAATTCATCTGGACCTGGAGACTTGAATTCATTTCACACTCCTTATTTATGAACTACTACAACATTTACAGCCACAACTATTTCTCCCTCTCCCATACTGTTAGTTCTGTCAATTGTCTTATCTATAGCATTATTCCTGTGTCCTGTTGTGTATAAATATGTGACTCTTCAGATTGTGTTATTTTATGCTTGATGAAGAGATCTGAGTAGTCTCAAAAGCTTGCTATTTATTACCATCTTTTCAGTTAGCCATTAAAAAGTATCAACCACTGAGGACTCTCAAATTTTAATCTTTTGTTATTGTGCCGAAATTCACACTTGGCCCTCACTGCGCATTTAATTTTGTCGAACATAAAGGCGAAGTTTAGTTAGAACGACTGGACCTGGTCTTGTAGGGACCATATGAGCACATTCAGCAGCACAGAAGGGAGAGAAGGTGGATTCATCCAGTATCAGGGATTTAGGAAGCCAACAGCATCATTACCCTCCGCTTTCTCTTACAGGACCATCATAATATTTTTCTTCAAGTGATTCTAACTTGTCAGCACATTCTACGTACGCTGTCATTTGGCTTTGGAGTTTACAGATCTGGGCAGGTAAGGGTCAGCATTTTCTAATCCCAGGGTGTAGATGGATCTCCAGATTGAAAGTTCTATAGAAAAGGGCTTTCACAATTTCACAAAGTAATATGAAAAGTTTTGGGTGAAGGAGAATGTTGTGTTCTAGCAGCAAAATGGTGACCACACAATTATGATACTGCCAGACTACACCACCGATAAAGCAGTCACAGCCGGTGACTGAGAATAATCTGTGATTTCTCTGCATTTAGTGGTTACTACTCACCTGGGTAGTCATATGCAGGAATCTCCTCTTTACACCACTCATCACCCCTCACATATGTCTCTGTAGTATTAACATGGGTCAGATCTTCACCCTGAAACAAATATTGTAAAAGTCACAGACAGATGGAGAAGTCACCTCTATGATCAGCTCTAATCCTGCCATCTTCACTGTTCTCATTACACAAGTATAAAACATATAATACTGGTGGATAAAACAAAACTGAGCACAAGACCTTCACAGCCATCTACACATCATAGGGGAGATCTCATGACACCTTCTCTCCATCTACCTGATCATCCTGAGGAACATTGGGATCTTCTTGTTTACAGTCCTGTGGAAGAAGAGGACGGGGACATCTCTCTGGTGTTGTCCTCTTACTGGATAGATCTGGAGGAAACACATACAGGGACTGAATTCATACAGATAATTATAGGCTGAATGCATTTAGTCCTGTCTATTACCTGGTGATGTGAGGGGCTGGGGAACCTCCATCATGATGTCCTTGTACACATCTTTGTGTCCTTCTAAATACTCCCACTCCTCCATGGAGAAATAGACGGAGACATCCTGACACCTTATAGGAACCTAACACATACAATGATACAGTCAACCCCCAATCTCTTCATAGTGTTACTGTATAATGTCCCAGCATTCCCAGCAGTGTCACCTCTCCAGTCAGCAGCTCAATCATCTTGTAGGTGAGTTCTAGGATCTTCTGGTCATTGATGTCCGCATGTATCAGGGGGAGAGGTGGAGGTCCCGTGATTGGGCTCAAGGGTCTTCCCCATCCCTCAGACACAGGGTCCAGACAGGGCTCACTAGAGGTCTTCTTCACTACTGTGTAATCCTGGTTATGGAGAGACACATTAATAAATCTCACTACAGACATTTCCAGAGTCCTCACCTCTCCAGTTCTGGCCATCTGTTATTCCCATAGATAAGAATGATGTAATGTGACGTCATCAGAATCTCTCACCTTTCCAGTAAGCCGGAAGAGGATCTCTAGGGTGAGGTGTAATATCCTCTCCGCCATCTTGTTTCTGTCCATATCCGTCCTTGATGGGTAATTCAGAAACATTATCATATATAGAAGATCTTCACTGAGAGGATCCGATATTGTAGAGACCTGAATGAGAAGATGAGCCAATGTAACATCATAAAAATCCTGGGTAATCATACAATTACTGGAGATAATAAGGGAAACATATCAGATTTATTATTTTACAGTATTACGCTTTCTTCTTTACATCTAATAAAACCTATATATTTAGGCCACAGACAACAAGCAGTTTCTTCCTCGGAGTCGGCAGCTGAATACGTTTCTCATAGACTCATCTTCCATAACGCTAATTCTCGTCTCATTTACTGACACTGGAATCGGCATTAGCAATACTGCAGGAGATATTCATTACACGTGACAGGAGAAATAACTACCGTATTTTTCGCTTTATAAGACGCACCTGATTATAAGACGCACCCCCAAATTTGGTGAAGAAAAAGAAAAAAAAATGTTTTTTTACGTTAAATGGAAGTGTGTCTTATAATGCCAGTGTCCGTCTTACAAATCATATATATGTCCCTCATCCTGGTATCTATATAACCCCCATCCTGGCACATGGCCCCCTTGTGCTGGCACATAGCCCCCCATCCTATCCTGGATATGACCCCCCCCAGTCACTATATGCCCCACTGCTGGCACTCACATGGCCCCCCTCTATATGCCTACCTGCTGGTACGCACACGGCCCCCCCGTCCCTATATTTCCCCTGCTGGCACACATTGTCCCCCTGTCCCTATATTCTCCCCTGCTGGCATTCACACAGCCCCCCTCCATATATTCCCCCCCTGCTGGCACACATTGTCCCCCGCTCCATATATTCCCCCCTGCTGGCACATATTGCCCCCTCCCATTCCTTTATTCCCCCTGCTGTCACACATGGCCCCCGTCCCTATATTTCCCCCCTGCTGGCAAGCACATGCTAAAATAATAAACAGTTAACTCACCTACTGATGATCGCTCCTGCTCCCAGCTCCCCGGCTTACCTGTGTCTATGCTGAGTCATCCTCCTCCTGCAGGGCACACGCAGCTGCTGCTCATTCAAGTAGCTCATTGTAGCTACAGGACCTTCCATGATGTGACCAATAGGAGCTGCTCAGCTGCGGTCATGTGACTCGCAGTGCACACTGGGAGTCATGTGACCGCAGGTCCTATGGTCACATCATGCAAAGTCCTGAAGCGATGAGCTTTCTGAATGAGCTGCTGCTGCTACCGCTCACCCTGCAGGAGGAGGATGACAGCAGACTAGACACAGGAAAGTCACGGGGGAGCTGGGAGCAGGAGCGATCATCAGTAGGTAAGTGTCTATAGTGACTGGGGGTGAGTGCAGGCACATGTAATATGCACCGCTCCCCTGTCTACCAACTCAGCACTGTTTCAGCACCGAGGTGATGGACAGCGGGTGCAGTGAATATTACATGAGCCTAATGAGCGGGAGCACAGGACCTCGCTGTCTCTGCAGCCCCATCCAGCCCACCCCAGCCTCGACTCCACGCCAGAGCTGCCCCCCCACTCTATAGCACAGCAGCACACAGATTCGCTTTATAAGACGCAACCCCACTTTCCCCAAAAATTTGGGGGAACAAAAGTGCGTCTTATAAAGCGAAAAATACGGTACTTCATGATGAGGACGACATCTTCATCTTCTACTACGGCTCTAGAAACATATTTGGCCAGAGTCCGTCACTGACTCCATCCCCACCGGCCGTCTATATGAAGGTTCCCGTCTTCCCCGCACTGTAATCTTCTATCACGTTAGATCTCAGGTCTGAGTCACACACAGAAGTTTGAGGCTTTTATAAAAGTTTTTTTGTTTCCACAAACAACGCGGACAGAAATGATCTGATCCAAAAGTCTCTGTACAGTGTTTTATGGGGATTATTTCTGACCTTAGGCTTTCTTATATTACAGGAAAAACACCAGAAAAAAGCAGATATTAAAATGTTTCAAAAGAAAAATGGCTCCAACAATTCTTGTATAAAGAAAAAATATGCAAAAAGCAGAAGACACATTTTTTTTTTTTTTTTAACACGTTAAACATTTGTTTTTTTCAATGAATCCTTTTGGACACCAGAACATAGATGTACACCGCAGGGACGGCACAGGTGCAACTGCAACAAAATCCCTGACGGTTTAACCACTTGCTGTTCTCAAAAGCAAGCATGGCATCTAAGAAGGTGTGACATAGTCCGGCTGAATGCCCTCCGCCCCCAAGTACTCGATAGTATGGGGCAGCCTAGTTACTACGATACTTGTGTAAGGGAGAAGTCTCCAGGTAACTAGAGAGATGGGCTGACCTGGTTACCTACAAACCTGTTGTGAACTCATTTTCTTCTCCACCAGTTGAGAGTTCTCCTTCCGTTCTCCCTCTGGTGGTGACAGGAGGTGTTGAGGTTGGTTTAAGTGGTAGTGTTCTGCCACCTGACGAGGAGGTTAACGATTGGATCTCTGGAGTATCAGACTGGATATAAGACAGCCGACGCCCTATCCTGGTGCTGGTGATTCAGTCTGCTTCTCAGGTCTTGGACTTCAGCTCTGTTCCAGTCTTCTCAAGTTAAGATTGTTTTTGCTAATGTTCACACTTGCTCTTGTTGGTCAATTCAGTTTTTTGTGTGGTCAGCCAGCCCCGGCTGGGGCTGTGTTGAATTTCCACTCTTATTTATCTGTATTTGCCAATTTGTCTTTTTTGTCCTTTATTAGATTGGCCTCTTTTTGCTCTGTCTCAGAATATTTCAGAGTGCTGATATAGTGGGAGAAGTCTAGTGACTTCAGGGTTAATTTTGCTATCAGAAGTGTTGGACATTATTTTGGTAGGGTTTTTTGGCAGATTGCAGACAGTGTCTTTCCTTTCCTGTCCTTTCTAGTTAGTTTGGCCCCATCGTTTGCTCAGCCTATTTTCCTGCCTGTTTGTGTTTTCATCTTGCTTCACCGTCAATACATGTGGGGGGCTGTCTTTCCTTTGGGGTCTGCTCTGGGGCAGTAAGTTTTCCTCTTTTCCTGCTTTAGGCTTATGTAGCTATCAGGTTGTGACGAGGCATCTAGGATCATCGTAGGTACACTCCAAGACTACTGCTAGTTGTGTGGTTAAGATCAGGGATCTGCAATCTGCATAGTTACCAACCTCTCTGGTTTTCTGAGACTTAGCTGGTGTTGTTTTTTCCTCCTCGGTGACCCATTCATAACACAAACCCACCCAGGGGGTGTTTAAAGCGCTGTTGGAAAGAGTGTGTAGTGTGTAAATGCTTGAAGGACCTGTGATGAGGTCAGAGTCATGTGACCCGGTGGGCATGGCTATGAACCATATAATGTGGCCAGGGTAGGTCACAGGTGGTGAATGCTTGGACCCGGTTGGTCCAGTGTGGAAGGTCCCGCTGAGATGGGGCTTCCTGTCTGACAGCACGTGTGGACGCTGTGAGTAATGGCTGCAAGTGCCTGAGAGTTCCCTGGAGGGAATGAATGTCTGCAGTATGGAGAGGCAACCATGAGAGAACCCTGACGGGGTGAGATATAACTGTGAGGCTGAAAAGCCTGCGTATTGGACATTGCTAACAGAGTGAAGCTCTGTCATGGACGCTATGCCACTTATATATTGCTGGTCATGGTTTATGATGTTTAATAAACCGCATGGACTATACTGGTTTATGAAAAACCTGTGCCGGATCTGATTTTGTGGCTGCCAAGCGAGTGATCCCCTACTTAAATGATAGCGCTACCTCACATGTGGTGACAGGCTGCGGGCAGCGGTTCCAAAAAGCACATGTTGCTGTACTGGAGGCTCTGAGCCAGGAGAGCAGACGGTCCGGAAAATCGTAATACTGACCGTGGTCAGAGAAAGTGACTGTGTTGATATTTGTGGGATACCTCTGAGGAGAAGAGGTGTCCAGGAACCTGTGTGGCTGACACCAGCAGGTAACAGACAGGAGTCTGTGTAGTACAGACCGGGGTCAGTGAGAGACTGTGTACCTGGAGGGTTCAGTGAGCAAGGTCCTGGAGGGTCACTGTGGGGAGATACTAAGAGAAGAATCGTCTCCCTGGAGCACATGGTATGACCTTGGACCTGGTGAGGTGTGAGTGTTGGGCAGACTCAGGAGGAGACGGATGTCCTGAAGAGCACCCGCTGAGCCCCTGGACCTGGTGAGGCCGGTGTGTTGGGAAACCCTGGGAGGAGGGTCGGCTCCCTGAATAGCACCCAGTGTACCCTGTGTGTTGGACGGTCTCAGGCGGAGACGGTACGTCCTGAATAGCACACAGAAAGGACACGTGAGTTTTTTGTGTGTTTTTTTCTTTTCTCAACTCAGCCTGCGGTGGCTCAGTGGGGGTTACAAAAGGGACAAGTGGCTTCCGGTAACTCGGCGGGGTTACGAAAGGGACAAGCGGCTTCCTGTAACTCGGCAGGGTTACGAAGAGGACACCAGCTGCTGTGTGTGAACAGCAACCGGTGGTGCCAGTGATTTGTGACAGCAGGAGCTGCTGTGTGTGAACAGCTACCGGAGGTGTCGGTGATTTGTGACAGCAGGAGCTGTGGCCGTGCAAGAAGGAACTGGTGTGGTGTCGTGCTTAAAGGGCTAGTACCAGCCCACAAAGGCATAAACTGTACTGTGCGAACTGTGGCATAAGAAGTTCTGCAGAACGGACATGGGGAAATCCTGAAAGGGGGCGGTGGCCCAAATCGGGGTGGTGGCCTAGAAAGGGGTGGAGTCGCAGAAGGGGGCGGTGACCCAAATTGGCGTGGTAACCCAAAAAGGGGTGGAGTCCCAGGAGGGGGCCGCGACAAAAATTGGGGTGGTTCAGGAAATGGCAGCACTGGTTGCCTCAGTGGGTATGTCTGGGGAACCGCAGTGTGTGTGTATGAGTTTTGAGGAGTGCGGCATGTATTTTCCTGATAACGATGGGCCACAGGTGTGTACCGTGATGCTGCACCGGAAAGGAGTCCCTGGTAGGCTGGACTCAAAGAGTCAGGTGACTCTGACAGGAACTCCTCTCGTTTTATCTCTGACCGAGAAAAACGTCAGGGTTCGCTGCGACCATGGGGTCATTGTGAATTATACTGTGGACAGAGTTATGATTGAGATGACAAAGGGGAAGTGTTAAGGTGGTAGTATGCCACCAAACTTAGTGCATACCTTTGAGAGGGGACGAGACTTTGTTGAGTTTGATGACGTATGGTCGGACGATGAAGACGTTTCGACTGTGGGGCCAGCGGACACTGAGACGGTGACGCCTCCTAAAGTGGACAGGTCAGAAGTAGAACTGACCGGGAAAAGAAGTACATCTGCCCAACTGACGGACCTGACGTCTCGTGACAAGACAGATGGTGGGCTGGGAGATGAGGTGACTGGAGTGGACACATGGTCAGAGGGTAACTGGAGGGTTGACTCGGATGATCGGCATGACTCAGACTCTAGGGGTGACTGTGGCTCTGAGAAAGAAAGGGAGCACAGACTGGATGAGCTAGAGAAAGAAGTCTTTGAGCTCAAATGTCACCTGGCATCGTGGCAAGGTCTGAATAAGTCCCTCAGAGAAGAGGTAGGAGTACTAACAGAAACTGTAAGAGGTCTTCTGCGGGAGAAGAAGTGGGACGAAGACTTACAGCGGCCAGGACTGAGTAAGGAACAGTGTGAAGACAAAAAGAAACTGAAAAGTATGGAAACAGAGGTGATTTGTTTACAGATGGAGCTTGCTGCTGCAGAGTGTGCTAAAAGACAAGCACAGCAGGAAAAAGATGAACTGGCTGATGTGATTGCCAACAACAGAGGTGAAGGTGCTCTGGCTTTGGAAGAAAAGAGGCGGTTAGAGTCTCGCATCGTTCAGCTTGAAGAAGTGGAGGAAGAACAGGGCAACGTTGAATTAGCCAATGACAAGCTGAGAAAGGCCACACTTCAGGTTGACCAGATGGATGCTGATCTGAAGACAGAACGTAGTAATGCTCAGAAGAATGAGAATGCCTGTCAGCAATTAGTTTGTCAGAATAAGGACTTAGAAGCAAAGGTTGCACTACTGGAGGGACAGCTTGATGCAGAAATTAAAGTGCGACAATCTGTTAGCAAACAAGTACGTCGTACGGAGAAAAAACTGAAGGTTGTACTAAGGCAAATGGATGATGAAAGGCGTAATTCTGAGCAGTACCAAGACCTGGCGGAGGGAAATGATGTGCGTCTGAAACAGTTGAAACGCCAGGTGGAAGAAGCAGAGAAAGAGGCTCAATGTGCCAATACGTTGCACTGTAGATTACAGTGTGAACTGGAGGTTGCTACAGAGACAGCAGATGCAAAGAACTGTGAGGTTAATGCACTGAAAAGTAAACTTAGATGTGGTGGGGTACCATTTGTTACAAGACGCTTAGATAGAGAAAGGATGGTGACAAACCAGTGTCTGACGACGCAGACAGACCGTGACTGGAGGGTCAAAGCCAATGACCGATATTCTGACCGCTGGAGGCGGGGGAGGTCTAACGTAGGAACAAGGCCATATGACAAATGGAGACGGTTCTCTCAACCTGTGGGGCAAGGTGTAGTGAGTGCCCGGTCGCGAGACCCTGGTGTAATGTTGTGTGTTCAACCCCACAATTTTGATCAGAGGTGGGAGGTATGTGGTGTAGTAACCACTGAGTCCGCTAGGGGGCGCTGTGTGGATGTCCCAGGAGAAAGGATGAATGGCAGAATATGGAATGGCCGTTATGTATGCCAAAGTGGGTGGCTTTGGGATGGAGACTTATGTGTTGTTCAGCAATGATATTGCTGAGGTGTTGTTTCAATGTGTAAGGGAGAAGTCTCCAGGTAACTAGAGAGATGGGTGGGCCTGGTTACCTACAAACTCACCCATCAAGTGTGTTTAAAGCGCTGTTGGAAAGAGTGTGTAAATGCTTGAAGGATCTGTGATGAGGTCAGAGTCATGTGACCTGGTGGGCGTGGCTATGAACCATATAATGTGGCCAGGGTAGGTCACAGGTGGTGAATGCTTGGACCCGGTTGGTCCAGTGTGGAAGGTCCCGCTGAGATGGGGCTTCCTGCCTGACAGCACGTGTGGACGCTGTGAGTAATGGCTACAAGTGCCTGAGAGTTCCCTGGAGGGAATGAATGTCTGCAGTATGGAGAAGCAACCATGAGAGAACCCTGACGGGGTGAGCTATAACTGTGAGGCTGAAAAGCCTGCATATTGGACAATGCTAACAGAGTGAAGCTCTGTCATGGACGCTATGCCGTTTATATATTGCTCATCACGGTTTGTGATGTTTAATAAACCGCATGGACTATACTGGTTTATGGAAAACCTGTGCCGGATCTGATTTTGTGGCTGCCAAGCGAGTGATCCCCTACTTAAATGACAGCGCTACCTCACCATATATATATATACAGTATTTATATTTGGCAGAGTCATGCTGCCATTGTACTTGGCAGGCCTGGACCAGATGGTATGGAGATGAATGAGGGAGACCAAAGTCCAAAAGTAAACTATATTACTTAACAAAAACCTGATGAGAAGTATATACATCACATAGGAGGCACAAAACTTTATGAATGCTTCTTCTGAATTATGCAGAGTCAGGAGCTTTCCGGTTACATGTGGCAATACATAACTTTTGTTACAAGATACAACAGTCCAGGAAACCTGAGCTAAAGACTTTGCTCTGCTCTTTGTCTCTGCTAGTTTCTTGCCTGGAATCCAAATTCCCACTGCCATTATATCTTTGCTTTCCTTCAAAACATACTATCTGATGTCTCCCTCCTGACACATAACAAGTCTGCAATCAGATAGACCAAAGGTCTGTATTTCTCACTTACTATATCACTCATCACAAGAAAATTGTTCTCCTGTGTGCCCATGTACAGTAGCTCAGTATGAGGTCTCCCACACAGTATGATGGCCACCACAGACCCCACACAGTATTAAGGCCACCACAACCTGTTACATAAAATAAGGACCCCCACTTGGTATGGAGGCATTTATAGTCCACCACAACCTCTTACTCAGTATAATGACCCTTACCAGCCATGCATTCAGTATGCATGTCCCAACAGCTCTTCTCTTAATATGATGTCCACACAATTCCTTATATTTAAGAAAAAAAACACACTACTCACCCAATCCGATCACCCTGTTTTGTATTATTCACTGTTGCAATAGTGATCACAATTCCCATTATCAGGGAAATAAATAATTATATCGGTTACTTACTATTTGTCTGTGTGTTGTATCCGGTCATCTGCTTACAGGGGCATAATGGGAGCATTACACTGTGTGGGGGGGCATCATATATACGGCATAAGGAGCATTATGGAGGCATTACACTGTGTAGGGGCCAAGAAAGGGGCCCTGTACTATGAGAACAATCCGTTTCCTCCCTTCCTCACTTCCATAGTCGGGTCGTATGTCTCTATTACAGGAAACAGAACAAAAACGCAATGATTCTTATAAAGAGGCAACAAAAACCCCAAAAGAGTCTCAGTGCTGAAGGGGTTAATGTCCCCCACGCTCAGTAATGGGGGATCTCCAGCACCTACCTCCACCCGCAGAGCTGCACTCCACATATATGGCTGCTCTGTGCACACAGGACCTGTGATGAGGTCACAGGAGGGGAGGAGTCAGGGGTCACATGATATCCAGAGTGGAGCCTTCTCCTCAGTCAGTGACCTTCCCGCCATTATTTCCCCTCACTACTGGCACAATTACCCCGCGCCGCCTTTTCTACACCGTGTTATGTGTGGCATGTAACGTGTGATTTCTCTGCTTGGAGACAAATAGACCCCACACATGAGGGAATTATCACCAGTTACCGGACGGCTCCTATATGGCGGCATATGATTGTGCTATCGACTCCACACCAGGAGCTAAAATGCCGAGATCTCACCTATTTAACCCCTTTCAGAGTCCGGCTGAGGCTCATATTCGGCCATTCACCTCTCCAGTCACAGTGGGGTTTTCTTGTGAAAAGGATGGAGGGCTGCGTCCGTGCTTGGACTTTAGAGAGATTAATAACATCACAGTTCACAATCCCTATCCTTTACCCCTTATACCTGACCTGGTCTACCAATTATCTGGAGCTAAATCATTTTACAAACTCAACGTGAGAGAGGGGCATATAACCTTATTCGTATACACAATGGTGATGAATGGAAGACCGCATTCACTACACCTGACGGTTATTTTGAAAATTTAGTGATGCCATTCGGATTAACCGATGCTCCGGCAGTCTTTGAAAATTTCCTAAATGATCCTTTTTTTCTCACTGGTGGGTAGATTTGTGGTAGTCTACCTGGACGATATATTGAGTTATCCAATGCAAGAAAAAAAAATGAACGGCAACAAGGGTACTAGTTCAACACTTATTCAGACGATAGATCACTTTTCACTGAAATGAGCAAAGAAATTCTACTGGATTTAGGCGCACAGCATGAAAGCACATCAAATACATAGAAGCAACTTCTCATGAAAAGGAGGCAGCAATCACCAGTCATAAAAAATTCCCGTGTCCTTTAATTTCACAATTCATGGTGTAGACAAGGTTACGGACATACAGGGTTAACGAGGCATGCGGGGGGGGAGTGAGGGGAAGCAGGATGAAGGACGTTTCAGTCTGTAACTGTACGCTTCAACCGGGTCCATGTGCGTAATCACAAAAGGTCATTTCCTTTATAGGGGTTAAAACTAGTGATGAGCGAGTATGCTCGTTGCTCAGGTTTCCCCGAGTATTAGGAAGTGCTCGGAGATTTAGTTTCTGCTGCCGCAGCTGCGTGGTTTGCGGCTACTTGACAGCCTGGATACAAGTGGGAATTCCCTAACATACAGGCGATCCCACCTATGTATTCAGGCAGTCAAGTAGCTGCAAATCATGTAGCTGTGAAGACAGAAACTAAATCTCCGAGCACTTCCTAATACTCGGAGAACACCCAAGCATGCTCGGGGAAACCGGAGCAACGAGCATACGCGGGGTTACAATTTCGCCTCACAACATAGCTTAGGACACGCTCGGGGTCCAGACGTGTGACTGTGCCAAATTTTGTGGCTGTAGCTGCGACGGTGCGGATGCCTATCCCAGACATACACACATACACACACACACACATAAAAACACACTTGAGCTCTATGTAATAGATAGACAAGGACAAAACAAGATATACACTACAAATTTGGTTTGACAAGAAATAAAATCTCAAACTCTATTTGTAATTGGACCAAAATGTTTCCGATTGGTGGTGAGATGTAAATGGCAGCATCTGCAAGGACCACATTTATGACTCCCCTTTGGCATATTAGTACGTAGCCAGTTACCATCTGATTGTAAGAGATAATTATGCACCAATATATCCCCTATATTCTGCGTTCTTTTATATGCAAATTGGGGAGTTAAAGAACCTCCACTACTGTTCAAAAGTTTGGGGTCACCCAGACAATTTTGTGTTTTCCAAGAAATCTCATACTTTTATTAATCAAATGAGTTGCCAAATGAATTTAAAATCTAGTCCAGACATTGACAAGGTTCGAAAAAAAGATTTTTATTTGATATAATAATTTTCTCCTTCAAACTTTGCTTTCGTCAAAGAATGCTCCCTTTGCAGCAATTCCAGCATTGCAGACCTTTGACATTCTAGCAGTTAATTTGCTGAGGTAATCTGGAGACATTTCATCCCATGCTTCCAGAAGCCCCTCCCACAAGTTGGTTTGGCTTGATGGGCACTTTTTGCGTACCATACGGTCAAGCTGCTCCCACAACAGCTCAATGGGGTTGAGATCTGGTGACTGCGCTGGCCACTCCATTACAGATAGAATACCAGCTTCCTGTTTCTTCCTTAAATAGTTCTTGCATAATTTGGAGGTGTGCTTTTTGGTAATTGTCCTGTTGTAGGATGAAATTGGCTCCATTCATGCGCTGCCCACATGGTATGGCATGGCATTGCAAAACGGAGTGATAGCCTTCCTTATTCAAAATCCCTTTTACCGTGTACAAATCTCCCACTTTTTTCAGCACCAAAGCAACCCCAGACCATCATATTACCTCCACCATGCTTGACAGATGGTGTCAGGCACTCTTCCAGCATCTTTTCAGTTGTTCTGCATCTCACAAATGTTCTTCTGTGTGATTCAAACACCTCAAACTTGGATTTGTCTGTCCATAACACTTTTTTCCAATCTTCCTCTGTGTCATGGTTTGGACAGTGTTCTTGCCCTGCACTCACAGGGTTAAGTGTACGTGGCCTCTTTCTGGATCTGGGAGGGGTATTTATACTCACTCTTTACCAGGGTTCTCTGTCAGCTATACTGTTGTTCTGGCTGTGTGTCTGACCCCTGGTGTGCTTGTATACTGCATAGCTTGTTTGCTTCCCATGTATGACCCGGTCTGTCCCCTCACTCTGTACTCCGTGTCTCATTTTGGTATTATTGTCTTTTCCCGTTCTGACCTCCTGGCTTGGCTATCGTTACTCCATTACAGTTTGTCCCTATTGTACTGTCTATTGCCCGTTCTGGTTTTCTGATCTATTGCTATGTCCTGACTATCCATTCTAACTCTTTGGTACTGTTGTGCTATCTTGTGTTTTGACCCTGGCTTGATCTGGTTTCTGTCTCTGTCTATGCCTCTTGGTAACATTGTCCTATAGTTACCCTTCTAGGAGTTTTCCTCAGCTCCTAGCTCTCTGGAGTTTATACCACGCCCTCAGCAGTCACATGCTTCAGGTCCTGTGAGCCTGGAGCATGCATCGTCACCACTGCTGCCCCACTAAAGAGGAATCTCTGTGCACAATTTTGTACTCAGGACACGCGCACTGGCTCAGTGAGCAAGTGCAGTGTTCCTGACACTCTGTCCAAAGTCTGTGTTTTTTTGCCCATATTAATCTTTTCCTTTTATTAGCCAGTCTCAGTCCTGAAGGCCAGCATCCCGGAGTCGCCTCTTCACTGTAGACATTGACACTGGTGTTTTGCATGTACTATTTAATGAAGCTGCCAGATGAGGACCTGTGAGGCGTCAATTTCTCAAACTACAGACTCTAATGTACTTGTCTTGTTGCTCAGTTGTGTAGCTGGGCCTCCCACTTCTCTTTCTACTCTGGTTTCAGCCTGTTTGTGCTCTCTTCTGAAGGGAGTAGTACACACTGTTGTAGGAAATCTTCAGTTTCTTTGCAATTTCTCGCATGGAATAGCCTTCATTTCTAAGAACAAGAATAGACTGTCACATTTCACATGAAAGTTCTTTTTTTTCTGGCCATTTTGAGAGTTTAATGGAACCAACAAATGTAATGCTCCAGATTCTCAACTAGCTCAAAAGAAGGTCAGGTTTATAGCTTCTCTAATCAGCCAAACTGTTTTCAGCTGTGCTAACATACTTGCACAAAGGTTTTCAAGGGTATTCTAACAATCTATTAGCCTTCTTACACAGTTAGCAAACACAAAGTACCATAAGAACACTAGAGTGATGGTTGTTGGAAATGGGCCTCTATACACCTATGAAGATATTGCATTACAAACCAGACGTTTGCAGCTAGAATAGTCATTTACTACATTAACAATGTATAGAGTGTATTTCTGAATCATTCAATGTTAGCTTCATTGGAAAAAAATGCTTTTCTTTCAAAAATAAGGAAATTTCTAAGTGACCCTAAACTTTTGAACGCTAGTGTATTATATTCAAGTCTTTATCAGATTTAGTAAGGTGCCAATTTTTTATTGCTGTATGAATGATTTTATCTGTGGGACTGTGTTTAAAACAAAAAGTAAACCTCATATCTTTATCTAGTGTATTTTTTTTCTGTTTATCCTTATTTTTATTAACCCTCTATAAGAGATCAGTCTGAGAAAAGTTAATAACCCGATTATGTGCTTCGTTCAGTAACGCAGTAGGATAACCTCTTTTGGTGAAACGCATTTTCAATTAATTTCATTGTTTATTGAAAATCTCTAAATTATTATTATACAGGAAAGATGTATATCTTTGTACCGTGTTAGCCAGTGGATAGAAAAATATTCAGGATTGAGAGTCCTCAGTAGTTGATACCTTTTAATGGCTAACTGAAAAGATGGTAACACATTGCAAGCTTTCGAGACTACTCAGGTCTCTTCATCAGGCATAGACTAATACAAAATCTGAAGTCACATATTTATGCACAATACAGCCTAGAAAAAATGCAATAGATAAGACAAGTGACGTGAAGCAGAACTATCAATATGGGAGAGGGAGAAACATAAATATAAACATTGGACCAGTTCATAGATAAGGAGTCTGGATGTTTTATGGTCCTCTGATTGGGGTCTAGTTCTGTGTTGCCCCGCAAGGTTTTAAAAGGAAATTCCTTAATTGATGTAAAAAGACATAAATCCATGCGACACATTCATTCCAGCACTGAGAGTGTCAAAGTTCGTCATAAATTTGTACTCCCAAACTCGTCTCTCTCTTTGGGATGTGAAGTTACCTTTCAATACCAGTAATTTCATATCCATGCTGCTGTGATCAGGGATACAGAAATGTTTTGCCACAGGTAGATCCATTCTTTTTTCTCTTATTGTGTGACGATGAGCATTCATCCTTGTTCTAAGCTTTTGCCCTGTCTCCCCCACATACAGACCCCCAGTTGGACATTTAGTACAAATAATTAAGTACACCACATTAGATGTAATGCAGGTGAAAGTACCTGGGATCTTGTAGTCCTGATGTGAATTGGGGATCTTTATCTTGTCCGTGGTCATTATAAATGGACAGCTGGAGGAACCTTTCCTTGCAACCAGAAAAAATGTAAAACCTGTCCATTTATAATGACCACGGACAAGATAAAGATCCCCAATTCACATCAGGACTACAAGATCCCAGGTACTTTCACCTGCATTACATCTAATGTGGTGTACTTAATTATTTGTACTAAATGTCCAACTGGGGGTCTGTATGTGGGGGAGACAGGGCAAAAGCTTAGAACAAGGATGAATGCTCATCGTCACACAATAAGAGAAAAAAGAATGGATCTACCTGTGGCAAAACATTTCTGTATCCCTGATCACAGCAGCATGGATATGAAATTACTGGTATTGAAAGGTAACTTCACATCCCAGAGAGAGAGACGAGTTTGGGAGTACAAATTTATGACGAACTTTGACACTCTCAGTGCTGGAATGAATGTGTCGCATGGATTTATGTCTTTTTACATCAATTAAGGAATTTCCTTTTAAAACCTTGCGGGGCAACACAGAACTAGACCCCAATCAGAGGACCATAAAACATCCAGACTCCTTATCTATGAACTGGTCCAATGTTTATATTTATGTTTCTCCCTCTCCCATATTGATAGTTCTGCTTCACGTCACTTGTCTTATCTATTGCATTTTTTCTAGGCTGTATTGTGCATAAATATGTGACTTCAGATTTTGTATTAGTCTAGCCTGATGAAGAGACCTGAGTAGTCTCGAAAGCTTGCAATGTGTTACCATCTTTTCAGTTAGCCATTAAAAGGTATCAACTACTGAGGACTCTCAATCCTGAATAATTTTAAATTATTATTAATTTTTCGTAATCTAAGCATTTGGCTGTAAGGTAGGCCCTTTTTTGTGTGCATCGGGTGTGCACCTTTATAATGAAGCATCATGTTGGTCGCGGTCGATTTTCTAAAGGCTTCCGTAGTGATATCACCATTCCTCACATTAATTTTAACATCAAAAAATGTCAAACTATCACCACCATAAAATGATGTAAAGCGCATATTTTCTGTGTTACTGGTATTCAGAAATTCTACAAAATCATCAGATTCTTTATTAGTTCCATCCCAAATCATAAAAATATCATCCACAAAACGTAAGTAGGTACATATATGTTTAAGATAGGGATTAGTAATATTAGAAATATAGTGATCTTCGAAAACTGCTAAAAAAATGAGCACAAACGCAAGCTACAGGTGTACCCATGGCCGTACCAACCTGTTGTAAATACCACTTGTCATGAAATTTGAAAGCATTATGTGAAAGAACGAACTCTAACACTTCTAAAACGAAATAAATTAAAGCCAGTGTTTTTTCTGTAGATGATAAAATTTTTTCTGTAGCTGTAATACCTATTTTCTGAGGAATGCGTGTATATAAATTCTCTACATCGATAGAAACTAACGCAAAATTGGTTTGTCAATCTACTTCTTTTAATCTCTTCTGAAAATCACCTGAGTCTTTTATAAAAGATGGATTTTTTTTCATTAAAGGTTTTAAAAGCCAGTCTAAATAATAATACAGGGGTTCCGTAAGAGAGTATTTTCCCGATATAATCGGGCAGCCGGGGGGTTTATGCAGAGACTTATGGATCTTAGGAATTTTATACCAATGTGGTATTTCTGGAAATTCGGGGTAGTAATTTTTTGAGCTTTCTTTTTCGATAACATCCCTGTTTCTACATACATTCTCAAAAGAGAACGCAATTTATTTTTGAATTTATTGATCGGATTATTATCCAGGGGAAGATATGTGAGGGTATCATTCAGCTGGGATAAAGTTTTGTTCTCTGTACAACAAAACTAAATTTTCACCTCTTATCTGCCTTCCTAAAAATGATATCAATTCCATTTTTTCATGTCATATATGTTAGGCGTCGAGTTTCCTCCACTGCACAGGGGTAATCTCAAGCCACATCCTCTGCGGTCTCCCATTCCTCTGCAGCCACAGACATTCCTGCTCAGCAGAGACGTCGGTCCAGGCGTCTTGCCCAGGCTGATGCTAGGCATCTAGTTGCTCCTTCTGGCTCTGCTATAACTCCATGCTTGAGTCAGCAGCAAGTAGATGCTTCTGGGACTAAATCCTGTCTTTTGGGTACTGAGCATGCCCGTGGGACGACCTCTCATTGGAGGTCGGAGGTCACATGCGCAGGTCCCATTCCTGCTCAGATTGGTCCACTACTGGGAAGGTCACGTAAGGATGCCGCTATAAAAGAGCCGCATGGTATAGACTCTTATGGGTAGTTGTGTTTGTGAATATGGATGCATGAGACTGGTGACTGACTCATTATGATCCCCTCCCTTTGGTTGTGTATGGTATAGGAGTTACAGAGTCAGAGTCTGCGCCAGTAGTGGCATAGTCTATGTGCCACAGAGCACCCGCTCTCCACACAAGTGTTAGCGCCATTTAGTGCCATCCACCACAAGGCACCTCTGCACCGCATGAGAAGCAGCGTTCCTTACAGCGGCGCCGTGTGCTAGTTAAGCCCTTTTCTCCCTGCTCTGGGTGGTTAGTGGCGTCCGCCAGAGCGGTGCAGTGTGCACTAGGTGCAAATTATATTTTCTGGTCTTTTGCTGGCACCGCAGCTGCGGCGCTGAGCGCTAGTGGTCTAGAGGGACTCTAGCCCCGAGTCTCTGAGGCTGAGTTCTGTGACCGTTAGCTAGTGCTCACCCAGCCGAGCCCTGTGAGTATTACCAGGCTCTGGTATTAGTTTCAGCGGCTCTGTGAGGTAACAGAGGTCTCTCCTGTGCACACTGGGTCAGCGGATATTCCCCCGGTGTTCACTTAGTTCTCTGCCATTACCGAGCAGCAGTTTACCATCTCTGCACGGTGGACCCCGGGTTGCGAATGCACCTTATTCCATCTTTATTATTTGGTGCGTTCCGCAAGCCCGTAACAGTATAAAGCTTTTAATTCTGCATCACTTACCGTATATATTCAAGTATAATCCGACCAGAGTATAAGCCGACCCCCCTAATTTTGCCACAAAAAACTGGGAAAACTTGTTGACTCGAGTATAAGCCTATGGTGGGAAATGCTCCATAGATTATTCCCCCATATGGTGTCCCCAGAAGAAGCTCCATAGATTGTTCCCCCATATACTGCTCCTATAAGAAGCTCCATAGATTATTCCCCCATATGCTGCCCCCATAAGCTCCATAGATTGCTCCCCCATATACTGCCCCCATAAGAAGCTCCATAGATTATTCCCCCATATGCTGCCCCCATAAGAAGCTCCATAGATTATTCCCCCATATGCTGCCCCCATAAGAAGCTCCATATTGTTCCCCCATATACTGCCCCCATAAGAAGCTCCATAGATTATTCCCCCATATGCTGCCCCCATAAGAAGCTCCATATTGTTCCCCCATATGCTGCCCCCATAAGAAGCTTCATAGATTGTTCCCCCATATACTGCCCCCATAAGAAGCTCCTTAGATTATTCCCCCATATGCTGCCCCCATAAGAAGCTCCATATTGTTCCCCCATATACTGCCCCCATAAGAAGCTCCATAGATTATTCCCCCATATGCTGCCCCCATAAGAAGCTCCATATTGTTCCCCCATATGCTGCCCCCATAAGAAGCTTCATAGATTGTTCCCCCATATACTGCCCCCATAAGAAGCTCCTTAGATTATTCCCCCATGTGCTGCTGCTGCTGCATGTAAAAATAAAAAAAATGACATACTCACCTCTCCGTCGCTGGGTGTCAGATAGTCACCTGTCCTGCGTCCATGGCTGCTCACCGCTATCTGCCACGTCATCGGTCAGTGACGTTCAGACTGCAGGGGGCGCGGCGCGCACTAATCACGTCACCGCGCTCTCTGCTGTCTGAAGTCACTGACCGACGACAGACAGCAGCAAGCAGCCATGGATGCAGGACAGGTGAGTATCGCTATACTTACCCGTCCTGATGCTGTCGCTTGAGCCCCCAGCTTCTCCGTGCCCTCTCTTCCTGTGTTCAGCGGTCATGTGATGCCGCTCATTAAAACTCATGAATATGCGCATATTCATGAGTTTTAATGAGCGGTACCACGTGACCGCTGAAGGCAGGAAGAGAGAGCGCGGAGAAGCTGGGGGCTCAAGAGACAGCATCAGGATGGGTAAGTATGACCTGACACCCCCGACCCCCCTCCGACCCCCCAATGTATATGACTCGAATATAAGCCGAGAGGGGGACTTTCAGCCCAAAAAAACGGGTTGAAAATCTCGGCTTATATTCGTGTATATACAGTAAATTTTTTTCAGGTGATTGGTAACATAATGCCTCTACATATTTTATTACCAGTTCTTCAAATAGATCTATTACATTTCCAGGGGAGATAGGTGGCATGTAGTTTGATTTAACACCTCCTGTAAAAGGTTCATGTGTGGAATGAGAATCACTACTATCCGTGGGTGTAATTGTCGGATCCGTTAAGCTGATTAATGTAGATACATCTCTAATGAGGTCAGGATCATCAATTAATTTTGTCATGAAGCCTAAAGAACTGATTGAAGCAGGGCTCTCCCTCTCTGGGCAAAGAGAGGAATCATGCGGTTCCACATTAGCACAAGATTTTTGTAGATGTAATTTTCTAACACTTTTAAATAACTCAATCCTGAAATCTATTAAGGCTCTGTGCACACGTTTTTTGGCTCTGCGGATTTTGTAGTAAAAACCGCAGATAAATCCGCAGGACTAAAGTCCTGCGGTTTTACACCTCATAATGGATGAGGTGTGAAACCGCAGCGTTTCTGCACAAAAGAATTGACATGCTGTGGATTGTAAACTGCAGCAAAACCGCACGGAAAAATCCGCAGCATGTGCACAGCGTTTTCCAGTTTACCATTGAAAACAATGGTACTGTACAGCGCACCTAAATCTGCTGCAGACCCGCAGCTGCAGAAACGCTGCGGATCCACAGCAGAATCCGCACCGTGTGCACATACCCTAAATCAAAATGTTCAGGGATGCAGAAATTCAGTCCGTTAGAAAGTATCATTAGATGGTCCTTGGACTGACTCCTTTTTTACAAGCGGACTGGTATTTGATGAATGATCTGCAGGGATCTTAGTGGAAATTGAAGGTCCATACTCCTTGATTGTAATAATCCCGCATCGAACAGTAAGTGCAATCTGGATCAAAGTTATGTTGTTTCTTGCTGAAGGGGGGGTAATGCTGAAAGGTGTTTCTTTTTATTATATGAGGGTTCAGCTATGTTATATTTCTCTGGTGCAAATGTTTGTCAACTGGAAAATATGAAAATCAATAAAAATAATTTGCTAAATAAAAAGGTTTCCTCGTTGCCAAAAATACCTGGTCATCAGGCCCTGGATGCTAGGATGGTGTACCATGATGACTACTCTCCATCTCCTCCTCCTCGGCCTATCCACATAGTAGAAACAGGACGAGGCTTGTGTGAGTACTAGCCGCTAGAGTTGAGCGACTTTGGTCGGATCGGGTTTCGTGAAACCCGAATGAAACAAAATAAGTTTCAGATGAAACTCGTCCGACTAGAGCAAAACAAAGTCGGAGTTTCGTCCGAAACCCGATCCCAATGCAAGTCAATGGGAAATAAAAGTCGGACGAAACTCCGACTTTTTTTGCTCTAGTCGGACGAGTTTCATCTGAAACTTATTTTGTTTCATTCGGGTTTCACGAAACCCGATCCGACCAAAGTCGCTCAACTCTACTAGCCGCCTAAGTTGTGCTAGCAACCAGATTCTGTTCCTCCTCTTCATTGTTATCCAATCAGGGCTGAGCAGATAAAAATAAGGGTGGGATAGGTAGTGTCTCCCTGTCTCGTCTTCCTCCAAGATATGCAAGCTCACAACCCGCATCAAGGGTCCTCACGCTTGTGAGTCTTATCACTATCAATGCTCGCAATACCTATCAATACCCATTTGGTCTTGTAAACTGTGCTGTGCATTACCATTTTGTGATCCGCACCACATACAAATCTCCATTGTGCAATAACATACGAGGCAACCACCCCCTCCACGAATTGATAGGCCATGAGAGGTTGTTTCATCAGTATTTTTGCACCTGTTATCGCCATCTTAACTACATGGGGCCGCTGCATCCTGAGAGTGCATTTGTCTGAAGGCCTGGGTAGGTAAACATCGCTGCCTTAGTTCTGCTGGTTTATGAATCTTTTGAGGACTTTTAGTCCTCTTAGTTGGTTTGTTGTTTAGTGATAGGACTCGCAAGCATGAGGACCCTTGACGCAGGTTGCAAGCTTGCATATCTTGGCAAAAATATCGACTAATACCTCACATATTTTATATGCATTTTTCTGCACTTTATTTTTCAGGGTGCAGCCAGGCCCATTTGGTCTTGTGAACTGTGGTGTCTGTTCACATGAGATGCATTTGGATAGCACTGTGCAGCCCGCCTAGTCTAATAGTATCGGCGTCACTAATAGGCTTTAAACCAGATTCTGTGGTTGTTTCATCAGTATTTTTGCTCCTGTGTTACTACCACCTTAACTACATGGGTCTGCTGCATCCTGAGGTGAATTTGTCTGGAGACCTGGGCCTATAAAGATCACTGCCTTCTTTATGCATAGCTTCATGTTTAATTTTCAGCGACTGTTTAAGTAGGCACAGAAGTAGGATCGCTGCACGGACTATGGCATCATCACCGCTCACCATCTTTGTGGACTCCTCAGTCTTGAAGAACCACACAAATGACAGACATCCATGCCCACGCTTTAGGCACAGTACCAAAGGGCGTGTTGGAGCTGATACTGCACAAGTGGCCTCTGCTTCTCACAAATCCTTACCAGTATGTGCAACGTGGAGTTTTAGTGTGGGGTCACGTCATATACCATCTTGTGAGCTGACAATTGCATGCACTACTGCAGCATTGCCAGAGTGGCAACAGCTGTAGCAGACTTGTGGAAATGGGCACTGACCGAGTGTAACTTGATCAGAGGCTCTGGCACATCTGGCTGAATGCTGTGCTAGGACAACAATTTGGAACTGCCTAACGATGGAGCATCATAATGTGCAAGGACAGACGCAGGCCGGGAGGCATCTGCACCAATGTCATAAACGGGGACTGGGAAGCACCAGCTCCGGAGAAGCAGCGGTGTCAACCGCTTGCACCAATCATAGACCCAGGCGTCGGGTGCTTAGGTGACATGTGCTTGATCATGCAAATGGTTGGTAGGCTCTTAGTGTTTAGGTCTCAGAATTCTCTTTAAAAAAGTCCCAGACTGGGGAACTCCTTACTCTTTGATGTAGAAATTCACGAGTGTCTGTACTCTACAGAATGGTTGTCTGCCTCTGGTCACCTCGCTGCCTCTTTCTGCCTGTTTTTGTGCGTTCAGTCTATCCCCCTCAGCGCTTCTGGCTTCACTCTGCATGCCACCTTGGGTCAGTGACTTCTTCATCCACCACCTCATCTTCCATCACTGCATCTTGGTCCTCCTGACTTGGTATCATAACAACAACCTGACTTATTGACAACTGTGCCTCATCATCATCTTCCTTTTTAGACAAAATGTGGGTGCTCTAAGTTTTGTGCATCATTAAACAGAATGTCTTCTTGTCCCTCTTGGAATATGCAGGTTGAGATGTAACAATCAAGAAATGTAAAGAGCTTCTCGGAGTGTCCTAGTGTGGGATCACTAATCTCCTGGGACGCAAAATGGAAGGAGGATCAGCATGATAGAAGCATTATCTGTTATCTAACCAACCACCTGTTCGCACTGTTCTGTCTTCAGAAGTGGTGCACATTACCTTCATGCAAAGTGGGACAGGAACCTATGTGATGTGGATGGGCGCGGTTCTTCAGCAACAGGCGTAGTCACATCTGTCCCAAGTCTTCGGCATCTACGTGCACCATCATTAACACCTCCACTTCTCTGTCACTTACCTCACACATTACGAATTTTCTAAATGCTAGGTCTCTGGAAACAGAGTTTATTTTAGATTTAAAAAAAAAATAAAAATAAATAAAAATTGGTCCTCTGCAGCAGTCAAAGCGTTTTTTTTTTCAGTTTAATATCAGCATATTGTAACACAAAGCACGTAAAAGAGTATGAATGACAAATTAAATACAGAAAAATTTCTCAACGCTTATTTGGAGTGTTATATACCACCGAATGCACCACAAAGCACGTAATACTCTATGGATAACACTATAGTCTATTTTTTCACCCCCCAAAAAAAGAATGTGGTCAACTGCCGCTGATATACATTTAGCAAAAGGACTGCAAAGCACTAAACTCTGCCTAGAGACTGTATTCAGCCAATCCCCCTGCTCATGCAACTGTACCTCACTAGGCTAAATGCAGAATGTATCTGATACAAACAACAAAGCACAAAAGAGGCTCTCCAAATGCAACATGGCGTCCGATCTCAATTCCAGCCAAAAACCGTCAAATGGCGCCGCTTCCCTTCTGAGCTCTGCCATACGCCCAAATAGTGGTTTACCCCCACATATGGGGTATCAGCATACTCAGGGCAAATTGCACAATAACTTTTGGTGTCCTGTTTCCCTTGGGAAAATAAAAATTGGGGGGGGAAAGATCATTTTTTGTGAAAAAAATATGTTTTTTTAATTTTACGGCTGTACGTTATAAACTTATGTGAAGCCCATGGGGATTCAAAGTTCTCACCACACATCTAGATAAGTTCCTTTGGGGGGTCTAGCTTCCAAAATGGTGTCATTTATAGGGGGTTTCCACTGATTAGGCACATCCAGGGCTCTCCAAATGCAACATGGCGTCCGATCTCAATTCCAGCCAAAAAAGTCAAATGGCACTGCTATCCTTCCGAGCTCTGCCATGCGCCCAAATAGTAGTTTACCCCCACATATGGGGTATCAGCGTACTCAGGACAAATTGCACAATAACTTTTGGGGTCCTGTTTCCCTTGGGAAAATAAAAATTGGAGGTGAAAAGATCATTTTTTTGGAAAAAATATGATTTTTTAATTGTACGGCAGTACGTTATAAACTTCTGTGAAGCCCTTGGGGGTTCAAAGTTCTCACCACACATCTAGATAAGTTCCTTGGGTGGTCTAGTTTCCAAAATGGGGTCACGCGGGGGTTTCCACTGTTTAGGCACATCAGGGGCTCTCCAAATGTGACATGGCGCCCGATCTCAATTCCAGCCAATTTTGCGTTGAGAAAGTCAAACGGCGCTCGTTCTCTTCGAGCTCTGCCACGCGCCGAAACAACGGTTCCCCCTCACATATCAGGTATCAGCGTACTAAAGACAAACTGCACAATAACTTTTGCAGTCCAATTTCTCCTGTTACCCTTGGTAAAATAAAAAAAATTGGACCTGAAGTAATTTTTTTTGTGAAAAAAGTTAAATGTTCATTTATTTAAACATTCAAAAAGTTCCTGTGAAGCAACTGAAGGGTTAATAAACATCTTGAATATGGTTTTGAGCACCTTGAGGGGTGCAGTTTTTACAATGGTGTCACTTTTGTGTATTTTCTATCATATAGACCCCTCAAAGTGACTTCAAATGTGATGTGGTCCCTAAAAATAAAATGGTGTTGTAAAAATGAGAAATCGCTGGTCAACTTTTAACCCTTATAACTTCCTAACAGAAAAAAAATTTGGTTCTAAGATTCTGCTGATGTAAAGTAAACATGTAGGAAATGTTACTTATTAAGTTTTTTGTGTGCCATATCTCTGTGATTTAAGGGCATAAAAATTCAAATTTGGAAAATTGCGAAATTTTCGCCAAATTTCCGTTTTTTTCACAAATAAACACAAGTTATATGAATGAAATTTTACCACTAACATGAAGTACAATATGTCACGAGAAAACAATGTCAAAATTACCGGGATCCATGTAAGTGTTCCAGAGTTATTACCTCATAAAGGTACAGTGGTCAGAATTGTAAAAATTGGCCCCATGCAAACCACCCTTGGGAGTAAAGGGGTTAAGATATATATTTTTTGGCTAAAACATTTCCAACTTGAAAAAGACTTCACCCCTTTGTGACTTTTCTGATGTTAAAGAGTTCATTTTAGTGTAAAACATTTCCTACATTATGAACATGAAAAAGGCTTGTCCCCTGTGTGAATTGTTTGGTGACTAAGAAGATATGATTTCCTTACAAAACATTTCCCACATTCTGAACATGAAAAAGGCTTCTCCCCTGTGTGAGTTCTCTCGTGTATAACGAGATCTGATTTCTGGTTAAAACATTTCCCACATTCTGTACAGGAAAAAGGTTTCTCCCCTGAGTGGGTTCTCTGGTGCGTAACCAAAGCCGATTTCTGATTAAAACATTTCCCACATTCTGCACAGGAAAAAGGTTTCTCCCCTGTGTGGGTTCTCTGGTGCTTAACCAAAGCTGATTTCTCGATAAAACATTTGACACATTCTGAACATGAAAAAGGTTTCTCTCCTGTGTGAGTTTTTTGGTGTAAAACAAGATTCCATTTCTTGTTAAAACATTTCTCACATTCTGAACAGGAAAAAGGCTTCTCCCCTGTGTGGGTTCTCTGGTGTGTAACCAAAGCCGATTTCTGATTAAAACATTTCCTACATTCTGAACAGGAAAATGGCTTCTCCCCTGTGTGGGTTCTCTGGTGCTTAACCAAAGATGATTTCTTGTTAAAACATTTCCCACATTCTAAACATGAAAAAGGTTTCTCCCCTGTGTGGGTTCTTTGGTGTATAACAAGATTCCCTTTAAAGTTAAAACATTTCCCACATTCTGAACAGGAACAAGGCTTCTCCCCTGAGTGGGTTCTCTGGTGCGTAACCAAAGCTGATTTCTGATTAAAACATTTCCCACATTCTGAACAGGAAAAAGGCTTCTCCCCTGTGTGGGTTCTTTGGTGTGTAACAAGACTCCATTTCTGGTTAAAACATTTCCCACATTCTGAACAGGAAAAAGGCTTCTCCCCTGTGTGTCTTCTTTTGTGTCTAACAAGATGTGATTTGAGCTTAAAACATTTCCCACACTTGGAACAAGAAAATCTTTTCTCCACTGTGTGAATTTTTGGATGTTTAAGAAAAGAATTTTTGATGGGAAAACTATTTCCATATTCTGAACATGAAAATGGCTTCTTTGATTTAGGAGTATTTCCATGTTTAATACTTATTTTGTGACTCTGATTTTTCTTAGTTGTCGCTAATGAATCAGAAGACAGGACCTGTTTCAAAGGATCAGATGACAGATCTTTGCTGTGAAGGGATGATGGTATATCTGGAGTAACAATATTTACTTCAATTGTATCCAGTGGGAGCTCAAAATCATCTGATTTAAATATTGAAGACGTCAGTTGTCCCTCTGATCTCCTGGTACAGTCATCTGCCAAGATATAAACCAATTATTATTTTTGAATAAAATATCTTTGAATGTCATTTAACATTTCCACTTAAACTGTCTGTAAAAATGGCAAGTTACGTAAAAATATTGAATTCTTCACCAAGACAATGCCAGCTCACAGTCTAATTGAAAATCTCATAGGATAAACCAGTAGAGCATGGTGTTCAACTGTTTGTTCATTCTGCCTCCCAAATATGAAACAAAAAGCCACAAAGAAACATTATGTAGACGAACATAATACCAATAAAAACTTCTATTCATTGCACAAAAAAACAAAGTCCCCACTCTGGGCAATCATCTGTTAGAGGAAAAACAGAGGTTTCCACATTATTAGTAGCTCAAAGGCTCTTGAAAAGTAACATGGCTTCCATTAACCAATCCACCAATAACCACTCTCCGAAAGTCAAATATCCCTCTCGCTTCTGAACCTTTCAGCGTGCCCAAACCACATTTAGCATCCATGTATTTGGCATTACTATAGTGAGAAGAACCCAAGTAATTTGTAGTGTGTGCGTGTCTCCTGGAGCACAATCTGGACACTATGTGTTGGTTGGGTAATAAAGTGGCATTGTCACGATCCACTTTTTGGATCTGTGTCAGATCTGTGTTTCCTCACATTTAAACCTTTTTCTCTTTTTGCCCATCGGGTGTTAAATATCAGTTTTTGACCCCGGTGGCTGCCGGGGTTAATGCATGGAAACTGCATGTGACTAATTATTTAGGCAGGTGGTGACTACTCACCCTCCTTCCTATAAAAGGAGTTCAGGTGCTGGAAATCACTGTTGGTTATACACTTGCTCTTGGGAGACCAACCAAGCTGGAGTTCAGGAGCTGAGTTCTGTGGAGCTTCAGTTGTTGTCAAGTGGCTACTCTGCAGTACAGGAGCATTGCAGCAGAGCAAACTAAGTTTTATTTTATTTCACCCTGTCTGTTGTATCTTTCGCTTGGGTTATTGGTGTAGTACACTTTTTCCCTGTCTCACCTCCTGGGGAGGGGGTTGGGGATTTAGCTCAGGGCTAAACAGGAGTCAGGGACAGGTCGGGGACTTGGGCCTCACTACCTTTAAGTGTACCCCCAAGTTAAGGAAAGTCAGGGCAACTCCTTAGCCAGAGGGGCAGTTCAGGGGCCCCGCTTCCACATCACCTGTTTCCCCCCTACTGCCCCTTAACAGGCATATTTGCAATTTTTTTTCTCCCTGTGTGCTAATTTCCAGAAAGTGCCTGTGGAATCAAAAATAGTCACTACTCCAATAGATTAATTATCTGAGGGTTACAATTTCTAAAATGGAGTCACCTTTTGGGGATTTCTACTGCTCTGGTTTACTGACATTTTTTCATATTAGGCCTTCTGCAGATGGTGTCACATCTATTCTGAGATCTGGTCCTACAATGTCTGCTTTTGTCACCAGGTGAGTCTTTATTCACATGGCAGGTGGGGATGGTTATGGAGTAAACGTTGGAATCAGAAGCTCTGGACGATGTAGGCTCGATTCAGACACTAAGATGATGGTGCCTGTGGCAAGTAGTGCAATCCACTCTGGCAGTATGGGTGTATGTGTTGTCCAGCTGAAGTAATCTGCTTCCTAATTTGGCCAACTGGATAGCACCATATTTTACTAAAGATCGAATCATATTGAAGGAAGCTGCCAGATACAACCTTGTTCTCCTTTGATTCAGTCCTCTATGCTCTGCTCCCAGCTTGTGTATTTGTTTCCTGTTGTTATCTCAGCCTGTTTGCTGACTACTATTGCGCCTTCTGATTTTGTATTTTCTCTGTCTTACTTGTTCTGACCCGGTTTCCTAACTGTAACGCCGGTATGTCTGTATCTTGTTTCTCCGGTGTTACTCTGCATGTCTCTGCATTAACCCTTTGCTCCTTTCCCCTAATTAGCAGGGATATTGCATGTTACCGTTATGGATGCTGCTCAGTTCCCTGCTCCGCTGCGTAGCCATACATGTGTGTGTGGCTCCGCTGCACTGCCTGACCACCCCTTGTGCGGTCCCTGGCTGCTGCTGTGGAAAGCTATTCATGGATTAAAAGGTCCTCTGCACTGTCTGTGGCTTGCCACATGTGTTCAGGCTTGCAGCTCTTGCCAGGTGTCCTTTGCAATGCTGATTAGTGTCTGGCTTTGCTTAGGGTGCGCGCGGTCACACCTCCCCTGCTTTTATGAGGAATGGGTGTGTGCTACAATTGCTGCTCCAGCCTATTGCTGTGAGGCAGTTCCTATATAAAAGTTCCCTGCCCTGTGGGGCGTTGCCAAAGCTTCGCATTGAGTTCCTGAACCTAGCCATGTGAGTTTGTATGTTCAGCTCCTGCTCTGATTGTGATCAGTTCTGGGGGAGCTGATGCTCTTTGTCCCTGTCTGAACTGTGTCTTGTTTCTCCTCTTGCTCTGGGGGCATAATACCCAGATTGCCTTTCCTGGAGGCTGCATATCCAGGCCTGTCCATGTTGTGCCTTGTTCCCTGGATCCTGGATCTGTTCCTGTACCTGACCCTGTCTGAATTGTGTCTTGTTTCTCCGCTTGCTCTGGGGGGCATAATACCCAGATCGCCTTTCCTGGAGGCTGCATATCCAGGCCCGTCCATGTTGTGTCTTGTTCCCTGGATCTGTTCCTGTACCTGACCCTGTCTGAATTGTGTCTTGTTTCTCCGCCTGCTCTGGGGGCATAATACCCAGACCGCCTTTCCTGGAGGCTGCATATCCAGGTCTGTCCATGTTGTGTCTTGTTCCCTGAATCCTGGATCGGCTCCTGTACCTGACCCTGTTTGAACTGTGTCCTCTTTATGATGTTCCTGAGGTCCTTCCGTGTCTTGAACCCTGTGCCCAGTGACTGTGACTCTTTGCTACCTGATTTTCTGTGATCTAACCTGGGTTCATCTTGGAAGTAGGAGCCTGGTCTGCCCGCTGAGTTTCTGCTACTCTGTGCTCAGCTTGTTATTCAGTGCAATCCCCGGCCGGTTCCAGTCCAACCCGGCCGGGCTTGCACCAGACCGCTTGGGTTCCTTTTTAGGTCACTGCCAGATGTCCGGAGCCTGATGACCATGGTCTCTTGTCCGGAGCCTGATGACCGCGGCCTGATGTTCGGTGTCTGACGACCTCTTCCAGATGTGCTGTGCCTGATGTCTGGATCCTATGCTTCTCTGCCCGATGTCTGGAGCCTGCTGATCGCTGCCATTGGTCCGGAGCCTGATGACTGCGGCCTGATGTCCGCAGCCTGATATCCGTAGCCTGTTGATTGTGGTCAGATATCCGGAGTCTGATGCCAGTGTGCTGATGCCCTATCTGAGATCCGACTCCGGATGTCCTGCCTGAGACCTGATGTCCTGCCTGAGCCCCGATGTCCTGGTGTCCTGATGTCCAGTCCGTGTTCCTGATGCCCTGCCTGTGTGATGATGTCCTTCTGGGATCGGTGTCTGATGTTCTCCTGCTGAGCCTGTGCTATGCCTGAGGCCTGAGAGAGAGGCCATCCTAGTATGCCCGTGCCAGAGGATCCTGGACTGCATCAACCCATGATGACTCTTGCCATCGTCTGACGTCTGTCCTGGGTGTGTGTCTGATGTTCTCATGCTGAGCCAGTGCTATGCATGAGGCCTGAGAGAGAGGCCGTCCTGATATGCCCATGCCAGATGACCCTGGACTGCATCAACCCGTGATGACCCCTGCCATCGTCTGAGGTCAGTATCTGATGTTCTCCTGCTGAGCTTCTGCTACGCCTGAGGCCTGAGAGAGAGGCCGCCCTAGTATGCCCGTGCCAAACAACCCTGGACTGCATCAACCCGTGATGTCCTCCTGCCTTCGTCTGTTATCCTGAGACATGTACCCTTCCCTGATGTGCGGAATCGGGAGCCTGGCATTATGTTCTGTTTATGTACTTTGTTTTGTCTTCGAGTAAACTTTATGTCTATACCTGAAGTTGTGTGGTGTCATGTCGTTCTGCCACCTCGTCCACATGCTCAGCTGTCACAGACCTCGGTCGCTACCCTTCCCTAGTCCGGGTCCCCCCTGTGGTCCAGTGGGTCCACATTCTCTCCCCACCTGGGACGCACGCCCCACGTCGGAGTGGTCGGCCGACGTGGAGGCGATGGCTCGGCCCCGTCCGCGGTCGCAGTTGTGACACTAACTATTGTTCTTCCTATTTTACACAACCGAACAGCAGGCAACACTATGGCCCAAGCCTGGGGGTCTCTATGTAAGTCCAGATCCATGTAGCGGTGTTAATTGGGTGATGAGCAAGACAATCCCAGGGATCAGAAAAATGGAGTAGATAGCGCCAAACCTGTTCATGGTGGGCATCTTTTGAGCTGCCAGGTGATCCCAAACACTGCTCCTAATACATTGTGTCTGCAAACTATTCCAGTAAGATCTGGATTCAAATAGCTAAATGGCGCTCCTTCCCTTCTCAATCCTGCCATGTTCCCAGACAGTAGTGCACAACCATATATAGGGTATTGTCGGATACAAGAGAAATTGTAAAATAATTTGTGAGGTCCATCTGTTTGCTATTCCCCTTTGTGAAAGTGAAAAATTTGGGGCTTATATTTTCTGAAGAATTCTAAAATTATCACCAAATAGAGTGACACACGTCAGATTTGAAAAATGGGCCCTGATTAGGAACACAAAACTTACTGCGGGAAATGGTTATCAGAGTATTTTGGACACTATCTATTGTAGTCAAAAACTGTGACTATAGACAATAACACATCTACTGAAATGATCATACTCAACAGTCTTCATCAGTAATAAATGAGTAGTCGTGAAACCTCTCTAGAGTAATTACAGAATGGGGCTTGGTGGTTCTTGGCAATCTAAACTATCATAAGAGCCAATATTTTCAGTCAGATGAGTTTCAAAAATAAATATTAGATAGTCAAAGATAAGAGTAGAGAAAGTATTGGTGCCCCTATTTCAGGAGAGATTGTGCATTAATCTGAATTCCTTAGGATTGAAAACATAATGGAATTTATGACGTGGAGTGATTCCATGAAACCAGGGCTCGAGCCATGCCAACACATCTCCTGCAGGCGGGAATAAATGTATATTACAGCCATCAGCCACGCTCCGCTTAGAGATATATCATGGCACAGGTGTAATGTCTTTTATGTGGTTTACCTCACAATTCTCCTTGAAGTTAGTTGGTTTTAAAATAAATTGAAAAGTCAGGATAAAGGGAAACATTGTACACAGGGCCTGTTTTAGGCAAAGTGGGGCCCTAGGCAAAGTTTAAAATGGGGCCCCAAATGTTAACATATTGCACATCACACAGAAGCATTTCGGTTGTAGTTACATGCGCTGAGTTCAGGCCGCTAAACAAGCGTGATCGACAATATTGAAGTCGTTCAACACTTGTTTCCCGGCCTCTTTCCATCGGCTGAGAAAGAATGATGGGGGCAGAATAAACACTAATAGAGCAATCTGTCCCCATCCAGTATCATGTTATTAGCAGCACATCTGCAGCTTACACCGGGCGATGTGCTGCTGAGAACAAGGATTTTTGTTCCGGCATAAACTATCCAATCCCTCGATGAATATGCAGCATTTTGCTTGTTTAGTATAATACACCCCATAGTCATCTATATATTATAATGTACACCACAGTCCTCAATATTGTAAAATGCACACCCCATAGTCCTCCATATTATATAATGTGCCCCATAGTCCTCCATATATTAAAATACACTCCCCATAGTCCTCAATATAGTATTATACATTTCCCATAGTCCTCCATATAATATAATGTGCCCCATAGTCCTCCATATATTAAAATACACTCAGTCCTCCATATAGTATAATACACTCCTCATAGTCCTCCATGTATTAAAATAAACAGCTCAGTCCTCAACATAGTATAATACACTCCTCATAGTGCTCCGTATAGTATAATGCACCGCCATAGTGATCCATGTAGTACAATTCACTTCCCATAGTATAATGCACCCCATAGTTCTTCATATAGTATAATGTATTCCCCATAGTCCTCGATACAGTATAATGCAACCCATAGTTCTTCATATAGTATAATGTATTCCCCATAGTCCTCGATACAGTATACTGCAGCCCACATATAGTATAATGCAGCCACCTCACAAAGTATAATGCAACCACCCCACAGAGTATAATGCAACCACCCCACAGAGTATAATGTAATCCCCCCATAAAATATAATGCAGCCCTACTCATAAACTATAATGTAGCCCACTCATAGAGTATGATGCAATCACCCCTCATAGAATAAATATAATACAGCCCCCATAGAATATAATGTAGCCCCGAATAGAATATAATGCAGCCCACCTCCCCATAGAATATAATGTAGCCCCATCAGAGTATGATGCAATCCTCTCTCATAAAATTTAATGCAGCCCCCCATGGAATATAATGTATCCCCCATAGATTATAATAGAGCCCACCTCCCCATAGAATATAATGTAGCCCCCCAAAGAATATAATGTAGCCCCCATAGTATTTAACACAGCCACATAGTATATAACACAGCCTCCCCCATAGAATATAATATACCCCCCATAGTATATAACACAGCCTCCCCCACAGAATATAATATACCCCCCATAGTATATAACACAGCCTCCCGCATAGAATATAATATACCTCCCAATAGTATATAACAGCCCACGTAGTATACAGCACAGCCACATAGTATATAACACAGCCACATAGTATATAACACAGCCCACATAGTATATAACACAGCCCACATAGTATATAACACAGCCCACATAGCATATAGCACAGCCATGTAGTATATAACACAGCCCATATGGTATATAGCACAGCCACGTAGTATATAACACAGCCCATGTAGTATATAGCATAGCCACGTAGTATATAACACAGCACACATAGTATATAACACAGCCCACGTAGTATATAGCACAGCCCACATAGTATATAACACAGCCACATAGTATATAACACAGCCTACATAGCATACTAGCTGAAGAGCCCGGCGCTGCCTGGGCATAGTATCTAACTGTGGTTAGTTATAACAAATTATAATTATCCTCCATCCCATAGTCCTGTGCCCATATACCCATCATACATATCCACGATCCCATAGTCTCATGCCCATATACCCATCACACATCCTTCATCTCATAGTCCCATGCCCATATACCCATCATACATATCCTCCATCCCATAGTCCCGTGTCCATATACCCATCATACATATCCGCCATCCCATAGTCCCGTGCCCATATACCCATCATACATATCCTCCATCCCATAGTCCAGTTCCCATATACCCATCACACATCCTCCATCCCATAGTCCCGTGCCCATATACCCGTCATACATATCCTCCATCCCATAGTCCAGTGCCCATATACCCATCACACATCCTCCAACCCATAGTCAACCATTATGACATCATAATAAGAGGTGGGGCTTGCAACCTATGATGACATCAGCTTCGCCATGGCAACCATCAAGACATCATAATGAGGGACGGGGCTTGATACACACACACACTTTTTCCCCATTATGTAGATAGGGGCAAAATTGTTTGGTGAATTGGAACGCGCGGGGTTAAAATTTCGTCTCACAACATAGCCTAGGACGCTCTCGGGGTCCAGACGTGTGACTGTGCCAAATTTGGTGGCTGTAGCTGCGACGGTTTGCATGCCAATCCCGGACATACACACATACATACACACACTTGAGCTTTATATATTAGATAGCACAGCCATGTAGTATATAACACAGCCCACGTAGTATATAACACAGCCCACGTAGTATATAGCACAGCCCACGTAGTATATAGCACAGCCACATAGTATATAACACAGCCACATAGTATATAGCGAAGCCCATGTAGTATATAGCACAGCCCACATAGTATATAACACAGCCCTCATAGTATACAACACGGCCCACATAGGATATAACACGGCCCGCATAGTATATAGCACAGCCCACATAGTATATAACACAACCTGCATAGTATATAGAACAGCCTGCATAGTATATATAGCACAGCCCGCATAGTATATAGCACAGCCCACATAGGATATAGCACAGCCCACATACGATATAGCACAGCCCACATCTCCTCCCACCCGGAGAATGGCCCCACAGTCCAGTACTCACTGTTATATTAAAAAAAAACAAAAAAAACACACTCCTCACCTCTGCTCGTGCCTGCGCTGCTCCCGGCTCCTGTCTCAGCGGCTCCTCTGCCTGGCACACTGTGAGTGTGCAATGACGTCATCGCGTACATTCAGTGTCAGAGGCAGAGCGGGGAATGATAGGAGAGGGAGCATCAGCTGGCGCTCTCTCCTCCATCATTGCATTGAACTGTACCGGCAGACGCCAGTATAGTTCAATGCGGCAACAGCAGGGGGAGTCGGCGCTGGGGGCAGACGGGCCCCCCTGCCTCACGGGCCCCATAGCTGCTGCGTGATGTGCTGATAGTTGGGGGCTCCAGGGGGAGCGGGGGCCTGGTCTGCCTTCCCCTAATGCCGGCCCTGATTGTACAGAAATTCACACTTAAACTCACTGCACATTTATTGATGTCAATCATAAAAGTGAAGTTTGGCCAGAAAGACTGGACCTGGTTGTGTAGGGTTATTTGTCTATATACAGTGGGGCAAAAAAGTATTTAGTCAGTCAGCAATAGTGCAAGTTCCACCACTTAAAAAGATGAGAGGCGTCTGTAATTTACATCATAGGTAGACCTCAACTATGGGAGACAAACTGAGAAAAAAAAATCCAGAAAATCACCTTGTCTGTTTTTTTTTCATTTTATTTGCATATTATGGTGGAAAATAAGTATTTGGTCAGAAACAAAATTTCATCTCAATACTTTGTGATATATCCTTTGTTGGCAATGACAGAGGTCAAACGTTTTCTGTAAGTCTTCACAAGGTTGCCACACACTGTTGTTGGTATGTTGGCCCATTCCTCCATGCAGATCTCCTCTAGAGCAGTGATGTTTTTGGCTTTTCGCTTGGCAACACGGACTTTCAACTCCCTCCAAAGGTTTTCTATAGGGTTGAGATCTGGAGACTGGCTAGGCCACTCCAGGACCTTGAAATGCTTCTTACGAAGCCACTCCTTCGTTGCCCTGGCGGTGTGCTTTGGATCATTGTCATGTTGAAAGACCCAGCCACGTTTCATCATCAATGCCCTTGCTGATGGAAGGAGGTTTGCACTCAAAATCTCACGATACATGGCCCCATTCATTCTTTCATGTACCCGGATCAGTCGTCCTGGCCCCTTTGAAGAGAAACAGCCCCAAAGCATGATGTTTCCACCACCATGCGTTACAGTAGGTATGGTGTTTGATGGATGCAACTCAGTATTCTTTTTCCTCCAAACACGACAAGTTGTGTTTCTACCAAACAGTTCCAGTTTGGTTTCATCAGACCATAGGACATTCTCCCAAAACTCCTCTGGATCATCCAAATGCTCTCTAGCAAACTTCAGACGGGCCCGGACATGTACAGGCTTAAGCAGTGGGACACGTCTGGCACTGCAGGATCTGAGTCCATGGTGGCGTAGTGTGTTACTTATGGTAGGCCTTGTTACATTGGTCCCAGCTCTCTGCAGTTCATTCACTAGGTCCCCCCGCGTGGTTCTGGGATTTTTGCTCACCGTTCTTGTGATCATTCTGACCCCACGGGGTGGGATTTTGCGTGGAGCACCAGATCGAGGGAGATTATCAGTGGTCTTGTATGTCTTCCATTTTCTAATTATTGCTCCCACAGTTGATTTCTTCACTCCAAGCTGGTTGGCTATTGCAGATTCAGTCTTCCCAGCCTGGTGCAGGGCTACAATTTTGTTTCTGGTGTCCTTTGACAGCTCTTTGGTCTTCACCATAGTGGAGTTTGGAGTCAGACTGTTTGAGGGTGTGCACAGGTGTCTTTTTATACTGATAACAAGTTTAAACAGGTGCCATTACTACAGGTAATGAGTGGAGGAAAGAGGAGACTCTTAAAGAAGAAGTTACAGGTCTGTGAGAGCCAGAAATCTTGATTGCTTGTTTCTGACCAAATACTTATTTTCCACCATAATATGCAAATAAAATGAAAAAAAAAAAACAGACAATGTGATTTTCTGGATTTTTTTTTCTCAGTTTGTCTCCCATAGTTGAGGTCTACCTATGATGTAAATTACAGACGCCTCTCATCTTTTTAAGTGGTGGAACTTGCACTATTGCTCACTGACTAAATACTTTTTTTCCCCACTGTAGTTTACAGATCTGGGCAGGTAACAGTCAGCATCTTCTAATTTCAGGGGGTAGGTGGATCCTCCAGGTGGCAAGTTCTACAGAAAAAGACTTTTAATGCCCAAAGTCATTAGAACAGTTTTGGGTGGAGGAGAATGTTGTGGTCCAGAGGCAAAATGGTGATCACACGATTGTGACATGACAGGACTACACCACCGATAAAGGAATCTGTGACTTCTCTGCATTTAGTGGTTACTACTCACCTGGGTAGTCATATGTGGGAATCTCCTCTTTACACCACTCACCACCCCTCACATATTTCTCTGTGGTATTAATATGGCTCAGATCTTCACCCTGAAACAAATATTGTAAAAGTCACAGACAGATGGAGAAGTCACATCTATGATCAGCTCTAATCCTGTCATCTCCACCTTTCTCATTACACAAGTATAAAACAAATAATAGGCAGGGAGGAGGGACAGGGAGTCTCCATGTGGGTAGTATCCAGCTGGAATCCAAGCGAGATTGCTAGCATGTGTCTGGTGGATGCCGATCCTGCTGGTGCATTCAGGAAACGTAGGAAAAGAAAAGGATATTTTTCCGGCACACCGACTAGTTAAAATGAAAATAGTTTATTTGGACATGATTAAAAATAAAACAATAAAAACAACTGAAGCGATTCTGGTGCAAAGGTACGCCCTTGGTCAGGGTGTTTTTATTGTTTTATTTTTAATCATGTCCAAATAAACTTTTTTCATTTTAACTGGTCAGTGTGCCGGAAAAATATCATTTACTTTTCCAAAACATATAATACTGGAGGATAAAACAAGACTGAGCACAAGACCTTCACAGCCATCTACACATCATAGGGGAGATCTCGACACCTTCTCTCCATCTACCTGATGATCCTGAGGAACAATGGGATCTTCTTGTTTACAGTCCTGTGGAAGAAGAGGACGGGGACATCTCTCTGGTGTTGTCCTCTTACTGGATAGATCTGGAGGAAACACATACAGGGACTGAATTCATTCTTCACAAACAGATAATTATAGGCCGTGTGTATTTAGTCCTGTCTATTACCTGGTGATGTGAGGGACTGGGGAACCTCCATTATGACGACGTCCTTGTACAGATCTCTGTGTCCTTCTAAATACTCCCACTCCTCCATGGAGAAATAGATAGCGACATCCTGACACCTTATAGGAACCTGACACATACAATGATACCGTCATCCCCCGATCCCATCATAGCGTTACTGTATTATGTCCCAGCATTCCCAGCAGTGTCACCTCTCCAGTCAGCAGCTCAATCATCTTGTAGATGAGGTCTAGAATCTTCTGGTCATTGATGTCCTCATGTATCAGGGTGTGAGGTGGAGGCCCCGTGATTGGGCTCAGGGCTCTTCCCCATCCCTCAGACACAGGGTCCTGACAGCGCTCACTAGAGGTCTTCTTCACTACTGTGTAATCCTGGTTATGGAGAGACACATTAATAAATCTCACTACAGACATTTCCAGAGTCCTCACCTCTCCAGTTCTGTCCATCTGTTATTCCCATAGAAAAGAATGATGTAATGTGACGTCATCAGAATCTCTCACCTCTCCAGTAAGCCGGAAGAGGATCTCTAGGGTGAGGTGTAATATCCTCTCCGCCATCTTGTCTCTGTCCATATCTATCTTTGATGGGTAAATCAGGAAAATTCTCTTATGTAGAAGATCTTCACTGAGAGGATCCGATATTGTAGAGACCTGAATGAGAAGATGAGCCGATGTAACATCATAAAAATCCTGGGTAATAATACAATTACTGGAGATAATAAGGGAAACATATGAGGAGATTTATTATTTTACACTATTCAGTTTTTTGTTTTTTTTTACATCTCTCTCTCTCTCTATATATATATATTCTGGACCGTGAAGAAGGCGGGTTCTACCGCTGAAACGCGTAGTCCTATCTGCACGACTTTTCTGCGTTATTGCTGTTTTGAACTGCTTGGACCATTGCATTTTAATGGATTTATGAATAAAAAGAAAAATTTTTTTAACAGCATCCTGGATTGCTCACGTTATTGCTGGACTTTGCTTTGTCGTTGTTTATATATATATATATATATATATATATATATATATATATATATATATATATATATATATACACAGATTCTTCTCACAAAATTAGAATATCATCAAAAAGTTAATTTATTTCAGTTCTTCAATACAAAAGGTGATGCTCATATATTATAGAGTCGTTACAATCAGAGTGATCTATTTCACATGTTTATTTCTGTTATTGTTGATGATTATGGCTTGCAGCCAATGAAAACCCAGAAGTCACTATCTCAGTAAATTAGAATACTTTATAACACCAGCTTGAAAAATGATTGTAAAATCTGAAATGTTGTCCTACTGAAATGTATGTTCAGTAAATGCACTCAATACTTGGTCGGGCTCCTTTTGCATCAATTTCTGCATCAATGTGGCGTGGCATGGAGGCGAGCAGCCTGTGGCACTGCTGAGGGGTTATGGAAGCTCAGGTTGCTTTGACAGCAGCGTTCAGCTCGTCTGCATTGTTAGGTCTGGTGTCTCTCATCTTCCTCCTAACCTCTTAATTCTCTATGGGGTTAAGGTCAGGAGAGTTCGCTCGCCAATCGAGTACAGTGATACTGGGTTTTTTTAAACCAGGTATTGGTACTTTTCTTAGTGTGGACAGGTGCCAAGTCCTGCTGGAGAATGAAATTTCCATCTCCAAAAAAGCTTGTTGGCAGATGGAAGCATGAAGTGCTCTAAAAATCTCCTGGTAGACGGATGAACTGACTTTGGTCTTGGTAAAAAACAGTGGACCTACACCAGCAGATGACATGGCTCCCCAAACCATCACTGATTATAGGAACTTCACACTAGACCTCAAGCAGCTTGGATTGTGGTGTCTCCACTCTTCCTCCAGACTCTGAGACCTTGATTTCAAGGTCTAGTGTGAAGTTTCCACAATGAGTGAAGGTTTAAAAACAACAGTATCACTGTGCTTGATAGGCAAGCAAATTCACCTGACCTTATCCCCATAGAGAATCTCTGCAACTTGGGATTCCATAGCACCTCTCAGGGCCACAGGCTGCTCGCCTCCATGTCATGCCACATTGAAGCAGTAATTGATACAAAAGGAGCCCCGACCAAGTATTGAGTGCATTTACTGAACATACATTTCAGTAGGCCAACATTTTGGATTATAAAATCAATTTTCAAGCTGGTGTTATAAAGTATTCTAATTTTTTGAGAGAATGACTTTTGGGTTTTCATTGGCTGTAAGCCATAATCATCAACATTAACAGAAATAAACACGTGAAATAGATCACTCTGTGTGTAATGACTCTTCATAATATACGAGTTTCACCTTTTGTATTGGATGATAATCTAATTTTGTGAGATGCACCTGTATATATATATATATAGCAGAAAATCTGTGTGTGGTAGCCTGTGGAATGCAAAGCCACATTTTTCACCCAGTCTGAGTGAAATAGTAACGGCCCGTGTTTAACACCAGACTAAAAATACTGTGAATATTAAAACTCAAAATATCATCTGTTCACACAATTTGGCCACCAGAATTAAGACTCTATAGAAATAAAGAAGAAAGTAGGTGTCTGTGTGTTGAATGCAAAACGACAGATGTTGCCAAAAGGTCCTAAAGATTTAGAGGGACAGCGCCCAAAGGGTCACTCTTAATGGGGCAGCAACCATATACAGTGGTGCTCAAAAGTTTACATACCGGCAGAATTTTTACTTTCTTGGCCTTTTTTCAGAGAATACAAATGATAACACGAAAACTTTTTCTCCACTCATGGTTAATGGTTGGGTGAAGCCATTTATTGTCTAACAACTGTGTTTTTGCTTTTTAAATTATAATGACAATCAAAAACAACCAAATAAACCTGATCAAAAGTTCACATACCCCATTTCTTAATACTGTGTATTGCCCCCTCCAACATAAATGACAGCCTGAAGTCTTTTGTGGTAGTTGTGGATGAGGTTCTTTATTTTCTCAGATGGTAATGCAGCCTACTCTTCTTGGCAAAACAGGAGTTCCTGTAAATTCCTGGGCTGTCTAGCATGAACTGCGCTCTTGACATATCCCCAGAGTGGCTCAATGATATTGAGGTCAGGAGTCTGAGATGGCCACTCCAGAACCTGTTCTGCTGTAGCCAATGACAAGTCGACTTGGCCTTGTGTTTTGGATCGTTGTCCTGTTGGAACGTCCAAGTATATCCCATGCTCAGCTTCTGGGCTAATGATTGCAAATTTGCCTCCAGTATTTGCTGATGACATGCTGCATTTATCTTTCCAGCAACTTTGACCAAGTTTCCTGTGCGTTTGTAGCCCACACATCACCAAAATATCAGCGATCCTCCTCCGTGCTTTATAGTAGGAATGGTGTTCCGTTCATCATAGCCCTTGTTGACCTCTCTCCAAATGTAACCTTTATTGTTGTGGCCAAAACTTTCAATTTTGGTCTCAACACTCCCAATTACCTTGTTGCAGACGTTTTGAGGCTTGTCTCTGTGCTGTTTTGCGTATTGTAGGAGAGATATGTTACAGAACCACTCAGCACCCAGAATATGTTGTGCAGTTATACGTATATATAATAGGTTCCATGTGAGATGCATGTCCCTAATGTATCAGCAGTGTCCGCCCTCCCCCCACCTTTATAATTCCCACAGTAAACATCCGCAGGCTCTGGCCACCTGCGGCTTTTGTAATGCATATCTGGCCTGACGCCTGTCTATTGGCCGGCCCTCTGTATCTGTGTGATATATTCTGTGTCCGGTGAGTAAAGTGCTGTCAGACTGGAAATACATGGAGAAGCAGTGATCTTTTATATGCGCCCATGCACTCAGATGAATTCCAGCCAGCATCCTTCATTCAGACTCCAGCCAACGCAGAGCGGACCTCCGAAAACACGGGGTGGTACTGAAAGAGGTACCCCAGCTTAGAAGCCCCCGTTACAAGATACTTTGTGGCATTTGCACAGTAATAGCTTTCTTCTGGGGACTCGATCATGTAGCCCATTTTTCTTCAAGTACCTCCTTATTGTGCATCTTGAAACAGCCACACAGTCCAGTATTTCTGCTGATGTTATATGTGGTTTTTCTTTGCATCCTGAACAATTTTCTTGGCAGTTGTGGACGAAATTTTTGTTGGTCAACCTGACCGTGGTTTTGTTTCTACAGATCATTTGATTTTCCATTTGTTATTCACATTTTCAACACTGCTGACTTCACATTCTCAGTTCCTTGAATATCTTTTTGTATCCCTTTCCTGTTGTATACAGTTCAACTACCTTTTCCCATAGATCTGTTGACAATTCTTTTGCTTTACCCGACTCACAATCCAGAAATGTCAGTGGCTGGATGAAAGATGCAAGAGTCTGTCTGGATCCCAGAAACTCACTCAGCTTTTATGCACACACAGGGATTACAAGCAAACAGGTCACAGTTGAGGATGTTACCTTTAGTAGCCATTCAAACCCATTTGTGTCAGCTTCTGTTCATGTTATCAGGACAAAATCACCAGGGTATGTGAACTTTTGATCAGTGTCATTTGAATGTTTTGGGTTGTCATTATGATTTAGAAAGAGAAATCACGGTAGTTTGACAATAAATGGCTTCACCCAACCACTAGCCATGAGTGGAAAAAGTTTTGGTGTTATCATTCATATTCTCTGAAAAAAAGGCCAAGAAAGCAAAAATTCTGCCAGGTTATGTAAATTTCTAAGCTCAACTGTGGTTGCTAACCTGCACAACCTGATAAGTCGCTCTAAAGTCTGTAATTATAGAAATGTGTCACGAAGCTGCAGCGCGGATGCGTGTATCCCCCACCCAGAGGGCGATAGCATGGATTGCACACACTCACGCGGTCCTTGGGACAGCAGCGTAGTCGCCACTACATGGCAGAAGTGTCAGACGAGCCGGGTCAGTAAGACCGGAAATGCAGTACCAGAGGGAAGCAACAATACGCAAAGTCAGAAGCAAGCCAAAGAAGTCAGAGTCTGTCGAAAACAGGAGTGCCAAGATCATAAGCAACTAGACAGGTCAGGTAAACAAGCCGCGTCATACACAAGGGGGTCAAATCACGGATGGTAAATACTAAGTTGGGGTGGGGTACCGGATGGAATAGAACACGGGAACTTAGCAAAGGGCAAAGGACAAATCAGGGTGTAACAGGGTCAGCCGCTCTAGCCAGAGGCATGAACTATAACTGACAAAGCCCGCCAGCGGCAGCGGAGAGAAATAGTTGAACACACACCAAAGAGAGGCAGAGAAAGTTAACCCACACATGACCAGGCTGGGAAAAAGGCAACAGGTGGCAAAACCAGACCTGGATCATGACACTACCCTCCTCTCAACAGGGGACCACTGGACCCTCAGGTTTCCCTGGAAAACAAGCGTCAAAGGCCCAGACAAACCAATCCAGATGGACCAAACGTGCCGGAACCCATAACCGGTCCTCACAACCGTAACCCTGTCAATCAACCAAATACTGGAGTGAACGTCGGAGCATACAAGAATCCACCAACCGTTCTACTTTACATTCAGTCTGACCATCCACCAAGACAAGTGGCGGATGAGGCAGATACCAATGGCTTCAACAGAGCCTTATGGAACACATTGGGGATCCGCATCGATGGCGGCAGGCGCAAGCGAAAGGTCACAGGATTGACCACCTCTAAAATCTCATAAGGGCCAATAAACTTAGGACCCAACTTAGCAGAAGGAACCTTCAACCTTATATTCTTGGTAGATAACCATACCCTATCTCCTACCCAAAATACCAGCCCCAACGACCATTGTTTATCCGCAAAAAATTACTTTTGCCCTGAGCCTCCCCAATGTTCCTCTGGACCTCCCTCCAAACCTACCCAAACTGCTGAATAGCCAAATCAGCCCCTGGGCACCCCGAATCCAGCTGGGAAAACTCACCAAAATGAGGATGAAAACAAAAGAAAAGAACGGGGAGGTACCAGTAGACTGATTGATACGATTATTAAATGCAAATTCTGCCAGGGGCAGAGAAAAGTATCAATCATCCTGCCGAGACGTGGCAAGACACCACAAAATTTGCTCCAGAGACTGATTGGTCCTTTCAGTCTGGCTATTGGTCTCAGGGTGGTAGGCTGATGCAAATGTCAAACTCATGCCCAGCCTTTTACAAAAAGCCCTCCAGAACTTGGATACAAATTGCATCCCTCGATCAGAAACCACACTCATAGGCACAAAATGCTCAACAGCAGCCTGGATAATGTCTCAGCATTAGGCAAACCAGTCAAGGGTACAAAACGCGCCTGTTTACTAAATCTGTCCACCACCACCCAGACCACAGTTTTACCATTGGAAAGTGGGAGATTGGTGATAAAATCCATGGACAGATGAGTTCCAAGGTCTATCCGGAATTGGCAATGGCACCAATTCCCCGACTGGCTATGAGAGCTTTTAGCACAAGCACACGTATCACAGGTAGATACAAATACAGCAACATCAGAAGCCAACAAGGACCACCAAAACAGTCTATCAATGGCTCTACGAGTGGCCGAGATACCAGGATGCCCACTAAGAACAGATTTGTGGAACTCTCGGAGCACTCTCAACCGATATTGGACCTGTGCAAAAAGCGTATTATCAGGGACAGACGGAGGAGCAAGAGATTGGGCCTCTCGAATCTCCTGCTCCAATGCCGAGGAAACCCCAGCCACCACACGGTGATGAAGAATGGAGGAAGGCGGTTCGCGAGGTCGGGCGGGGTACTGAGTGAGGATGGATACGGGAACTTAGCAAAGGGCAAAGGACATATCAGGGTGTAACGGGGTCAGCCGCTCTAGCCAGAGGCTGGAACTATAACTGACAAAGCCCGCCAGCGGCGGCGGAGAGAAATAGCCAAACGCACACCAAAGAATGGCAGAGAACGTTAACCCACACATGACCAGGCCGGGAAAAAGGCAACAGGTGGCAACACCCTACCTGGATCATGACAAAATGGCTGTTGAATGCCAAGTTCGGAATATCCGGTTGTAATAAGAGCAGACAAGACACTGGTTGGTGAGCACAAAAGGAGATTTAGTTCTCCCAGTGTTAACGAAGTAGCTATTGTAATGAATGGACGGGACTTTCTAAGCCGAGATATAATTATTCAGCAATGAATTGAAAATCTTCAGCGTATTACAGAAACACACAGATCACATGATGCTCTACAATATCCTATAATATTGTGGAACGGCCTAGACGGCGATCACTATAATCTAACGAGGACTGATCCCAACACTGCGAGGCCAACCAATAAAAATATCAGCTATGGACGCCTACACCTACCAAATAATGATCAGACAACAATGTAGGCAACGTTCTCATCAATGTATAGTAGATATGTATGGCAAGGTGGAAAGCGAGCGTCTTCTGTACAACTGAACCAACAACAACTTACAGGGAGGCCAGAAGCGAGGTCTGATGGAGGATGGTCCACACCGGGACATTGCAGGAGGCGTCCCTCACTCACTTTCCACCTCACCCTCGAAGCCTGGTCCCTATAATAACTCCAACCTGTGTACCTTCCAATCCCCGGGCTCTATGGGACTGAGAATATCCTAGAGAAGATATTCATAGCGAGCAGAGGAGAGGTAATCCGGACTGAGACATCAATGTCACTGCCGACATATTCCCCAAAGTCCTCCTGACTCCAGAAGAAAGAAGCGAATGTATCAGTAGGAAAGCTCTAATAGCATTAGGGTTACCGGCACCAGCTCCACCGGACTCCGGGGTTATGGACGGAGAGATTCTGAGAGGAGCCCGGATTTATAAAGGATGGAGGAACGTGTCCCCTTATATAAGCCTCTATGGTGATGAGCACAGATCGGAGGATTCAGCAATTACGGCTCAGACTCCAAGTGGAAATGGGAGACGGATTTTCCTTGATGCCCCAGGAGGTTCCGGGAAAACATTCTCCATTAATCTGCTGCTCCCAGAAATTCCCTCAATCACTAACATTGCTCCGACCGCTGCATCGTCTGGGATTGTGACCGCTCTCTAAGATGGAGGCCGTACGGCTCATTCAGCACCAGGATCACCCCTGAATCTAGCGCTAATGGAAGCTCCCGTCTGTAATATCACTAAGATCTGGGGGGTTCCAATCACTTAATGGGGGGAATTGTTCTACTGTTCACGTTACCTGTTCTTAAAGGAGCAACACCAGCAGAAGAGCGAATATGGCACAGCAGAGTCCTGTATACACTGAGGCCGCTGATCATGTGACCCCTGACTCCTCCCCTCCTGTGACCTCATCACAGGTCCTGTGCGCACAGAGCAGCGATATATGTGGAGTGCGGCTCTGCAGGTGGAGGTCAGTGCTGGAGCATGGGTGTACCCAGGATCAAAACCAGGGGGGGGGGGGGTGCAAGCCATTGTCATTCAGGTTGTAAAGTTTTAGGCTGAGTGCAGACGTACTTTTTGGCCCTGTGGATTTTTCCGTGCAGAATGGAAGAAAACCGCAGGTCAAATGACCTGCATTTTTCCTGCGGATTTCTTCCATTTTTCATGTGGTTTTCTTGCGGTTTTCCATCGCGGTTTTCCCCCTGCGGATTTGGTGACAGGGGAGATAGAAAACCGCACAAAAGAAGTGACATGCTTCGGATTTTGTACCGCAGGAAAACCGCGCGGAAAAATCCGCAGCGTCTGCACAGCGTTTTATTTTTTACATTGCTTTTAATGGTACTGTACATCACAATGCAGATATGCAGCATTTCTGCGCGGTAAAATCCGCTGCGGAACAGCTGCAAATCTGCATCGTGTGCACACAGCCTTAGAAAGAAAAAGGTGAATGAAACTGCTCCATACAGTATAATGAGCCCTATACCTGTATATACATCATCACCAGCCCCAGCCAACTAAGCCTAGCACCATCTGTATATATCATCACCAGCCCCAGCTCACTGAGCCCAGCACCAGTATATACATCATCACCAGCCCCAGCTCACTGAGCCCAGCACATGTATATACATCATCACCAGCCCCAGCTCACTGAGCCCAGCACCAGTATATACATCATCACCAGCCCCAGCTCACTGAGCCCAGCACCTGTATATACATCATCACCAGCCCCAGCCAACTAAGCCTAGCACCATCTGTATATATCATCACCAGCCCCAGCTCACTGAGCCCAGCACCAGTATATACATCATCACCAGCCCCAGCTCACTGAGCCCAGCACATGTATATACATCATCACCAGCCCCAGCTCACTGAGCCCAGCACATGTATATACATCATCACCAGCCCCAGCTCACTGAGCCCAGCACCAGTATATACATCATCACCAGCCCCAGCTCACTGAGCCCAGCACCTGTATATACATCATCACCAGCCCCAGCTCACTGAGCCCAGCACCAGTATATACATCATCTCCAGCCCACTGAGCCCAGCACCTGTATATACATCATCACCAGCCCCAGCCAACTAAGCCTAGCACCATCTGTATATATCATCACCAGCCCCAGCTCACTGAGCCCAGCACCAGTATATACATCATCACCAGCCCCAGCTCACTGAGCCCAGCACATGTATATACATCATCACCAGCCCCAGCTCACTGAGCCCAGCACCAGTATATACATCATCACCAGCCCCAGCTCACTGAGCCCAGCACCTGTATATACATCATCACCAGCCCCAGCTCACTGAGCCCAGCACCAGTATATACATCATCTCCAGCCCACTGAGCCCAGCACCTGTATATACATCATCACCAGCCCCAGCTCACTGAGCCCAGCACATGTATATACATCATCACCAGCCCCAGCTCACTGAGCCCAGCACCAGTATATACATCATCACCAGCCCCAGCTCACTGAGCCCAGCACCAGTATATACATCATCTCCAGCCCACTGAGCCCAGCACCTGTATATACATCATCACCAGCCCCAGCTCATTGAGCCCAGCACCAGTATATACATCATCTCCAGCCCACTGAGCCCAGCACCTGTATATACATCATCACCAGCCCCAGCTCACTGAGCCCAGCACCAGTATATACATCATCTCCAGCCCACAGAGCCCAGCACCTGTATATACATCATCACCAGCCCCAGCTCACTGAGCCCAGCACCAGTATATACATCATCACCAGCCCCAGCTCACTGAGCCCAGCACCAGTATATACATCATCACCAGCCCCAGCTCACTGAGCCCAGCACCAGTATATACATCATCACCAGCCCCAGCTCACTGAGCCCAGCACCAGTATATACATCATCACCAGCCCCAGCTCACTGAGCCCAGCACCAGTATATACATCATCACCAGCCCCAGCTCACTGAGCCCAGCACCAGTATATACATCATCACCAGCCCCAGCTCACTGAGCCCAGCACCAGTATATACATCATCACCAGCCCCAGCTCACTGAGCCCAGCACCAGTATATACATCATCACCAGCCCCAGCTCACTGAGCCCAGCACCAGTATATACATCATCACCAGCCCCAGCTCACTGAGCCCAGCACCAGTATATACATCATCACCAGCCCCAGCTCACTGAGCCCAGCACCTGTATATACATCATCACCAGCCCACTGAGCCCAGCACCTGTATATACATCATCACCAGGTCCAGCCAACTAAGCCTAGCACCATCTGTATATATCATCATCAGCCCCAGCCCACTGAGCCCAGCACCTCCTGTATATACATCATCACCAGCCCCAGCCCACTAAGCCCAGCACCTGTATATACATCATCACCAGCCCACTGAGCCCAGCACCTGTATATACATCATCACCAGCCCCAGCTCACTGAGCCCAGCACCAGTATATACATCATCACCAGCCCCAGCTCACTGAACCCAGAACCTGTATATACATCATCACCAGCCCCAGCTCACTGAGCCCAGCACCAGTATATACATCATCACCAGCCCCAGCTCACTGAGCCCAGAACCTGTATATACATCATCACCAGCCCCAGCTCACTGAGCCCAGCACCTGTATATACATCATCACCAGCCCCAGCTCACTGAGCCCAGCACCTGTATATACATCATCACCAGCCCACTAAGCCCAGCACCTGAATACACATCATCACCCGCCCCAGCCCACTAAGGCTACTTTCACACATCCGGTGTGTGGGGTCCGGCGGCGTGCGGCGAGAAGCCGGGCCGCCGGATCCGGCCTGCAGCCGTGACACCGGATGTGTGTACGGCTCGGACATTATTTAAAGGAGCCGCAGGAGGAGGTGGACAGAGGCAGCCGATGAGAGACAGCTGCTGAAAGGGAGGTGAGAGGAGAGGGGGAGGAGAGAGAGAGAGAGACTTGGGGGGTTAACACTTAGTGTCCAGGCGAGAGAATCTCTCTCTCTTGCCGGGCACTTGTGGGGTTAACCCCACAGAGAGATCTCTCTCTCTCACCCAGACACTGTGAGTGTTAACCCCACAAGTGCCCGGCGAGAGAGATCTCTCACAAGTGTCCGGGTGACAGAGAGAGATCTCTCTCTCTCTCGCCGGGCACTTGTGGGGTTAACATTCACAGAGTCTGGGCATGCGCTGTGGAAAAAGCCGGTCCGGCGCTGACAAAAAACGTTGCAGGGAACGTTTTTTGCAGATGCCGGACGGCTAATATATGTCGTGTACGGCAACAACCGGACACGACGCATAACCATCCGGCACGATGCGGCGACAATGAAAGCTTATGGGACAAAACCGGATCCGGTTATTAAAAATTTTGCCGCATCGTGCCGGATTACAAAAACCGGATGTGTGAAAGAGGCCTAAGCCCAGCATCTGTATATACATAATCGCCAGCCCACTGAGCCCAGCACCTCCTGTATGTATATCATCACCAGGTCCAGCCCACTAAGCCCAGCATCCGTATATCTGTATATACATAATCACCAGCCCACTGAGCCTAGGCTCCATTATTCTCTATGTGGAGTGCGGCTCTGCGGGTGGAGGTCGGTGCCGGAGGCTCCATTATTCTCTATGTGGAGTGCGGCTCTGCGGTTGGAGGTCGGTGCCGGAGGCTCCATTATTCTCTATGTGGAGTGCGGCTCTGCGGGTGGAGGTCGGTGCCGGAGGCTCCATTATTCTCTATGTGGAGTGCGGCTCTGCGGGTGGAGGTCGGTGCCGGAGGCTCCATTATTCTCTATGTGGAGGTGCGGCTCTGCGGGTGGAGGTCGGTGCCGGAGGCTCCATTATTCTCTATGTGGAGTGCGGCTCTGCGGGTGGAGGTCGGTGCCGGAGGCTCCATTATTCTCTATGTGGAGTGCGGCTCTGCGGGTGGAGGTCGGTGCTGGAGGCTCCATTATTCTCTATGTGGAGGTGCGGCTCTGCGGGTGGAGGTCGGTGCTGGAGGCTCCATTATTCTCTATGTGGAGTGCGGCTCTGCGGGTGGAGGTCGGTGCTGGAGGCTCCATTATTCTCTATGTGGAGTGCGGCTCTGCGGGTGGAGGTCGGTGCTGGAGGCTCCATTATTCTCTATGTGGAGGTGCGGCTCTGCGGGTGGAGGTCGGTGCTGGAGGCTCCATTATTCTCTATGTGGAGTGCGGCTCTGCGGGTGGAGGTCGGTGCTGGAGGCTCCATTATTCTCTATGTGGAGTGCGGCTCTGCGGGTGGAGGTCGGTGCCGGAGGCTCCATTATTCTCTATGTGGAGTGCAGCTCTGCGGGTGGAGGTCGGTGCTGGAGGCTCCATTATTCTCTGGAGTGCGGCTCTGCAGGTGGAGGTAGGTGCTGGAGGCTCCATTATTCTCTATGTGGAGTGCGGGTGGAGGTCGGTGCTGGAGGCTCCATTATTCTCTATGTGGAGTGTGGCTCTGCGGGTGGAGGTCGGTGCTGGAGGCTCCATTATTCTCTATGTGGAGTGCGGCTCTGCGGGTGGAGGTCGGTGCCGGAGGCTCCATTATTCTCTATGTGGAGTGCAGCTCTGCGGGTGGAGGTCGGTGCTGGAGGCTCCATTATTCTCTGGAGTGCGGCTCTGCAGGTGGAGGTAGGTGCTGGAGGCTCCATTATTCTCTATGTGGAGTGCGGGTGGAGGTCGGTGCTGGAGGCTCCATTATTCTCTATGTGGAGTGTGGCTCTGCGGGTGGAGGTCGGTGCTGGAGGCTCCATTATTCTCTATGTGGACTGCGGCTGTGCGAGTGGAGGTCGGTGCTGGAGGCTCCATTATTCTCTATGTGGAGTGTGGCTGTGCGGGTGGAGGTCGGTGCTGGAGGCTCCATTATTCTCTATGTGGAGTGCAGCTCTGCGGGTGGAGGTCGGTGCTGGAGGTTCCATTATTCTCTGGAGTGCGGCTCTGCAGGTGGAGGTAGGTGCTGGAGGCTCCATTATTCTCTATGTGGAGTGCGGGTGGAGGTCGGTGCTGGAGGCTCCATTATTCTCTATGTGGAGTGTGGCTCTGCGGGTGGAGGTCGGTGCTGGAGGCTCCATTATTCTCTATGTGGAGTGCGGCTCTGCGGGTGGAGGTCGGTGCCGGAGGCTCCATTATTCTCTATGTGGAGTGCGGCTCTGCAGGTGGAGGTAGGTGCTGGAGGCTCCATTATTCTCTATGTGGAGTGCGGGTGGAGGTCGGTGCTGGAGGCTCCATTATTCTCTATGTGGAGTGCGGCTCTGCAGGTGGAGGTAGGTGCTGGAGGCTCCATTATTCTCTATGTGGAGTGCGGGTGGAGGTCGGTGCTGGAGGCTCCATTATTCTCTATGTGGAGTGTGGCTCTGCGGGTGGAGGTCGGTGCTGGAGGCTCCATTATTCTCTATGTGGAGTGCGGCTCTGCGGGTGGAGGTCAGTGCTGGAGGCTCCATTATTCTCTATGTGGAGTGCGGCTCTGCGGGTGGAGGTCGGTGCCGGAGGCTCCATTATTCTCTATGTGGAGTGTGGCTCTGCGGGTGGAGGTCGGTGCTGGAGGCTCCATTATTCTCTATGTGGAGTGTGGCTCTGCGAGTGGAGGTCGGTGATGGAGGCTCCATTATTCTCTATGTGGAGTGTGGCTCTGCGGGTGGAGGTCGGTGCCGGAGGCTCCATTATTCTCTATGTGGAGTGCGGCTCTGTGGGTGGAGGTCGGTGCTGGAGGCTCCATTATTCTCTATGTGGAGTGCGGCTCTGCGGGTGGAGGTCGGTGCTGGAGGCTCCATTATTCTCTATGTGGAGTGTGGCTGTGCGGGTGGAGGTCGGTGCTGGAGGCTCCATTATTCTCTATGTGGAGTGCGGGTGGAGGTCGGTGCTGGAGGCTCCATTATTCTCTATGTGGAGTGCGGCTCTGCGGGTGGAGGTCGGTGCTGGAGGCTCCATTATTCTCTATGTGGAGTGCGGCTCTGCGGGTGGAGGTCGGTGCTGGAGGCTCCATTATTCTCTATGTGGAGTGCGGCTCTGCGGGTGGAGGTCGGTGCTGGAGGCTCCATTATTCTCTATGTGGAGTGCGGCTCTGCGGGTGGAGGTCGGTGCTGGAGGCTCCATTATTCTCTATGTGGTGTGCGGCTCTGTGGGTGGAGGTCGGTGCTGGAGATTCCCCATTTCTGAGCGTGGGGGACATTAACCCCTTCAGCACTTTTGGGGTCTCTGTGTTGAGTTAACAGTGACGTAACAGCTGCGGAAAGTATGCTGCTTAGCTGGTTCCACAAACTTCTGCTCTTTCTCATTCTTTTCTTGCAGGGGCCGCAGTGGATTTCATCCTAGATCCATAGAGCTGAATAGAGGAGCGTTGTTCCTTCAGTCTGATGTTAATTGATGGTGATGTTTAGTGACACTTTAGCTTAATAGTATAAGCTCTGATCTAATGGTTAGACAGCAATTTACCCTGAAGATACACAAATGTTATATTTTATTGATTTTGCTCATTTATATAGAGTCATTAATTCCACAGCCCTTTACATACATTATCAGCACTCTCCCCATTGGGGCTCACAATCTACATTCCTTATCAGTATGTCTTTGGAGTGTGGGACGAAAATGGAGAACTCGGAGGAAACCCACGCAAACACAGGGAGAACATACAAACTCCATGCAGATGTTGTCCTTGGTGGATTTGAAGCCAAGACTTCAGTGCTAACCACTGAGCCACTGTGCTTCCAATATTTAGGGTGCTTTGTTGCCTCCTTATGAGAATCCCAATGGTTTTGTTACTTTTCAACTGATAGATACAAACGACCCAACTATGAAAGACGAGAACCAAGCAAACATTTATTGCCTATGTAGTACAGTTCCCGTTTCTTGGCCCCCACACACAATATCATGTTCCTCCAGTACTGCCATACTCCACACACTTTATGATAGTACAATACGCCACCACCCAAACCCCTAGATAATAAATTCTCACTTATCCCCATTCTTGATGCAGTACGGTGCCCCTTTCTTGGTTGCCACGTACAGTATAATGTTCCATAGTACTATCATCCCCTCACACACAGTGTAATATTCCCACAGTACCACCATAACCCACCAGTATAATGATCCTACAGTACCACCATCCTCAATATTATTTTTGTAATATTTTCACTCCTGTTTTTTTTTTTTTTGGTGTTTTTCATGGAAAATATGGTAGCCTACATGGAGACATTAGCATCAAATAACTCCTGTCTTGTTGTTCTTACAAACCCTCTTTTATAAAAGCCTCAGTCTATGGCTGAGTTCACACGTGGCGTTTTTTTCGCGTTTCCGCGGCTGTTTTAACCGCGAAAACGCGAAAAATAAGCATCCCATGCATTCCTATGGGATTCGGCAATGCTGTGCTAATGCTGCGGTTTCTACCGCGGCGGAATCGCTTCGCGGTAAAAAACGCAGCATGCTCATTAATTTCGCGGAATCGCGGCGATCCCGCACCCATAGGAATGCATTGTTCCGCTTACCTCCCGCATGTGGCTGTGCACACCATGCGGAAAGTAAGCAGAACAATTGCGGATGGTACCCACGGTCCGGAGGAGAGGAGACTGTCCTCCGGGCTTTGGGTACCATAGCCCTGTAAAAAATAGAATGTAAAATAAAAAATATTGTTATTCTTACCTTCCGGCGTCCCGCGCAGCATTCCCGCCTCTCTCCACGCATCCGTTCCCAGTAAGCCTTTGCGAAAATGCCCACGATGGCGTCCGTTCTCGCGGGAGACATCGCGATCCCGCGAGAACGGATGTCATCGCGGGCATTTTCGCAAAGGATTACTGGGAACGGATGCGCGGGACGTCGGAGGGTAAGAATAACACCCTTTTTTATTTTTTTTTACATTCTATCTTTTACTACTGATGCCGCATAGGCGGCCTCAGTAGTAAAAAGTTGGTCACACTCGTCAAACACTATGTTTGACGAGTGTGAGCAACCTGTCAATCAGTTCTCCAAGCGATGCTACAGATCGCTTGGAAAACGCTAGCATTCTGCAAGCTAAATACGCTTGCAAAATGCTAGCATTTAAAATTCCCGCGATTTTCCCGCGGAATGGAATTCCGGAATTCTCGCGGTAATTTCCGCAAGAGTTCCGGTACGTGTGCACTTAGCCTTAGAGAAAGGTATTCAGCTGCCGACTCCAAGGAAGAAACTGCTTGTTGTCTGTGGCCTAAATATATAGGTTTTATTAGTAGATGTAAAGAAGAAAACTAAGTACTGTAAAATAATAAATCTCCTCATATGTTTCCCTTATTATCTCCAGTAATTGTATTATTACACAGGATTTTTATGATGTTACATCGGCTCATCTTCTCATTCAAATCACTACAGTACCAGATTCTCTTAGTGAAGGAGAATTTTCTTGATTTACCCATCGAAGATGGATATGGACAGAGACAAGATGGCAGAGAAAATATTGCACCTCACCCTAGAAATCCTCTTCCGGCTTACTGGAGAGGTGAGAGATTCTGATGACGTCACATTACATCATTCTTATCTATGGGAACAACAGATGGACAGAACTGGTGATGTGAGGACTCTGGAAATGTCTGTAGTGAGATTTATTAATGTGTCTCTCCATAACCAGGATTACACAGTAGTGAAGAAGACCTCTAGTGAGTGCTGTCAGGACCCTGTGTCTGAGGGATGGGGAAGACACCTGAGCCCAATCACGGGGCCTCCATCTCACTCCCTGACACATGAGGACATCAATGACCAGAAGATCCTAGAACTCACCTACAAGATGATTGAGCTGCTGACTGGAGAGGTGACTCTGCTGGGAATGCTGGGACATTATAAAGTAACACTATGAAGGGATCGGTGGGTGACGGTATCATTGTATGTGTCAGGTTCCTATAAGGTGTCAGGACGTCGCCATCTATTTCTCCATGGAGGAGTGTGATTATTTAGAAGGACACAAAGATCTGTACAAGGATGTCATGATGGAGGTTCCCCAGCCCCTCACATCACCAGGTAATAGACAGGACTAAATACACACGGCCTATAATTATCTGTATGTAAAGAATGAATTCAGTATCTGTATGTGTTTCTCCTTCCCCCATGACGGCACCACGGAGAGAGGGGATCCGCCCCACGGGGACAGGAAACCTACCGATAAAAAGGCGGTACCTCTCTCCTGCATCAGTTGGTTTCCTGTCCCCATAGGGAACCTACAGACTTACCAGAGCCGGGGCCGACCAGTCTGGAGGATGGCAGTGGGAGCCCCCTGCCCCAGCTGGGGCGGTTACCCGAGGCGCCACTGCTGGGGTCAGCGGGCCTCCAGGGTGTGTGGGTGGGGGGGGAGGGAGAGGCAGCAGCAGGAAGATCCGTCCTCCCCTCAAGGCTTGGCGTCCTCCATGATCGGAGCAGGTACCGGGAGAGCGTCAGCGGGCGCAGGTATTCCCTACGCACCAGCAGCCGAGGGAGACGCTGCTGGCCGCGGTGCATCTCTGGGAGCAGGCGGTGGTGCGCACGCGCAAGGCGCGTGACGTCACACAAGGGCCGGCAGGCCGGGGGGAAGGCGACGCTGCCCGCGGTGCACCACTGGAAGCCGGCGGGGTGTGTGATGTCACACAAGGGCCGGCCGGCTGGGGGAGGCGCCGCCTCCCGGTAGCGCCGATAGGCGCATGTGGGGGGAGCGGCGACGCCCCACACGCGCCAGATGCCGCCGCCCGCGCAATGACGGGGGGGGCGGAGAGTGCGGCGTCACCAGCTGGCCGGGTGCAAGAAAAAAAAAAAAAGAGAGGGAAATTTATTTTTTTGAACTCATCCCTCACTTAGTTAAAAGCGCACAGGGGGCACAGCGCGGCCTGTCACCTGGCGCCCTGAGTGAATCAGAAGAGCAGCAACTGTTGGAGGCGTCCTCAGACACAGGACACCAGCAGCAGCCACGGAAGTCACTGCAGCAGCACCGTAAGAAGGACACCAAGGAGCAGCCGCAACGACAAGGCAGCAGCAGCCATTTGGAGAACCTACGCAGCAAGGAGTCCCAAAGGACAAGCCGCGTGTAGATCCGGGGCCCACGTCTGATTCAGTATCCTTCTTCGGTCTGGCAGGTAAGTGGACTACGTGAACGTATATGCCGTAATTAGGGCCTGTCTTCCTTCTCTTATAGGGGAAGAAGTGCACTCAGAAATCTAACCACAAGATTTGCCCACTTTGTAAGGAGGAGCTCCCCACAGCATGGGGAAAAAGGCTCTGCCAGTCCTGCATTGAGCATACAATATGCAAGGAATCCCCAGGGTTCGCTTCTGACCTTAGAGCACTAATTGCCCATCAGGTAGAGAACACCGTCAAAACTCTGCGGGCAAAAAAGCATAAGAAACGCAAAAGAAAGGAACCCGAGTCAGGCCCTAGTGAAAGGGAAAGTGGTTCTTCGTCATCAGACACAGATAGCCCGTCATCCGGCTCCTCGTCTTCTGAGGATGAAGGTCGCAGCTACTTCCCCATAGAAGAAACGGATAATTTAGTAAAGGCTATCAGAACCACTATGGGGCTTGTAGACATTAGGCCGAAGAGAACCATCCAGGATGGCATGTTTAGTGGGCTGGAGCAGAAGAAGAGGAGGTATTTTCCCATGAACGATAAAATCCAGTCGCTCATTCAGAGGGAGTGGAAAAGGCTGGAGAAAAAGGGCCTCCTAGCACCAAAAAGGAAATACCCCTTTGAGGAGCCAAGCTGCTCGTTTTGGGACAAGGCACCGAAAGTGGATGTAGCAATAGCGAAAGCTTCGAAAAAATTCGCCCTGCCGTTCGAGGACATGGGGACACTGAAAGACCCTATGGATAAGAAAGCTGATACATTCCTGAAAGGAGCCTGGGAAGCAGCCGGAGGTGGACTAAAACCCGCTATAGCTGCCACTTGCCCAGCCAGAGCCCTGATGGTATGGCTGGACGACCAACTAAGGAATAAAACAACAAGGGGAGCGATCCTGGACTCCGTCCCGTTAATGAGGGGAGCAGCGGCATTTCTAGCAGACGCATCTGGGAATTCAATCAGATTGACAGCCAGGGCAGCCTCATTCTCGAATGCAGCACAAAGAGCCCTATGGCTCAAGTGCTGGATGGGAGACCTGCAAACAAAAACAAAGCTGTGCTCCATCCCCTGTGAAGGGGAATTCCTTTTTGGACCTACACTGGACGATATACTCGAGAAAGCAGGGGATAAAAAGAAGTCTTTCCCTAACCCATCCAATTTCCCCTTCAAACGCTTTCGTAGCAGGAAATTTATCCAGAGGAAGCCGCCTAAAAACTCCCAGGACAAGTGGGAAGATAGAAGAGGCAAAGGGAAGGGGTTCATGTTCGGGAAGCCAGCTGACAAGAAGCAACCCCAATGAAGATGTCTCCCAGGTAGGGGGAAGATTGAGCCTCTTCTTCCCGGACTGGGAAAAGATATCAGACAGTTCCTGGATCCTAAGCATTATAGAAACAGGCCTGAAGTTAAAATTCCACACCTTACCCAAACCCTCTTTCGTAGTGACCCCCACAGAGGCAGTCGAGAGAAGAGCAAGTTGCAGTACAACAGGAGATTCAGACCGTGGTGGAGAAAGCAGTGTTACAGGAAGTCCCCCCACCAAGAAAAAGGATAAGGCTTCCATTCCCTATCTTCTTGCGGAAGAAACCAGATGGGACGTTTAGGACGATAGTGAACCTGAAAAGGTTAAACAAATGCATAGTGATTCCTCCATTCAAGATGGAGACAATAAAATCCGCAGTAAAGATATTGTTTCCAGCTTGTTACATGGCAGTACTCGACCTAAAAGATGTGTACTATCACGTCCCTATACACACGGACTACCGCCAGTTTCTCAGATTAGCAATCACAATAGGGGGAGAAATAAAGCATTACCAATTCAAAGCCCTCCCATTCGGGCTGGTCATCACCCCAAGAGTATTCACGAAAATCATATCGGAGGTTATGGCACATTTGAGGGAACAGAACGCCCTAATAGTCCCATACTTGGATGACTTCCTCATAGTAGGCAACTCCCCGAGCCATTGCAGAGACCAGTTGAACCAGACTATGGAATCTTTGTCCAACCTAGGTTGGCTGCTGAACCTACCAAAATCTCAGCTAATTCCGAGCCAGGTGCAAGAATATTTGGGCATAACTATAGATTCCATCAGGCAGGAGTGCCGCCTCCCCGAAGGGAAACGGCTACACATAGAGCAGCTAGCAACAGGAGCAATGACACGGACACTAATGACACTCAGGAAGGCCATGTCCTTGCTCGGCTCAATGACAGCCTGCCTACCAGCGTTCCAGTGGGCCCAAGCTCATACAAGAGATCTCCAGTGGGAGATACTAGAGGCAGAAATTTCTCTTCACGGGAATTTAGAAGGGTAGTTAAACATCTCACCTGTAACAGCTCGCTCTCTACAGTGGTGGACGGAACCATTCAACCTGGCCAGGGGGGTTCCTTGGGTGATACCGGTCTCGCAGATCCTTACTACAGACGCAAGCCCCAGGGGGTGGGGGGCTCACTGGGACAACCATGTAGCACAAGGAGTCTGGACAGAGGACGAAAAGGCAGCCTCCTCGAATATGAAGGAGCTACTAGCGGTGAAGTGCGCCCTCATATATTTTCTAAACTCCCTCAGTGCCCACCACATAAGAGTGTTCTCGGACAACAGCACGGTAGTGGCTTACTTAAATCATCAGGGGGGCAGGAGATCCTGTACCCTTATGGACGTGACAAAGTCAATTTTCCACTTGGCAGAAGGGAACCTAGGCTCACTATCGGCATTACACATAAAAGGGTCAGACAACGTGATGGCGGACTTTTTAAGTCGCACACAGCTGAGACAGGGCGAATGGGAGCTGAACCAGAAAGTTTTCAATCAGATCACACAGCTATAGGGAAAACCCAACATGGACCTATTCGCCAACAAAACGAATAGGAAGGTGAAAACATTCTGCTCCATAGACCCATCCGGGTACCAGTTAGCCCTGGATGCCCTTATGATCCCCTGGCACTTTCCCCTTGCATATGCGTTCCCACCAATAGCCTTGATTCTGTCAGTTCTGAGGAAGATCCGGGAGGACAAAGCGAGGGTAATACTAATAGCCCCCTTCTGGCCAAGAAGGACGTGGTTCTCATGGCTGAGGAGAATGTCCATCTCCAATCCTTGGGTCCTCCCGGATAACTTACTCTCCCAGGGCCCAGTACTGCACCCTCAGGCGGAGAATCTACACATGACGGCCTGGAATTTGAAATGGCTCTATTAATCAACAGAGGCTTCTCCCAAAATTTAGTATCCATGCTACTGCAAAGCAGGAAGCTGATAACCACTAAACAGTACGGGAGGAACTGGAGAAAGTTCCTTTCAGTATCAAAGGCTAGTCCAAAGGGGAAGGTACCCATATCAAACATCTTAGAGTTCCTACAAAGGGGTTTAGAGCAAGGCCTAGCTACCAGCACACTAAAGGTTCAAGTGGCAGCCCTGGGGGCCCTATACAACTGTGACTTGGCGGGGAATCGTTGGGTGTCCAGCTTTATTAAGGCAGCCGGTAGATCCAGTCCCGTGTCTTCCCTAAACACCCCTCCCTGGGATCTAAACTTAGTACTCTCAGCTCTGACCAAGCCTCCCTTTGAGCCTTTGCAGAAAGCGCCACTGAAGTTAATATCTCTCAAGACCTCCCTCTTGGTAGCCCTCACATTAGCCTGTACAATTAGCGACATCCAGGCCCTGTCGGCCTTTCCTCCATTCACACAGATTCTGGACGACAGGGTGGTACTTAGAACAGACCCAGCCTATCTGCCGAAGGTAGCGTTCCGATTCCACAGAACCCAGGAAATCTCTCTCCCTTCATTTTGCCCCAACCCCAAAAACAAGGGAGAAGAAACCTTGCATACATTAGATGTCAGGAGATGCCTAATGGAATACTTAGTGGCAACCAGGGAGTGCAGGAAGGATAGGGCTCTTTTTGTCTGCTTCCAGGGGCCAAAGAAATGGCGGAAGGCATCAAAGAGCATGCTGGCGAGGTGGATAAGGGACGCCATCACCTTGTCGTACTCGTCAGAAGGCGCGGACATCCCAGGCAGAATAACGGCCCATTCCACAAGAGCGGTGTCAACTTCCTGGGCAGAGAGAGCAGGCGTCTCCATTGAGCAGATATGTAGAGCTGCTACTTGGTCCTCTCCTTCAACTTTCTTTAACCACTATCGGCTGGACCTAGCCACCTCCTCAAATCTAACCTTTGGTAGAAGGGTGCTGGAGGCAGTGGTCCCCCCCTAATAGATAGTCTCTGCAATTCTCTCCGTGGTGCCGTCATGGGGGAAGGAGAAAATCGTAGTTACTTACCGATAACGGTATTTCTCCGATCCCATGACGGCACCCGTATATTCCCTCCCTACACGCGTGGGGTGCGCACTTATTGTAAATACAAGTTAGTCAAAAAGTCACGTGGTGTCTCCTCTACACAGTTTAATAATTATAGGAATTCCTTTTTCTTAAAGTGTTGTGTTAGTATTAGGCTGAAGTTCCATTAATGCTCTGTAAAACAACTGATGCGGGAGAGAGGTACCGCCTTTTTATCGGTAGGTTTCCTGTCCCCGTGGGGCGGATCCCCTCTCTCCGTGGTGCCGTCATGGGATCGGAGAAATACCGTTATCGGTAAGTAACTACGATTTTCCTCCAGTTCTATCCAGTAAGAGTACAACACCAGAGAGATGTCCCCGTCTTCTTCCACAGGACTGTAAACAAGAAGATCCCAATGTTCCTCAGGATCATCAGGTAGATGGAGAGAAGGTGTCATAAGATCTCCCCTATGATGTGTAGACGGCTGTGAAGATCTTGTGCTCAGTCTTGTTTTATCCACCAGTATTATATGTTTTATACTTGTGTAATGAGAACGGTGGAGATGGCAGGATTAGAGCTGATCATAGATGTGACTTCTCCATCTGTCTGTGACTTTTACAATATTTGTTTCAGGGTAAAGGTCTGACCCATATTAATTCTACAGAGACATATGTGAGGGGTGATGAGTGGTTTAAAGAGGAGATTCCTACATATGACTACCCAGGTGAGTAATAACCACTAAATACAGGGAAGTCACAGATTCTTCTCAGTCACCGGCTGTGGCTGCTTTATCGGTGGTGTAGTCCGGCCGTATCACAATAGTCTGATAACAATTTTGCCTCTAGACTACAATATTCTACTCCACCAAAAACTGTTCAAAAGACTTTAGGCATTGAACGCCCTTTTTTATTGAATTTACAACCTGGAAATAATTAGAATATGCTGACAGTTATCGGCTCATATCTGTAAACCACAAAGCCATATGATGGCTTATGAAGAGTGTGCTGATAAGTTAGAAAATCACTTGAAGAAAAACATTGTGGTGGGCTTCTTAGAGAAAATGGAGGGTAATGATGCTACCACCTTCCTAGATCCCTGATATCTTATTGGATGAATCTGCCGTCTCTCCCTCTGTGCTGCTGAATGTGCTCATATGGTCCCTACAAGACCAGGTCCAGTCTTTCTGGCCAAACTTCACTTTTATGATCGACAACAGTAAATGTGCAGTGAGACCAAGTGTGAATTTCTGTACAATAACAACAGAGTTTCCCTTTATCCTGACTTTTCAATTTCTTTTAAACCAACTAATTCAAACAGGATTGCGATAAACTACATAAACATTACACCTGTGCCATGATATGTCTCTAAGCTGTGCGTGGCTGATGGCTGTAATATACATGTGTTCACACCAGCAGGAGATGTGTTGGCATGACTCGAGCCCTGATTTCCTGAACTCATGTCATGAATTCCATAATATTTTCAATCCTAAGAAATTCAGGATTCAATCTCTACTGAAATAGGAAGCACTAATACTTTTTCTACTTTTCTGGTCAGGACTCATAGTAGCTCCAATGGTCCACCATAAATGAATGCAAGTGCTGTTTAGTGTTGGAGCTTGCCCCTCAAACATATGTTCTTGAGGATGTAACAGGAATTGGCCTGCCTTACTTATGTGAACCTGTAACTCCCTGGTAGTCTTTAAAAAAGGTCTCCTTTGCCTCTTACAAATGCCCGAAATCTAAATTTCAAGACACTTCAGCACTGCACTATTATAAAAAGTTCTCCTTGAATGTCTAAATAAATGGAAACTATTGCCCGAGCTCTAAATTTACTTGCTGTTCTGTGGTGTGACATGGCAAAATGAATAGTGAGCTAGCCGGGTCACAACCAGGAGGACATAGAAAATACATAATCAGAAGACGCAAGAGTAGTCAGTAAACAGGCCGGGGTCACAACAAGAAACAAATACTCAAGGCAGGAGCTGAGCACAGAGGACTGAAGCAGAGGAGAACAAGACTGTATCTGGCAGCTTCCGGCAATATGTTTCAAGCTTTAGTAGGATTTGATGCTTTCCAATTAGCCGAAGCAAAAAGCAGATTACATCAACTGGATAGCACACATACCCATATTGCTAAACTGGATGGTACTACAGGTCCCAGGCACCCTAATCTTATTGGAATGACAGAGCTTGCATCATCCAGAGTTTCTGGTTGCTATGTCTCCTGCCTCACCAGTGCCTACAGCAGAATAAATAAGGCGGCGCCTGGTGACAGAAGCAGACAATGCCAGAGCAGATTACAGAGAAAATGGGACACACCATTTTCAGAAGTCCTGATATGACAAAATAGCAGAAAACCAGAGCAGTAGAAAAGCCAATAAAGTGACTCCATTTTGGAAATTGTAACCCTCATGGAATTAATCTATAGGAGTAGTGACTATTTTGACTTCACAGACACTTTCTGGAAATTAGCACGCAGTGGATGTTGGAGAGTGAAAATTACACATTTGCCATTTTATTACCCAACACAAAGTTCCCAGATTGTGCTCCAGAAGATACACACCATAAATTAAGTGGGTTCTTTTCACTATAGTAATGCCAAACACATAGATGTTAAATGTGGTTTGGGCACATTGGAAGGCTTAGAAGCGAGGGTGAGATTTGACTTTGGGAGAGACAAATATTGCTGGATTGCTTTATGGAAGCCATGTAGCTTTTCAGGAGCCTTTGAGCCACTAATGTGGAAATCTGTTTTTCCGCTGGCAGATGATGGACCTGAGTGGTGTCTTCTATTTCATGAGAAGAGTAGAAGTTTTATTGCTATAATTTTCACCTATATAACATTGTTTGGTGGCTTTTTGTTCCATATTTGGGAGGAAGTATAAACAAACAGCCGAACACCACGATGCGCTGGTTCATGCTATGAGGTTTTCTATCAGACTGTGAATTGTCATTATCTTGGTGAATAATTAAACTTTTTTAACATTACTTGCATTTTTACAGATAGTTTAAATACAAATGTTAAAAAATATAAATTTCAAGGATGTAATTCAAAAATAATTATTTGGTTTTATTCTTGGTAGATGACTGTACCAGGAGATCAGAGGGACAGCTGACAACTTCAATTTTTAAATCAGGAGATCTTGAGATCCCACGGGATATAATTGAAGTGAATGTCATTACTCCAAATATACCATCATCCCTTCACAGCAAAAATCTGTCATCTGATCCAATGAGACTGGTCCAGTCTTCTGATTCATTACCAACTACTAAGGAAAATCAAAGTCACAAAATAAGCATTAAGAAACGAACTGCTATAGCAAAGAAGCTATTTTCATGTTCAGAATATGGAAATAGTTTTCCTCTCGAAAAGTCTTTTCTTAAACATCAAAAAATTCACACAGAGGAGAATAGATTTTCTTGTTCCAAGTGTGGGAAATGTTTTAACCAGAAATCAGATTTTGTTAAGCACCTGAGAAGTCACATAAGGGAGAAGACATTTTCATGTTCAGAATGTGGAAAACATTTTAACCAGATGTCAAGTCTTATCAAACATCAGAGAAGTCACACAGGAGAGAAGCTTTTTTCCTGCTCAGAATGTGGGAAATGTTTTAACATGAAAGCACATCTTGATAGCCACCAGAGAACTCACACAGGGGAAAAGCCTTTTTCATGTTTAAAATGTGGGAAATGTTTTAGCAGGAAAGCGCATCTTGATAGCCACCAGAGAACCCACACAGCGGAGAAGCCTTTTTCCTGTTCAGAATATGGCAAATGTTTTAACAGGAAAGCGCATCTTGATAGCCACCAGAGAACTCACACAGGGGAGAAGCCTTTTTCATGTTTAAAATGTGGGAAATGTTTTAACCAGAAATCAAATGTTATTATACACCTAAGAACCCACACAGGGGAGAAGCCTTTTTCATGTTCAGAATGTGGAAAATGTTTTACAGATAAATCAGGTCTTGCCAAACATCAGATAACTCACACGGGGGAGAAGCCTTTTTCATGTTCAGAATGTAGAAAATGTTTTGTGAAGAAATCATTTCTTCTTAGTCACCAGAGCAGTCACACAGGGGAGAAGCTTTTTTCATGTTCTTAATGTGGGAAATGTTTTACATGGAAATTAACTCTTAATGAACTTCAGAGAGGTCACACATGGTAGAAGCCTTTTTATATGTTCAGAATGTTGGAAATGCTTTAACCGAAAATTTTATCTTCTTAAAAAGGTTGTCCACTACTAGGACAACCCCTTCTCATTCCTCATGTTGGACCTCTTTAAAATAAAAACACTCATACTCGCGTTACATGCTAGTGCTGTTTCATTGGTATCGTGACTCGCATTCCTGGGGCTCACTTAAGGTTATTTCATCGTATAAATTTTTCCTCCGGCATACTAAGTGAAGGGGTTAATCTAATTTACATAACGGGCTGGCTTTTATATATAGACATCCATAGAGTTGGTGGGAGGATGTCCACCCTATCTCCATCCCAGTGTATGTTCTAGGGCTTAAGTAGCTGGCCTCCAAAGGCAGCAGTGTTCAGTGTCTGGAGAGGAAAACTCCAGGGAAGTGCTTTTGTTTGTTTTTTTTATACCGGAACCATGGGTCTTGCTAACCCTGAGATGATCCCCAATGTAGGGTTTTGTACTCACTCAGCTGCGGTTGAGGTAGGCACAAGAAGCGGTTTCATAAAAATGTCGAGTCAGGTTTATTAGCTTCATAAACCTGCTTAAGCACAAGAAAGCAAAAGAAGATAGCTTTCTGCGGCATAAAGTGAAAGCAAACAGAAAAAAAAGTCTATATAGCACTTGAAGTCTGCCCACTCAGGTCAGTGTCTATAGCAAACACACTGGAGACCTTCATACCTCCAGTCACAGACACTGAATGAGACATTCAGTCTCTAGTTTATCTGCCAAATCACGCCCCTGGAGTGAGGATCTGTGAGCAGTCATTCCCACCCATCTCTTGACTGCTGTTAAAACCTGGCCCTGGAATGGCTTAATGATTCTCGCAGCACTATATGTGCTGGAGCACACTTTCCGAGCTCACATCACCAAAGCAACCAACTGCAATGATACATATGTCCCCTCAAGGACCGTCCGGCGGCCATCTTACATACCCCCAGCCCAGACCCAGGTGGATTGGCACTTTTGGACATCAAACAGTGGACTCTCAATAGAGCGTCAGCATTGCCATGCAATTTCCCTGGCCTATGTTCCACATGGACTTTTAAATCCTGAAGTATTAGGAACCACCTAGTCACTCAGGCATTGTTAGGCTATGTGCACATATTGCAGATTTAGATGCGGATCCGCAACATCAAATCCGCAGTGCAACCAATGTTAGTGAATGGGAAATTTGGGTTTGTTGTGCACATGCTGTGGAAAAATCTGCGCAGTGTTTTTTTTCCGCAGCAAGTCAATTCTTTTCGTGGATCTGCAGTGTTTCAGCACCCATTGACTTCCACTGAGTCAGGCATATCCTCAGCAAAACCGCAGATGTAAAAAGATCTGCGGATTTGTTGCAGATGTGGGTGCGAGAAACGCTGCAGATCGGGAGGAGGAATAGTGTGTGGGCGGAATGTGGGCAGAGACTATGTGCGTGTCAGTGTGTGGGGGTCTGCATGTCTGTATGTGTGCATGTGTCCCTGTGTGTGTGCTGTTGTGTGCAGGTCTGTGTGGCCAGGCATTGTGCGATGGGAATACTGCTCCCATCCGGCTATGAATGCTGTCACATATGACAGTGACAGCATTCGCCGATGATGAGACAGTAGTCCCATCACTCGATGCATGTCAAGCAGGGGCGCACTTATAATGAGGCAAGTTGAGCATGTTGCCTCAGGTGGCAGGCAGCTGCTGTGCAGAGGGGGTGGTATATATGCTCTGCTACTCTCAGCACCTACAATTAAGCCACTGCTAGCTCAGGGGTGGCCTGGGCCAGGGGAACACACTGTTACCTTTGAATATGTATTCTGCTGTCCTGGCCACATGACAGAGATGCAGACACACCCCCTGCATGCTGTGTGGCTTCATCTCTGAAGTGACGTCACAGCGCGCCTGGCACTGCTGTCTGCTTCAGTCTGCCGGAGAGAGATCAGCCTGCTGATCGGATACCTCAGTGGAAAAGTCAGGTCAGGACTCAGGAGGTCTGCAGTGAGGGGGGCAGCAGGACGCTGCTCATCTCATCACACGGAATTGTATAGTGTCCAGTCGGTGGCCCTTCTGTTGGGGCTCAGTGTGAGTTACTGCAGTCTGAACATTGATGCAGATTAGGGTCGTCCTGTCAGTGTGAAAAGTTCAGTCTGGTTCAATAAATCACACTGAGTCTCAGCAAAAGAGACCACAGACATCACTATACAGGATTCTGCACTGACTGATCACACGTCTGCCTATAACATATGACTCCATATATAATGTGTGAGGTCCTGTGGACAGCTCCAGGTGTGATCAGTCCAGTGTACATCTGTGCAAATAATATATCACATCCACTATACAGATTGGTGTATCATCTACTGTGATACAGACATCATGTGTTAAAAAATACACATTGCTATATAACATCAGATGTCTCTAGTCACAGTATATTATATACCAGTCATGTATTCTCCTATATACTCTATGTGGCATACTGTGTGAACAGACATCAGAGATTACAAGTATGTAGAGGTTATTGTGTGCATAGTATATCTGATCTCTGCCCATGTCTGGTATATATTATACTCAGGGCCCCACCTACCATGAGGCAAGTTGAGCACTTTGCCTCAGGCGGCAGTGCGTCCCTGAAGAGTGGGGGAGGCAGATTCTGCTGGACCCGGTGTAGTAACTGAACTTGCGTTGGAGATGCAGGTTCAGTTACTACTCTATTGCCTTGCGGGCCCGCATGGCAATGGTTAAAGCCGCCAGCCAATCGGAGGCTGGCAGCTGACATCAGTGCGCACGTCACCAGTGGACGGCATCATTGTCATTGGCCGGCGAGTGCGTGCTTGAAAAGCCTGGAGGCTGGGAGTTTCGTCGCATGATCGTGGCCAGGTAAAGAGAAAGTTTTTTGTTTGTTTTTTTTAATTTAAAGCGGCAAATCTTGCAATGTGTTTCACCGGCAGGATGGAGACACATGGACCATGTGTCTCCATCCTGTCCTGGGGCAGAATGGAGCATGGGGACAGGATTGGAGACACTGGGCAGGATTGGAGATGCAGGGGGCAGGATCATGGGGCAGAATGGAGACAGATGGGGCAGGATTGGAGACAGATGGGGCAAGATCATAGGGCTGGATGGATACGATGGAGACAGATGGGGCTGGATGGATACGATGGAGATAGATGGGGCAGGATGGATACGATGGAGACAGATGGGGCAGGACCATGGGACAGATTGGGCAGGATGGGACATAACATGGGGGCAGAATGGATTCTCATGAGGGCAGGATGGGAGAACATACGGCTGGAGCTAGGAATTTGACACACGGGGGCCAGGATATACCATAGGGGCTAATTATTGGATTATCTATGTAGCAAGGTGGATATTAAGGGTTTTTGCACACATTGTGGATTTGGCTGCGCATCTGCAGCGGATTTGGCCCTGCAGATCCACAGAAGTTTTCCATGCGGTTTACAGTACCATGTAAACCTATGGAAAACAAAAATCGCTGTGCAAATTTCACGCGGAAACGTAGCTGTTTATTTTCCACAGCATGTCAATTATTTGTGCGGATTCCGCAGCGTTTTTACACCTATTCCATTATAGGAATCCGCAGGTGTAAAAATGCAGGCGAATTCCGCAGAAAACCCGCAGGTAAAACGCAGTTCATTTTACCTGCGGATTCTGCAGAATCTGCGCGGAAAAATCCACACTGGAATCCGCAATGTATGCACATACCCTTAAACTTTACTTTTTTTTAGTTAAAATTGTAAAAAGCCAAATTAGTCAAACAAAAACAAAGGGGTACCACTGTGCCGGAAGTGCCGTTTAACCGACGAACAGAAAAGGGGGGGGTTGTTAAAAAGGTACTACTGGCCTCTCAGATCCTCAATATTAATCTGACCTGATAGCAAAATGACTGTAGTTGTCCATAGGATGAATAGTATGTACATGATCTCATTTATATGGTACAAATAAGTGGTGCTTATAAGAAAAGGATGTTATACCCATACATGTTATTGTGACTTCGGCAAGTGGATTACATATCCTATGGGCAACTATGGTCATTTTGCTGTCAGGTCAGATTAATATTGAGGATCTGAGAGGCCAGTAGTACCTTTTTAACAATCCCCCCCTTCCTCTTTAAATACCCCAAAAGATATTCAAGACAATATTATTTCCAACTTCAAATTTACAAGAAAAGAACACTACTTAACGTAATCTAGGTGTTAACAACAAATACTGTAGGTTGACCCTCTTTAAGTGGAACTATGCACCACTTACGCAGAACCTTCAAACTGATCTGACTAGGTGGTCTGCATTGAACTAATCCTGGCTGGGCAGAATACACACAAAAATGGTATCTTTGCTAAGATTCTTATACCTTTTCCGATCCTTACCGATAGCTATACCAGCCAGGACATTCTCTAAAATTCACTCTGCTATTGCCAGATTCATATGGCAAGGAAAGAAAGCTAGAATTTCACAAAAAATAATGTTTTTAATAGAAAACTAGGGGGTATATCACTTCCAAATTTTGCACTTTAGGGCAGAGTCACACTGCCAAATTTTTGGTCTGAGAATCGGATTGTAAAACTCGCACTGGCTGTCTGCTCTCCTGACCTGAGCTTGACAGCTGCATAGTAATCCATCATGCTGTCATGCTCAGGTCAGGAGAGGTGCCGGCCAGTCCGTTCAGTGCGATGCGACTATCGCAGGAGAAATACACCAGTGTGACTCTGCCCATACTTTAAGTCTGCACAGATAGCACAATTGATGAATGTCTGCTCCCACAATACTAAACCAAGATGGGTCCACTTGGAGTCTCACCTCGTTAAACCATTCTCGCTACCTGGGCTGATGTGGTCCATGGAAAAAATTCCAAAGGGTATAATATTAACGGCTCCCTTTACAGCCCATTCTCTTATCCTGTGGAGGAAAGCTAGATTCAAATATAAGCTACAATCTGAACCTTCCCCTCTGACCTCCATTATATGCAACCCAATGTTCTTACCAGGCCTCAACCAAAACATGTTTACATGGTGGATCCTACGGGAGATCATTACATTGAAGCATTTGTGCTCCCCATTCAATATTTTACTAAATAGACAGGAATTTATTTGAAAATATGAACCTCCGATCAGAGAGACCATGCGTATTAACGCGGTACTTCACTTAGTCTATAGTCTTCGCCCAAATGAACAACCCTTGCATATGTCTAGTTTTGAGCAAAAATGTATTACCGACCCAATGGGCAGGGGAGAAATATCTTTAGTATACTCAATTATTAACCCTCCTCATGATGAAAAAAATTTAAATTTATGATACAATGGGAGGAAGAGATGGGATTTGATTTACCACTAAAGGATTGGAGGTTCTGCTGCGACACGTTGTCCAGGGGAAGCCACCAGTCATCCCTGGTGGAGACTTCATTGAAAGTTCTCCACAGAAGCTACCTGGTCCCAACCAAACTTCATAGTATATACCCAAATATATCAGCTATGTGTTATAGAGGTTGTGGACAACTGGGGGACATGAAACACAGCTGGTGGACATGTCCGGGGGTCTCAGACCTTTGGCGCACAGTGGGACTCATCGTGGATCAATTAATAGGCAAGAAAATCCCTCTAGATCCCTTGGTTTTCCTCCTTGGGGCGAAACACCCATCCCTCCCTAGAGGCCTCTACAGATTGGTAAATTATCTTTTCATGGCTACCAAAATCTATATAGCAGCAAAATGGAAATCCCCAACATTGTCACTATTGCTCGGTAAAGAAAGGATGAATAATTTTATGCTATATGAACGCATTGAAGCAACCAGAAATGACAAGTGGGATCCGTTCTTTAAACGTTGGGGCCATGGATGGAGGTGGAATCTAATATGCAATTAGACCAGATCCTGCGCATATCACCATAATACCTCCGAACTATGGGGATGGGGAGTTGAGATCAGGACCTGGAAATGCAGTAGATAACCGCTGTGTATTTGCTCTGGAACAATAATATAGAAGAGATGGGACTGGAATAATCAGTGACACTGGGCTATCAAAAGGATACCAATGATGTTTTCGTTCACACCATGGATTCAATGCTTCTTTTCTCTATTGTATTTCCCTACTGTTGTAATTGTCTTGTCTTTCCCCGTTAGATTATATGTATGTCATGACAAGTTAAAATTCCCCTGTGAGGGAATATGATTTACAGTCTAATGTTCATTTGAATTATGAAAATTTCAATAAAAACCATTTTGAAATTAAACAACAACCACAAGACGGATTTCATCACCAGGTATCAATTGTAATCAGTATAATGGTGCTTACCTGACACTGTAGGTTACTGTGCACAATCCTGCTGACAGGTTCCCTTGAGATTTAATATGCAAATTGCCTCTTCAGAGAAGAAGAGGACTTGAACTCTATAGCGCCGCCTGTTGACAAGCCAGTGCTAGTATGTCACTCTCCACAAGGAGAAACTTTACCCCTTAGACTAGAAGTCTTCAAACAGAGGCTGGACAGACATCTGACTGGGATGATTTAGCGAATCCTGCTTTGAGCAGGGGGTTGGACCAGATGGCCTTGGAGGTCCCTTCCAACTCTACGATTATATGATTAGACCTCAGTCCAGAGCCTCTCACCTAGCCAAATCAGTTCTCATACTTTGCACTGAAGAGGGCTAATAGCTCGAAACACCGTGTCTGCAAATTGAGATTCTGATTTGGCTTTTATCCTTGGTCATATTACAAGACTCGTTAAAGGGTTGATTGTGACTTGTAGGAACGCTACTACCAACAGGTGGCGCTATAGAGTTCAAGTCCTCTTCTCTGAAGAGGCAATTTGCATATTATTTTCCCAGAGGAGCACTGCATGGTGAATAAGCCTCCTTACCTTGACAAAAGCCAGAGCTGGCATGTCACTCTCCACAAGGAGAAACCTTACCCCTTAGACCTTGAGATTTAAGGCATTTGGAAGAGGCAATGGAGAGCTTTTTTTTAAGACTATCAGGGAGTTACAGACGCACATAAGAGAGGCAGATCAATCCCACCACAATCAAACTATTATACAGAATGAACAGGTAAAACAAGATATAGAATAAAATATGTTACATCTCCAACAGCAACGTATGTGCGAGGGGAGAACTCCAACAATAAACCAGAGTTGTACTCATTTATGATGGACCATTGGTGTTATGAGCTCATTTTCTCGTTCACCTTTGATGTCCGATGAACTCCCTCTGCTGGTGAAAGGAGGTGGTAAAACTGATTTGGATGGGAGAGACCTGTCACCTGAACAGGTGGATTGCGATTGGACATCCGGAATCTCTGAGTGGATATAAGGCAGCTGAAGCCCTGTAGGGTTGCTGGTGATTTTCTCTGCTCTGAGCTCTGGCCTCCAGTTCAGTTCCTGTCTTCCAAAGCTAAGTTTTTGCTCTGCTATTGTTCCATGAGATTTTGTCTGGTTTACTTAGTTTTTGTGTTCAGCCAGCCCTGGCTGGGAATGGCTGAATTCCATTTTTGTCTCTGATCAGTTGATCTCTTTGCTCAGTTTTCAGAATATACCTGAGTGCTGATATAGTGCTTTTGAAGTCTAGCGACTTCAGGGCCTTTTCTATCAGACGTGTTGAACATTATTTTTGGCAGGGTTTTTGCGTGATTGCAGACAGTTGCTTTTCTTTCCTGTCCTTTCTAGTTAGCGAGGGCCCCATCGTTTGCTCTGCCTGTCTTTCTGTCTGTGTTTGTGTTTTCATCTTTTTTCACCGTCAATACATGTTGGGGGCTGTCTATTGCTTTGGGGTCTGCTCTGGGGCAATTTATATTTCCCCTTTCTTTCTTTAGGCTTATTTAGTTCTCCGGCCGTGACAAGGCGTCTAGGATCAACGTAGGCACGCTCTACGGCTACTGCTAGTTGTTGTTGATAAGCTCAGGGGTCTGCAATCTGCTAGCTACCAACCTCTCCGGTTTTCTGGACTTAGCTTGCATTTTTGTTTTTTCCTCCTCCGGTGACTCATTCATAACAATTGGAGCTACTATGAGTCCTCACCAGAAGAGTAGAGTAAGTATTAGCGCCCCATTTCAGGAGAGATTGTGCAGTAATCTGAATTCCTCAGGATCGAAAACATAATGGAATTTATGACGTGGAGTGAATCCATGAAATCAGGGCTCGAACCATGCCAACACATCTAGAGGAGTGAATAAATGTATATTACAGCCATCAGCCATGCACAGCTTAGAGATATATCATGGCACAGGTGTAATGTTTTTCCTGTAGTTTATCACAATCCTCCTTGAAATTAGTTTTAATACAAATTGAAAATTCGGGCTAAAGGGAAATTCACACTTGGCCTCATTGCACATTTAACCCCGTTCTGACATTTTACGTACTATTCCGTCCATGGTACCCAGGCCCGTATCACTGGGGACGGAATAGTACGTCATCGCGATCAGCGGCGCTCCCGGGTGTCAGCTGATTATTACAGCTGACACCTGGCACTATGTGCTAGGGGCGGTCACAGACAGCCCCCGGCACATTAACCCCTGGCACACTGCGATCAAACATGATCGCAGTGTACAGGGGGCATAGGAGTGAAGCGTGCGGGGATGGGGCTCCCAGCATGCTTCCCTGCGACCCTCAGAGTGATGCGATGTGCTGCGTCGCTCCGAGGGTCTCCCGAATCCAATATGGCCATGGAGGCCTGCAGAGAGGCGGTTTCCTCAGTGCCTGCTAAGAGCAGGCTCTGAGGAAGTCTGTGCAGTGCCTGTCAGATCGCTGATCTGACAATCTGACAGAGTGCTGTCCAAACTGTCAGATTAGCGATCTGACACCTTATAGTGATGTCTCCCCCTGGGACAATAAAATAAAGTAAAAAAAAAGAAACAGAAAAAACCTGTAAAAATAATTTATAAAAAATTCCTAAATAAATTAAAAAAAAAATAATAATCCCTAATAAATTCATTTTTTGGAAATAAAAAAAACCAATAAAAGGACACATATTTAGTATCGCCGCATCTGTAACCACTTGCCCTATAAAACTGTCCCACTAGTTAATCCCTTTAGTGAACCCTTTAAAAAATAAAAATCAAAGCATAAAACAAACGCTTTATCATCATACCGCCAAACAAAAAGTGCAATAATGTGCGATCAAAAAAACGTATATAAATAACTATGGTACTGCTGAAAACATCATCTTGTCCCACAAAAAATGAGCCACCACACAGCATCATCAGTGAAAAAATAAAAAAGTTATAGCTCGCAGAATAAAGTGATGCAAAATTAATTATTTTTTTTATATAAAATTGTTTTTATTGTATAAAAGCGCCAAAACATAAAAAAGGAATAAATGAGGTATCACTGTAATCGTACTGACCCAAAGAATAAAACCGCTTTATCAATTTTACCGCACGCAGAACGGTGTAAACGCCCCCCCAAAAGAAATTCATGAAACGCTGGTTTTTGTTCATTCTGCGTCCCAAAAAACGGAATAAAAAGCAATCAAAAAATGTCACGTGCCTGAAAATGGTACCAATAAAAATGTCAACTCATCCCGCAAAAAATAAGACCTCACATGACTCGGTGGGTCAAAATATGGAAAAATTATAGCTCTCAAAATGTGGTGAGGCAAAAACTATTTTTACAATAAAAAGCGAATTTTAGCGTGCGACAGCTGCCAAACATAAAACCCGCCATAAATAGTAAATCAAACCCCCTGTTATCACCCCCTTAGGTAGGTAAAAATAATAAAATTAAAAAAATGTATTTATTTCCATTTTCCTATTAGGGATAGGGCTAGAGTTAGGGCTGAGATTAGGGTTAGGGTGTGTGCACACAATGCGGATTCTGCTGCAGATTTTTCCACGCAGATTTGGCTAAATTTGCAAGTAAATCCACCGTTAAATCCACAGGTCAACTGACCTACGTTTTACCTGCGGGTTAGCCTGCGGTTTTCCCCTGCACTTTGACTCCTGGTAATGGAGCAGGTGTCAAACCGCTGCGGATTCCGCACAAAGAAGTGACATGCTGCGTAATTAAAACTGCAGCAAATCGGCACGGAAAAATCCGCAGCGTGTGCACTGCGTTTTTCATTTGCCATTGAATATAAAGGTACTGTACAACACAGCAGAAAACAAATCCGCTGCGGATACTGTTATGATTGAGTCACCGTAGGAGGCAAAAACAGAAATGCTAGCTAAGTCCTGAAAACCAGAGAAGTTGGCAACTATCAGATTGCAGACCCCTGAACCTATCAACACAACTAGCAGTAGCCGTGGGGGGTTCCTACGATGACCTAGACCCCTCGATCACAGCCGGAGAGATACATAGGCCTAAAGAAGGAAAGGGGAAATCTAACTGCCCCAGAGCAGACCCCAAAGCAATAGGCAGCCCCCCACATATAATGACGGTGAAGCAAGATGAAAACACTTACACAGACAGAAAGACAGGCTGAGCAAAGACGGGGCCCAAAAACTACCTAGATAGGAACGGATAGGAAGGCTGCTGTCTGCAATCTGCCAAAACCCTATCAGAGACAAAAGCCAACAAGCTGATATAAAAATGGCCCTGAAGCAACTAAGCTTCAAAAACTAAATCAGCACTCAGGTACTTTCAGAAGACAGAGCTCAAGGAACACTGCACACTCCAGCAGGGAGTGGCAGAATCCAAAAAGCAAGAAAAACAAAAAACAAATCTTAGATGCAAAAAGGCAAAACAGAAAACTTAGCTTTAGGAGAGCAGGAATCAGACTGGTGTCCAAGAGTCCACAGAGAAATCACCCGCAGGGCAGAAAGGGCGCAGGCTGCCCTAAATCCAGTCAGTGACTCCACTCAGCCAATCGTCTTCATTAGTCCCAGGTGCCTGATAATCAGGCTCACTACCTTCCTTCACCAGAAAAGGGAGTTCACCAGGCCCCAGTGACGGAGGGGAAAATGAACTCACAACAGTACCCCCCCTTGAGGAGGGGTCACCGAACCCTCAACAACGCTACCAGGGCGATCAGGGTGAGCCCGATGAAAGGCACGCACCAATCTTTTGGCATGAATATCAGAGGCAGAGACCCAGGAATTATCCTCCTGACCATAACCCTTCCACTTAACCAAATACTGGAGTCTCCGTCTAGCCAGACGGGAATCCAGAATTTTCTCTACCTCATATACCAAGTTACCTTCAACCAATACAGGGTCCGGAGGTGCCACCTCAGGCACAACTGGCTCAACAAACCTCTTCAACAAGGACTTATGGAACACATTATGGATCTTAAATGTGACAGGAAGAGCCAAACGAAAAGAGACAGGATTAATAATCTCCAAAATCTTGTAAGGTCCAATAAATCTAGGCTTAAACTTAGGAGAAGCCACCTTCATAGCAATATTTTTTGATGATAACCACACCATATCACCAATCTTAAACTGGGGACCAATGGTCCTATGTCGATTGGAAAACCTCTGGGCCTTTTCCTGGGAGAGAGATAACTTATCCACCACTTGGTCCCAGATCTGGTGCATTCTCTCCACCACAGTGTCAACACCTGGGCAGGCAGAAGGCTCCACCTGCCCTGAAGAAAATCGAGGGTGAAAACCAAAGTTACAAAAAAAAGGTGACATCAAAGTGGCAGAACTAGCTCTATTATTTAAAGCAAATTCGGCCAAGGGCAAAAATGAAACCCAATCATCCTGATCAGCGGAAATAAAACATCTCAAATACGACTCCAAGGTCTGGTTTGTTCTCTCTGTCTGCCCATTGGTCTGAGGGTGAAAAGCAGAGGAGAAGGACAACTGAATTCCCAACTTGGAACAGAACGTCCTCCAAAATTTAGACACAAATTGAACTCTTCTGTCAGATACAATGTTCTCAGGAATCCTGTGCAAGCGAACCACCTGTTGCAAAAACAGAGGCACCAACTCAAAGGAAGATGGCAACTTAGGGAGTGGTACAAGATGAACCATCTTAGAGAACCTATCACAAATCACCCAAATAACAGTCATTCTTTGAGAGACCGGCATATCAGAAATGAAATCCATTGAAATATGGGTCCATGGCCTCCTGGGGACCGGCAAAGGCATCAACAACCCACTAGAGCGAGAACAAGATTTAGACCGGGAGCAAGTCCCACAGGACTGCACAAAATTCCTGACATCATGAGACAAGGTGGGCCACCAAAAAGAGTGACTCACCAGATCTCTTGTACCAAAAATACCTGGATGACCAGCCAATGCAGAGCAATGAACTTCAGACATCACTCTCTTCTTCCACTGGTCAAGAACATACAACTTTCCACTGGGGCAACGCTCAGGTTTGTCCTCCTGGAACTCTTGCAGAGCAAGTCTCAAATCGGGCGAGATGGCAGAAAGAACTACCCCTTCGCCTAAGATGGTGGCAGGCTTGGTCACCACAGGAGAATCAGCAAAGAAACTCCTAGAGAGGGCATCTGCCTTGACATTCTTAGTTCCAGGAAGGAAAGAGACCACAAAATCAAAACGTGTAAAAAACAAGGCCCACCTAGCCTGTCTAGGGTTCAAGCGTTTAGCCGACTCTAGGTAAATCAAATTTTTGTGGTCAGTGAGGACCACAACTTGATGTTTGGCTCCCTCCAACCAATGTCTCCACTCCTCAAATGCCCATTTCATGGCCAACAGTTCCCGATTCCCCACATCATAGTTACGTTCAGATGAAGAGAACTTACGGGAAAAGAAAGCACAGGGATTCATTTTAGATGTTATCGGATCCTTTTGGGACAACACCGCACCTGCACCAATCTCAGAAGCATCCACCTCTACCTGGAACGGGAGTGAGACATCAGGTTGCCGCAGAACCGGGGCGGAGGTAAATCTACGCTTCAGCTCCTGAAAGGAAGCAACCGCCTCCGGAGACCAATTCAACACATCCGCACCCTTCCTGGTCAGGTCAGTCAATGGTTTGGCAATACTAGAAAATTTTGCTATAAATTTCCGATAAAAATTAGCAAAACCCAAAAACTTCTGGAGGGCCTTCAAAGAAGTGGGCTGAACCCAATCATAAATGGCCTGTACCTTGGCCGGGTCCATTTAATAGTTGACGGAGACAAAATAAATCCCAAAAAATAAATTCTCTGTACTCCAAAAAGGCATTTTGATCCTTTGACATACAGAGAATTCTCTCTCAAGATCCGGAACACAGTCCGAATATGTTCCACATGAGAATCCCAATCCTTGGAGAAGATCAAAATATCATCCAGATAGATAATCAAAAATTTATCGACAAAGTCTCGGAAAATATCGTTCATGAAGCACTGGAAGACAGAAGGGGCATTAGTGAGCCCAAAAGGCATCACCAGGTACTCAAAATGTCCCTCCGGAGTATTAAACGCCATCTTCCATTCATCCCCCTGCTTAATGCGGATAAGATTATACGCCCCCCTGAGGTCAAGCTTGGTAAACCAGCAAGCACCTCTGACACTAGAGAATAGATCCGAAATCAGGGGTAATGGATACTGATATTTAATAGTAATTTTATTGAGGGCATGATAATCAATACAAGGCCTTAAAGAACCATCCTTCTTGGCCACAAAAAAAAAACCGGCACCTAAGGGTGAAGAGGATGGTCTAATATGACCCTTCTCCAACGCCTCCTTAATATAGGACCACATAGCCTCGTGCTCGGGTACAGATAAATTGGAGAGCCGACCCTTAGGAAATTTACACCCCGGGTTTAGTTCAATTGCACAGTCATAACTCCTATGAGGAGGCAAGGACGCAGACTCATTCTCACTAAATACATCATAGTAGTCCGCCAAATAGTCAGGAACCTCATGCGACTGAGGAGAGGTGGAAAAAACCGGAGCCTCACTAAAGGTACACCGGCAACCCCAACTCACCACAGACGCAGACTTCCAATCCAAAACTGGATTATGAATCTGCAACCAGGGAAACCCCAGAACAACGGCATCATGCAGACCATGCAACACCAAAAATCTGCAATTTTCTTGGTGGTCTGGGGCGACCCGCATGACCAACTGGGTCCAAAACTGAGGTTTATTTTTAGCCAGAGGGGTAGCATCAATCCCCCTCAAAGGGATAGGCGTCTGCAGAGGTGTCAACGGAAATCCACAACGTTTAGCAAAATCCAAGTCCATTAGGTTTAGCGCTGCTCCCGAATCCACAAAAGCCTTGGCAGAAAATGTGGACAGGGAACAGATCAGAGTAATCGCCAAAAGAAACTTAGGCTGAACCCCACCAACAGAAAACGTGTGTGCAAAGCGTTTCTCACGTTTAGGACAAACGGAAATAACATGTGAGGCATCTCCACAGAAAAAACACAGCTTATTACGCCTTCTGAATTCCTGACGTTGCGCCTTAGACAAAACTCTATCACATTGCATAGGTTCAGACGTCTGTTCAACCGGTGGCAACACCTCTCGGGTAATCCTGTGTTCACGTAAACGCCAATCAACCTGAATGGCTAAAGACATAGAATCGTCCAGACCAGAGGGAACAGGAAATCCCACCATAGTATCTTTTACGGCTTCTGACAAACCCTTCCGAAAGAGAGCAGCCAAGGCACTATCATTCCAGGTAGTAAGGACCGCCCACTTTCGGAACTTTTGACAGTACAACTCTGCAGATTCTCGACCCTGGTTCAATGCTAACAGGGTCTTTTCAGCCTGATCAATAGCATTAGGTTCGTCGTACAGCAACCCCAAGGCTTGAAAAAATGCGTTCACATTAGTCAGAATAATGTCATCTGGTTTCAAAGAAAACGCCCAATCCTGGGGATCGCCGCGCAGCAAAGAGATGACAATTTTAACCTGCTGCGCAGGGCTCCCTGACGAGTTAGGCTTCAAAGCAAAAAAATAATTTACAATTATTTTTGAAACTCAAAAATTAAGATCGATCCCCAAAAAATAAATCAGGTGTGGGGATCTTTGGTTCAACAGCATGTGAACGAGCGAGATAGGCAGAAATTCCTCGCACTTCAGCAGCGAGCTGCTCCACACGATCAGACACTTGCTTTATCTCCATTGAGAGAAAAAAAAATTCCCCCTACGGCCTCAGAGATATAGAGGAAAGAATATACACACTCTTTTTTTTTTTTTTTTAAACACAATTCTTTCCTGCTATTGAGTACCCCAGGATCTGCGGTTGGGCGGGTGATTCTGTTATGATTGAGTCACCGTAGGAGGCAAAAACAAATGCTAGCCAAGTCCTGAAAACCAGAGAAGTTGGCAACTATCAGATTGCAGACCCCTGAACCTATCAACACAACTAGCAGTAGCCGTGGGGGGTTCCTACGATGACCTAGACCCCTCGATCACAGCCAGAGAGATACATAGGCCTAAAGAAGGAAAAGGGAAATCTAACTGCCCCAGAGCAGACCCCAAAGCAATAGGCAGCCCCCCACATATAATGACGGTGAAGCAAGATGAAAACACTTACACAGACTGAAAGACAGGATGAGCAAAGACGGGGCCCAAAAACTACCTAGATAGGAACGGATAGGAAGGATGCTATCTGCAATCTGCCAAAACCCTATCAGAGACAAAAGCCAACAAGCTGATATAAAAATGGCCCTGAAGCAACTAAGCTTCAAAAACTAAATCAGCACTCAGGTACTTTCAGAAGACAGAGCTCAAGGAACACTGCACACTCCAGCAGGGAGTGGCAGAATCCAAAAAGCAAGAAAAACAAAAAAACAAATCTTAGATGCAAAAAGGCAAAACAGAAAACTTAGCTTTAGGAGAGCAGGAATCAGACTGGTGTCCAAGAGTCCACAGAGAAATCACCCACAGGGCAGAAAGGGCACAGGCTGCCCTAAATCCAGTCAGTGACTCCACTCAGCCAATCATCTTCATTAGTCCCAGGTGCCTGATAATCAGGCTCACTACCTTCCTTCACCAGAATAGGGAGTTCACCAGGCCCCAGTGACGGAGGGGAAAATGAACTCACAACAGGATACGCAGCAGAATCCGCAACATGTGCACACACCCTTTAGGGTTGTTTTGGGGTTAGGGTTAGAGTTAGAATTGGGGGGTTTCCACTGTTTAGGCCCATCAGGGGCACGCCAAACGCAACATGGCGTCTGATCTCAATTCCAGCCAATTTTGCATTCAAAAAGTCAAACGGGGCTCCTTCCCTTCCAAGCTCTGCCATGCGCCCAAACAGTGGTCTACCCCCACATATGGGGTATCAGCATACTCAAGACAAATTGCACAACAACTTTTGCAGTCCAATTTCATCTGTTACCCTTGGGAAAATGAAAAATAGGGGGCAAAAATATCATTATTGTGAAAAAAATATGATTTTTTTATTTTTATGGCTCTACGTTATAAACTTCTGTGAAGCACTTATAGGTTCAAAGTGCTCGCCACATATCTAAGTAAGTTCCTTGGGGGGTCTAGTTTCCAAAATGGGGTCACTTGTGGGGGGTTTCCACAGTTTAGGCACATCAGGGGCTCTCCAAAGGCAACATGACACCCGCAGACCATTCCATCAAAGTCTGCATTCCAAAACGTCATTACTTCTCTTCCGAGCCCCAACGTGTGCCCATACAGTAGTTTTCTCCCACATATGGGGTATCGGCGTACTCAGGACAAATTGGACAACAACTTTTGGGGTCCAATTTCTCCTGTTACCCTTGGGAAAATAAAAAAATTGGGGACTAAAAGATCATGTTTGAGAAAAAATATGATTTTTTTAATTTCAAGCCCGGGCGCTATAAACTTCTGTGAAGCACTTGGGGGTTCAAAGTGCTCACCACACATCTAGATAAGTTCCTTGGGGGGGTCTAGTTTCCAAAATGGGGTCACTTGTGGGGGGTTTCCACAGTTTAGGCACATCAGTTGCTCTCCAAAGGCAACATGACTCGCGCAGACTATTCTGTCAAAGTCTGCATTCCAAAACGTCACTACTTCCCTTCCGAGCCCCGACGTATGCCCATACAGTAGTTTTCTCCCACATATGGGGTATCAGCGTACTCAGGACAAATTGGACAGATTTTGGGGTCCAATTTCTCATGTTACCATTGGAAAAATAGAAAAAAATTGGGGACTAAAAGATCATGTTTGTGGAAAAAATATGATTTTTTTATTTTCACGCCCGGGAGATATAAACTTCTGTGAAGCACTTGGGGGTTCAAAGTGCTCACCACTCATCTAGATAAGTTTATTGGGGGGTCTAGTTTCCAAAATGGGGTCACATGTGGGGCGTTTCCACAGTTTAGGCACATCAGGGGCTCTCCAAAGGCAACATGACACCCGCAGACCATTCCATCAAAGTCTGCATTCCAAAACGTCATTACTTCTCTTCCGAGCCCCAACGTGTGCCCATACAGTAGTTTTCTCCCACATATGGGGTATCGGCGTACTCAGGACAAATTGGACAACAACTTTTGGGGTCCAATTTCTCCTGTTACCCTTGGGAAAATAAAAAAATTGGGGACTAAAAGATCATGTTTGAGAAAAAATATGATTTTTTTAATTTCAAGCCCGGGCGCTATAAACTTCTGTGAAGCACTTGGGGGTTCAAAGTGCTCACCACACATCTAGATAAGTTCCTTGGGGGGGTCTAGTTTCCAAAATGGGGTCACTTGTGGGGGGTTTCCACAGTTTAGGCACATCAGTTGCTCTCCAAAGGCAACATGACTCGCGCAGACTATTCTGTCAAAGTCTGCATTCCAAAACGTCACTACTTCCCTTCCGAGCCCCGACGTATGCCCATACAGTAGTTTTCTCCCACATATGGGGTATCAGCGTACTCAGGACAAATTGGACAGATTTTGGGGTCCAATTTCTCATGTTACCATTGGAAAAATAGAAAAAAATTGGGGACTAAAAGATCATGTTTGTGGAAAAAATATGATTTTTTTATTTTCACGCCCGGGAGATATAAACTTCTGTGAAGCACTTGGGGGTTCAAAGTGCTCACCACTCATCTAGATAAGTTTATTGGGGGGTCTAGTTTCCAAAATGGGGTCACATGTGGGGCGTTTCCACAGTTTAGGCACATCAGGGGCTCTCCAAAGGCAACATGACACCCGCAGACCATTCCATCAAAGTCTGCATTCCAAAACGTCACTACTTCTCTTCCGAGCCCCAACATGTGCCCATACAGTAGTTTTCTCCCACATATGGGGTATCAGCGTACTCAGGACAAATTGCACAACAACTTTTCAGGTAAAATTTCCCCTGTCACCCTTGGGAAAATAAAAAAATTGGGGACAAAAAGATCATGTTTTAGGAAAAAATATGATTTTTTTTATTTTCACTGGGGCATTCTAAACTTCTATGAAGCACTTGGGGGTTCAAAGTGCTCATTACTCATCTAGATAAGTTCCTTGGGGGATCTAGTTTCCAAAATGGTGTCATTTGTAGGGGGTTTCCACAGTTTTGGTACATCAGGGGCTCTCCAAAGGCAATATGACACCCGCAGACCATTCCATCAAAGTCTGCATTCCAAAATGTCGCTACTTCTCTTCCGAGCCCCAACGTGTGCTCATACAGTAGTTTTCTCCCACATATGGGGTATCAGCGTACTCAGGACAAATTGCACAACAACTTTTCAGGTAAAATTTCCCCTGTCACCCTTGGAAAAATAAAAAAATTGGGGACTAAAAGATCATATTTGAGGAAAAATATGATTTTTTTAATTTCATGCCCGGGCATTATAAACTTCTGTGAAGCACTTGGGGGTTCAAAGTGCTCACCACACATCTAGATAAGTTCCTTGGGGGGGTCTAGTTTCCAAAATGGGGTCACTTGTCGGGGGTTTCCACAGTTTAGGCACATCAGTTGCTCTCCAAAGACAACATGACTCTCGCAGACTATTCTATCAAAGTCTGCATTACAAAACGTCACTATTTCCCTTCCGAGCCCCGACGTGTGCCCATACAGTAGTTTTCTCCCACATATGGGGTATCAGCGTACTCAGGACAAATTGGACAGATTTTGGGGTCCAATTTCTCATGTTACCATTGGGAAAATAAAAAAAATTGGGGACTAAAAGATCATGTTTGTGGAAAAAATATGATTTTTTTTATTTTCACGCCCGGGCAATATAAACTTCTGTGAAGCACTTGGGGGTTCAAAGTGCTCACTGTTATGAATGAGTCACCGTAGGAGGCAAAAGCAGAAATACAAGCTAAGTCCAGAAAACCAGAGAAGTTGGCAACTATCAGATTGCAGACCCCTGAACCTATCAACACAACTAGCAGTAGCCGTGGGGGGTTCCTACGATGCCCTAGACCCCTCGATCACAGCCGGAGAGATACATAGGCCTAAAGAAGGAAAAGGGAAATCTAACTGCCCCAGAGCAGACCCCAAAGCAATAGGCAGCCCCCCACATATAATGACGGTGAAGCAAGATGAAAACACTTACACAGACTGAAAGACAGGATGAGCAAAGACGGGGCCCAAAAACTACCTAGATAGGAACGGATAGGAAGGATGCTATCTGCAATCTGCCAAAACCCTATCAGAGACAAAAGCCAACAAGCTGATATAAAAATGGCCCTGAAGCAACTAAGCTTCAAAAACTAAATCAGCACTCAGGTACTTTCAGAAGACAGAGCTCAAGGAACACTGCACACTCCAGCAGGGAGTGGCAGAATCCAAAAAGCAAGAAAAACAAAAAAACAAATCTTAGATGCAAAAAGGCAAAACAGAAAACTTAGCTTTAGGAGAGCAGGAATCAGACTGGTGTCCAAGAGTCCACAGAGAAATCACCCACAGGGCAGAAAGGGCACAGGCTGCCCTAAATCCAGTCAGTGACTCCACTCAGCCAATCATCTTCATTAGTCCCAGGTGCCTGATAATCAGGCTCACTACCTTCCTTCACCAGAATAGGGAGTTCACCAGGCCCCAGTGACGGAGGGGAAAATGAACTCACAACAGGATACGCAGCAGAATCCGCAACATGTGCACACACCCTTTAGGGTTGTTTTGGGGTTAGGGTTAGAGTTAGAATTGGGGGGTTTCCACTGTTTAGGCCCATCAGGGGCACGCCAAACGCAACATGGCGTCTGATCTCAATTCCAGCCAATTTTGCATTCAAAAAGTCAAACGGGGCTCCTTCCCTTCCAAGCTCTGCCATGCGCCCAAACAGTGGTCTACCCCCACATATGGGGTATCAGCATACTCAAGACAAATTGCACAACAACTTTTGCAGTCCAATTTCATCTGTTACCCTTGGGAAAATGAAAAATAGGGGGCAAAAATATCATTATTGTGAAAAAAATATGATTTTTTTATTTTTATGGCTCTACGTTATAAACTTCTGTGAAGCACTTATAGGTTCAAAGTGCTCACCACATATCTAAGTAAGTTCCTTGGGGGGTCTAGTTTCCAAAATGGGGTCACTTGTGGGGGGTTTCCACAGTTTAGGCACATCAGGGGCTCTCCAAAGGCAACATGACACCCGCAGACCATTCCATCAAAGTCTGCATTCCAAAACGTCATTACTTCTCTTCCGAGCCCCAACGTGTGCCCATACAGTAGTTTTCTCCCACATATGGGGTATCGGCGTACTCAGGACAAATTGGACAACAACTTTTGGGGTCCAATTTCTCCTGTTACCCTTGGGAAAATAAAAAAATTGGGGACTAAAAGATCATGTTTGAGAAAAAATATGATTTTTTTAATTTCAAGCCCGGGCGCTATAAACTTCTGTGAAGCACTTGGGGGTTCAAAGTGCTCACCACACATCTAGATAAGTTCCTTGGGGGGGTCTAGTTTCCAAAATGGGGTCACTTGTGGGGGGTTTCCACAGTTTAGGCACATCAGTTGCTCTCCAAAGGCAACATGACTCGCGCAGACTATTCTGTCAAAGTCTGCATTCCAAAACGTCACTACTTCCCTTCCGAGCCCCGACGTATTCCCATACAGTAGTTTTCTCCCACATATGGGGTATCAGCGTACTCAGGACAAATTGGACAGATTTTGGGGTCCAATTTCTCATGTTACCATTGGAAAAATAGAAAAAAATTGGGGACTAAAAGATCATGTTTGTGGAAAAAATATGATTTTTTTATTTTCACGCCCGGGAGATATAAACTTCTGTGAAGCACTTGGGGGTTCAAAGTGCTCACCACTCATCTAGATAAGTTTATTGGGGGGTCTAGTTTCCAAAATGGGGTCACATGTGGGGCGTTTCCACAGTTTAGGCACATCAGGGGCTCTCCAAAGGCAACATGACACCCGCAGACCATTCCATCAAAGTCTGCATTCCAAAACGTCACTACTTCTCTTCCGAGCCCCAACATGTGCCCATACAGTAGTTTTCTCCCACATATGGGGTATCAGCGTACTCAGGACAAATTGCACAACAACTTTTCAGGTAAAATTTCCCCTGTCACCCTTGGGAAAATAAAAAAATTGGGGACAAAAAGATCATGTTTTAGGAAAAAATATGATTTTTTTTATTTTCACTGGGGCATTCTAAACTTCTATGAAGCACTTGGGGGTTCAAAGTGCTCATTACTCATCTAGATAAGTTCCTTGGGGGATCTAGTTTCCAAAATGGTGTCATTTGTAGGGGGTTTCCACAGTTTTGGTACATCAGGGGCTCTCCAAAGGCAATATGACACCCGCAGACCATTCCATCAAAGTCTGCATTCCAAAATGTCGCTACTTCTCTTCCGAGCCCCAACGTGTGCTCATACAGTAGTTTTCTCCCACATATGGGGTATCAGCGTACTCAGGACAAATTGCACAACAACTTTTCAGGTAAAATTTCCCCTGTCACCCTTGGAAAAATAAAAAAATTGGGGACTAAAAGATCATATTTGAGGAAAAATATGATTTTTTTAATTTCATGCCCGGGCATTATAAACTTCTGTGAAGCACTTGGGGGTTCAAAGTGCTCACCACACATCTAGATAAGTTCCTTGGGGGGGTCTAGTTTCCAAAATGGGGTCACTTGTCTTGGTTTCCACAGTTTAGGCACATCAGTTGCTCTCCAAAGACAACATGACTCTCGCAGACTATTCTATCAAAGTCTGCATTACAAAACGTCACTATTTCCCTTCCGAGCCCCGACGTGTGCCCATACAGTAGTTTTCTCCCACATATGGGGTATCAGCGTACTCAGGACAAATTGGACAGATTTTGGGGTCCAATTTCTCATGTTACCATTGGGAAAATAAAAAAAATTGGGGACTAAAAGATCATGTTTGTGGAAAAAATATGATTTTTTTTATTTTCACGCCCGGGCAATATAAACTTCTGTGAAGCACTTGGGGGTTCAAAGTGCTCACTGTTATGAATGAGTCACCGTAGGAGGCAAAAGCAGAAATACAAGCTAAGTCCAGAAAACCAGAGAAGTTGGCAACTATCAGATTGCAGACCCCTGAACCTATCAACACAACTAGCAGTAGCCGTGGGGGGTTCCTACGATGCCCTAGACCCCTCGATCACAGCCGGAGAAATACATAGGCCTAAAGAAAGAAAGGGGAAATCTAAACTGCCCCAGAGCAGCCCCAACATATAATGACGGTGAAGCAAGATGAAAATACTAACACAGACAGAAAGATAGACTGAGCAAAGACGGGGCCCCAAAACTACCTAGATAGGAAAGGACAGGAAGGCTGCTGTCTGCAATCTGCCAAAACCCTATCAAAGACAAAGCCAACCAGCTGATATGAAAAAGGCCCTGAAGCAGCTAGGCTTCAAAAACTGAATCAGCACTCAGGTATTTTCAGAAGACAGAGCTAAATGAATTCAGCACACCCCAGCAGGGAATGGCAGAAATCCAGAAAAACAAAGTCAAAGCACAAAAGCAAAAGGCTGAGTAGCAAACTTAGCTTTGGAGGAGCAGGAATTCAGACTGGTCTCCAAGGATCCCACAGAGAAATCACCCGCAGGGCAGAAGGGCGTCTGCAGCATTATATCCAGTTCGTAACTCCACTCAGCCAGTCACAATCATCAGCCTCAGGTGTTTGACAATCAGGCTCACTACCTTTCTTTACCAGAAGAGGGAGTTCCTCGGGCCTCAGTAATGAAGGGGAAAATGAACTCACAACAGCTCACCACACATCTAGATAAGTTTATTGGGGGGTCTAGTTTCCAAAATGGGGTCACATGTAGGGGGTTTCCACAGTTTAGGCACACCAGGGGCTCTCCAAAGACAACATGACACCCGCAGACCATTTCCATCAAAGTCTGCATTCCAAAATGTCACTACTTCCCTTCCAAGCCCCGTTGTGTGCCCATACAGTAGTTTTCTCCCACATATTGGGTATCAGCTTACTCAAGACAAATTGGACAACAACTTTTGGGGTCCAATTTTTCCTGTGTTAGGAATCTGGGTTCTATGCTGCCTATGCGGGAATCCAGGTTCTCACATTTGTCTCCAAAGGCTAAGTCCTTTTTCCCAACTTCTGAGCATGCCCACGGGACGAGCTCCCATTGGAGTCCAGGAGTCAGGTGCTCAGGTCCTGCTCCTGATTCCATTGGCTTAGCTCAGGGCTCTGGAGATTTCTGGCAGGTCCCGAACGCTATAAAAAGTGCACATGGCCGCTATGCCATGCGCTAGTATTTTCATACTGCTGTTGTATGTATGGTGACGGATGCTTGGACTGGTGACTGACTTTTTAAGAAACCCCTTCCCTCTGATAATACGATTGTGTGAGTGATTGGGCAGCCGCCAGTAGCAGCGTCACAGCGCACTCCAGCTATTCCTGTCTCAGCAGCTAGCGTCCTGCATCGCGCCAGCGATATCGCGGTGTCTCCACTGAGGCTCCGTTCACACCGCGCTGCGATTGCAGTTCCTCGAGCGTTCGCAGTTGCGACGTCTCACACCTCTTTTCACGGTAGGTCTTGTCGGAGTAGTTCTGACATTTAAGGCTGCTCCAGTGACCCTTTATTACCGTGTCACTGTTGTTCTGTTGCTTAAACAGACACAGCGTTTTGTGTACTTTAAGGTTGCGGCTCTGTGTCCTTAACAGAGCTTGCTTCAGTGCACTCTGGGTGCAGTTAATCCCGTGCACTTTATTGCCATAGTGCTCTGCCTCTCTAGCAGCGGTCATATCACCTGCCGCACGGTGGACCCCGAATGGCGAAGGCACTTTAATTTTTTTTTTTTAGTGCCTTCCGCCACTCCTAACATCCTGTTGACCTTAGGAAAATAAAAAATTGGTGACTAAAAGATCATGTTTGTGGAAAAAATATGATTTTTTTATTTTCACGCCCGGGCGTTATACACTTCTGTGAAGCACTTGGGGGTTCAATGTGCTCACCACACATCTAGATAAGTTCCTTGGGGGTCTAGTTTCCAAAATGGGGTCACATGTGGGGGGTTTCCACATTTTAGGCACATCAGGGGCTCTCCAAACGCGACATTGCATCCAATATCAATTCCAGACAATTTTGCATTGAAAAAGTCAAACGGAGCTCCTTCCCTTCCAAGCTCTGCCATGCGCCCAAATAGTGGTTTACCTCCACATATAGGGTATCAGTATAGTCAGGACAAATTGCACAATAACTTTTGGGGTCCTGTTACCCTTGGAAAAATAAAAATTTGGGATGAAAAGATCATTGTTGTGGAAAAAACATTATTTTTTAATTTTACAGCTGTACATTATAAACTTATGTGAAGCCCATGGGGGTTCAAAGTTCTCACCACACATTTAGATAAGTTCCTTGGGGGGTCTAGTTTCCAAAATGGTGTCACTTGTGGGGGGTTTCCACTGTTTAGGCACATCAGTGGCTATCCAAACACGACATGGTGTCCAATCTCAATTCCAGCCAAAAAAGTCAAATGGCGCTGCTTCCCTTCCAAGCTCTGCCATGCGCCCAAATAGAGGTTTACACCCACAAATAGGGTATCAGCGTACTCAGGACAAATTGCACAATAACTTTTTGGGTCCTTTTACCCTTGTGAAAATAAAAATTGGGGGGGAAAGATCATTTTTGTGGAAAAATATGATTTTTTTTAATTGTATGACTGTACGTTATAAAATTCTGTGAAGCCCTTGGGGGTTCAAAGTTCTCACTACATAGCTATACAAGTTTCCTAAGGGTTCTAGTTTCCAAAACGGGGTCACTTTTGGGGGTTTTCCACTGTTTAGGCCCATCAGGGGCTCTCCAAACGTGACATGGCGTCCGATCTCAATTCCAGCCAATTTTGCATTGAAAAAGTCAAACGGCGCTACTTCCCTTCCGAGCTCTGCCATGCGCAGAAACAGTGATTCCCTCCCACATATCAGGTATCAGCGTACTCAGGACAAATTGCACAATAACTTTTGTGGTCCAATTTCTTCTGTTACCCTTGGTAAAATAAAAAAATTAGACCTGAATTAATTTTTTTGTGAAAAAAAAGTTAAATGTTCATTTTTTTTTTTTACACAGGAAAGATGTATATCTTTGTACCCTGTTAGCCAGTAGATATAAAAATATTCAGGATTGAGAGTCCTCAGTAGTTGATACCTTTTAATTGCTAACTGAAAAGATGGTAACACATTGCAAGCTTTCGAGACTACTCAGGTCTATTCATCAGGCTAGACTAATACAAAATCTGAAGTCACATATTTATGCACAATACAGCCTAGAAGGATACATTCAGGACACAACTGACCTATTGAATAAACTAGCAGCAATAGGTCCTCTACCAGAAGGAACCATCCTGGCCACCATGGATTTGGAATCTTTGTACTCTAATATCCCACACCAAGATGGTTTAAATGCCTGCAAATTCTTCATGGAAAACACAGGGACTGATGCTGATGCTGTGGTGAAACTTATAAAATTCATCCTCACCCACAATTACTTTGAATTTGACAACAGGATCTATCTACAGGAGACTGGCACAGCTATGGGAAGTACAATGGCTCCACAGTATGCAAATCTTTTCATGGCCAAGCTTGAAAGTGACTTTTTGTCCTCATGCCCCATCAAGGAATCACCTGCTACATTACAAAGCTAAAGAAGAAAATAACCGAGTGCCTCTAGTAGTCACCTACAACCCAAATCTGGAGGTGCTAAGGGGAGCTGCACGGAAATTACAACCTTTACTACAAAAAGATGGCCGATTAAAATCCATTTTTCCAGACCCCCACTGCTGTGTTTTAGGCAGCCCCCAAATTTAAGAAGCATCATTGTCAGAAGCTCCCTGTCCTCTCCAACAGCTGCAGGAACCTTTCCTTGCAACCAGAAAAAATGTAAAACCTGTCCATTTATACTGACCACGGACAAGATAAAGATCCCCAACTCACATCAGGACCACAAGATCCCAGGTACTTTCACCTGCATTACATCTAATGTGGTGTACTTAATTATTTGTACTAAATGTCCAACTGGGGGTCTGTATGTGGGGGAGACAGGGCAAACGCTTAGAGCAAGGATGAATTCTCATCGTCACACAATAGGAGAAAAAAGAATGGATCTACCTGTGGCAAAACATTTCTGTATCCCTGATCACAGCAACGTGGATATGAAATTACTGGTATTGAAAGGTAACTTCAATTCTCAGAGAGAGAGACGAGTTTGGGAGTACAAATTTATGACGACCTTTGACACTCTCAGTGCTGGAATGAATGTGTCGCATGGATTTATGTCTTTTTACATCAATTAAGGAATTTCCTTTTAAAACCGTGTGGGGGCATCACAACACAGAACTAGACCCCAATCAGAGGACCATAAAACATCCAGACTCCTTATCTATGAACTGGTCCAATGTTTATATTTATGTTTCTCCCTCTCCCATATTGATAGTTCCGCTTCACGTCACTTATCTTATCTATTGCATTTTTTCTAGGCTGTATTGTGCATAAATATGTGACTCCATTTTTTTTAAACATTCAAAAAATTCCTGTGAAGCACCTGAAGGGTTAATAAACTGGGTATTTTCTATCATATGGACCCCCAAAGTGATTTCAAATGTGATGTGGTCCCTTAAAAAAAATGGTGTTGTAAAAATGAGAAATCGCTGGTTAAGTTTAAGCCTTATAACGTCCTAAAAAAAATAAATAGTTCCAAAATTGTGCTGATGTAAACATGTGGGAAATGTTACTTAAGTTTTTTGTGTACCATATCTCTGTGATTTAATGGCATACAAATTCAAAGTTGGAAAATTGCGAAGTTTTCAGAAATTTTGCCAAATTTATGTTTTTTTTCACAAATAAACGCAAGTTATATCAATGAAATTTTACCACTAACAAAGTACAATATGTCACGAGAAAACAATGTCAGAATCACTGGGATCCATGAAGCGTTCCAGAGTAGTATTCTGCTACAGATGGATCTGGATAAGTTGGGAACTTGGGCCGAAAGGTGGCAGACGCAGTTTAACAATGATAAATGTAAGGTTATACACATGGGAAGAAGGAATCAATATCACCGTTACACACTGAACGGTAAACCACTGGGTAAATCTGACATGGAGAAGGACTTGGGGATCCTAGTTAATGATAAACTTACCTGGAGCAGCCAGTGCCAGGCAGCGGCTGCCAAGGCAAACAGGATCATGGGGTGCATTAAAAGAGGTCTGGATACACATGATGAGAGCATTATACTGCCTCTGTACAAATCTCTGGTGAGACCGCACATGGAGTACTGTGTACAGTTTTGGGCATCGGTGCTCAGGAAGGATATGATGGAACTAGAGCGGGTACAAAGGAGGGCAACAAAATTAATAGAGGGGATGGGGGAACTACAATACCCAGAGAGACTAGCAAAATTAGGATTATTTAGTCTAGAAAAAAGACGTCTGAGGGGCGATCTAATAACCAAGTATAAGTATATAAGGGGACAATACAAATATCTCTCCGAGGATCTGTTTATACCAAGGAAGGTGACGGTCACAAGGGGGCATTCTCTGCGTCTGGAGGAGAAAAGGTTTTTCCACCAACATAGAAGAGGATTCTTTACAGTTAGGGCAGTGAGAATCTGAAATTCCCTACCTGAGGAGATGGTGATGGCGAACTCAGTCAAAGGGTTCAAGAGAGGCCTGGATGTCTTCCTGGAGCGCAACAATATTGTATCTTACAGTTATTGTTAGGTTCTTTAGAAGGACGTAGATCTGGGGATTTATTCTGACAGAATTTTAGAGGCTGAACTGGATGGACTAATGTCTTTTTTCAGCCTTACTAACTATGTTACTATGACCTCGTAAAGGGACAGTGGTCAGAATTGTAAAAATTGGACTGGTCATTAACATGCAAACCACCCCTGGGGGTAAAGGGGTTAATGTTGTCGATCATAAAAACAAAGTTTGGCCAGAAAGACTGGACCTGGTCTTGTAGGGACCATATGAGCACATTCAGCAGCACAGAAGGGAGAGAATGTAGATTCATCCAATAAGATATCAGGGTTCAAGGAATCCATCAGCATCATTGATCTCCACTTTCTCTTACAGACCCATCATATTACTTTTCTTCAAGTGATTTTATAACTTGTCAGCACATTCTACTTATGCTGTCATTCGGCTTTGTAGTTTACAGACCTAGGCAGGTAACGGTCAGCGTCTTCTATTCCCAGGTGGTAGGTGGATCTTCTAGGTGGTAAGTTCTATAGAAAAGGGATTTCAATGCCCAAAGTCATTTGAATAGTTTTGGGTGGAGGATAATGTTGTAGTTGGGAGGCAAAATGGTGAACATGGTAATGCGGCCGGACTACACCACCGATAAAGCAGCCATAGCCGGCTGACTGAGAAGAATCTGTGACTTTTCTGCATTTAGTGGTAACTTCTCACCTGGGCAGTTATATGTAGGAATCTGTTCTTTACACCACTCATCACCCCTCACATATGTCTATTTACAATATTTGGATCAGGTCTTCACCCTGTAAGAAATATTGTAAAAGTCACAGACAGATGGAGAAGTCACATCTATGATCAGCTCTAATCCTGCCATCTCCACCGTTCTCATTACACAAGTATAAAACATATAATACTTGTGGATAAAACAAGACTGAGCACAAGACCTTCACAGCCATCTATGGGTCGCCCTCCCAGGGCTGTGGGGTACTCGATACCGGGCCGGTGTCCGGGGGATGTGTCACAGCAGCTGCGACCCGGTCCGTGGCCCTGGGCGCCCAATGTCAATGGCGGTGATGTTAAAGGTGTTAGGGTTTATTAGAATAGTTCGTGACGCCACCCGTGGTGTTTGGCAAGTAAGATGTTGAGCCAACGCTGCATGCAGATCCGCTGGGACTGATGGTGTAGTGCAGCAAAGATGGTGTAGCTACCCACAGGTGGAGCTGTAGTCCCAGGGCAGTGTAGGTGCAATGGATGAGGAGAGGCACGGTATGGTATGGGTGCTGGTACCCAGGTGTAACGGTGCGGGAATAACTGGAGGACACCAGAGTGTGCGGTTCCAAAGCTTTACTCACTGTTTGCAGTTCACACAACTGCCTGCCTCCGTACCGTGTTCTCCAGGTCAGGGCTCCAGCCAATCTCCAGGCAGGATAGGATTCTCCCTTCCACACTCCGCCAATATGTACCTTACTGAACGACTCCTCCAATGCGCCTTTAGGTGCGAAGCACTCCAGTACTTAGTTACCCTGGAATGCTTCTCTCTAGGTGTTCCTAGTCTTTACTTGTATGACAGACAGCTGTAGCCTCTATCGGGGACTCCTCTCAGAGTCCTGGCTCACAAATCGGTTGCTGTTGTGTCCCAAGTCTATGGTGGGAGTAAGGCGTTAGTGGCTCACTACTCCTCCGGTGTCTGTTGCCGGACATAAAGATCCAATCAACCTCGGGGACCGGGCCCCGACCTTTGCGCTATCTGGACCGGAAGGGTTCTCTCTCTTTCTCAACCAGCTTCCCACCATCCTTCTATTCTCCTTCGTTCCGATCTGTTCTATCTCTCTTATGGAATCTGTAGTTTCCAGTCTACGTCTCTTTCTCCTCTTCCTTCTCTGAGGAGCTCGTTCCACTAAGACCAGTCCACAGCCTCTCCTGACTGACTGCCTTCCTCCGCCTTGAACCCCTGTCAGGCTGACCTGCTGTCAGCCTGCTCTCTTCCTCAGACCCTCGCCTGGCTCCTTCTTCTCTGGGACTCACCCCAGACTAACCTGAAATCCTACACTTTCCCTCTCTTTTGTATCATCTCACTCCACCTGCCTCCCAGCAAATCTCGTGTTACGAAGTAGGGTTCCATGAGGGGTGCTCTGCTAACCCCCAGCCTGTAGCTGTTAGGTGGCCCCACTGAACTATCCTGTGTGTGGAATGCAGGTGTGGATGTGGTCAGGATTTCCCACCCTACCTGGATGATGGGGCACTACACCTTAGGAGAAGGTGCAGTACCTCTGTGGCGACTGAAGCCTCAGGGGCGCCACATCTACACATCATAGGGGAGATCTCATGACAACTTCTCTCCATCTACCTGGTGATTCTGAGGAACATTGGGATCTCCATGTTGATAGTCCTGTGGAAGAACAGGACAAAAACATCTCTCTGCTGTTATCCTCTTATTGGATAGATCTGGAGGAAACACATACACTGAGACTAAATTTATTCTTTACATACAGATAATTATAGGCCATGTGTTAGGGCTGGCGGAATGCACCAGATTATAAAATAGTAGAGAGTGCGTTCGCAGCCCGGGGTCCACCGTGCAGAGGTGGTACACTGCTGCTAGATAATGGCAGAAGGGATTACGCCACCCAGTGTGAACAGGAGCGGATTCTGTTACTTCACAGAACCGCACAGCCACTTCAAAGTGAATGCCGGAGCCTGTTTAGCTCTCAGAGCCTGGTCACAGAGTGCACAGCAAACAGCCACAGAACTCCACCCCAAGGCACGGGGTTAGAATCCTTCTAGGCCACTGAGTGCAAGGCGTCGCTGCCACGAACGCCGCTATAGATGCTGGTTAAGGAGTGCGGAGCACTTGCTCTGAGGCGTGCCGAGTCACTGATAGTGACTAATATCTGACTCAACTCTGTCCTACCTACGCCTAAGCCTGGGCACTAGCAGGCTAGGCTGCACAACACATGTGGGTCGCCCTCACATCCCAGGGCTATGGGGTACTCGGTACCCGGCCGGTGTCTCTGGGGAATGTGTCACAGCAGCGGTGACCCGGTCCGTGGCCCTGGGCGCCCAATATCAATGGTGGTTTGTGGTTTAGTTTTTATGGGTAGTTCGTGACGCCACCTGTGGTGTTCGGCAAGCATGATGTTAGGCCGACGCTGCATGCAGATCCTCTGGGACTGATGGTGTGTGCAGCATAGATGGTAAAGCTCCCCACAGGTGGTGCTGTAGTCCCAGGGCAGTGTAGACGCTGGTAGTCAGATGTAGCAGAGCTCAGTGTGTCGGTGCAGAATGAATGGAAGACACAGTTGTAGTTCCAAGGCTTTACTCTCAGTTCTTAGTGCACACCAGTGCCCGCCTCAGTACCGTGTCCTCCGGGGCAGAGACTCAGCCAACCTCCAGGCCAGATAGGGCTCTCCCTGCCAACACTCCGCCAATGTGTGCCTTCTCTGAATGACTCCTCCAATGCGCCTTTGAGGGCGAAGCACTCCAGTACTTAGTTGCCCTGGAATGCCTCTCTAGGTGTTCCTAGTCTCTACTTGTATAACAGACAGCTGTAGCCTGCTCGGGGACCTCCTGGATCCCGGCTCTCTATTCAGTTGCTGTTGTGTCCCAAGTCTTGGATGGGAGTAGTGCATTTACAGCCAACTACTCCACTGGTGTCTGCTTCAGAACCATAAGTGTACATACAACCTCGGAGACCGGGCCCCGACTTTGCGCTGTGAACCTATAGGCAGGGTACTCTCTCAACCCACTCCTCCTCTCTGTTCTCTTCTCCTTCGTTCCGTACTTGACTTCTCTCTTATGGAAATGCAGGTTACAGTTCTACGTCTCTCTCCTTCTCTCTCTCTCCTTTTCCGTGCCAGCTGGCTCAGGTCACCGAGGCAGCTGCAGCACTCCTTCCTCTCTTTCCTTTCCCCCGGGAGATCTTCCACTCAGACCAGTCCTCAGTCTCTCCTGACTGACTGTCTTTCCTCCTCCTGACCTCCCGGTCTCACTGACTTCCTCTCAGACTGACCTGTAATTCCTATCCTTCCCCTTCTTTTATACTAACTCCACCCACCTCCCAGCACATCTCGTGTTACGAAGCAGGGTTCCACGAAAGGTGATCTGCTACACCCTGAGCCTGAAGCTGCAATGTGACCCCACTGAACTATCCTGTGTGTGGGATGCAGGTGTTGGAGTGTGGCAAGGAGTTCCCACCTTACCTGGATGGTGGGGCACTATACCTTAGGAGAAGGTGCAGCACCTCTGTGGCGACTGAGCCTCAGGGGTGCCACATATGCGTACCAAGGGTAGGGGTTTCATAATGAGTCAGTCACCAGAGACATTCATACGTGCATCCATCACTCACTCCTTATAGTCAGAAAATACTGGCTATCCTAGCGCATGGCCGAGCGGCCATGTGAACCTTTTATAGCCACGAGCGTCCGGGACCTTCCTGGCTTCTCGGATGGGCCAATCCGAACACGAGCAGGACCTGAGTACGTGACCTTCGATCTCCAATGGGAGATCACACCACGGGCATGCTCAGTGGCCCGACATGAGGACTTAGTCCCTGGAGAATCTCGCTGCTGAGCAGCATGCATTGCCATAGCTGTGCCAGAGGTAGCAGCAGCAAGCAAACCCACAGAGCTGGTCCGGGCAGAGCGCTGGGACCAACGAGTTCGCTGAACAAGCTCCTCTGTGGCTGGAGAGGAATGGGAGACCGCCGGAAGTCTGACGCCTAACACCATGTGTATTTAGTCCTGTCTATTACCTGGAGATGTGAGGGGCTGGGGAACCTCCATCATGACGTCCTTGTATAGACATTTATGTCCTTCTAAATACTTCCACTCCTCCATGGAGAAATAGACAGCGACATCCTGACACCTTATAGGAACCTGACACATACAATGATACCGTCATCCCCTGCTCCCTTCATAGCGTTACTGTATAATGTCCCAGCATTCCCAGCAGTGTCACCACTCCAGTCAGCAACTCAATCATCTTGTAGACGAGTTCTAGGATCTTCTGGCCATTGATGTCCTCATGTATTAGGTGGTGAGGTGGAGGCCCCGTGATTGGGCTCAGGAGTCTTCCACATCCCTCAGACACAGGGTCCTGACAGCACTCACTAGAGGTCTTCTTCACTACTGTGTAATCCTGGTTATGGAGAGACACAATAATAAATCTCACTACAGACATTTCCAGAGTCCTCACCTCTCCAGTTCTGTCCATTTGTTATTCCCATAGATAAGAATGATGTAATGTGACGCCATCAGAATCTCTCACCTCTCCAGTAAGCCGGAAGAGGATCTCTAGGGTGAGGTGTAATATCCTCTCCGCCATCTTTAATGGGTAAACTAAGAAAATTTTCTTCTATAGAAGATCGTCACTGAGAGGATCCGATATTGTAGAGACCTGAATGAGAAGATGAGCCGATGTAACATCATAAAAATCCTGTGTAATAATACAAATACTGGAGATAATAAAGGAAACATATCAGGAAATGTATTATATTACAGTATTTAGTTTCCTTCTTTACATCTACTAATAAAACCTATATATTTTAGGCCACAGACAACAAGCATTTTCTTCCTCGGAGTTGGTAGCTGAATGATAGCCATGGTCGGCACCTTCCTGCAGAAGTGTTTTTTTTTACTCAGTATGTGATGGTATTCATTATGTAAACTAGGGGGCAGGTCAGTGAGGTAGCAGTGACCTGTCAGCAGTCTGCATTATGAATATATAATCAGGGCACCACATACATGAACCCCGCCTTAGGGCACGAGTATATCATTAACACAAAACTGACTGTAAAAATTAAGAAACAGCCACAAGATGGATTTCATCAACCAAGGTATGATTTTATTCAGTATAATGGCGCCAACCTGACACTGTCTGTAGGTTACTGTGCACAATCCTGCTGACAGGTTCCCTTTGAGTAATGAAAAAATCCCAAGTTTATAAAAAAAAGTTGCCATTTTCTGAGACCCATGGCGTCTCTTTTTTTTGGGCTCTGGGGCTGGGTGAGAGCTTATTTTTTGTGTGCTGAGCCATTTTTATTGATACCATTTATGATACCAGATATGATGTTTTGATTGCCTATTATTGCATTTTAATGCAATTTGTGGAGACCCAAAAAGCATAATTCTAGATTTTTCTCACTTATATATATATGTGTCTCATCACCAGGAAGTTGCTCTCTTGTGTGCTCATATAGCTCAGAATAAGGGCTCCCACACAGTATGATGGCCCCCACAGACCCCACACAATATCAGGGCCCCTCAGCTCTTCACTTAATATGATACCCCCCAAAAAACAAAGCACACACTACTCACCCAACCCTGTTCCCGAGGTTCACTTCTCCGGTCTATGCAGTGTGAGTACTAGACCCCATACTACAGGTGTGATGTAGTGACGTTATTGTGCCTGTAGCTCATGGAGTCTCACAGGCGAAGGCTGATGGAGGATCAGGAGCTTTCAACTCCCAGATTCACTTGGGAGTGGCCCATGTTCATGATTCCCATTTAATCTTTCACTTAAGATTTGGGCATATCAGTATTTTTGCAACAGTGTAGGAACTGTGTGTATGTGAGTCATATCTCTCGACTTTGGAGACCACATGCTGCTGTTGTACATGGCAGGCCCAGCCCAGATGGTATGGAGATGATTGAGGGAGACCAAAAATAAACTTTTCTTAACAAGAACTTGATGAGAAGTATATACATCAGATAGCAGGCACAACACTGTATGAATGCTTCTTCTGCATTATGCAGTCAGGAACTTTCCAGTTACATGTGGCGGTACATAACTTTTGGTATAAGCTTCAATTGTCCAGCAAACTGGAGCGCCCCACCAGGGCCAAGCGGGGTACTCGGTACCGGGCCCGTTGATCTCAATGGGAGTTGTCACGGAAGCTGCGACCCGGTCCGTGGCCCTGGGGCTCCATGGCAAAAAAGGGGATGAATGAACAATGAAATAAAGTTTATGAATAGTTCGTGACGCCACCTGTGGTGTTCGGCAAGTGAGGTGTTAGGCCGACGCTGCATGCAGATCCTCTGGGACTGGTGGTGGGTTGCAGCCAAGATGGTGAAGCTCCCCACAGGTGGAGCTGTAGTCCCAGGGCAGTGTAGATGTAGCAATGGAGGAGAGGCACAAGCGGTGTAGAAGCTGGTACCCAGATGTAGCGGTGCTGGATGCATTGGCGCAAGAATGAATGGAGGACACCAAGGCTTGCAGTTCCAAAGCTTAACTCACAGTCTGTAGTACACACAGGTGCCTGCCTCCGTGCCGTGTCCTCCGGGTCAGGGACTCAGTCAACCTCCAGGCAAGATGGAATGCTCCCTTCCAATGCTCCGCCAACATGTGCCTTTCTAAACATCTCCACTATAGCGCCTTTGGTGTGAAGTACTCCTAGTACTGAGTTACACTGGAGTGCCTCCTGACTGATGTTCCCAAGAACTCTACTTGTACGGCAGACAGCTGTAGCCTGCTTTGGGGACTCCTTACTCCTGAGTCCCGGCTCACTATCAATGTTGCTGTTGTGCCCCCAAGTCTTAGATGGGAGTAGTGCATTTACAGCCCACTACTCCACCGGTGTCTGCTGTAGAACCATTAGTGTCCATACAACCTCGGGGACCGGGCCCCGGCCTTGCGCTTAGAACTTCTAGACAGGGTTCTTCCTCTAACCCATGTCCTCTGCTCCCTTTTACTCCTACGTTCCTTACTATTCTTTCCTTCTTATAGAAGGTCAGGTTTCAGTCCAATGTCTTTCTCCTTCTTTCCTTTCCTGTGCCAGCTGGCTCAGATCACTGAGGCAGCTGCAGCACTCCTTCCTCCATCCCTCTTCCAGGGATCCTCACTCCTCTCCGAGTGACTCTCTCTCACTCACTGACTGACTGACCTGAAATCCTAAACCTTCCCACTCTTTTATGTATTTTAACTCCACCCGCCTCCCAGCACGTTCCGTGTTCCAAGCAGGGAACCACCAAAGGTGCTCTGCTACTCTCTAAGCAAGGAGCCGCAATGTGGCTTTGCTGAACTACCATGTTGTGTGGGATGCAAGTGTTGGAGTGTGGTTAGGAGTTCCCACCTTACCTGAATGGTGGGGCACCACACCTCATGAGGAGGTGCAGTACCTCTGTGGCGACTGAAGCCTCAGGGGCGCCACAAAATCTTTATGGGAAGACCCATCATCCGCTTTGAGGACCATATGGGTCAAGATGGACTATGGCCTATCAGATTTCTCATCTCCCAGTTCACTTGTGAGGACATCACTGGCTGAGGTGCATCTGAACGACTCCTCACTAGTACTCTTTAAGTCCATTTGATGAGGGCCACGCTCTACTTGCTGTGGCATTGCATCTTTAGATCTCCATCTAGGGCACAGTTCTGCACTGTTTAAGCAGGCATCATAGCCTGAGCTAAGGACTGCATCCTGTTGCACCCCTTAGCAAACTTTTATCCCCTTAACCCCTTTACCCTCAAGGGTGGTTTGCATGTTAATGACCAGGCCAATTTTTACAATTCTGACCACTGTCCCTTTATGAGGTAATAACTCTGGAACGCTTCCATGGATCCCGGTGATTCTGACAACGTTTCCTTGCGAAATATTATACTTCATTATAGTGGTAAAAATTTCTTTGATATTACTTGCGTTTATTTATGAAAAAAGCAGAAATTTGGCAAAAATTTTGAAAATTTTGCAATTTTTCAACACTGAATTTTCATGCTCTTGAATCACAGAGATATATCACACAAAAAAACCTTTTCTCACATGTCTACTTTACATCAGCACAATTTTGGAAACAAACTTTTTTTTTCTTAGGAAGTTATAAGGGTTAAAGATTGACCAACGATTTCTCATTTTTACAACAGCATTTTTTTTAGAGACCACATCACATTTAAAGTCACTTTGAGGGGTCTATTTGATAGAAAATACTCAAAAGTGACACATTCTAAAAACTGCACCCCTGAAGGTGCTCAAAACCACATTCAAGAAATTTATTAACCCTTCAGGTGCTTCACAGGAATTTTTGGAATATTTTAAAAAAATGAACATTTAACTTTTTCTCACAAAAAATTTACTTCAGATCCAATTTTTTTTTATTTTACCAAGGGTAACAGGAGAAATTGGACCCCAAAAGTTGTTGTGCAATTTGTCCTGAGAACGCTGATACCCCATATGTGCGGGTAAATAACTTTCAGCGTATGGCAGAGCTCAGAAGGGAAGGAGCGCTGTTTGACTTTTCAATGCAAAATTGGCTGGAATTCAGATCGGACGCTATATCGCATTCGGAGAGCCCCTGATATACCTAAACAGTGGAAACCCCCCACAAGTGACACCATTTTGGAAACTAGACCCCCTAAGAAACTTATATAGATGTTTGGTGAGCACTGTGAACCCCAGAGTGCTTAACAGACGTTTCTAACATAGAGCTGTAGAAATAAAAATTATCTTTTCGCCCCAATTTTTTTATGCAATTTGTCTTGCGTTGTTGTGCAATTTGTCTTGAGTACGCTGTTACCCCATATGTGGGGGTAAACCACTGTTTGGTCGCATGGCAGAGCTTGGAAGGGAACGAGCACCATTTGACTTTTTCAACGCAGAATTGGCTGGAATTGAGATCAGACGCCATGTTGCGTTTGGAGAGCACCTGATGTGCCCAAACAGTGGAAACCCCCAATTCTAACTCCAACCCTAACCCCAACACACCCCTAACCCTAATCTCAGCCCTAACCCTAACCCTAGACCTAACCCTAGCCCTAACCCTAACCCTATGGGAAAATGAAAATAAATACATTTTTTTTAAATTTATTATTTTTCCCTAACTAAGGGGGTGATAAAGGGGGGTTTGATTTACTGTTTATGGCGGGTTTTTGTTTGGCAGCTGTCATATGCTAAAAGACGCTTTTTATTGTAAAAATAGTTTTTGCATCACCACATTTTGAGAGCTATAATTTTTCCATATTTTGACCCACTGAGTAATGTGAGGTCTTATTTTTTGCGGGACGAGTTGACATTTTTATTGGTACAATTTTCGGGCACGTGACTTTTTTGATCACTTTTTATTCTGATTTTTGGGATGCAGAATGAACAAAAACCAGCATTTCAAGAATTTCTTTTGAGGGGGTGCATTTACACCATTCCGATGCGGTAAAATTGATAAAGCGGTTTTATTCTTCGGGTCAGTACGGTTACAGCGATACCCCATTTATGTCTTTTTTTATGTTTTGGTGCTTTTATGCAATGAAAACAATTTTATATAAAAAATAATTATTTTTACATCGCTTTATTCTGCGAGCTATACAGTAACTTTTATTTTTTCGCTGACGACGCTGTATGGCAGCTCGTTTTTTGTGGGACAAGATGACGTTTTCAGCGGTAGCATGGATATTTATATGCGTCTTTTTGATCTCGCATTATTGCACTTGTTATTCGGCGGTATGATAATAAAACACTTTTTTTGCTTTGTTTTTTAATTTTAAGGGGTTCAATAAAGGGGTTAACTAATGGGACAGTTTTATAGGGCGGGTCGTTACAGACGTGGCAATACTAAATATGTGTACTTTTATTGTTTTTTTTATTTCCAAAAAATGAATTTATTAGGGAATATTTTTTTTTAAATTTATTTAGCGATTTTTTATAAATTCTTTTTACACTTTTTTTTTAACTTTATTACTTTGTCCCGGGGGGGGGACATCACTCTCATGCATCAGATCGCTGATCTGACACATCACACAGCGCTGTGACAGATCAGCGATCTGACACAGGCGCTGCACATGGCTTCCTCATGCCTGCACTCTGCAGGCTCTGAGGAAGCCGCCTCCCTGAACGCAATGTTCCCCTGTTCACGCCAACAGGCCACGTCCAGGCCCATTTGAAGGTCACCAATGACCATCTGGATGAACCAGAGGAGGCATAGGAGAAGGACATGTGGTCAGATGAGACCAAAAGTGAACTTTTTGGTATGAACTCCATACGCTATGTGTTGCGGAACAAGAAGGATGAGTATTAGCCCAAGAACACCATCCCAACCATGAAGCATATTCCCTCAATAAGAGCATTGAAGATGGGTCGAGGCTGGGTCTTCAAGCAGAACAATGACCCGAAACACACAGACAGGGAAACTATGGAGTGACTACTTAAGAAGCATTTCAAGATCCTCGAGTGACCTAACCAGTCTCCAGACCTGAACCCAACAGAAAATCTTTGGAGGGAGCTGAAACTCAATGTTGCCAAGATCTGTATGGAGGAGTGGGTCAAAAATCCAGTTTTTCTATTGTATCAAATACTTATTTCATGCAATAAAATTCAAATTAATTATTTAAAAATCATACAATGTGATTTTCTGTTTTTTATTGTTAGATTCTGTCTCTCACAGTTGAAGGTGGGAAAACTTGCAAAATCTGCAGTGTATCAAATACTTATTTTCCCTACTGTATCCTAAGAAAATGTGTTCTCCAAGAATCAAATAGCGCTCTTTCCCTCCCAAGTCTCGCCGTGTGGGTATGAAGTACTGTACAGTCACATATGGGGTATTGCCACATTCATCTGCAATTGTCTGACAAATTTTGGTGCCATTTTTACCCATTTCCCCTTGTAAAAATGTAAAACAATTTAGTGGTAAAAAATAATTATTTTTTCTTCATCGCCCAATGATATAAAATTCTGGGACAAAGATGAACTAATTGAGAACAGGAGTTTGTAAAATGGTGTCTCTTATTGGAGGGTTCTGCTGTTCTGGGACCTCTGATAATGTGACATGGCACCCTCAAACCATAACAGCAAAATGTGCCCAGTGCCCACGCAGCATTTCTGCCACTTTTGCCGCGGGTAAAAAGCATGTGGAATTTGCTTACGATTTTCCGCAAAACACAAGCGTTTTGCAAGCGTTTTTAGCTTGCAGAATGCTAGTGCTTTTCCAAGCGATTTGAAGCATCGCTTGGAAAAGTGATTGACAGGTTGGTCACACTTGTCAAGCCTTGTGCTTGACAAGTGTGACCAACTTTTTACTATTGATGCTGCCTATGCAAAAAAAAATAAAAAATGGGGATATACTTACCCTCTTGTCGGCCCCCGGAGTCCTCCCGGCCCTCAGCGGCGCTGCCAGCAAGTTCCGTTCCCATTGCGCGAATGACCTCTGATGAAGCAGTCATCAGAGGTCATTTGCGCAATGCATCCCTGGGAACGCAACTTGCTGGCAGTGCCGCTGAGGGCCGGGAGGACTCCGGGGGCCGACAAGAGGGTAAGTATATCCCCATTTTTTTATTTTAATTCTAGTTTTTAGAGGAATATGGTACCCAGGGCCTGGAGGAGAGCCTCCTCTCCTCCAGACCCTGGGTACCATCCGCACATGAAACGCTCACTTTTTGCATGGTGGGCATGGCCACATGGGTAAAGTGAGCGTTTCAATGCAATCCTATGGTGGCAGAATCACCACGACTCTGGAAAATTAATGGACATACTGCAGATTTTACCGCAATGCGATTCCGCAGTGGAAAAATCCACAGCATGGGCACAGCAATTGCGGATTGCATTGAAAATCCACTGTGTGAGTTCTCTGGTGCTTAACCAAATCTGATTTCTTTGAAACACATATTCCACATTCTGAACAGGAAAAAGGCATCTCCCCTGTATGAGTTCTCTGGTGGTTAGTCAAATGTGATTTCTGTGTAAAACATTTCTCACATTCTGAACATGAAAAAGGCTTCTCCCCTGTGTGACTGCTCTGATGTTTAACAAGATGCTCTTTCCGGTTAAAACATATCCCAGATTCTGAACAGGAAAAAGGCTTCTCCTCTGTGTGAGTTCTCTGGTGCTTAACCAAATGTGATTCCTTTGTAAAACATTTCCCACATTCTGAAAAGCAAAAAGGCTTCTCCCCTGTATGAGTTCTCTGGTGGCTATCAAGAACCGATTTCCGGTTAAAACATTTTCCACATTCTGAACAAGAAAAAGGCTTCTGCACTGTGTGAGTTCTCTGGTGTATAACAAGACTGCATTTCCGGTTAAAACATTTCCCACATTCTGAACATGAAAAAGGCTTCTCCCCTGTGTGGGTTCTCTGGTGCCTAACAAAATGTGATTGCCATATAAAATATTTCCCACATTCTGAACAAGAAAATGACCTCTTTGATTTAGGAGCAGTTTGTTTTTTAATGGCTCTTTTGTGACTTTGATCTTCCTTAGTAGTCGGTAATGAATCAGAAGATGGGACCTGTTTTATAGGATCAGATGACCGATCTTTGCTGTGAAGGGATGATGATATATCTGGAGTAACAGCAGTCACTTCAGTTGTATCCTGTGTAATCTCAAGAGCATCACATTTAAAAATTGAAGATGTCCGCTGTCCCTCTGATCTCCTGGTACAGTCATCTGCTAAGATAAAAAACATTATTTTTTTTAATAAAAGATCCTTGAGTTTTATATTTTTGAACATTTCTACTTAAACTGTCAATAAATATGGCATGTTATGTAAAAAACTTTAATTATTTACCTAGACAATGACAGTTCACAGTCTAATAGAAAACCTTGTTGGGTGAACCAGTAGTGTGTGGTGTTCAACTGTTTGTTCATTCTGCTTCCCAAATATAGAATTATAAGAAACCAATCAATGTTATGTAGGCAAAAACAGTAAAAAATTCTCATCTCATAAAAAACAAGTTACTACTCAGGTCCATCATCAGTAAATGGAAACATAGAGGTTCCCACACTATTAGTGACTCAAAGGCTTTTGAAAAGCAAAAAGGTTTCTATAATCCAATCCAGCAAAATCCTCTCTCACTTCAGAGTCTTGCGGTGTGCTCAGACAACATTTAGGATCCCTGTATTTAGCAATATTATAGTGAGAAGAATCCGCTTAATTTGTGGTGTGTGTCTCCTGCAGCACAAACTGGGCACTATGTGTTGGGTAGTAAAATGGCAAATGTGTAATCTTCAATCACCAACATCCACTGCGTGTTAATTTCCGGAAAGTTGCTGTGGAGTCAAATATTCACTCCTCCTAAGGGTTACAACCCTCAGTGAATTAATTTATAAAATGGAATCACTTTATGGGGATTTCAACTATTCTGGTTTTCTGTCATTAGGGCTTCTGCATATGATGTGTCCAATCTCATCTGGGATCTGTTCCTGCTGTCCAGCTGGAGTAATCTGCTCCCTACTTCAGCCAATTGGAAAGTACCACACCCTACTAAAGCTCAAAGCATATTGTCGTTGTTCTCCTCTGGTTAAATCCTCTGTGCTCAGCATGAAGCTTGTGTATTTGTTTCCTGTTTGACCATGGCCCGTTTACTGACTGTTCTCGTGTCTTCTGATTCTGTATTCTGTCCTTCTGGTTCTGACCCAGTTACCTGACTATTCTTCTTGCCACCTGTACTACATACATACTACACTTTTTCACACACTTTTGGCATTGCTGTGTGAAAAAGTTCCCACACAGCATTTGCCATAAAGTGAGACCAGGGACTATTTTTTTTACAGTGGCGGAGGAATACAGTGCGGAAGGATACCTACCTCCCGACACTGGATTCCTGAGCCCCGTAGAGAGCGGTCGCATCAGCTGATGCTGCTGCTCTCCACGGGAGATCGGCGTGGGACACTCACTCGTGCATTTCTGCGGATCAGGGAGTATTTGGTGATTTGTTATTTTCATATTTTTCCTTAGATGACACTGGCTTCGGGGATCAAAGTGACAAGTATTGGTGAGTATGCACTCTATGTTATATGTACTGTATGTCTATGTATGTATTGCATGAATGTATTGTATGCAGTATGTATGTTGTATGTCTGTAGCATGTTGTATGTATGTATGTAGTATATATGTATGTTGTATGAATGTAGCATATATGTAGCATGTATGTAGTATATATGTATGTTGTATGAATGTAGTATATATGTAGTATGTACGTACTATGTATGTATGTTGTATGTAGTATGTATGTTGTATGAATGTAGTATGTATGTATGTTGTATGTAGTATATACACTCACTGGCCACTTTATTAGGTACACCATGCTAGTAACGGGTTGGACCCCCTTTTGCCTTCAGAACTGCCTCAATTCTTCGTGGCAGAGATTCAACAAGGTGCTGGAAGCATTCCTCAGAGATTTTGGACCATATTGACATGATGGCATCACACAGTTGGCACAGATTTGTCGGCTGCACATCCCTGATGCGAATCTCCCGTTCCACCACATCCCAAAGATGCTCTATTGGATTGAGATCTGGTGACTGAGGAGGCCATTTGAGTACAGTGAACTCATTGTCATGTTCAAGAAACCAATCTGAGATGATTCGAGCTTTATGACATGGCGCATTATCCTGCTGAAAATAGCCATCAGATGTTGGGTACATTGTGGTCATAAAGGGATGGACATGGTCAGCAACAATACTCAGGTAGGCTGTGGCGTTGCAACGATGCTCAATTGGTACCAAGGGGCCCAAAGAGTGCCAAGAAAAAATTCCCCACACCATGACACCACCACCACCAGCCTGAACCGTTGATACAAGGCAGGATGGATCCATGCTTTCATGTTGTTTACGCCAAATTCTGACCCTACCATCCGAATGTCGCAGCAGAAATCGAGACTCATCAGACCAGGCAACGTTTTTCCAATCTTCTACTGTCCAATTTCGATGAGCTTGTGCAAATTGTAGCCTCAGTTTCCTGTTCTTAGCTGAGAGGAGTGGTACCCAGTGTGGTCTTCTGCTGCTGTAGCCCATCTGCCTCAATGTTCGACGCACTGTGCGTTCAGAGATGCTCTTCTGCCTACCTTGGTTGTAACGGGTGGCAATTTGAGTCACTGTTGCCTTTCTATCAGCTCGAACCAATCTGCCCATTCTCCTCTGACCTCTGGCATCAACAAGGCATTTCCGGCCACAGAACTGCCGCTCACTGGATTTTTTTTCTTTTTCGGACCATTCTCTGTAAACCCTAGAGATGGTTGTGCGTGAAAATCCCAGTAGATCAGCAGTTTCTGAAATACTCAGACCAGCCCTTCTGGCACCAACAATCATGCCACGTTCAAAGGCACTCAAATCACCTTTCTTCCCCATACTGATGCTCGGTTTGAACTGCAGGAGATTGTCTTGACCATGTCTACATGCCTAAATGCACTGAGTTGCCGCCATGTGATTGGCTGATTAGAAATTAAGTCTTAACACACAGTTGGACAGGTGTACCTAATAAAGTGGCCAGTGAGTGTATGTATGTTGTATGAATGTAGTATATATGTAGCATGTATGTAGTATGTATGTACTATGTATGTATGTTGTATGTAGTGTGTATGTTGTATGAATGTAGTATATATGAAGCATGTATGTAGTATGTAGTATGTATGTATGTTGTATGAATGTAGTATATATGTAGCATGTATGTAGTATGTAGTATATATGTATGTTGTATGAATGTATATATGAAGCATGTATGTATTATGTAGTATGTATGTATGTTGTATGTAGTATATATGTAGTATGTAGTATATATGTATGTTGTATGAATGTAGTATATATGTAGCATGTATGTAGTATGTAGTATATATGTATGTTGTATATATGTAGCATGTATGTATGTATGTATGTTGTATATATGTAGTATGTATGTAGCATGTATGTAGCATGTATATATGTAGTATGTACAGTGGGGCAAAAAAGTATTTAGTCAGTCAGCAATAGTGCAAGTTCCACCACTTAAAAAGATGAGAGGCGTCTGTAATTTACATCATAGGTAGACCTCAACTATGGGAGACAAACTGAGAAAAAAAAATCCAGAAAATCACATTGTCTGTTTTTGTTTCATTTTATTTGCATATTATGGTGGAAAATAAGTATTTGGTCAGAAACAAGCAATCAAGATTTCTGGCTCTCACAGACCTGTAACTTCTTCTTTAAGAGTCTCCTCTTTCCTCCACTCATTACCTGTAGTAATGGCACCTGTTTAAACTTGTTATCAGTATAAAAAGACACCTGTGCACACCCTCAAACAGTCTGACTCCAAACTCCACTATGGTGAAGACCAAAGAGCTGTCAAAGGACACCAGAAACAAAATTGTAGCCCTGCACCAGGCTGGGAAGACTGAATCTGCAATAGCCAACCAGCTTGGAGTGAAGAAATCAACTGTGGGAGCAATAATTAGAAAATGGAAGACATACAAGACCACTGATAATCTCCCTCGATCTGGTGCTCCACGCAAAATCCCACCCCATGGGGTCAGAATGATCACAAGAACGGTGAGCAAAAATCCCAGAACCACGCGGGGGGACCTAGTGAATGAACTGCAGAGAGCTGGGACCAATGTAACAAGGCCTACCATAAGTAACACACTACGCCACCATGGACTCAGAACCTGCAGTGCCAGACGTGTCCCACTGCTTAAGCCTGTACATGTCCGGGCCCGTCTGAAGTTTGCTAGAGAGCATTTGGATGATCCAGAGGAGTTTTGGGAGAATGTCCTATGGTCTGATGAAACCAAACTGGAACTGTTTGGTAGAAACACAACTTGTGTTTGGAGGAAAAAGAATACTGAGTTGCATCTATCAAACACCATACCTACTGTAAAGCATGGTGGTGGAAACATCATGCTTTGGGGCTGTTTCTCTGCAAAGGGGCCAGGACGACTGATCCGGGTACATGAAAGAATGAATGGGGCCATGTATCGTGAGATTTTGAGTGCAAACCTCCTTCCATCAGCAAGGGCATTGAAGATGAAACGTGGCTGGGTCTTTCAACATGACAATGATCCAAAGCACACCGCCAGGGCAACGAAGGAGTGGCTTCGTAAGAAGCATTTCAAGGTCCTGGAGTGGCCTACCAGTCTCCAGATCTCAACCCTATAGAAAACCTTTGGAGGGAGTTGAAAGTCCGTGTTGCCAAGTGAAAAGCCAAAAACATCACTGCTCTAGAGGAGATCTGCATGGAGGAATGGGCCAACATACCAACAACAATGTGTGGCAACCTTGTGAAGACTTACAGAAAACGTTTGACCTCTGTCATTGCCAACAAAGGATATATCACAAAGTATTGAGATGAAATTTTGTTTCTGACCAAATACTTATTTTCCACCATAATATGCAAATAAAATGAAACAAAAACAGACAATGTGATTTTCTGGATTTTTTTTTCTCAGTTTGTCTCCCATAGTTGAGGTCTACCTATGATGTAAATTACAGACGCCTCTCATCTTTTTAAGTGGTGGAACTTGCACTATTGCTGACTGACTAAATACTTTTTTGCCCCACTGTATGTTGTATGTATGTAGTATATATGTATGTTGTATGAATGTAGTATATATGTAGTATGTATGTAGTATGTATGTAGTATGTTTTTTTTTTTACATTCAACACATTAGCCGGATGATGGGACTACTACTGTCCCATCATTGGCTAATGTGTCAATCACTGTCAGTGTAGCAGGCATCGCCCGATGGGACTTGTAGTCCCATCGGACGATGCCTGCACACACACAAGACCCCCGGCAGGCCCGTACAGACCACTGCCAGCCGGCACAGACCCCCTGCAGGCCAGCACAGGCCCCCGAGAGGCCCATACAGACCATATTTTCTCTCATCCTGCCCTCATGAGTATCCATTCTGCCCCATATGATCTCCTGATCCTGCCCCATCTATCTACATCGTATCCATCCTGCCCCATGTGTCTCCCATCCTGCCCCCTCCTGTGTCTCACATTCTGTCCCCATATCCATTCTGCCCTTCCTGTGTCTCACTGTCACATTCTGCCCCCCGTGTCTCATGTCTCACTGTCACATTCTGCCCCCCGTGTCTCATATTCTGCCCCCATAGCCATTCTGCCCCCTCCTGTGTCTCACTGTCACATTCTGGCCCCGTGTTTGACATTCTGCCCCTCTGTCTCAATGTCTGTCACATTCTGCCCCGTATCCATTCTGCCTCTCCTGTGTCTCACTGTCACATTCTGCCCCCATCTCCATTCTGCCCCCGGCCCCCTGTGTCTCACATTCTCCCCCCACGTCTTACATTCTGCCCCCATGTCTCGCATTCTGCCCCCTGCCCCATCTCACATTCTGCCCCATGTCTCATATTCTGCCCCCTGCCTGCCCCCTGGGGCCCTGTGACTGTGGTGGGACTGCTGCAGTGCGGCTGGCTGTGCAGGGCCCCCCTGGCCCCTGCCTGCCCAGGGGCCCTGTGGATGTGGTGGGACTGCTGTCATGCGGATGGCTGTGCAGGGCCCCCCTGGCCCCTGCCTGCCCTGGGGCCCTGTGGCTGTGGTGGGACTGCTGTCATGTGGCTGGCTGCGCAGGGCCCCCCTGGCCCCTGCCTGTCCTGGGGCCCTGTGGCTTTGGTGGGACTGTTGCATTGTGGCTGACTGCGCAGGGCCCCCCTGGCCCCTGCCTGTCCTGGGGCCCTGTGGCTGTGGTGGGACTGTTGCATTGTGGCTGGCTGCGCAGGGCCCCCCTGGCCCCTGCCTGTCCTGGGGTCCTGTGGCTGTGGTGGGACTGTTGCATTGTGGCTGGCTGCGCAGGGCCCTCCCTTGGCTCCTGCCTGTCCTGGGGCCCTGTGACTGTGGTGGGACTGCTGCACTGTTGCTGGCCGTGCTGGGCCCCCCTGGCCCCTGCCTGTCCTGGGGCCCTGTGGCTATGGGGGGACTGCTGCATTGTGGCTGGCTGCGCTGGACCCTGCTGGCCCCTGCCTGTCCTGTGGCCCTGTGGCTATGGTGGGACTGCTGTATTGTGGCTGGCTACGCTGGGCCCCCCTGCCCTGAGACTACTCACCTGCTCACTCACCTGCCGCCTCCACGTCTGGTCCGCTGCGCACACCGCCGCCACTTCTCTCCTGGTGTCTGCCGCCCGACGGTCCACCGCTCCCAGCCACCCACGTGCACGCACACCGGCACCACACACGCAGCACACTCTGCTCCGAATGAGGAAGTGGAGCAGAGCTGCAGAGCAGTGTGTGACGTCATGGGAGGCTGGCTGTACCGGACCCATAATGCACTGCTTCCTGCTGCCTGAACAAATCATCGGGGGGGGGGGGGCTGAGAGCACAGCCCGGGCTGCCAGCGTGCTCGGGCGGCCGGGCCCCCCAATTCACGGGGCCCCATACACCAGTAAGGGCTGTAATGCCCTGATGGCGGCCCTGCCACAGAATAGCAGGTAACACCATGGTCCAAGCCTAGGGGTCCGGGTGTAAGTCCAGATGCATGTAAGGGTGTTAAAGGGCGATGAGCAAGGCAATCCTTGGGATATGGAAAGCAGAGAAGATAGTGCCAAGCATATTTATGGTGGACATCTTTTGAGCTGCCAGGTGATCACTTACAGTGCTCCCAATACATTGTGTCTGCAAACTATTACAGCTAGATCTGCATTCAAATAGCTAAATTACACCAGAGAGGTTTCACCACTAGCTACTCATTTACTACTGATGAAGACTGTTGAGTTTGATCATTTCAGTAGATGTGTTATTGTCTTTCAAGTCTTGCTCCTTTTTGTCTTTGATTGTCTTGCTCCTTCCCTTCTGAACACTGCCATATGTACAGACAGTAGTGTACAAACGTGTATAGGGTATTGTGCGAAGTTGGAAAATAATTTGATCAGCGTATTTTGGACACTAACTACTGTAGTCAAAAACTGTGACTATAGACAATAACATCGCTAGGTTCAATATTTTCTGTCAGATGAGTTTCAGGAAGAAATATTACACATTTAAGGAGAACTGTGTATAATAGTGCAGAGCTGAGATGTCTTAAAGGGAACTTGTCAGCAGGATTAACATATTTCTCAGGAAAATTCATTTTGATTTCGTTTTTGTATGTTTTATTGTGAGTCTGTAAATGTGGTGTAAGACCCTGACAATATTATTCACAGCAGTGACCTGGAAGTCAGAATTGCTTCCAGGGGTCTTCCCCATGCTGTTCTCTTGTCATTTGAGCACTGTTCCCATCAATTTCCACAATTTCTAGTCCCTCTGCAGACCGCCAGGGGGGACCACTGGAAAAATGCTCGAGTTTCCCATAGACTTACATTGGGCTCGTTTGTCGGGTCGAGCACCCAAGCATTCCAATTTGCTTGACCAGAGCAACGAGCACCTGAGCATTTTAGTTCTCACCCATCGCTAACTATGATCACTCTGTGGCCTTGGTAGATGTGTACTTTTTCTACATGACAATGATCTAAAACGCACAACTAATGCCACTGTTCTATTTTTGAAAAAGAACAAGGTGAAAATGATTCAGTGGCCAAGTATGCCTCCTGATGTAAAACCAGTCAAACACCTACAGTGAATTCTGAAGAGACAAGTTGAGCATTACTCTCCAACCAGCATCCATACTCTAAAAAGAGAAAGTTGTTGAAAAATGGAAAAAGATAACTGTTGTAATGCCGCCATCTTGTTCGTTCCAAGAATGAATGAAAATCTGAAATGGAGTTGGACTTGGGGATCCTAGTTAATGATAAACTTACCTGGAGCAGCCAGTGCCAGGCAGCGGCTGCCAAGGCAAACAGGATCTTGGGGTGCATTAAAAGAGGTCTGATACACATGATGAGAGCATTATACTGCCTCTGTACAAATCCCTGGTTAGACTGCACATGGAGTACTGTGTACAGTTTTGGGCACCAGTGCTCATAAAGGATATAATGGAACTAGAGCGAGTATAAACGAGGGCAACAAAATTAATAAAGGGGATGGTGGAACTACAGATTTGCTAATCTCAGAGAGATTAGCAAAATTATGATTATTTAGTCTAGAAAAAAGACGACTGAGGGGCGATCTAATAACCAAGTATAAGTATATAAGAGGACAATACAAATATCTCTCCGAGGATCTGTTTATACCAAGGAAGGTGATGTCATAAGGGGCATTCTCTGCGTTTGGAGGAGAGAAGGTTTTTCCACCAACATAGTAGAGCATTCTTTACTGTTAGGGCAGTGAGAATCTGGAATTCCTTGTCTGAGGAGGTGGTGATGGCGAACTCAGTCGAGGGTTCAAGAGAGGCCTTGATGTCTTCCTGGAGCTTAACAATATTGTATCTTACAGTTATTAGCTTATGTAGAAGGACGTAGATCTGGCAATTCATTCTGGCAGAATATAGGCTGAACTGGATGGACAAATGTCTTTTTTCGGCCTTGCTAACTATGTTACTATGTTTGTGCACAGTAACCTACAGACACTGTCACGTCTGCGCTGTTATACTGATTACAATGATACTTTGATACCAAATGAAATCCGTCTTGTGGTTCTTGCTTAATCTTTATTTGTAGTTTTCAGTTAATGAGATTCTTGTGCTCTGGGGCGGGGCTGTGGGCGGGGCTTTATGTGGTGCTCTGATTACATGTGGATCTGTATTGGCTTATGACAGGTTACTGATCCCAGAGTGACCTGCCCCCCATTTTTACATAATGCATATAATAGTGTTGATATTATTGTTGATAATGCCTATAATATTATGGCTATTGTGAGGCTTAGAAAAATAATTGCATCCAACATAATGTCACCGGCGATGGTGGCACCTGCACAGTAGCATCTATAAGTACGAGATAGATGATACTGGAGAGACGCCACTGGTGTCATTTTGCTGGATGTAATTTTTTTTTTATAAGCCTCACAATAGACACAATATTATAGGCATTATCAACATAATATCAACACTATTATATGCATTACGTAAAATAGGGGGCAGGTCACTGAGGGATCAGTGACCTGTCATAACTCAATACAGATATATATTTAAGCAGGGCACCAGCTAAAACCCCGCCCACAGCTCGACCCACAGCCACACCCCAGAGCACGAGAATCTCATTAACTGAAAACTACAAAAAAAATTAAACAACAACCACAAGACGGATTTCATCACCAGATATCAATGTAATCAGTATAATGGTGCTTACCTGACAGTGTCTGTAGGTTACTGTGCACAATCCTGCTGACAGGTTCACTTTAAATTGAGCTTTAAGGCATTTGGAAGAGGCGATGGAGAGCTTTTTTTTAAGACTATCTGGGAGTTACAGACTCACATAAGTGAGGCAGGACAATCCCACCACAATCAAACTATCATACAGAATGAACAGGTAAAAAAAGACATACAATTATAAAAAATAATAAAATATGTTACATCCCCAACAACAACTCCAACACTAAATCAGAGTTGCACTCATTTATGGTGGATCATTTGAGCTACTGTGAGTCCTGACCAGAAGAGTAGACAAAATAATATTGCTCCCCATTTCAGGAGAGATTGTGCAGTAATCTTGATTCCTCAGGATCGAAAACATAATGGAATTTATGACGTGGAGTGAATCCATGAAACCAGGGCTCAAGCCATGCCAACACATTTCCTGCAGGCATGAAGAAATGTACACTGCTAAAAAAATAAAGGGAACACTAAAATAACACATCCTAGATATCTCTGAATAAAATATTCTAGCTGCAAATTTTTATTCATTGCATAGTGGAATGTGTTCAGAATAATAAAACATAACAATTATCATTGTAAATCAAAATGAATATCCCATGGTGGTCTGGATTTGGAATGATACTCAAAATCAAAGTGGAAAATCAAATTGCAGGCTGATCCAACTTCAGTGGAAATGCCTCATGACAAGGAAAAGATGCTCAGTATTGTATGTGGCCTCCACGTGCCTGTATGACCTCCCTACTGTACAACGCCTGGGCATGCTCCTGATGAGACGGCGGATGGTCTCCTGAGGGATCTCCTCCCAGACCTGGACTAAAGCATCCGCCAACTTCTGGACAATCTGTGGTGCAACGTGATGTTGGTGGATGGAGCGAGACATAATGTCCCAGTCAATAGCTTCAATGCCTTCATCTTGCAGGAACTGCTGACACACTCCAGCCACATGAGGTATGGCATTGTTCTGGCATTAGGAGGAACCCAGGGCCAACCGCACCAGCATATGGTCTTACAAGGGGTCTGAGGATCTCATCTTGGTACCTAATGGCAGTCAGGCTACCTCTGGCGAGCACATGGAGGGTTGTGCTGCCCTCCAAAGAAATGCCACCCCACACCATTACTGACCCACTGCCAAACCGGTCATGCTGAAGGATGTTGCAAGCAGCAGATTGCTCTCCATGGCATCTCCAGACTCTGTCACGTCTGTCACATGTGCTCAGTGTGAACCTGCTTTCTTCTGTGAAGAGCACAGGGCACCAGTGGCGAATTTGCCAATCCTGGAGTTCTGTGGCAAATACCAAGCATCCTGCACGGTGTTGGGCTGTGAGCACAACCCTCATCTGTGGACGTCAGGCACTAAGACAATCCTCATGGAGTCGGTTTCTAACTGTTTGTGCAGATACATGCACATTTGTGGTCTGCTGGAGGTCATTTTGCCGGGCTCTGGCAGTGATCCTCCTGTTCCTCCTTGCACAAAGGCGGAGGTAGCTGTCCTGCTGCTGTGTTGTTGCCCTCCTACAGCCCCCTCCACATCTTCTGGTGTACTGGCCTGTCTCCTGGTAGCATCTCAAGCCTCTGGACACTACGCTGACAGACACAGCAAACCTTTTTGCCACAGATCGCATTGATGTGCCATCCTGGATGAGCTGCACTTCCTGAGCCACTTGTGTGGGTTGTAGAGTCCGTCTCATGCTACCACGAGTGTGAAAACACAACCAACATTCAAAGGTGACCAAAACATCAGCCCGAAAGCATTGGTACTGAGATGTGGTCTGTGGTCCCCACCTGCAGAACCATTTCTTTATTGAGGGTGTCTTGATAATTGCCAATAATTTCCATCTGTTGTCTATTCCATTTGCACAACAGCATGTGAAATTGATTGTCAATCAGTGTTGCTCCCTAAGTAGACAGTTTGATTTCACAGAAGTTTGATTTACTTGAAGTTATATTCTGTTGGTTAATTGTTCCCTTTATTTTTTGAGCAGTGTATATTACAGCCATCAGCCACGCACAGCTTAGGGATATATCATGGCACAGGTGTAATATTTTTCCTGTAGTTTATCACAATCCTCCTTGAAATTAGTTACTTTTAATACAAATTGAAAATTCAGGCTAAAGGGAAATTCACACTTGGCCTCATTGCACATTTAATGTTGTCGATCATAAACGCAAAGTTTCTCCAGAAAGACTGGACCTGGTCTTGTAAGGACCATATGGGCACGTTCAGCAGCACAAAAGGAAGAGAAGGTAGATTCAGCCAATAAAATATCAGGGTTCTCATACAGGCCCATCATAATACTTTTCTTCAAGTGATTTTCTAACTTGTCAGCACATTCTACAAACACTGTCACTTGGCTTTGTAGTTTACAGATCTGGGCAGGTAATGGTCAGAACCTTCTAATCCCAGAGGGTAGGTGGGTATTCTAGGTGGTAAGTTCTATAGAAAAGGGCTTTCAATGGCTAAAGTCATTTGAACAGTTTTGGGTCTAGGAGTATGTTGTAGTTGGGAGGCAAAATGGTGAAAATGGTGATACGTCCGGACTACACCATCGGTAAAGCAGCCACACCCGGGGACTGAGAAGAATTTGTAACTTCTCTGCATGTAGTGGTTACTACTCACCTGGGTAGCCATATGTAGTAATCTCTTTATACTGCTCATCACACCTCACATATGTCTCTATAGTATTAATATAGGTCAGGTCTTCACCCTGAAACAAATATTGTAAAAGCCACAGACAGATGAAGAAGTCACATCTATGATCAGCTCTAATCCTGCCATCTCCACCGTTCTCATTACACAAGTATAAACCATATAATGGTGTTGGATAAAACAAAACTGAGCAGAAGACCTTCACAGCCATCTACACATCATAGGGGAGATCTCATGACACCTTCTCTCCATCTACCTGATGATCCTGAGGGGCATTGGGATCTCCTTGTTTACAGTCCTGTGGAAGAAGAAGACGGGGACATCTTTCTGGTGTTGTCATCTTACTGTATAGAACTGGAGGAAACACATACAGGGACTGAATTCATTCTTTACATACAGATAATTATAGGCCGTGTGTATTTAGTCCTGTCTATTACCTGGTGATGTGAGGGGCTGGGGAACCTCCATCATGACGTTCTTGTACAGATCTTTGTTTCCTTCTAAATACTCCCACTCCTCCATGGAGAAATAGATGGCGACATCCTGACACCTTATTGGAACCTGACACATACAATGATACCATCATGCCCCTGATCCCTTCATAGCGTTACTGTTTAATGTCCCAGCATTCCCAGAAGTGTCACCTCTCCAGTCAGCAGCTCAATCATCTTGTAGGTGAGGTCTAGAATCTTCTGGTCATTGATGGCCTCATGTAGCAGGGGGTGAGGTGGAGGCCCCGTGATTGGGCTCAGGGTTCTTCCCCATCCCTCAGACACAGGGTCCTGACAGCGCTCACTAGAGGTCTTCTTCACTACTGTGTAATCCTGGTTATGGAGAGACACATTAATAAATCTCACTACAGACATTTCCAGAGTCCTCACCTCTCCAGTTCTGTCCATCTGTTATTCCCATAGATAAGAATGATGTAATGTGACGTCATCAGAATCTCTCACCTCTCCAGTAAGCCGGAAGAGGATCTCTAGGGTGAGGTGTAATATCCTCTCCGCCATCTTGTCCCTGTCCATATCCATCTTTGATGGGTAAATCAGGAAAATATTCTTATGTAGAAGATCTTCATCGAGAAGATCCGATATTGTAGAGACCTGAATGAGAAGAAGATGAGACGATGTAACATTATAAAAATCCTGTGTAATAATACAATTACTGGAGATAATAAGGGAAACATATGAGGAGATTTATTATATTACAGTATTTAGTTTCCTTCTTTACATCTACTAATAAAGCCTATATATTTTAGGCCACAGACAACAAGGTCGGCACCTTCCTGCAGAAGTGTTTTTTTTTTATGCTCAGTATGTGATGGTATTGATTATGTAAACTAGGGGGCAGGTCAGTGAGGGAGCAGTGACCTGTCAACAGTCTGCATTATGAATATATAATCAGGGCACCACATACATGAATCCCGCCTTAGGGCACGAGTATATCATTAACACAAAACTGACTGTAAAGATTAAGAAACAGCCACAAGATGGACTTAATCACCAAAGGTATGATTTTATTCAGTATATGGGCGCCGACCTGACACTGTGTGTAGGTTACTGTGCACAATCCTGCTGACAGGTTCCCTTCATGTAATGAAAAAATCCAAAGTTTATTAAAAAACTGAAGTTGCCATTTTCCGAGACCCGTGGCGTCTCTTTTTTTTGGGCTCTGGGGCTGGGTGAGAGCTTATTTTTTGTGCTCTGAGCCGACATTTTTATTGATACCATTTTGTTGCTGATATGATTTTTGATTTCCTGTTATTGTATTTTAATGCAATTTGTGGAGACCCAAAAAGCATAATTCTAGATTTTTCTCACTTACTTATACATATGAGTCTCATCACCAGGAAATTGTTCTCCTGTGTGCTCATATAGCTCAGAATAAGGGCTCCCACACAGTATGATGGCCCCCACGGACCCCTCACAATATCAGGGCCCCCCAGCCCTTCACTTAATATGATACCCCAAAAAAAACAAACCACACACTACTCACCCAATCCTGTTCCCGAGGTTCATTTCTCCGGTCTGTGCAGTGTGAGTACTGAGGCTCCATACTACAGGTATGATGTAGTGACGTTATTGTGCCTGTAGTGCATGGAGTCTCAGACTCATAGGCGAAGGCTGAATGGTGGATCAGGAGCTTTCAACTCCCAGATTCACTTGGGAGTGGCCCATGTTCATGATTCCCATTTAATCTTTCACTTAAGATTTGGGCATGTCAGTATTAGTATTTGAAAGCAACAGTGTAGGAACCGTGTGTATGTGAGTCATAGCTCTCGACCTTGTAGACCACATGCTGCTGCTGTACTTGGCAGGCCCGGCCCAGATGGTATAGAGATGAATGAAGGAGATCAAAATAAACTTTTCTTTACTTAACAAGAACTTGATGAGAAGTATATACAGTACATCAGATAGCAGGCACAACACTTTATGAATGCTTCTTCTACATTATGCAGTCAGGAACTTTCCGGTTACATGTGGCAGTACATAACTTTTGGTATAAGCTATAATAGTCCAGCAAACCATTTTGGGAAGACCTATCATACGCTATGAGGACCATACGAGTTAAGATGGGCTGCGGTCTATCAGATTTCTCAGCTCCCAGTTCACTTGTGAGGACATCACTGGCTGAGGTGCATCTGAACGACTCCTCACTAGTACTCTTTAAGTCCATTTGATGAAGGCCGCGCACTACTTGCTGTGGCATTGCATCTTTTGATCTCCATCTAGGGCACAGTTCTATACTGTTTAAGTAGCCCTCATGGCCTGAGCTAAGGACTTCATCCTGTGGCACACCTAGCAAAGTTTTATCCCCTTAACCCCTTTACCCGCAAGGGTGGTTTGCATGTTAATGACCAGGCCAATTTTTACAATAGTGACCACTGTCCCTTTATGAGGTATTAACTCTGGAACGCTTCCATGGATCCCGGTGATTCTGACAATGTTTTCTTGTGAAATATTCTAATTATGCAAATTGTCTCTTCTTCAGAGAGAAAGAGGACTAGAACTCTAGTGCCACCTATTACTTCTTGGATCTCGTGAAATATTATACTTCCTGATAGTGGCAAAATTTCACAATTTTCCAACTTTGAATTTTCATGCCCTTAAATCTCAGAGATGTCACACAAAAAAACTTAATAAATAACATTTCACTGGCAGAGGACGTGCAGACAGCAGTGAGCAGCGTTGGAACCGGGACAGGTGAATATCTCTGGTGCCGGGTCCTGAGCCAGTGGCGACACGTGGCTCCCAGCGACAAGAGGTGAGTATGTCATTTTTTATTTTTTTTTGCCGCAGCATATGGGGGCATAATCTATGGAGCAGAATATGGGGGCATAATATATAGAGCAGCATATAGGGCAGCATATGGGGCATATCTATGGAGCATCTTATGGGGGCATAATCTATGGAGCATATTATGGGGGCAGCATATGGAGTATAATCTATGGAGCATCTTATGGAGCAGCATATGGGGGCATAATCTATGGAGCATCTTATGAGGGCAGCATATGGGGCATAATATATAGAGCAGCATATGGGAGCATAATATATGGAGCAGCATATGGGGGCATAATCTATGGGAAATCTTATGGGGAAGCATATGGGGGCATAATCTATGGAGCATCTTATGGAGCAGCATATGGGGGCATAATCTATGGAACATCTTATGGGGCAAAATCTATGGAGCATCTTATAGGGGCATAATCTATGGAGCATCTTATGGGGGCAGCATATGGGGTATAATCTATGGAGCATCTTATGGAGCAGCATATGGGGGCATAATCTATGGAGCACCTTATGAGGGCAGCATATGGGGCATAATTAGTGTTGAGCGACTTTTGGTTTTTTAGGGTCGAGTTTCGTTTCATGAAACCCGACTTTTCCAAAAGTCGGGTCGAGCAAAATCGGCCGACTATAGGGAAAAGTCGGGGTCGTCCCGAAACACGAAACCCAATGTAAGTCAATGGAGAATTAAAGTCGGCAGTGAGAGGAGGACAGGAAACACACCAACAGTGCCCATTTGAATGCCAAAAGCATAAATTCTTGTTACTGAAGCTTGTCAACCTTAATTAACTTCATAATACTAGTTATGCACTGAAAAATGGGGGTTATTTGGCTACAGTTGTGGGGGGAGGGCTGGCTCCAGGTTTTCGTGGGCCCAGGGCCAAAGAGTGCCCCTTTAACACATACCACAACTCATGATGCTCCGATATGGCAGAGAAATAGCAGTATAGTACAATGAAAAATACTTCACTTCTTACATCTCATGACTGATATCCATTTTAAATTCTCCAATACCTCCAAAAACGGACAATATATAACTCCATACAGTATTATGGCCAGCGCTTAGTGCGCTATACAGAGTAATGAGGCCCATATATTTCTCCATACGGAATCATTATTCCCATATAATGTTTCAAACCGTATATGATGAGCTCCACATAATGCTACAGTATATGTTGGTCCCAATGGATGAAGCTCCACTGTCTTATGGGCCCAAATAATGCTCCATATATAATGGGCCCCATTTCTACTGCTCTAGTGTATAATGGGCCCTGTAAATGCTGCTCCAGTGTCTTATGTCCACCTTTGGAATGCTCCAGTGTATGGTGGGCCCCATATATCATTCACCAGAGTATAATGCTCCCCAAAAATTGCTGTCCCAACATTGAAAACAATTACATAAGTCTCCATGCTAGGGAATCCCTGCACTACTCTGAACTCCTTGTCGTCCCCATCTTCCATCTCACTGCACTTGGCTGTTTAGGCCCTCCCACCGGCAGAGACACTTTTGCGTACTATGCGGTGCCCTGTGCCAGTGCCATCGCCCATGAGTATGCCCCCCACCTGCTCAAGGAACCTGCACTTTCATCTGCACCTTCCTCTTTGTCACCGTGTAAGGTGGTATAGTATGCGGGAAGGGGAACCTGAGTTTCCTCTGGGTCAGATTCTGGCTGTGTAGAGTGCGAGGGGAATGTAGTGGTCTGGGTCAATGTACCAGCAGCATCATCCAGCAGTGGCTGGGCCTCAGTGCACTTGTGGCGTCCCCAAGAGTACGGTCGCCACTGTGGCATTGCCTTCCTCCTAGGGAGTGTGTTGTCAAGCTTGGGAGCAACGAAGGATCTCTCTAGCAGTGAAACCAACACACAACACATTTCCCACTCCAGGCCAGCAGGGAGACCTCTGAACCTGACTGGTGAGGAGCAGCTCTCTGTGGTCGGGAGGAAGTAAGTTAGGGCACTCTGTGCAGGGAAGGGGAAGTGTGTGGACGTGAGAAGGGGAGCTGGAGGATGAGCAGAGTTAAGGCTCCTAGCTGGAGCGCATGGTCCGGATTCCGGTCTCCGAGTTTGTAGGGACACTGACGTTCCTGCAGCAGAAACCGGGGGAAGTAGCAGCTATAAATGCTCTGTACCCAACTAAGGGTTGGAGGCCCCAGCATCGACGTGTGTGAGGCAGAAGGAAAAGGCTACAGCTGTCTGCCATACAAGTAAAGTCTGAGGAACATCTGTTAGACAGGAGGCGTTTCAGTGAACCACGGTCCTGTGAGTGCTTCCCCCACAAGCGCTAGATAGGAGATGTTCAGGAAGGTACATGTTGGCGGAGTGTTGGAAGGGAGCTTTCCATTCTCGTCCCGGAGGTTGGCAGAGGTCCTGACCCGGAGGACACAGCACGGAGGCAGGCATCTGTGTAACCTGCAGACTGTGGGTAAAGTTTTGGAACTGCACACTCTGGTGTCCTACAGTTATTCCAGCACCGCTACAACTGGGTACCAGCACCTACACCGCCTGTGCCTTTCCCCCATCACTACATCTACACTTCCCTGGGACTCCAGCTCCACCTGTGGGGAGCTTCACCATCTTTGCTGCACAACACCATCAGTCCCAGAGGATCTGCATGCAGCGTCGGCCTAACATCTATGTTGCCGAACACCACAGGTGGCGTCAAGCTATCTATATAAACTCTTTACCACTATACCACACCATTTACATGGGCGCCCAGGGCCACCGTCCGGGTCACCGCTGCTGTGACACATCCCACTGACACCGGCCCGGTACCGAGTACCCCACAGCCCTGGGAGGGCAACCCATATGCCGACTGCTGATCGGGCGACGTTATTCTCACGAACCTCCAAACAGCGTCCCTGAAGGCAAAGTTTTTGGTTTCCGGGGGCAGTATGATTGCAAAGCTGAACCTTAAAGGAATGTCCAAAAGGGCACCACCAGGAGTGGAGCCTGTGGCTTAATTGGACTGCCCCCGGGAAACCACTACCATACAAGCTACAGAAAAGATGGACAGATTGCAAGCTTTGTCGATTCTGTGTGTGGTGTGGTATGTCCGTTTGTAGTTGTGCTAGCGATTTCTCAGCTTTATTCCGTTAACGACCGAGACTCCGGCATGGCCCCGCGGTACGCGTCAAGCTTACTAGAGGGATACGCGAGGCTGTGGCACGTGAGATCGAGCAATAACAGGTCTAGCATTCCAGTACATGTCCGGGGCTGCATGCACGCTACACTGAAAGGACCAGCTTTTGTTGCTTACAGGTGCAGATAACCTGCTGAACTCCGTTAGTGATGGGGATCTGGGATTCAGATTATTCCCCGCGAACGATGATTTCCCAGTAAGTTCAGGTCAACCGCAATTCCAGAGTTAGGCCTAACCGTCATTCCTGAAAAAATTACGTGTCCAAACCACAGGTGCTGTAGCTTGCTTAACAGCTTGGCAGCCGTTCTCAGGCCCAGTATGGATTCAACAACATTGTAGAAAGTTGATAAAGGGTACAGTTTCACCGGATAACACGTATATATGTAGCCTAGTTTACACATTAAAAATATATGCCTATAGATCAGGAGGCAGACTCAGATGTTCTCAGGCCCAGTATGAATTTGACCAGATTGTACAAAGTTGAGAAAGGGTACTTTATCACTGGATAGCAGGTATATATAGCATAGTTTAAACATGTAAAATCTCCGTGTTCTCAGTATGGATTACACAGCAATCTAAAAAGTGGAAAAAAGGAAATGCATTTGAGGCGTACATAACTATATACTTTTGGTGTTATTTTTAAATCTTCATATATATTTCTGTCTCAGTAATACAGTCCAGCCTCTCCGCAATAGGAAATGAGATGCATACAATTAGTGACATAAAGGCTATTGATTGCAGAAATCTAGGAATTATTATTCACGGGAAAAACTTCCATCACAATTCTCATAGGCGATGCTGACCCTCAATTAATTTGTGTGTTGAGACAGTGAAAACATTTTTTTGTGAATAAAGTCTTGCTGTATCGCACTTCCGTTGATTCCATCACTGTTACTCATCTCAATCCAATTTTTATCACAGAGAGCGATGTAAACATGGTGCTCACTGGCTATCATGATCTGTCACGTAACTTTGGAGTGCAAAAGACAGAAGCCACAGGCCGTAGGCGATTCTATTTGATTGGCATGAGAGGGCACATTTTGAAATGTGCGCCGGAATGTCACACATTTGTGAGTAGGAAAACTGTGAAAGCTGATGATAAACCACCACTGCATGTAATTGTGAGTCGACGTCCATAAGAAATGGAAGCCACTGATCATCTGGAGCTAGAGCCCGGCCAGCAGGACAGGGCATAGCTACATCTTAACCATCATCTTTCAGTTCAATCAATTTGTAGTGGCAGTCCCAGTGAAGGATTTGACAGCCCAGACTACACAGCGGAGGAGCAGGGAGAGGTAAACATTGCAAATGCTGGGGCCCTGCCCAAGCAAGGGGGGCACACTCGTGGGCGTCGGTACTGGCACTGGGCCCCTCATAGTACGGCGGTGTGTCTGACGGCGGGTGTGCAGCACCACTGTCAGAGACACTTGATTGCACTATGAGGGACCCTATGCCAGTGCCCGCGCCCAAGAGTCGGCCTACCCACCTGTCCAGGGCAACGGCACTCGCACGGTTTTGTGCGCTAGGTGGTGACCCCGGCCATGGGGGGGGCCGCCCACTTAGGGAGGTTTACAAAGTGGCATATGTAGATGTGGGTCATTCAGCTGCTGCAAAAGGCGAAATAGGTCAAGTTCGCAGAATAGGAGGAGGACCAAAGCAAGCCATTTTTCTGGCAACCTATGTGTCATCAAGGGAAGGTGGGACAAAATCCTTGGAAACCCATGAATGGTTCATTTTAATGAAGGTTAGATCGTCCACATTTTGGGTTGACAGACGGGTCCTTTTTTCTGTCAGGATTGATCCAGCTGCACTGAAGACTCCGATAGCACACTTGCAGCTGGGCAAGCGAACTCCTGTAAGGCATATTGGGCCAATTCAGGCCAGGTGTCCAGTTTAGCAGCCCAATAGTCAAAGGGGAATGACCTGTGCGGGAGAACATCGATATGGGAGGAAAAGTAGTTGTTAACCTTAGTTGACAACTGCTGTCTCCTGTCACTTTCCATCGATGCAGTATTACCAGTTGTGTGAGCGGTCCGTGAAAAATCAGTCCACAACATTGTCATGAAACCCCTGTCTCCAACGCCACTTCTGCTGTGTGCACCACGAACACCTCTGCCAAGCTGCCCCCGGCCCGTACGGCTCGTGTGAGAACCATCACCGCTGCTGTGTGCTGGGAATGCCTCAACCAACCGGTTAACCAGAGTTGCTTGTTTAGTAGCCAATATTAGGTCAAGGTTCTCCTGTGGCATGATGTTTTGTAATTTGCCTTTATAGCGTGGATCCAGGATGCTGGCCAGCCAGTAGTCGTAATTGTTCATCATTTTGGCAATGCGTGGGTCCCTTTTTAGGATCTGCAAGGCATAATCTGACATGTGGGCCAATGTTCCCGGTGTCAATGATGCACTGCGAGCGCTGGGTGGAGGAGCACTTTCTGGCAAATCCACATCCCTCCAGTCACGCACAAACTCTGTACCAGACCTTGCCACGCCAACATTTTCACTTGCCCCACGAGATGCATCCTCCTCCCCTAAGTAATCATCCCCATCATCATCCTCCTCTTCTTCTTCCTCCACCTCGTCCAGGAGAGGTCCCTGAGCAGACAATGGCTGAATGTCATCAAGAATTCCCTCCACCTCTTCCGCCTCGTCAACATTGGCTGCAGACGCCTGCTCCTTAAGGTGCGTCAAAGTTTGCATGAGCAGACGCATAAGTGGGATGCTCATGCTTAGGATGGCGTCGTCTGCGCTTACCAGCCATGTGCATTCCTCAAAACACTGAAGGACTTTACAGAGGTCTTTCAGCTTTGACCACTGCACACCTGTCAACTCCATGTCTGCTCTCAAAGTGCCTGGCCGTGTATCCTCCCACAAATGCATTATGGCCTGCCTCTGCTCGCACAGCCGTTCAACCATGTGCAGGGTGGAGTTCCACCTTGTTGCAATGTCGATAATGAGGCGGTGGTTGGGAAGGTGGAGCAATCGCTGCAACTTCTGCATACGAATGGAGTGTACAGGCCACCGGCGGATGTGCGCGCACAGTCTTCGCACCTTCTGGAGCAGGGCTGTTAACTCCCGATAATTATTGAGGAAGCACTGCACCACCAGGTTCAAGGTGTGAGCCAAGCAAGGTATGTGGCTGAGTTTTGAAAGGGCTATGGCTGCCACAAAATTACGGCCGTTATCACTAACTACCTTGCCTGCCTCAAGATGTACACTGCCCAGCCATGACTCAGTTTGTCTCTGAAAGTACTCGGCCAGCACCTCGGCAGTGTGTCTGTCGCCCAAACACATCATCTGCAGCACAGCCTGCTGACGCTTTCCACTAGCTGCTCGATAGGGGGACACCTCGTGTGCAACAATGGCAGCTGCAGATGGAGTTCTCGTACGACTGCGCTCTGTGGACGAGCTTTCACTTCTGAAGGAGGAGGAGGAGGGTTGAACGCCTATAGCCAACTGTTTCCTATACCGTGGGCTAGGCAGCACTGTCCCACCACCGCTGTCCCCTGTGGACCCTGCATCCACCACATTAACCCAGTGCTCAGTGATGGACACGTAACGGCCCTGGCCATGCCGACTGGACCATGCATCAGTTGTGAGGTGCACCTTTCCACTCACTGACTGCTTGAGTGCATGGACAATGCGGTCTTTCACATGATGGTGGAGGGCTGGGATGGCTTTGCGAGAGAAGAAGTGGCGACTGGGTAGGTCATAGCGTGGTACTGTATAGGCCATGAGTTCACGGAAAGCTGCGCTTTCCACCAACCGATGGGGCATCATCTCTAACGAGATTAGTTTGGCAATGTGGGCGTTCAAACCCAGTGTACGCGGATGAGAGACTGAGTACTTTCTTGACCTACTCATAGTGTCTGGGAGGGTGAGCTGGACTTGAGAGCTGCATATGGTGGAAGTAGCGGTGGACAGGGCGGACTGAGAGAGGGTTGATGATGGTGATGGAGTTGGTGTTCTTTCTGATGGCCTAGATTCAGTCTTTCGTTGATATAACAGTGGGATTCCCTGACTACTGTGGCCTTGCAATGACACCTCAACATTTGCTGATTTGCTAACCGGTGGGCTTACAGTGGGGGAAACAATGTAGCGTTGCTGACTACCTTCTTTGTGATCAGTTGCACATGTGGTACTTGAGGTTTGGTGTTGTGTCCACGCTTGCAAGTGCATGCTGGTTAAATGTCTAAGCATGCAACTGGTATTCAAATTTTTCAGATTTTTCCCTCGGCTAAAGGACTTTGCGCACTTCTTACAGATAACCTTGGCCTGATCATGAGGATTTTGTTCAAAAAAGTGCCACACTGCACTCTTCCTACTTTGGCAGACATTTTGCGGCCTAGCACGCTGTGATATTTTGACCCTCTGGACAAGCTGTCCAGCAACTCTTTTGATTTTTGGAACCTGTCTTTGGAGTGCTCCGGGCCTGCCAGATAACAGCTGTTGCGATGTCGATGTCTGCTGTGGATACTCCTCCTCCTCATCTGAGCTATTGGAAGCAGCACCCTCTTCCCCCAATGGATGCCAATCTGGGTCAACAACTGGGTCATCCATCACCTCCTCTTCAATGTTATGTGCACCTTCCTCTGTGTCACCATGTATGGTGGTATAGTGTGCGGGAAGGGGCACCTGAGTCTCATCAGGGTCAGAATCTGGCTCTGTACACTGCGAGGACAATGTAGTGCTCTGAGTGAATGTACCAGCAGAATCATCTATCAGTGGCTGTGCATCAGTGCACTCCATGTCAGATTCATCTTGGCCTGGGTAATTCACCATTTCACTTGATAATCCAGGCATGGTATGTGAAAACAGCTCCATGGAGTAATCATTAGTATGGCCTGCGTCATCCTTCAATCTTGGTTGGGGTGAAGGACACAAGGAAAGGTGTGGTTCATGAACATGAGCCTCCAATGACGACTCAGTGCTTTTATTTTTTACAACTTCAGAAGAAGAGGCGATAGAGCTGAAGGCTGAGTCAGCAATGTAAGACAAAACTTTTTCCTGAAGCTCTGGCTTTAAAAGCGGTTTGCCAACTCCTAGAAAACTAAGCCTTCAAAGCCTTATGGAGCCAGACGATGACGCAGGCTCAACACCTCCTGCATTCGGTCCTATTTTGCTTTTGCCACTACCATCAGATCCACCACCAATACCATCATTACCAGCTGCCAACCCCCGCCCAATTCCACGGCCTCTTCCACCAGCCTTCCTCATTTTTGGTAGAAATGTAGACAAAATCCAACAAACTATATAGTAATGTAAAACAAGGTACAAGGTGTCTATAGGACAGGGGAGATTTTGAATTTCTGCACACACTTGTGGACACTGGACACTTTTGGATTGTGTGAGGCCCACTGAATATCACAGCGCTATGTCACAGGCTCGATGTCGCAGGTGTGAAAAATGTGACTAGAGGATAACGGAGATTTTGAATTTCTGCACACACTTGTGGACACTGGACACTTTTGGATCGTGTGAGGCCCACTGAATATCACAGCGCTATGTCACAGGCTCGATGTCGCAGGTGTGAAAAATGTTACTAGAAGATAACGGAGATTTTGAATTTCTGCACACACTTGTGGACACTTTGGATTGTGTGAGGCCCACTGAATATCACAGCGCTATGTCACAGGCTCGATGTCGCAGGTGTGAAAATGTCACTAGAGGATAACGGAGATTTTGAATTTCTGCACACACTTGTGGACACTGGACACTTTTGGATTGTGTGAGGCCCACTGAATATCACAGCGCTATGTCACAGGCTTGATGTCGCAGGTGTGAAAAATGTGACTAGAGGATAACGGAGATTTTGAATTTCAGCACACACTTGTGGACACTGGACACTTTTGGATTGTGTGAGGCCCAGTGAATATCACAGCGCTATGTCACTGGCAGAAATTGGCTAGTGTATGACAAACTACAAGGTGTATATAGAATTGGGCAGAATAGGAATCTCCCTAGAGTGTAGGTCTGTAAGAACGGAACAAGTCCTCGACTTATCCTTACAGAGCGACACACAGATAGCTTCACTGTGGCCGTGATAACAGCCATTACACGGTACTGAGAGAGGAGCGTGCACGTACACGGCTGTCCGGTGTACGTAAAATTGTCAAGTTCCGTGTTTTTTAAGTATACGGACTGACACACGCTGTCTCTCTATAGTTTTGAATGTGATCAAACAGCAAATATATTTAACTGTTTGAAAACTAGACAAAACTAGAAGGTGCAGGTCTGTAGGAACGGAACATGTCCTCGACTTATCCTTACAGAGCGACACACAGATAGCTTCACTGTGGCCGTGATAACAGCCGTTACACGGTACTGAGAGAGGAGCGTGCACGTACACGGCTGTCCGGTGTACGTAAAATTGTCAAGCTACGTGTTTTTTAAGTATACGGACTGACACACGCTGTCTCTCTATAGTTTTGAATGTGATCAAAGAGCAAATATATTTAACTGTTTGAAAGCTAGACTGTTGTGAGTTCATTTTTCCCTTCACCATTGAGGTCTGATGAACTCCCTCCTCTAGTGAAAGAAGGTAGTGAGACTGATTACCAAACACCTGGGCAGCTGGATGATGACTGGGTGGCAGGAATTGAGGACTGGATATAAGGCTGCCGACGCCCTTCTTCCTGGCTGGTGATTTTCCTGCTGGATTCTTGGAGACCAGTCTGATTCCTGCATCTCAAAGCTAAGTTTTTCTGCTCTGCTTTGTACTCTTCAGTTTTGTTTTTGTTTTGCCTTGTTTTTTGGGAGTTCTGCCATCCCCGGCCGGGGGTGAGCTGGATTCCATTTTTGTCTCTTATCTGTTTATTTTTTGCTCTGTCTTCAGAATATACCTGAGTGCTGATATAGTCTTTTGAAGCCTAGCGACTTCAGGGCCTGTTTTTCCTATCAATCGGTTGGCTCATTTTGATAGGGTTTTTGCGGATGGCATACAGCAGCTTTCCTATCCTGTCCTATGTAGTTAGCTTGGGCCCCATCATTTGCTCAACCTATCTTTCTATCTGTGTTAGTGTTTTCATCTTGCTTCGCCGTCATTATATGTTGGGGGCTGCCTATTGCTTTGGGGTCTGCTCTGGGGCAGTTTAGTTTTTCCCCTTTCTGTCTTTAGGCTATATAGTTCTCCGGCTGTGATCGAGGGGTCTAGGGCACCGTAGGAACCCCCCACGGCTACTGCTAGTTGTTGTGGATAGGTTCAGGGGTCTGAAATCCAATAGCTGCCAACCTCTCTGGTTTTTCTGGTCTTAGCTGGTATTTTGTTTTTTCCTCCTTCGGTGACTCATCATAACAGAATCACCAGCCATACCGCAGATCCTAGGGTACTCAATAGCAGGAGAGAATTGTAAAAAAAAAGTGTCAGAATTTTTTTTTTTGTGTGCATATTTTTTCCTCTATATCTCTGAGGCCGTAGGGGGAATTTTTCTCTCAATGGAGATGAAGCAATTGTCTGATCGTGTGGAGCAGCTCGCTGCTGAAGTGCGGGGAATTTCCGCCTATCTTGATCATTCACATGCTGCTGAACCAAAGATTCCTTCTCCTGATGTATTTTTGGGGGATCGGTCTAAATTCTTGAATTTCAAGAATAATTGTAAATTATTTTTTGCCTTGAAGCCTAACTCGTCGGGGAACTCCGCGCAGCAGGTTAAAATTGTCATCTCTTTGCTGTGCAACGATCCCCAGGATTGGGCGTTTTCTTTGAAACCTGATGATCCTATTCTGAATAATGTGAAAGCATTTTTTCAAGCCTTGGGGTTGTAATATGATGAACCTAATGCTATTGATCAGGCTGAAAAGACCCTGTTGGCATTAAGCCACGGTCGGGATTCGGCAGAGTTATACTGTCAAAAATTCCGAAAGTGGGCGGTCCTTACTACCTGGAATGATGATGCCTTGGCAGCCCTCTTTCGGAAGGGTTTGTCAGAAACTGTAAAAGATACTATGGTGGGATTTCCTGTTCCCTCTGGTCTTGACGATTCTATGTCATTAGCCATTCAGGTGGATCGGCGTTTACGTGAACGCAAAACTACACGAGAGATGTTACCACCTGTTGAACAAATGTCTGAACCTATGCAATGTGATAGAGTTTTGTCTAGGGTGCAACGTCAGTAGTTCAGAACGCATAATAAGCTGTGTTTTTTTGTGGAGATGCCTCGCATATTATTTCTGTCTGCCCTAAACGAGAGAAACGTTGTGCACACACGTTTTCTGTGGGTGGTGTTCAACCTAAGTTTCTTCTGGCAATTACTCTGATCTGCTCCCTGTCCACATTTTCCGCCAAGGCTTTTGTGGATTCAGGAGCAGCTCTGAACCTGATGGACTTGGAATTTGCTAAATGTTGTGGATTTCCTATGACACCTCTGCGGACGCCTATCCCTTTGAGGGGTATCGATGCTACTCCTTTGGCGAAGAATAAACCTCAGTTTTGGACCCAGGTGGTAATGCGGGTCGCCCCAGACCATCAAGAAAATTGCAGATTTTTGGTGTTGCATAATTTGCATGATACCATTGTTCTGGGGTTTCCCTGGTTGCAAATCCATAATCCAGTTCTGGATTGGAAATCTTTGTCTGTGGTGAGTTGGGGTGGTCGGTGTGCCCTTAGTGATGCTCCTGTTTTCTCCACCTCTCCCCAGTCACATGATGTTCCTGACTATTTGGCTGACTTTTATGATGTATTTAGTGAGAATGAGTCTGCGTCTTTGCCTCCTCATAGGAGTTATGACTGTGCTATTGAGCTGAACCCGGGGTGTAAATTCCCCAAGGGTCGGCTTTTCAATATATCTGTACCCGAGCACGAGGCTATACGATCCTATATTAAGGAGGCATTGGAGAAGGGTCATATTAGACCATCCTCTTCACCCTTAGGTGCTGTTTTTTTTTTCGTGGCTAAAAAGGATGGTTCACTAAGGCCTTGTATTGACTATCGTGCCCTCAACAAAATTACTGTTAAATATCAGTATCCGTTACCCCTGATTTCTGATCTATTCTCCAGAGTTAAAGGTGCTTGCTGGTTTACCAAGCTCGACCTCAGGGGGCATATAATCTTATTCGCATTAAGCATGGGGATGAATGGAAGATGGCGTTTAATACTCCGGAGGGACATTTTGAGTACCTGGTGATGCCTTTTGGGCTTACTAATGCCCCTTCTGTCTTCCAGTGCTTCATGAACGATATATTCCGAGACTTTGTGGATAAATTTTTGATTATCTATCTGGATGATATTTTGATCTTCTCCAAGAATTGGGACTCTCATGTGGAACATGTTCGGACTGTGTTCCGTATTTTGAGGGAGAATTCCCTGTATGTCAAGGGATCGAAATGCCTTTTTGGGGTACAGAGGATTTCATTTTTGGGATTTATTTTGTCTCCTTCAACTATTGAAATGGACCCGGCCAAGGTACAGGCCATTTATGATTGGGTTCAGCCCACTTCTTTGAAGGCCCTCCAGAAGTTTTTAGGTTTTGCTAATTTTTATTGGAAATTTATAGCTAATTTTTCTGGTATTGCCAAGCCATTGACGGATTTGACAAGGAAGGGTGCTGATGTGCTGAATTGGTCTCCGGAGGCTGTTTCTTCCTTTCAGGAGCTGAAGCGAAGATTCACTTCTGCTCCGATTTTGCGGCAACCTGATGTCTCACTCCCGTTTCAGGTGCAGGTGGACGCTTCTGAGATTGGTGCAGTAGCGGTGTTGTCCCAAAAAGATCCTGTGACATCTAAAATGAATCGGGAACTGTTGGCCATGAAATGGGCATTTGAGGAGTGGAGACATTGGTTGGAGGGAGCCAAACACCAAGTCGTGGTCCTTACTGACCACAAGAATTTAATTTACCTGGAGTCGGCCAAGCGCTTGAATCCTAGACAGGCTAGGTGGGCCTTGTTTTTCACACGTTTTGATTTTGTGGTCTCTTTTCTTCCGGGCACTAAGAATGTCAAGGCAGACGCCCTCTCTAGGAGTTTCCTTGCTGATTCTCCTGTTGTGACTAAGCCTGCTACCATCTTAGGCGAGGGGTTAGTTCTTTCTGCCATCTCGCCCGATTTGAGACGTGCTTTGGAAGAGTTTCAGGAGGACAAACCTGAGCGTTGTCCCAGTGGAAAGTTGTATATTCCTGACCAGTGGAGGAAGAGAGTGATGTCTGAAGTTCATTGCTCTGCATTGGCTGGTCATCCAGGTATTTTTGGTACTAGAGATCTGGTGAGTCGATCTTTTTGGTGGCCCGCCTTGTCTCGTGATGTCAGGAATTTTGTGCAGTCCTGTGGGACTTGCTCCCGGTCTAAACCTTGTTCTCGCTCTAGTGGCTTGTTGATGCCTTTGCCGGTGCCCAGGAGGCCATGGACCCATATTTCAATGGATTTTATCTCTGATATGCCTGTCTCTCAGAGAATGACTGTTATTTGGGTGATTTGTGATAGATTCTCTAAGATGGTCCATCTTGTACCACTCACTAAGTTGCCATCTTCCTCTGAGTTGGTGCCCTTGTTTTTGCAACAGGTGGTTCGCTTGCATGGGATTCCTGAGAACATTGTATCTGACAGAGGAGTTCAGTTTGTGTCTAGCTTTTGGAGGACTTTCTGTTCCAAGCTGGGAATTCAGTTGTCCTTCTCCTCTGTGTTTCACCCTCAGACCAATGGGCAGACGGAGAGAACAAACCAGACTTTGGAGTCGTATTTGAGATGTTTTATTTCTGCCGATCAGGATGATTGGGTTTCATTTTTGCCCTTGGCCGAATTTGCTTTAAATAATAGAGCTAGTTCTGCCACTTTGATGTCACCTTTTTTTTGTAACTTTGGTTTTCACCCTCGATTTTCTTCAGGGCAGGTGGAACCTTCTGCCTGCCCAGGTGTTGACACTGTGGTGGAGAGAATGCACCAGATCTGGGACCAAGTAGTGGATAAGTTGTCTCTCTCCCAGGAAAAGGCCCAGCGGTTTTCCAACTGGCGTAGGACCGTTGGTCCCCAGTTTAAGGTGGGTGATATGGTTTGGTTGTCATCAAAAAATATCGCTATGAAGGTGGCTTCTCCTAAGTTTAAGCCTAGATTTATTGGACCTTACAAGATTTTGGAGATTATTAATCCGGTCTCTTTTCGGTTGGCTCTTCCTGTCACATTTAAAATTCATAATGTGTTTCATACAGTTGTGGCCAAAAGTATTGACACCCCTGCAATTCTGTCAGATAATACTCAGTTTCTTCCTGAAAATTATTGCAAACACAAATTCTTTGTTATTATTATCTTCATTTAATTTGTCTTAAATGAAACAAACACAAAAAGAATTGTCCTAAAGCCAAATTGGATATAATTCCACACCAAACATAAAAAAGAGGGTGGACAAAAGTATTGGCACTGTTCGAAAAATCATGTGATGCTTCTCTAATTTGTGTAATTAACAGCACCTGTAACTTACCTGTGGCACCTAACAGGTGTTGGCAATAGCTAAATCACACTTGCAGCCAGTTGACATGGATTAAAGTTGACTCAACCTCTGTCCTGTGTCCTTGTGTGTACCACATTGAGCATGGAGAAAAGAAAGAAGACCAAAGAACTGTCTGAGGACTTGAGAAACCAAATTGTGAGGAAGCATGAGCAATCTCAAGGCTACGAGTCCATCTCCAAAGACATGAATGTTCCTGTGTCTACCGTGCGCTGTGTCATCAAGAAGTTTAAAGCCCATGGCACTGTGGCTAACCTCCCTAGATGTGGACGGAAAAGAAACATTGACAATAGATTTCAACGCTAGATTGTGCGGATGTTGGATAAAAAACCTCGACTAACATCCAAACAAGTTCAAGCTGCCCTGCAGTCCGAGGGTACAACAGTGTCAACCCGTACTATCCGTCGGCGTCTGAATGAAAAGGGACTGTATGGTAGGAGACCCAGGAAGACCCCACTTCTTACCCCGAGACATAAAAAAGCCAGGCTGGAGTTTGCCAAAACTTACCTGAAAAAGCCTAAAATGTTTTGGAAGAATGTTCTCTGGCGCCAAAATCCGAAAAGTTTGATTTTGGCGCGCACGGCGCACCGTCAAAAGTGCGCAGCGCAGGTCAAAGCGCAACTAGCGCACGGCCTGCGCACGATCTGCGCACCCTATGCTAAAGATAGGGTGCGCCGATCACAGGCGCCGCTGTGCGCTAGGAGGCGGCGCTACAAGCAAGGGGCGGGCACGCCGGGCAGAGAGCCGGCTCGGGGGCGGAGCTACCCCCGGCCGTGCGTGCGCTTAAAAAGCGCTAATGTGAAACCACCCTGAGAAACTCATTGATGGCTACCGTAAGCGGTTGGTCGCAGTTATTTTGGCTAAAGGTTGTGCAACCAAGTATTAGGCTGAGGGTGCCAATACTTTTGTCTGGCCCATTTTTGGAGTTTTGTGTGAAATGATCAATGTTTTGCTTTTTGCTTCATTCTCTTTTGTGTTTTTCATTTAAGACAAATTAAATGAAGATAATAATACCAAAGAATTTGTGATTGCAATCATTTTCAGGAAGAAACTGAGTATTATCTGACAGAATTGCAGGGGTGTCAATACTTTTGGCCACAACTGTAAGTCCTTGTTGAAGAGGTTTGTTGAACCTGTAGTTCCTGTGGTGGCACCTCCTGACCCTATATTGGTTGAAGGTAACATGGAATATGAGGTAGAGAAGATACTGGATTCCCGTCTGGCTAGACGGAGACTCCAGTATTTGGTTAAGTGGAAGGGTTATGGTCAGGAGGATAATTCCTGGGTCTCTGCCTCTGATATTCATGCCGAAAGATTGGTGCGTGCCTTTCATCGGGCTCACCCGGATCGGCTTGGTGGCATGGATGAGGGTTCGATGACCCCTCCTCAAGGGGGAGGTACTGTTGTGAGTTCATTTTTCCCTTCACCATTGAGGTCTGATGAACTCCCTCCTCTAGTGAAAGAAGGTAGTGAGACTGATTACCAAACACCTGGGCAGCTGTATGATGACTGGGTGGCTGGAATTGAGGACTGGATATAAGGCTGCCAACGCCCTTCTTCCTGGCTGGTGATTTTCCTGCTGGATTCTTGGAGGCCATTCTGATTCCTGCATCTCAAAGCTAAGTTTTTCTGCTCTGCTTTGTACTCTTCAGTTTTGTTTTTGTTTTGCCTTGTTTTTTGGGAGTTCTGCCATCCCCGGCCGGGGGTGAGCTGGATTCCATTTTTGTCTCTTAGCTGTTTATTTTTTGCTCTGTCTTCAGAATATACCTGAGTGCTGATATAGTCTTTTGAAGCCTAGCGACTTCAGGGCCTGTTTTTCCTATCAGTCGGTTGGCTCATTTTGATAGGGTTTTTGCGGATGGCAGACAGCAGCTTTCCTATCCTGTCCTATGTAGTTAGCTTGGGCCCCATCATTTGCTCAACCTATCTTTCTATCTGTGTTAGTGTTTTCATCTTGCTTCACCGTCATTATATGTTGGGGGCTGCCTATTGCTTTGGGGTCTGCTCTGGGGCAGTTTAGTTTTTCCCCTGTCTCTAGGCTATATAGTTCTCCGGCTGTGATCGAGGGGTCTAGGGCACCGTAGGAACCCCCACGGCTACTGCTAGTTGTGGATAGGTTCAGGGGTCTGCAATCCGATAGCTGCCAACCTCTCTGGTTTTTCTGGACTTAGCTGGTATTTTGTTTTTTCCTCCTTCGGTGACTCATCATAACACTAGACAAAACTAGAAGGTGCAGGTCTGTAAGAACGGAACATGTCCTCGACTTATCCTTACAGAGTGACACACAGATAGCTTCACTGTGGCTGTGATAACAGCCGTTACACGGTACTGTGTGAGGAGTGTGCACCGCTGTATGGTGTGAAAAAATGCACGCTCAGTACCTCACCAGGACAAAAAAAAAATTGGGATTGCTTGTAAAAGAGCAGTTTGCAGAGCAGTGAGTAAACAGCAATGCAGCCGTCAGGAAGCCTTAGAAGGCAGCCTAACAACCAACACCGCTGATCCAGCAAAATATAGCCTCCACTTGCACTGCACACACAGTGACTGGTGTGTTGTACAGGCAAAATCGCTAGCAGCAGAAGCAGTTTTTGGTGTCTTTTTCCCTGCCTAATGCTCTCCCTACAAAATCATCATCAGCAGCAGCTCTCCCTATTCTGAGATCAGCATGAGTAACATGGCGGTCGGCGTGCACCTTTTTTATACCCCCTGTGACGCCCACCAAAGCAAGCCAATCACTTGCATGGCCTTCTGAAAGATGGTGGTGACCCCTGCCTATGTCATCACGTTGCCCACAGTGTCCGTGGATCCTGATTGGCTGAAAAAGAGCGCAAAACAAACTTTTGAAACGCGACTTTGGCGCTTAAGTCGCCGACCTCGTGGCCGACCTCATCCTAGGGTCGGGTTTCGTCTCATGAAACCCGACTTTGCCAAAAGTCGGCGACTTTTGAAATTTTTCGACCCGTTTCGCTCAACTCTAGGCATAATATATAGAGCAGCATATGGGAGCATAATATATGGAGCAGCATATGGGGGCATAATCTATGGGGAATCTTATGGGGCAGCATATGGGGGCATAATCTATGGAGCATCTTATGGAGCAGCATATGGGGAATAATCTATGGAACATCTTATGGGGCAAAATCTATGGAGCATCTTATGGGGGCAGCAGCATATGGGGGCATAATATAGAGCATCTTATGGGGCAGCTTATGGGGGCATAATCTATGGAGCATCTTATGGGGCAGCATATGGGGCAAAATCTATGGAGCATCTTATGGAGCAGCATATGGGGGCATATTATTCTATGGAGCATCTCAAGGGGCCATTATTATCCTTTGTGCAGCATTATATGGGTGTATTTTGTATGGAGCATCTTATGGGGCCCATCATGAACTGTATGGAGCATTATATGGGGCTCCTGATTCAATGTGGATATTCAAAATCATTTAACCTACTGATGTCTCAATTTTACTTTTATTGGTATCTATTTCTATTTTTGAAATTTACCAGTAGCTGCTGCATTTTCCACCCTAGGCTTATATGCGAGTCAAAAAGTTTTCCCATTTTTTTGTGGCAAAATTAGGGGGGTCGGCTTATACTCAGGTCGGCTTATACACGAGTATATACAGTATATATAAATGCATAGATGCTATATTTGAGTCATAGACCTTTTAACTTTTAAGTATTGTGGTACAGTAAAGGGGTTTTACTGGATGGGAGATACATTTCTCCCATCTGGTTAATGTTTGGCCGGGTTTTTCCTTAAAGACAGGACCTGCGATGATGTCATGGTCATGTGATCAGCCCATGAGATGTTAACATCACTTGTAGGAGTGGTTATGGGCTATGTAATGGAGGTTGGTGTTTGGCACATGGTGAGTGTGTCTGGAAGTTACAGGAACTTGGCTGGACTTAGCCTGAACTTGTATACAGGATCCCTGTGCTGCAGGACTATAGCAGCAAGACTCTCAACAACCCTGGGAATGGCACCTGGTGGATGCCGTGGACCTGGCAGCTGCTTAGTCAAGCCAACCCCGTGCAAGGGGTGAGTCTGGGACCAGTGGTTCTCCAAGCTGGAGTATATTTTTGTTTTTCCTTACTTTCTGTTAATCTGCTGTTTGCAACGTGAAATTAAACCACTGAAATTGGACTTTAAGCCTGTGTGTTGCCTCGTTACTGCAGCCCTGCCATTACCTACCAGAGCGAATCCCTACAATTGTTGGACTGAATGCGGGCAAACGCAGTGAGGCCAGGCTGTTTTTCTTATTTTTGATTTGTACCCCAGCCTATGTCCTGGGTGAAACGAGTGGAACAGACGCAGGCGGGGAACTTTCCAGAAATGGGGGCCACGGTAAAAAAGCTCATAGAGGCCATGCGACAGCAGCAGCAGGCTATGCAGCATCAGGCTACACAGCAACAGCAGGCTATTCAGCAGCAGCAGGAGGCCATGCGACAGCAGGCTATGCAGCAGCAGCAGGAAACCAATCAGCTGTTGATACAGCATATCACGACAGCGCAGACAAAAGGAGCTAACTTGGGAATCCATGATGTTTCGAAAGCAGTTCGTACAGCGGTTCCCAAAATGAAGAAGTCGGATGATGTGGAGGCGTACCTGGAGATGTTCGAAGGAGTCACTGAGAGAGAAGCTACCCCGGGATGAGTGGGCAGAAATCATCGTTCTGTTTCTTTCCCCCAGGACCTTTGAAAGCGTATCAGGACCTACCCACGGAGCAAAGAGGAGACTACACGGTCGTTAAGGGTGAGATACTGACACATCTTGGGGTAAATGTGTTAGTTCGGGCCCAGCGGGTACACCAGTGGGAGTTTACCCCTCCAAGCCGGCTCGGTCCCAGTATTACGACCTGATGCACCTGTTATGAAAGTGGTTGCAGCCTGAGGTGTTGTCCCCCACAGCCATGCTGGACCGCATAGTGACTGATAAGTTTTGGAGGGCTTTGCCCCCCTCCCTCCAGACATGGGTCGGATAGGCATCCCCTACTAATGCCATGCAGATGATAGACCTCATAGAAAGGTATGGGGCTACCAAAGAGCTACAGGGAGGGACTCCCCGGAAGGTAACAGGAAGGTTCCCTAAGTCTCCACCCCTGGTTTGGCAAGCGGAGCCCAGGAAGGCCGCTCAGGACTTATCTGGGGAAGTAAAGAGCCCCATAATCTGCTGGTGGTGCCAGGAACCAGGTTATATGAGAGCTGATTGCCCCCACCTGGCTGAGCCCATGGACACACACTATGCCAAATCGATGTGTGCAATGGGCACCCTGAAAGTTCTCAATATGGAACATTTGTGTCAGGTTGAAGTGGAAGGCACCCCGGCTGTGGCCTTATTGGAATCAGGGAGTCTTGTAACCCTGGTACGAGCCAGCTGGATACAAATTAGCGAGTATACGGGTCGGAAAATAGGGGTGTTGTGTATACATAGGGACTTAAAAGACTATCCCACCGCACTAGTGGTGATAAACCCGCCAGCAGGAAGGCAGTGCCATGAGGTGGGGGTTGTGACTAATCTGCATTATGAAGTGATAATTGGAAGAGACTTTCCTTTATTTTCTGTGCTGTGGCCATCTGTTGTCCCACCCACGGAGCAACTGCCGGCACCAGAGGCAACCAGGTTACATTCTCCAGAAGTAGGGCATGAACCTGGTGGCCCGGAGGAAGAAGTGCTGGCGATAGGGGTAACCTTCCCTTCGGTGGAGGAGGGGAAGAATTGTCCCATAGAAGTATTGGCTGGAGAGGTGGAAGACTTGCCACTGGGACCCGAGTTGTCAGACTTGAATGTAGCAGGTGACAATTTTGGTACGGCGCAACTCCGAGACCCTACTTTGGCCTGGGCAAGAGAAAATGTACTGTTTGTTAATGGGGAACCCCAACAACCTGGGGCAGCTACAGTGTTGCCACGCTTTGAGCTGAACCAAGATTTGTTGTACCGAGTGGAGAAAATACGTGAGGAAATTGTAGAACAGTTACTGGTACCTCAGGCATATCATAGGCTGGTAATTGACTTAGCACATGCGCATGTACTTGGGGGGCATTTGGGCCAAAAGAAAACCCTAGACCGAATTCTGCAGCGGTTCTACTGGCTAGGGGTCCATGAAGAAGTTAAACGGTACTGTAATTCCTGTCCAGTGTGCCAGGTAACCAGTCCCCAGCCTCACTTTCGGAGTCCCTTGGTGCCTTTACCAATCATAGAGGTACCCTTCGAGAGAGTGGTAATGGATCTGATCGGGCCTCTCAATAAGTCAGCAAGGGGACACCAACACATCTTGGTAGTTCTAGATTATGCTACCCGATATCATGAGACCATTCCTCTGCACCACACATCAGCTAAGCTTATAGCAAAGGAACTCAATTATGAAGGAACTCTGTCGTTTGCTAAATGTTAAACAGTTGCGCACATCGGTCTATCATCCCCAAACAGATGGTCTGGTAGAAAGATTCAATAAGACACTGAAGAACATGTTAAAAAAGGCAGTTTCCAAAGATGGGAAAGACTGGGATCTCTTATTGCCATATTTGTTGTTTGCAGTGCGGGAGGTGCCTCAGGCATCTACGGGGTTCTCGCCATTTGAACTATTGTACGGCAGACATCCACGGGGCTTACTCGATATAGCCAAAGAGGCCTGAGAGAACCAACCTACCCCCCACAAAAGTGTAATAGAACATGTTGCAAAAATGCAAGAAAGAATGGAGACAGTTCTACCCTTAGTCCGGGAACATATGGAGGCAGCACAACAGTCACAGAGACGGCTCTATAACCGGGGGGCTAGGGTAAGAACCTTTAGCCCTGGGGATCGGGTGTTGGTACTTGTGCCTACGGTAGATAGCAAATTTCTTGCAAGGTGGCAGGGACCCTACGGGATCATGGAAAAGGTGGGGCCAGTAGACTACAAGGTACACCAGCCAGGACGGAGAAAGCCAGAACAGGTTTACCATGTTAATTTGCTTAAACCATGGAAAGATAGAGAAAACCTTGGTGGGGATAGTCCGCTGCCTGCGTTTCAGATGGAGAAGGCTCCACCACCTCTGGGTGAGGCAGGAGAAGCCCATCCTGCAGTCAAAATTGCAGACACTTTGTCTCCTAGACAGGAAACAACAAGATAATAGTCAGCTCACCCTTCTGTGAAATCTTCTTTAGACAGCTGGCACTCAGCACGGTTCCATAAAGCAAACGTACTTGGAGAGAAAAAAATATAGCGATAAAGTCGCAGTCTATAAGATAACCTTTAATCCATTAGGTTAAAACAAGAATGGCACAGGATAGCCGGGCATAAGAAAAAACACTTCAAAAACAGATGACGCGTTTCGACTTGGCAGTCTTCATCATGATCTCCTAGACAGGTTCAGTAGGTCCGGGAGTTCATTAGCCGAAATACAGATGTTTTTTCAGAGCTCCCCGGACGCACCTCCCTAATCCAACATGACATTGTCACGGAGCCACAGGCCAAAGTTCGACTAAAGCCATATCGGGTGCCTGAGGCCTGGCGACAAGCCATCTCGGAAGAGGTAAAAACTATGCTACAGTTAGGGGTCATAGAAGAGTCCCAAAGTGAGTGGGCCAGCCCAATAGTCCTAATACCCAAGCCTGATGGGTCTCTAAGATTCTGTAATGATTTTAGAAAACTTAATGACATTTCAAAGTTTGACGCCTACCCTATGCCTCGGGTTGACGAGTTGATAGAGCGATTTGGGCAGGCACGGTATTTTACAACTCTGGACCTCACAAAAGGTTATTGGCAGGTACCCCTAACAGAGGTGGTGAAGGAAAAAAACAGCTTTGGTAACACCCGAGGGGCTGATCCAGTACAAGGTGTTACCCTTTGGGTTGCATGGCGCACCAGCAATGTTCCAGCGATTAATGGATATTGCTCTCCGTCCCTATTGCTGCTATGCCTCAGCCTATCTAGACGATATTATTGTGTACAGCACCGACTGGGAAAGTACTCTGTACGACAAGCAGGGCTAACTGCCAACCCAGAGAAGTGTTCCATAGGGTTGGAGGAAGCTCGGTACTTAGGTTACGTCATTGGGAGAGGAGTTCTCAAGCCAAAGGTAAACAAAGTGGAGGCAATTCAGAACTGGCCCCGTCCCCTCACAACAAAACAGGTAAAAGCCTTTTTAGGTTTGGTGGGATATTACAGGCGGTTCATTCCCAACTTTGCAACCCTATCCGTGCCTTTAACAGACTGCTTAAAAGGGAGGAAATCTGTGATGGTCCACTGGAATGATCAGTTAGAGGAGGCCTTTACAAAGTTAAAAGGTTAAAAGGAGTACTGTGCGGTACACCAATCCTGATCACTCCAAATTTCAAAAAAGAGTTCGTTGTGCAGATGGATGCCTCTGAGATAGGGCTCGGGGCCATGCTGTCTCAGGAGGTTAACGGGGAAGAGCATCCCGCTAGTTTCCTAAGCTGGAAGCTTACCCCAGCTGAAACCAGGTACAGTATTGTGGAGAGAGAGTGCCTGGCCATCAAATGGGCACTGGAGTCATTGCGCTACTATTTGCTGGGGAGAACATTTCGGTTGGTGACAGATCATTCCCCTCTTATGTGGATGAGTCAAGCTAAGGAGAGGAATGCCCGGGTAACCAGGTGGTTCCTGTCCCTGCAAAATTTTAAATTTTCAGTAGAACATCGGGCAGGCAGACTACAGGGGAATGCAGATGCCCTGTCCAGAGTTCACTGTATGTCATGTGTCCACCCCCTTAGGGTTGAACATAGGAAGGAGGTATGTGGTACAGTAAAGGGGTTTTACTGGATGGGAGATACATTTCTCCCAGCAGGTTAATGTTTGGCCGGGTTTTTCCCTAAAGACAGGACCTGCGATGATGTCATGGTCACGTGATCAGCCCATGTGATGTTTACCTCACTTGTAGGAGGGGTTATGGGCTATGTAATGGAGGTTGGTGCTTGGCACATGGTGAGTGTGTCTGGAAGTTACAGGAACTTGGCTGGACTTAGCCTGAACTTGTATACAGGATCCCCGTGCTGCAGGACTATAGCAGCAAAACTCTCAACAACCCTGGGAATGGCACCTGGTGGATGCCGCGGACCTGGCAGCCGCTTAGTTAAGCCCGTCCCGTGCAAGGCGTGAGTCTGGGACCAGGGGTTCTCCAAGCTGGAGTATATTAATGTTTTTCCTTACTTTCTGTTAACCTGCTGTTTGCAATGTGACATTAAACCACTGAAATTGGATTTTAAGCCTGTGTGTTGCCTCGTTACTGCAGCCCTGACATTACCTACCAGAGCGAATCCCTACAGTATATACTGAAAATTAACTTTTAAAAGCTATTTCTGCTAACACATTATGATTCAGTAATTCTTGGTATATTGTTTGCTACACTTGCCAATAGCTTGACCTGTACTGGATATTTGCATAACCAGTTTGCGGCTACTAAGAACAAATAATGAAAGTTCTAGGCATTATCTTGTGACCAAAAGCCATTGTTCTTGTACTGATAAGCCATGAGGTAATAACTTGGCAATCACCTTGCTTTTCCTCTTTAAAATCCACTGTATATTCCTGCAGAGGAATCCATTTTAGACACTAACAAGTTGTCTGGTGTATTTCTTTCTTGCATGTACATGCTCGCACATATAATTTGGCCACAGACAATTAAGAAGGGACTCACCCTAGTGGGACAACCATACCAAAATGTGTTTCATCACCTACCAATTCAGCAAGAATTTTGGCTCTCACAGACCTGTTAGTTTTTCTTTATGAAGCCTCCTACTCTGCACTCATTACCTGTATTAATTGCACCTGTTTAAACTTGTTAGCTGTATAAAAGACAACTGTCCACACAATCACACTCCCAACCTCTCCACAATGACCAAGACCAAAGAGCTGTCAAAGGACACCAGGAACAAAATTGTAGACTTACGCAAGCCTGGGTTGAGCTACAGGACAATAGACAAGCAGATTGGTGAGAAGGTAACAACTGTTATCACAATTATTAGAAAAATGGAAGGAATAGAAGATGACTGCCAATGTTCTTCAGCCTGGAGCTCCATGCAAGATATCGCTTCGTGGGATAAGAATGATTCTGCGAAAGGTCAGGAATCAGCCCAGAACTACACAGGAGGACCTGGTCAATGACTTGAAGAAATCTGGGATCACAGTCTCAAACATTACTGTTAGTAATACACCACAACATCATGGATTAAAATCCTGCATGGCACGCAATGTTCCCCTGTTCATGCCAGCAGGCTATGTCCAGACCCATTTGAAGGTCACCAATGACCATGTTATAACTTTATATACTCTGTGTAATGGAGGTCAGTGACGTGGGTCAGAAAAGAGGCCTGAGCTCATAGGTTTTCAGTTCTGTAGTATTTATCAGAATCAAGCAGGTTTACAGATAAGACACAGCAGGGTAAAAGCAGATGAAGATAACGCAGTGAGCAAACGTACAGACCGTGGAGACATATGAAGTCCAAGTTGGCAGATCCGGAGACCTGGAGAGCAGGCCAGGCCTGCTAGCAGGAAACAGTCCTTGAAGTGGAGGTGGGTGCAGAGCTGATCCGAAGAAACAAGTCTTTACAATGAGACCAAGATTCACAGGCAGGTGGGGTATCCCAAGGTAACGAAGAGACGAGCTAGGTAGCAGTCCTTCCAGCTTGATAACAAGTATACTCAAGCAATGAGTAATCATACAGAGCATCCTTATACAGAGCAGACAGGAACAAGAGAGATCAACACAGGAAATAAGATGGCCCCCGTTGAGGCTCGTGACTCCATCTTGGATGAGGGCAAAAATGAACTAAACTAAGGGCAAAGCAGAAACTGAGCGACAGACATAAGGCAAGGATTTCAGAGAAACGGATATGCAGGCCAAGTCCTTACAGACCATTTGGATGAACCAAAGGAGGCATGGGAGAAGGTCGTGGTCAGATGAGACAAAAATAGAACTTTCTGGCATCAACTCCATACTCTACGTGTTGAGGAACAAGGAGGATGAGTATAACCCCAAGAACACCGTCCCAACCATGAAGCATAGTAATATAAACATCATACTTTGGGTGTGCTTTTCTGCAAATGGGGACAGGACAACTGCACCATATTGAAGAAAAGATGGATGTGTTAATGTATCGGGAGATTTTGGCTAACAACCTCCTTCCCTCAATAAGAGCATTGAAGATGGGTCGAGGCTGGGTCTTCGAGCAGAACAATGACCCGAAACACACAGACAGGGAAACTATGGAGTGACTACTTAAGAAGCATTGGACTTCCTGTTCCGACGACGCCATGTGCAGACACATATGAGGGAGCTCCTGCTGACCGCCGCAAATACTCTGCATTTGCATAGAGCGCTGACTCACAAAAGGTACTGGGATAATCGTGAGACCATCCGGGACCGTCCGCAACATGGATCGGTTTGTCAAGAGAGGCACAGGGAAGGAGCAGAGGGAGGAGGAGGTCGGAGGAGGCCTGCAGAGTGGGAGCACAGTAATGGCGATGGAGACACAGGCACAAACAGGGCAAGCACATAAGGAGATAGAACGGGAGGAGGAAGCCCCAGAGAAAGAAGGAAATTTCAGCCAGGGGGAGACAGTGGAGGCAAGAGGCACATTGCAAACGCAGCTACATGCTCATGGCTCATTAAACTTTAAACAGCTAGCAAAAGAAATGGCATCATACCTTGCTGAAGACTTTAAGCAGGCAGTAGCTGACATGATCCAATCTACCACTAAAGAGCTGCAAAGCAAGATGACTCATCAGGAGCAGAAACTGCAGGAAGCCGAGCAGAGAATTTCTGAGGCGAGGATAAAGTTATTCAGCTAGGAAAACAAGTCAGTGACTTAAAGAAATAAGCCTCCTACACTGTAGATAAACTAGAGGATCTGGAGAATAGGTCCCGCAGAAGCAATCTGAAAATGATAGGCCTCCCAGAGACAATAAACACACAGCAGCTAAATGATATCTATGAGGTGGAATTGCCAAAAGCACTGGGACTGTCATATAACTGCAGAGTGGAGTGTGCACACAGGCAGGGCCGCCATCAGGGCATTACTGCCCTTACTGCTGTATGGGGCCCGGTGATTAGAGGCAAAAAGGGGGGCCAACCCGGTCCGCACTCAGGCAGCGGGCCCCCATCTCTTTACTTCTCATCGGGCCCGGCCCCCTGTACATGAACGCCAGATGCATTAAAACACAGTGGTGTTTTAAAGATACACCACATTGTTGCTAATGTATCCAACGAACATAAAAGGTCACTGTACCTTTAATTTGCGGCGGCTGGCCCGGTGCATCGTGGAACCCCTGACGTCACGCACTGAAGCTGCTCCACTTCCTGTTTCCGGTCTGGAGGAGCAGAGGAGCGTGCGTGTCACGTGGGAGCAAGGCGGATGGTGGCAGTCAGACGGCGGCGGTACCGGACAGTCGGAGGTGGGTGGGTGGGCAGGCAAGCAGCAGGGTAAGTGAGTCATAACAGTCTCCGGCTGAGATGAGAAGAGGGTGGCTCACCATGACTGCTGCCTGGGCTGCAACTGGAATTACTGGAAGCAGCATATCGTGCAGCTGCTACATGTGGCTCAGGCTGAGGAGGGAAGGCGAAATGAGTGGTGACTACCTGGGGGCCGCATCAGCGCACTCAACAGGGCCCCCGGCCCAGTCCAGGACCCCACTAGCCTCCCTCTGGGCCTTGTTAGATGAGGGCCCCCAGGCCCCACTAGTCTCCCCCTGGGCCCTGTTAGATGAGGGCCCCCAGGCCCCACTAGCCTCCCCCTGGACCCTGTTAGATGAGGGCCCCCAGGCCCCAGTCCCCACTCGCCTCCCACTGGGCTCTGTTAGACGAGGGCCCCAGTCCCCACTAGCCTCCCCCTGGGCCCTGTTAGATGAGGGCACCCAGGCCCCAGTCCCCACTAGCCTCCCCCTGGGCCCTGTTGGATGAGGGCCTCCAGTCCCCACTAGCCTCCCCCTGGGCCCTGGCTGTTAGATGAGGGCCCCAGGCCCCACTAGCCTCCTCTGGGCCCTGTTGGATAAGGGCCGCCAGTCCCCACTAGCCTCTACCTGGACCCTGGCTGTTAGACGAGGGCTCCCATGCCCCACTAGCCTCCCCCTGGCCCTGGGCCCTGTTGGACGAGGGCCCACAGTCCCCACTAGCCTCCCCTTGAACACTGTTGGACGAGGGCCTCCATTCCCCACTAGCCTCCCCATGGCCCTGGGCCTTGTTGGACGAGGGCCCACAGTCCCCACTAGCCTCCCCCTGGACCCTGTTGGACGAGGGCCCGCAGTCCCCACTAGTCTCCCCCTGAACACTGTTGGACGAGGGCCCCCATTCCGCACTAGCCTCCCCCTGGCCCTGGACCCTGTTGGACACTGGCCCCCAGTCCCCATTAGCCTCCCCCAGGGCCCTGTTGGCCGAGGGCCCCCAGTCCCCACTAGAACACAGAATACAATAATCTGCAATCAGATATATATATATATATATATATTATTCAGATTTCAATTAGTTTAAGAAATGTATGTGACACATTCCCCCGAAGAAAGATAATTATAATATGCAAAAAAAAAGTTAACAAATGCTTAATAGGTTAGAGTAGAGTAGGGCCCTGCCAATAGAATCTACCTTGTCGTGGTGGCAGGCTTAAAAAATCTTTTGGTCAAAACAAAAGCTGATGGCTATGTTTGTGATATGGTGTTATAGGGAATCTGTCACCTCATTTTTCCAATATGAGATGCGGCCACCGCCATCAGGGACTTATCTACAGCATTTTATAATGCTGTAGATAAGCCCCCGATGTAACCTGAAAGAGAAGAGAAATGAGTTAGAATATCCTCACCCGGGGTCCAGTCCGGCGCCTCCCATCTTCTAGCGATGATGTCCTCCTTCTTACTTCTGCAGCGGCTCCTGCGCAGGCGTACTATATCTGCCCTATTGAGGGCAGAGCAGAGTACTGCAGACACCGGAAAAGGTCAGAGGTCCGGCACCTGCGCACTGCAGTACTTTACTCTGCCCTCAACAGGACAGATATAGTACGCCTGCGCAGGAGTGCGACAGGAAGCAAGGAGGAGGACGTCATCGCTAGAAGATGGGAGGCTCTGGACTGGACCGCGACACCCATCCAACCGGACCCCTGGTGAGTATAATCTAACTCGTTTTTCTTATCTTTTAGGTTACATCGGGGGCTTATCTACAGCATTACAGAATGCTGTAGATAAGCCCCTGATGGCGGTGGCCGCATCTCATAGGGCAAAAATGAGAGACTTTGAAAGGTTCACAAGGTGGATGCGGTGCTAGGGTGAAGGTGGAACTGGGGGTGGAGCCTGGGCGGAGTCTCACGGGGGGCCCGTAAATGTTGCTAGTATGGGGCCCCGAAATTCCTAGTGGCAGCTATGCTCCTGTCAGCCCTTCTGCCAACTGCCTTCTCAGCGCGCTCCCTCCTCCTTTTATCCTTGCCCCGCCCCCTGCTGCTCTGTCCCCTTCAGTCACTCGCTCTCCTTCATTGTCCCCCGGGTCCCGTTCCTTCCAGAACCCAGATGGCGGCCCCCTTGGTTCCGGCCCAGACACCTTACGGGAGTCCTCCTCCCAACACTCCTCCACCCTGTAAGCTCGCCAGTCCTCGGGCGAGGCTCTCAGTCTATCGGGATTGGTCTGTAGGGGTATCAGTTTTTGCTGCCATATGAACTGATCTTGTTCGTATCGTTCGGGGGGTTTGCTGGCTGTTGACCGCTCGGAGCGTCTTAGTTCGACTGGGGTGAGATCTTCCAGGGTGGTGGCCGGTGGTGGATTAATTGGTCCGGGCGGGCTAATTGTGTCAGTCGGCTCATTATTGAGTGGAGGGCCTATATAGATATTGGAGGAAAATCTTCGTCGTCATCCGGATCCCAAAACACGGGTGGTGGTTCAGAGGTCGAAGGGGCAGGTTCCGTTTGTTTTGGGTCAGTGGAAATACACGGGCATAGCATATTACGATGCACAATGCAGGTAGGGAGTGTTTCATCTTCCTCAGGTCGCATTTCGTACACAGGTCCTTCAGGGTTGATACGGCGTAGGACCCGATAGGGACTCTCTTCCCAGCGCGGCCCCAGTTTGCTCTGGGGCCGTTGATCTAGTACAAGTACACAGTCTCCACTTTGAAGGTGAGGAGGTGGAGTAGTAGTCTTCCCTGGGTGTTCCAAGTCTCGGAGTTTGGTATGTACGATTCGATGAAGAGTTTGCAGCCGGTGACGATGATTTCGGACCCAAGACGACACTCCAGTCCAGGGCTGAGGCTCTTCGGGGTCCAACTCCACCTCCGTGATCCCTTTACCCTCTCGTCCAAACAACAGAGAGTAGGGGGTATAGCCAGTAACTCGGTGTAGCCGGTTGTTGTAGACCCAAACTAATTCAGGGACATATTCTGGCCAACGGGCCTTCTTGTCACTCTCCAGAGTACGCAACATTTGAATTAATGTCCAATTAAATCGTTCACAGGCCCCATTTCCTTGTGGGTGATACGGTGTGGTCCGGGATTTATCAGTCCCATAGAGGTGGTGTAGTTCCTCCATAACTTTTCCCAAAAAACATGCTCCCTGATCAGAATGTATACGTTGGGGCAGCCGTACACTTGTATGAAGTTTCTGCAAATTGTGGAGGTGGCCGACTCCACAGTCTGGTCTTGAGTGGGGGTGACCACAGCGAACTTGGTGAAATGGTCCACCATGACGAGGCAGTGTTCGTATCCCTGGAATGCGGGACCAATGGTCAGATAATCTATCGTCAGGAGAGCAAGGGGTGCTGAGGTCACAATTGTCTGTATTGAGGCTTGTTGAGCGGGCGGTTTGGCTAATTGCATGAGCGGCAGGTCCGGCAAATTTCATCCACAACAGCTGGCAAGCGTGGGTGGTAAGCTTTTTGTTGCATCCACTGCAAGGTCTTTTTAGCTCCGAAGTGAGCCCCTTTTTCATGAGCCTCTCGAGCCAGTTCGTGGAGTTGGGCTCTGGGCGTAACCACCTGCCACACCGTCGTTAAGGTTGTCTGCGATGTTAATTTACGGTACAATAGTCCCTTTCAAATAACCAACCTCTCCCATTGTCGCAACATCAGCGACATGTCTTGAGTCAAAGTTTGTCATTGCTAATCTTTGGGTAAGTGGCCAGCGGCGACCCATGTCCGGAGAAGTCCAACTTCTTCGTCTTCTTGTTGCTGTTGTATCCACTTATCGCGAGATTGTTCCAGTATGCCCCTTGGGGTCTCCGGGGAAGATACTTTTTGATTGGCAGTTGTGAGCATGGCAGCGGCGAGGGAGAACGGTATCTCCTCCTCTTCTAATTCTTCGTCTCGATTTTTTCCTGGAGTTGTATGTCGAATCCTGGAGAGGGCGTCAGCATGGACATTCTCGGCCCCTCTTTTGTAGATAATTTTATACTTGAACTTCGCCATCCGGGCCACCCATCATTGTTCCAGAGCCCCCAATTTGACGTTTTCCAAATGAGCCAGCGGGTTGTTATCGGTCCGCACCACTACCTTGAAGCCCACTAGGTACTCTGCGAACCTCTCCGTCATGGCCCACACCGCTGCGAGGAGCTCGAGCTTGAAGGAGCTGTAATTGTCAGGGTTGCGCTCGGAGTCATGGAGTGAGCGACTTCCATATGCGATCACTCTCTCCCGGCCGTCTTGAACTTGTGACAACACAGCCCCGTCAGGGGCAGGATGAACGGTTGTGAGAAATCCCCAAGGCCAACACCTGGGCATCCGAGAGCGCAGCCTTGAGGTCTCGGAAGGCCTCTTCCTGAGGTTGTTGCCACTGGATTCTTCGTCCATTTGCCCCAGCGGGAGCCCCCTTTAGCAGGTCGTGCAAGGCTCGAGCTCGACGTGCAAAATTCCTTATGAAACGACGGTAATATCCGGCCAGCCCCAGAAAAGCCTGCACGTCTTTTACCTTCTCCGGGGTAGGCCACCCCTGAATAGCAGCAACCTTCTCCCGGGATGGCCTCACACCCTCTGCCAAGACGACATGACCCAGATACTTGATCTGAATCATAGAATCATAGAATCATAGAATCATAGAATCGTAGAGTTGGAAGGGACCTCCTGGGCCATCTGGTCCAACCCCCTGCTCAAAGCAGGATTCGCTAAATCATCCCAGTCAGATGTCTGTCCAGCCTCTGTTTGAAGACTTCCATTGAAGGAGAACTCACCACTTCTCGTGGCAGCCTGTTCCACTCATTGATCACTCTAACTGTCAAAAAGTTTTTTCTAATATCTAATCTGTGTCTCCTCCCATTCAGTTTCATCCCATTGCTTCTAGTCTTTCCTTGTGCAAATGAGAATAAAGTTGATCCTTCTACAATGTGACAGCCCTTTAGATATTTGTAGACAGCTATTAAGTCTCCTCTCAGTCTTCTCTTTTGCAAACTAAACATTCCCAAATCCTGCAACCTTTCCTCATAAGACAGGGTTTGCAGACCGGTCACCATTCTGGTCGCTCTTTTCTGAACTTGCTCCAGTTTGTTGATGTGTTTTTTAAAATGTGGTGCCCAAAACTGGACACAATATTCCAGATGAGGTCTGACCAAAGAGGAGTAGAGGGAAATAATGACTTCACGTGATCTAGACTGTATGCTTCTGTTAATACATCCTAGAATTGCATTTGCCTTTTTTGCTGCTGCATCACACTGTTGACTCATATTCAGTCTGTGATCTATTAGTATACCCAAGTCTTTTTCACATGTGCTGTCTGGGAGTGGAATAGATGGCATTTCTGAGGTTTTACCTTCAACCCATACTTTTGCAACCGGCCGAGCACCTGCCCCAATCGCTTTAGGTGGTCCTCGAATGTGGCAGCATAGACAATGATATTGTCCAGGTAGATCAACGTGGCCTCAAAATTGAGATCTCCCAGACACCGTTCCATCAACCGCTGAAAGGTCCCCGGGGCGTTGGCCAGTCCAAACGGCATTTGATTGAACTCAAATAGTCCCATAGGCAATATGAATGCCGTCTTGGCTCTATCTTCTTCTGACATGGGCACCTGCCAGCACCCACTGGCCAAGTCCAGAGTCGAAAAATACGTCGCCTTTCCCAAGGCAGACAAGGATTCTTTTATGCGGGGCAGTGGGTATGAGTCTTTAATAGTGCAAGCATTCAGTTTCCGATAATCTACACAGAATCGTAACGTACCATCTTTTTCCGGACCAACACAATAGGAGCCGCCCAGGAGCTTTGGCTTTCCCGTATCACCCCTTTCCGCAACATCTGGGCCAACAAAGTTTTCACCTCTTGGTAGAGGTGTGGAGGAATCTGTCGATATCGTTCCTGGATGGGGGCCGCTCCTGCTGTGGGAATTTCATGAGTGATGGCGGTGGTACACCCAAAATCTTCCTCATGACTAGCAAATACTTCATGGTACTGTCTGAGTAATGTTTTTATTTGTAAGAGCTGGGCTGAAGTTAACCCAGAGAGCTCGGCCCGCATCAGGATCTTTTGACCCTTCTCCTGAGCCGAGACTTCGGTGGCTTGTAGAGTTCGAATCGTTACTTCCCAAGGATCCTCAGATTGTACTCTCAATTGAACCGCAGGAGCCGGCAGCACTTTCACTAAAGGCCTTACTAGCTTGGCCAGTTCGGTCCGCGCTTTTAGAATGATGTCTTGGTCTTCGAGGTTGACGCAGCGCACCAGGACGGTTCCTTTTTGCACTGTAGCCAGGGAATGGGCCACCAATAAGCCAGGAGGTAAGCGCTCCGAGTGGCGTGGCTCCACCTGCATCTCCACGCCCTCCAAGGGTATCAAGGCTTGAATTGGCAGGGCCACCACAGTCTGCCCCAGAGGTACACAAGCAGGGGAGCCGTTGGCGTGATGACTTTGCCCAGAGCCTCGCCTTCCTGGCAGTCCTGATGTACCCGTGCTTCCCGCACCAGTTGCTGGAATACCTGTCCCTGAGCCGTGCACGAACCCCACTGCTTCAGGACCTTATGCGTAGGATTATTGCGAAGTAGGTTACCGAACTCTCGTAGTAGGTTCATGCTCAGGGTGACAGGATGCTGCTTATCAGTTTCTCCTTGAGTCAGTACCACCCCTCTGCGACCAAGGGATTTGCCGCACAACGTCACCTGCACCCACACCACCCCGGCAACCGGAACCGGTAGTTGATTGGCGGCTACTAGTCGGATCATGGGCCCCCACTGAGGTCTTTCTGCCTCCGGAAAATTTTGTCGAAAATAGGTTGCGAGCATAGTGGTTACTTGTGACCCCGTGTCCACCAGGCACCGGACAGCCCGGCCCTCCACTTCTGCCCAAACCACCGGACATTTTGCGACCAAATCTTCGGGACTTCCGCCACCCCTAATCGTGGTTTTCGGCTCCGAGCAGCATCCCCCCAGCCCAGAGCCCTCTAGTTTAATGGCCGCCGGGGTGGGTATTTCCCACGCCGTGGACACTCTCGGGAGAAGTGACCTGGTTCTCCGCACTCATATCAGCGGGCCTGTGCAGACTGCCCGCCCCGCGGGGAGTGTGACCCCCAGGGGCCGGGGTTAAAACTAGGTCGTTCAGTCCCGGTCTTAGTCCTTCTCTTCACTTCGGCCAACTCGCCCTTAATGTTCTTCAACTCTTGCTTCATCTCTTCCACCCACTGAGGCTCCTCGACTGCGTTCACGGAAGCCTCCACACCCCGGACCAGACCCATGGGGACTGCCATCCCTTGCTCCTGCTCTCGAACCCGTACTTGACTTCCCACCTCTGAAAAGCCTATACGGGGATTCATTCTGATCTGCTTCCGCAATGCCTGTTTTATTAATGGATCTCGCATTCCAGTCACCAGTAGGTCGCGTAGGGTAATGTCAATAGGTCCTACCCCTACACCATCCTTCCTTTCAATAGCCGTATGCAGTTCTTGGAGGACATTCATATACTCTGTGATCGTCTCCCCCTCTCCCTGCATTCGACTAAATAATCGGGTCCTCAATTCTCCCACATTAGTTGGGTCCCCATGGGTCTGTTCTACTATCTGTAAAACCTTATCAAAAGTGTTACGGTGTCCCGGGGGGTCTTAACATCACTGACCTCCGTACCTCCCCATCTAATGCCATGAGGGCTACTTCGGCATCCAGGTCAGGAGTCATTGGGTGCATCCGATAAAGTCCCCGCATCTGCTCTGTCCAGCTCCACAACATAGTATTAGAGCCGGAAAATCTAGGCAGGTTAGTCAGCATAGCCCCCAATGAAATGCTGGAACGGGGCCCTCATTATCTGTAGAGTTCACAGCCCTGCCCTAATCTGGGGCATCATTGTCTGTGCTCGGAGATTGCATCCTGTCGACTATGCCAAATGCAGGTACCAGCAGGTTCTCAAGATGCAGTGACGAGACACGAGACTGGGTGTGGTTTTGTAAAGCAACTTTTATGAACTGGAACCAGTAGGGCTGTGCTGAGCAACCCAAAAAGGGATAACACCAATTGTCCACGCAGGGACAACAATAACAGTACTTTGCTTATCGAGAATGCGACTAACCCGGCAAAGCCGACTTGTTATGAGCTCATTTTCTGCACCACCAGCTGGGAGTTCTCCTTCCGTTCTCCCTCTGGTAGTGACAGGAGGTAGTGAGGTTAGTTTAATTGGTAATGGGCTGCCACCTGATGAGGATAGTGATTGGATCTCTGGAGTATCAGACTGGATATAAGACAGCCAACGCCCTATCCTGTTGCTGGTGATTCAGTCTGTTTCTCAGGTCTTGGACTTCAGCTCTGCTCCAGTCATCTCAAGTTAAGTTTGTTTTTTGCTTATGTTCACACTTGCTCTTGTTGGTCAACTCAGTTTTTGTGTGGTCAGCCAGCCTGGCTGGGCTATGCAGAATTTCCACTCTTATTTATCTGTATTTGCCAATTTGCCTTTTTGTCCTTTATTAGATTGGCCTCTTTGTGCTCTGTCTCAGAATATTCCAGAGTGCTGATATAGTGGGAGAAGTCTAGTGACTTCAGGGTTAATTTTGTTATCAGAAGCGATTGACATTATTTTTGGTAGGGTTTTCTGGCAGATTGCAGACAGTATCTTTCCTTTCCTGTCCTTTCAAGTTAGTTTGGCCCCATCGTTTGCTCAGCCTATTTTTCTGCCTTTGTGTTTTCATCTTGCTTCACCGTCAATACATGTGGGGGGCTGTCTTTCCTTTGGGGTCTGCTCTGGGGAGTTAGTTTTCCTATTTTCTTACTTTAGGTTTATTTAGCTCTCCAGTTGTGACGAGGCATCCAGGACCACCGTAGGCACGCTCACGACTGCTTCTAGTTGTGTGTTAAGATCAGGGCTCTGCAGTCTGCATAGTTACCAACCTCTCTGGTTTTCTGAGACTTAGCGTATGTTGCTTTTTTTCCTCCTCGGTGACCCATTCATAACACCGGCTATTATGGGCCTCGAAACAGCCAACTATGGGTCCTTATCTCCTAAAGTCAACTTATCCTTCCAGAAGTCCTTCGGCGTTGCTGGTGTGTCTGCTTTGAAGACGCTGAGGTGCCTGTTTCGACGCCGCGGGTGTGGCTGCTTTGACGTTTCAACCGCTGAGTCAAGCTGCTGAAGAACGGCCGCGACTTCTGGGCGTTTCAAGAACCAGGATAAGTTGGGCACAACAGGCACTGAAGGATCTTGGCTGTTGGGGCACAACAGGCCCTGAAGGGTCTTGTGTTGTGAGTTCATTTTCCCCTTCGTCACTGAGGTCTGGTGAACTCCCTATTCTGGTGAAGGAAGGTAATGAGCCTGATTATCAGGTACCTGAACCTGATGAGGATGACTGGCTGAGTGGAGTCACGGACTGGATATAAGGCTGCCGACGCCCTTCTGCCCTGTGGGTGATTTCTCTGTGGACTTCTAGGACACCAGTCTGATTCCTGCTCCTCTAAGCTAAGTTTTTCTGCTTTGCCTGTTTGCATTAGTGTTTTGTTTTTGTTTTCCTTGCTTTTCTGGATTCTGCCATTCCCTGCTGGGGTGAGCTGAATCTCCTTTTGCCTGTAGCTCTGTCTTCAGAATATTCCTGAGTACTGACATAGCTTTTTTGAAGCCTAGCGTTTTCAGGGCCTTTTTCACTGTCAGTCTGTTGGCTCTTATTTTCATAGGGTTTTTCACGAATTGCAGACAGCAGCCTTCCTGTCCTTTTCTATCTAGCTAGATTGGGCCCCGTCTTTGCTCAGTCTATCTTTCTGCCTGTGTTAGTGTTTTCATCTTTCTTCACCATCATTATATGTTGGGGGCTGCCTATTGCTTTGGGGTCTGCTCTGGGGCAGTTTAGTTTCCCCTTTCTTTCTTTAGGCCTAGCTATTTCTCCGGCTGTGATCGAGGGGTCTAGGGCATCGTAGGAACCCCCCACGGCTACTGCTAGTTGTGTTGATAGGTTCAGGGGTCTGCAATCCGATAGCTGCCAACTTCTCTGGTTTTCTGGACTTAGCTAGCATTTCTGTTTTTGCCTCCTACGGTGACTCAATCATAACAGTCTTGGATGTTGGGGCACAACAGGCCCTGAAGGATCTTGGGTGTTGGGGGCACAACAGGCCCTGGGGTAATCCTCTGGGAAATGACCCCCTGTAAAACTCAGCAGGGACGGACTCTCAGAAAGTCTCAACCGGCTCCCGGCTCCAAAGCGGGAATGCGTCACAGTTGCAGAAGTGACGGTTGGCAGGCCTACACTCAGGGCCCCTCGGTAGGCGGGAAGTAGGCCTCGATTGGCGACTGTGGCGAGATGATGTCCACTGTAGTCGGTGATGAGAAGGCCGCAGCCGCGGGCTGAGGCAGGGAGGCAGTGTACAGGCCACCGCAGAGGGCTGATGTCTCGTCACAGCGGAGACTGGGGGTCACGGGCCAGCTGCACCAGTGCGTGAAGCAGCGGTAATGACTGTGGCTGACCACAGGCGGAGAGCAGCCCCAGAATGAGGTAAAGCACAAGTCTTTTGCCGGTGTGTTCGTCGCTTACCCTCCACAGACCCCTGGCGGTCTTCCTGCGGATCAACATCTGTCAAACCAGCCCTTTCTATCTTCCACGGCTTCCTGTCGCCTGTCAGCCTTTCTGCCAACTGCCTTCTCAGCATGTTCCCTCCTCCTTTTATCCTTGCCCCGCCCCCTGCTGCTCTGTCCCCTTCAGTCGCCCGCTCTCCTTCATTGTCCCCCGGGTCCCGTTCCTTCTGGAACCCAGATGGCTGCCCCCTTGGTTCCGGCCCAGACACCTTACGGGAGTCCTCCTCCCTACATCTACAAGAAGGCCGCTGGTTGACGGGATTGGAAGTGATAGACAAATTTGAGCTGCCGAGATTTCATTTGATGTTATGTAGTCAATTAAAGCATTATGTATTAGACCTCCTTCAGGATGTGAGGAAGGAAATCGATTCAGAAATATGGGAGGACTTGGTTACCAAAGACATTGGAGAAATATCTATCACCTCAATATATGGGATGCTGAGGGACATATTACGCCCTTCAGGGAAGGGCAAAATATTTCACAAATGGGAAAAACATATACTTGATGAAGAACTTGTGCATAAGATTCTGCGGGGCTGGGAATTGGTAAGAAAGCATATCATCAATGAACAATGGAGAGATAGTCAGTTCAGAATAAGGCATAAAACAATATGTGGCTTCAATATACCTCCGACTCCGCAGAATCCTGATAGGCAGACAAGTTGCCCAAAATGTACAATGCCCAAAACAGACACAGAACATGGATTGTGGTCATGTCCCAGGGCACAAGAACTCTGGTTAAAAGTCCAGGATATGTATCTGAAGGTATGTGGAATATGGGTAGAAGTAGATCCATTGTGTTGGTTGTTTCACTTTACGACGGGTAAAACAAGAGGGGGACGGCTACATGACTTGTTTCACACCATTGCGATGGTGACAAAACGTCTAATTCTGCAACGCTGGCTTGCTAAAACACTTCCAGGGATAAAAAAGATCAAGGAAGGTTTAACATCGGTCTTATTTTTGGAAAAAAGAGAAACAGAAAGAAATAAAGATAAAATGATGAAAAATTTCTTTAAAAAATGGAGAGTGTTTATAGAAACGTCACTCACCACCAGAGAAATTCAAGACTTACTGAGCGCCTTTGTGGATTCGGAGTGGTATCTATTAGAAGATTTGAGTGGTAATCTGGGTAAACTGAAATGTGTTATATGAGCTATATGGAGGATAAGGTGGAGCTGGTGATAAGCTGTCTGATTTCAATCAATGTAATCTATGAAAATGTGGACGCAAGGGGGTTCGATAATTTTATATTTGTTAAGTTTATTTTTGCTTCTATTCAGGCTTAGGTGATAAGCATGCTTAAATATGTTCTTTGTAACAAATCAATGCAACGGTTATAACTTGTAATATGCAACTTCATTACAAAATCAATAAAAATGATGTTTCAAAAAAAAAAAAAGAAGCATTTCAAGGTCCTGGCGTGACCTAACCAGTCTCCAGAACTGAACTCAACAGAAAATCTTTGGAGGGAGCTGAATGTTGCCAAGAGACAGCCCCGAAACCTGAAAGATCTGGAGAAGATCTGTATGGAGGATTGGGCCAAAAATTCTGTTTTCCTATTGTATCAAATACTTATTTCATGCAATAAAATTCAAACTAATTATTTAAAAATCATACTATGAGATTTTCTTTTTTTATTTTTAGATTCTGTCTCTCACAGTTGAAGGTGGGAAAACTTGCAAAATCTGCAGTGTATCAAATACTTATTTTCCTACTGTATCCTAAGACAATTTGTTCTCCAAGAATCAAATAGCGCTCTTTCCCTCCCGAGTCTCGCCGTGTGGGTATGAAGTACTGTACAGTCACATATGGGGTATTCCCACATTCATCTGAAATTTACAAATTTTGGTGCCATTTTTACCTATTTCCCCTTGTAAAAAGGTAAAAATGGGGCTAAAACAATTTTTTTGTGGTAAAATGTAAATACTTTTTCTTCATCGCTCAATTATATGAAATTCTGGGACAAAGATGAAGTAATTGAGGAGTGGAGTTTGTAAAATGGTGTCTCTTATTGTCTTATTGGGGGGTTCTGCTGTTCTGGGACTCTGATAATGTGACATGGCCCCTCAGACCGTCGCTCCTTCCCTTCTGAGCTTTGCACTGAGCCTCAAATGTAGCTTTCCACCACTTATGGGGCATTGGCGCACTCAGGAGAAATTGAAAATGTTAAAAATTACAGACTTGGGGACAGAGCAACAATTTAGTGGAGAAGAATGGTCGTATCTCATTTACTCGGCTCAATGTTATACAATTCTGTGACTCCCCTGAGGGTTAGGAATACTCACTGCTCCCCGACATGAATCCCCCAGAGGTGGAGTGTGTAACATGGGGTCACTTGTGGGGTCTCTGCTGTTATGGCTTGTCAGGGGCTCTTCACATGTGACATGGCGTCCGCAATCTATTCCAGCCAAAATGGCGTCCCTTCCCTTCCGAGCCTATGGGGCATCGGCGCACTCAGGAGACATTGCACAACATGGTGTATGGGGTCATTTCTCCTGTTACCTTTATGAAAATGCAAAATTTGGGGCTAAAGTGACATTTATGTGAGGAAAAAAGTAAAATGGTCATTTTTTCCTTCCACATCGCTAAAATTCCTGTCACACTATCCGAATTCAGATATTGTCCTGTCAGGAAGGAGAATACAGGGAATAAAGGGTTAATAGGACTCACAGGAGGAAACGGCCCAGAAAGGAGAAGATCCAGGAGCGTCTGCCATATATACGGCTGCTCTGTGTGCACAGGACCTGTGATGAGGTCACAGGAGGGGAGGAGTCAGGGGTCACATGATCAGCGGCCTCAGTGTATGTAGGACTCTGCTCCGCTCCCCACAATCAGCTGCATGGTGATCTCCGAGTATTTTGGCGTGCCCTGAGATTTAGTTTTCGTCGTCTCAGCTGCATGATTTGCGACTTGTAGACAGGCTGAATACATGTGGGAATTCCCTAACAAACAGGCATTCCTTACATGCATTCAAGCTGTCTAGCAGTCACAAATCATGCAGCTGAGACGACGAAAACTAAATCTCTGAGCACACCAAAATACTCGGAGGACACCCGAGCAACGAGTATACTCTCTCATCACTACTAGTTACATAAGAGACTCCAAATATATTGCCACCATCTTCAGTACTTTTAAATGGCAAAAAAATTATAGATGGTTATCATGTGATGTCATAGGCTTGTATCCTTCTATCGTTTGTGATACTGCAATGACCAGACTAGCATATCACCTGGATAAGTACAGTATTTATGATGTGGAAATCAGTGAATTCCTTTTGTCAGTAATGGATGTTTTATTAAAACATAATTATTTTTCTTTTGATAATAGGTGTCAGCATGGGGGCCAAATTCTCACCCTCACTGGCAAATATTGTCATGTGTCATTGGGAGGAATTGTTTTTGTATAATGAAAAAAATCTGTGTGTTAAAAACATCATATGGTTTGGTCGTTATATCGACGACCTCCTCCTAGTTTGGGATGGCCCGCAGGAGGAAGCCGTTAAATTTATGGAATATATTGGTAAAAATCAATTCTATTTAAAATTTACTTATGCTTTCATGAATGTTCTATTCATTTTGGGGATTTGACTCTGATTGGTAATGTCATCTATATATATAAAACTGAATTTATGTTTGTGTGTATCACCAACCAATCACGAAGCTTCTTTCATTTCACCAGAGCTGTTCAAAAGAAGCTGAGCTGTGATTGGTTGCTATGAGCAAGTTTTCCCACTTGACAACACCTCAGCAGACACTGACGTGGGAGAAATCTAGCATCCCTGGGAACATAAGCTCCCAGCCATTGTCTGCCCCCTAGAAAGGAGCAGCGAGCACATGACAGAAATGAATCCCCCCTCCCTTGCCTATATACCCATCGCACATCCTCCATACCAAACCGTCAAAGTGTGAAAAAACGGATCCGTTGCAGATTTGCAAAAAACTGATGCACCGGATCTGATTTTTGGACGGATCCGTTGCAGCAGCCAGTGTATGAAATTTAAAGGAACAGAACTCTGGAAAAGGGGAGAGAGAGAGACCCCAGGGTCTCTTAAAGGCATCATTGGTATGGAAATTAGGGCAAATTCACACTGTGTTTTGGTACTGACCCCAGGCTTCTCTTAAAGGGATCCCCGGTATGGAAGTCAGGGCAATTGCCATCAAATGCTCTGTTACTGATCCCAGGCTCTCTTAAAGTGATCGCCTGTATGGAAGATAGGGCAAATCCCTCAGCGCTCTGATTCTGACCCCAGAGTTCTATTAAAGGGATCAATTGTATGCAAGTAAGGGCAAATCCACTCAGCGCTCTGGTTCTGACCCAAGGCCCCTCTTAAAGGGATCCCAGGTATGGAAGTGAGGGCAAATCCACTTTGAGCTTTAGTACTGACCCCAGGCCTCTCTTAAAGGGATCCCCGGTATGGAAGTTGGGACCGTTCCACTCAGCACTCTGGTTCTGACCCCAGACTGACGGGATGATGTGGGATATTAGGGGTAGTAGTCTGGTGGCTCTGGCTGACGGGATGATGTGGGATATTAGGGGTAGTAGTCCGGAAGCTCTGGCTGATGGGATGATGTGGGATATTAGGGGTAGTAGTCTGGTGGCTCTGGCTGATGGGATGATGTGGGATATTAGGGGTAGTAGTCCGGTGCCTCTGGCTGATGGGATGATGTGGGATATTAGGGGTACTAGTCTGGCAGCTGTGACGGGATGATGTGGGATATTAGTGGCAGTTGTCTGGTGGCTCTGGCTGATGGGATGATGTGGGATATTAGGGGTAGTAGTCCGGTGGCTTTGACGGGATGATGTGGGATATTAGGGGTAGTAGTCCGGTGGCACTGGCTGACGGGACAATGTGGGATATTAGGGGTAGTAGTCCGGTGGCTTTGACGGGATGATGTGGGATATTAGGGGTAGTAGTCCAGTGGCTTTAGCTGACGGGATGATGTGGGATATTAGGGGTAGTAGTCCAGTGGCTCTGGCTGACGGGATGATGTGGGATATTAGTGGTAGTAGTCCAGTGGCTTTAGCTGACGGGATGATGTGGGATATTAGGGGTAGTAGTCCAGTGGCTCTGGCTGACGGGATGATGTGGGATATTAGGGGTAGTAGTCCAGTGGCTTTAGCTGACGGGATGATGTGGGATATTAGGGGTAGTAGTCCAGTGGCTCTGGCTGACGGGATGATGTGGGATATTAGGGGTAGTAGTCCAGTGGCTTTAGCTGACGGGATGATGTGGGATATTAGTGGTAGTAGTCCAGTGGCTTTAGCTGACGGGATGATGTGGGATATTAGGGGTAGTAGCCCGGTGGCTTTGACGGGATGATGTGGGATATTAGGGGTAGTAGTCCGGTGGCTCTGGCTGACGGGATGATGTGGGATATTAGGGGTAGTAGTCCGGTGGCACTGGCTGATGGGATGATGTGGGATATTAGGGGTAGTAGTCTGGTGGCTCTGGCTGATGGGATGATGTGGGATATTAGGGGTAGTAGTCCGGTGTCTTTGGCTGATGGGATGATGTGGGATATTAGGGGTAGTAGTCCGGTGCCTCTGGCTGATGGGATGATGTGGGATATTAGGGGTACTAGTCTGGCGGCTGTGACGGGATGATGTGGGATATTAGTAGCAGTTGTCTGGTGGCTCTGGCTGATGGGATGATGTGGGATATTAGGGGTAGTAGTCCGGTGGCTTTGACGGGATGATGTGGGATATTAGGGGTAGTAGTCCGGTGGCACTGGCTGATGGGACAATGTGTGATATTAGGGGTAGTAGTCCGGTGGCTTTGACGGGATGATGTGGGATATTAGGGGTAGTAGTCCAGTGGCTTTAGCTGACGGGATGATGTTGGATATTAGGGGTAGTAGTCCAGTTGCTCTGGCTGACGGGATAATGTGGGATATTAGTGGTAGTAGTCCAGTGGCTTTAGCTGACGGGATGATGTGGGATATTAGGGGTAGTAGTCCAGTGGCTCTGGCTGATGGGATGATGTGGGATATTAGTGGTAGTAGTCCAGTGGCTCTGGCTGACGGGATGATGTGGGATATTAGGGGTAGTAGTCCAGTGGCTTTAGCTGACGGGATGATGTGGGATATTAGGGGTAGTAGTCCAGTGGCTCTGGCTGACGGGATGATGTGGGATATTAGGGGTAGTAGTCCAGTGGCTTTAGCTGACGGGATGATGTGGGATATTAGGGGTAGTAGTCCAGTGGCTTTAGCTGACGGGATGATGTGGGATATTAGTGGTAGTAGTCCAGTGGCTTTAGCTGACGGGATGATGTGGGATATTAGGGGTAGTAGCCCGGTGGCTTTGACGGGATGATGTGGGATATTAGGGGTAGTAGTCCGGTGGCTCTGGCTGATGGGATGATGTAGGATATTAGGGGTAGTAGTCCGGTGGCTCTGGCTGATGGGATGATGTAGGATATTAGGGGTAGTAGTCCGGTGGCTCTGGCTGACGGGATGATGTGGGATATTAGGGGTAGTAGTCCGGTGGCACTGGCTGACGAGATGATGTGGGTTATTATAGTGAATGTGGCTATGCGGAGTGGGTGGGGCTCTACACTCAGCTTTATATATAGATATCATCATAATTTGTTATAGCTAACCATAGTTAGTTACTATGCCGAGGCAGCGCCGGGCTCTTCAGCTAGTTAATGATATAGCTGCCTTATCACCTTATGAAAAACCCACAGCAAGCAACTCTACTCTTATGGCCAATTCCTGCCATCCCCAGCATGTAATCAAAACTCTCCCTTTTGGGAAACTTATTAGATTAAAACAGAAATGTACTAGTAAGGATGTTTTCTCAAAAGATTCTGATATAGTTTAAATTATGAGGGGCTATACTGGTGATAATCTTAATGGGAATCTTTCACCCCATTTTTCAAGTATCAGTTGCTGGCACCGCAATCAGGGACTTATCTACAGCATTCTGTAATGCTGTAGATAAGCCCCTGATGTAACCTGAAAAAAAGGTAAATGAGTTACATTATACTCACCCAGGGGTGGTCCGTGTCCGGTTTTGGTCTGATGGGTGTCGCGGTCCGGGCCGGCGCCTCCCATCTTCTAACGGTGATGTCTTCTTCTTTACTGCCTGTTATGGCTACTGCGCAGGCGCACTGCTCTGCCCTGTTGAGGGCAGAGCAGAGTCCTACAGTGCGCATTACAGAATGCTGTAGATAAGCCCCTGATGGCGGTGCCAGCAGCTGATACTCGAAAAATGGGGTGACAGATTCCCTTTAATAAAGCTATGGAAAGAATAAATACTGTCAAATGGGAACAGCTTTAAAAAAAAAAAAAAAAAAAAGAAAACCAATAAATTCAATATCTCACATTCTTCCATTACCTTTAGCACTCAATATAGTTTGCAATATAGACAGATTGTTTCAATTACAGGGAAATATCTTCCCGCTTTACTCATAAAACAGATCATTTTAGTTCGGTTCCTAATTCTGTTATGTATCCCATCCATGATTTTATTAATTCCAATACTTCCTTTATTTATTGCATTAAATGTACTATTTGTAATATTCAGTATGTTGGCTGCACCACTTGCCCTCTAAACATCAGAATCAGACGCCATCTTGCAGATACAAGTAATCCGGACGCTTTCTCCACGTCACTTCATTACCTGCCACAATGGAGCAGTTAACTCTTTCTTGTTTCATGCAATTGAAAAAGTGCACAAAGCTCACAGAGGTGGCAATTCTAAATATAAATCACCTGGGAGAGAATCTTTTTGGATTTTTACTTTAAACTCCAGGGCTCCCTCAGGTCTGAATGCCAGACGAGACCTTAGAAAACGCTATTAATACAGCAATTCATGAAACTGCATTTGATGTCATTCCAGTACATTATTTTTTGTCATAAAATTTTTGTGCTTTTTATGTATATTTTTCTTTTTTTGTATATATTCATTGTTTCTCTTTTGTGTTTTTGCTTTTGTGAAATGCATATAGTATAGCACTTAATTGTCCAGCCAATCATGTTGTTGGCTGCCATATAAATATGCTGTTCAGTGTGCGCACAGCCAGATCTTGAGAAAGACCTCGCGTCGAAACGCGTAGCTCTGTGTTCCCATGCAGTGCTGCCAGACATTATGTGCCTGAGAAATATTTTAATGCCATTTTGAAAATAAATATTGGTTTTTAACCGTCACCTGACATCGCTGGATCCTTCCTTTTTTTGTACTGATGTTTCACATACATTGTTTGGTTTCCTGACACCCCTCACTATCACTTTACCTGATTGATCACTACCAGATAGCTCTATGCAGCATTATTCATCTTGGTCTTGCCAACAGGGTTTCACCCTGAACCTCGTGCATCACTGAGGATGCTGAATGCTTGCGTGGTGTGGGCCAGTCTGTTCTCCATGGTGATACAGCCATCCTTCGACATTCCAGTCACTCCCTCTCGGCGACTACGTCCAATCAGATGTGCCCAGCGGCGGATTTACCTGGGATGGCGTGTGACGCTGTTTCCTGGATCCTTCCTGTTACACACCACTCAAGAACATCTCAAATGCATTTACCCACGTGGGGTATACTCACTCCATGTGAGCTCTGGTTGGCATTTGCCCCAGGCCGTTCGGTTTACACCAATAATCCATCAGGGGTATGTCCCAACCACTATTAGGTGTCATGCCAATAACATGAATCTGGATAGGAAAGGGCTGGTATAAACAATAACCACCAATGTGATTGGCTTACACTGGCAGAATCAATCATGTGTTCCATAGATATGACCGGGGAACAGCCCCAATTCCTTTAGAAACACTCCCACTTTATCCCAGAGTTAAGCGCCCATCACACATAGAGATCTCGCGTCAATTTTTGTGACGCAACAGCGATCTCACTAGCAAGATCGCTGTGTGTGACACTGACCAGCGACCGGCCCCCCTGCCGGGTATCGCTGATCGTCCTGGAATAGCCAGGACATTTTTTTGATTGCTGTTCTCCCGCTAGCTAGCACGCATCGCTGCGTGTGACAGGCGGGAGACCAGCAATCAGCGCGCTGGTAACTAGGGTAAACGCAGGGTTTCTAAGCAGCGCGCGTCACTTAGAAACCCGATGTATACCATAGTTACCAGCGCGCTGATGCAGGGAGCTGGTAACCAAGGTACACATCGGGTTTCTAAGTGACGCGCGCTGCTTAGAAACCCGATGTGTACCTTAGTTAATAATAATAATAACAATAATTTTATTTTTATAGCGCCAACATATTCCGCAGCACTTAACATTATAGAGGGGACTTCTACAGACAATAGACATTACAGCATAGCATATCAAAACAGATACCAATAGGAATGAGGGCCCTGCTCTCAAGCTTACAATCTATAAGGGAAAAGGGGAGACACAAAAGGTGGGTGGTAACAGTTGATTTTATTTAGTTACCAGCTCCCTGCACCAGCGCACTGGTAGCTAAGGTACACAGTGACGCCGGGCGCTCGTTGTCGCTGGTGCTGATCGCTGGTGAAGCTGTCTGTTTGACAGCTCACCAGCGATCATGTAGTGACACACCAACGATCCTGACAAGTTGATATCGTTGTCGGGATCGCTGGTGCGTCGCTGTGTGTGACGGGGCCCTTACTCTGCTTGCCTGGATTAGTGCAGGACCTTGGTTTGTTGGACACTTATCCATACCCTCTCTGAGGAAGCTGAGGTGGCGAAACGCACGTAATAGGGAACATTGGTAAATATCTCATCTTTATCTGTATACTACTGGCATGTCATCTATAGGATGTGTAATCTCCATCTCTTGTTAGGATGTTTCCTCCTTTATATGGGCTGTAATATATTCCTGGAATATTCCATATAGCACTTGCTGCACTTTATATCTCCTGTTTTTATTCCAGGAATGTAATGCGCTGTTATCTCTTATTCTCTTACTATTTATTCCCTCTGCTCTGTGTCCTCTCATTATATAAGCTATTCATTCATAAGTGCACAGTATCTATTCACCTTATAAACTGATATCAAGTGATATATCTACAATCCGTATATATATATCTATGTATGGATTTATCTTATACTCAATAAATAGGGTGCAATTAATCTCATTTCCACCTTGATAGTGACACTCTCTTAAGGGTATGTCACACTAAACGAGATCTCTAGCGATATCGCTAAAGCGACACAGATTTTATGACGACAGCAGGGACATCGCTGGCGATGTCGATGTGTGTGACATGTAGCGGCGACGTGGCCCCTGCTGCGATGTCGCTGATCGTGCATGAACGTTCAGGACCGTATTTTGATCGTTGGCGTCCCGCTGGTGACCCTGAATCGTTGTGTTTGACCCCTTTTGTGAACGACGGGCGACCTCGTTGGCGACTAATATATGACAGCGGCACAGGCGGGACTAGGTTTCTTTTGTAACGCCCCTCTACTCCGACTGGTGGCCACAACATCACCTCAGCAATAAATGAAAACGTCTAGTGCGCCCCCATCCATTGTTCCAGCGCGCTTAGTGGATAAACCAACGTTCTGTTTCTAGTCCTTTGTGCGTTGTTGCGAGGATAGTATCGTGTGTGGCTGGTTTTGGATCCTGTCGGAGTCACAACTGCGCTTCATCTGTAATTTCTACCATCTGGATTTTGAATTACCTTTGCAAGGTACATTTTTTTTCCTTTTTTTTTTTTAATTTTTAAACCTTTATATACTTTTTGTTATATCTACAGCTGTGTGATACCCTTTGCCGCGCCCACCCCTGCCATTTTAGTTGAGGTAGTCTATTTGTAATATTTGTTCCTCAATAACATTTTCAAAGCTAGCAATCTTTTCACAGCCGCGCCCGCTCCCGCCATTTTTGGCTTTTCAAAGCTCGTTTTTTTTCTGTTTTGTTTTTTTTTGGTGCATTTTTCTAAATCACTTTTCTCTTCTTAACCGGGCAGGTTTCACATAATGTACATGTCCACCGCAGAGCGTGTGATTGTGGCGGCAGCTTTACTGATGGAGGGAGATCGACAAGAAGAGGCGCGGGTGGAAGAGAGGCGCTCCAAACGAAAGCGTCGCATGTGGACCAGAGAATGGCTGGAGCAGCGGTCCAAATTCACCCATTTGCATCTAGTGAGGGAGTTACAGGAGAAGAATCCGCAGGATTTCCGAAATTATCTACGGATGTCGGAGGATTCATTCAAGCTCTTACTGGAATGTGTGAGGCCACTCATTGAACGGCAGGATACACGGATGCGTGCAGCAGTTTCGGCTGAGGAACGTCTGGCAGTAACGCTGCGATTCCTGGCAACCGGACGTTCAATGAAAGATTTGGAATTTTCAGCTGCTGTTTCTAGATCACTACTCAGCGTGTTAATCCATGAGACATGCAACGCCATCGTCCGCAGTTTACGGAGCTACATGCCTTTTCCAAAATCCGTGGCGGAATGGAAACAAATTGCTTCGGATTTTGAGCGTATTTGGCAGTTCCCAAACTGTGGGGGTGCTTTGGATGGCAAACATGTTCGCATCACGCAACCAGCCAACAGCAACAGTTTTTTCTATAACTACAAGGGCTACTTCAGCGTGATCCTCATGGCCCTTGTGAACGCCAATTATGAATTTATAAATGTTGATGATGGCATGAACGGGAGGGTTTCAGACGGAGGCGTTTTGGAGCACGCTATTTTTGGGGAACGCTTTAATAACTCAGAACTGCATTTACCAACCAACATGGACACCACCGCGAACCTTAACTTTGTGTTTGTGGCCGATGAAGCCTTCCCCCTTCATGCGCATATGTTGAAGCCGTACCCACAAAACACTTTGACAGAGGAAAGGCGCATTCTTTTAAATTACAGACTGTCAAGGGCACGCCGCGTAGTTGAGAATGCGTTCGGCATCATGGCCAACCGCTTCTGGGTTTTCCACACTCCAATCAACATGAAGCTGGAATCTATAGACTCCGTGGTGTTGGCCTGTTGCGTGCTGCACAATTTCCTACGGCAACGCGATGCTGCAGCATACAGTCCGCCTGGCTTCATGGACTCAGACAGCAATGGTGACGTGGTGCTGGGAGAATGGCGAGACAATGATCCCGCTATTGCTGGACTTCAACCTGTAAATCTTGGCCGGACCAAGGACGATGCAAAGGCTTGCCGAGACAAGTACTGCCAATACTTCAACGGACCTGGTGCTGTGACTTGGCAGGATACATTTTACTCTATGATGGCACTTTTGCACATAGCCACTAGATGGAGCTATAACATGAAATTTGCCTGAATTTTTATATCTACACATGGTTTACACAAACTATATTTTCTTGTCTTAACTATATACTATTTCACATTATAAGCCGTGTATTTTTGTAATTATTTGTATGTAGACATGATTGATTACCACTTCGGTCTCTGTAAAAACAATACCCTTTAACCCCTTTCCAACATCGGGCGTAAATGATTTGATTTGTGCTCCGACGCCGAGCCCACATCTTTTCCAGCACATGTCAGATGTTTTGAACAGCTGACATGTGCCCCTAACAGCAGCATTTAATGAGCACTTTCGGCAAGCACGCTGTAAATCCCGCCCATAGGTGATCCCATCATGTGAACGCGGGTCATCGATAGGTTGGCATGACAACCAGCGTTCTCTAGCAGACCTCTATGGTTGTCACTGCCGAATTGCTATGAGCTCCGCCCACTAGTTGAAAACACATAAACCAGGGATCGCTGAACTCCCGCTCTACATTTAACATGGGCAAAACATTACTCAGACAACACAGGGTGAGGGTAACAGTGTGGCAATGCTTTATTGAACCAAAAAACAGACAGATAACACATAGAACATTCCCAGCAAAATTATAATAGCACCTGTGATTTCAGAGCTTCCAGGGTCGCTACCCCACCTGTGACATGCACACAGGAGGTCACAACAAGTGTAGGAAGATGACAGTCCATACAAGGCCAGTTGATCCGAGGATCACAGCCTGGCTTCTCCAAACGTATCCATGGTTCAGCAATAGTCAATGGAGCAGATCTGTATTCTTCCAACCGAGGCTGAAAACACCTAGGTTGTTTCCTATAGAATAATAGATCCGTGTCCCTCGTGATGGAGCCATGATGTAAAATGGCTGCTGTCCTGTCTCTGGTCCTTTGGATGTATGGATGTCTTGGCAGAATCTCTCTGGCAGCTCTGGCTTTAAACAGAGACTTCGGCCAATCCAGTTATTAGGAAATGCTTCATCAAGATCCTCGCGGACTACTCTTGAATAATGTGGAGGGGCCCTATCTTGTTGGAAATAAAGGTCATTTGAATTAGGCTGTTGTTATAACTGGGGAACAAGGGAACAACTTGATTCATTAGAATTTCGAGAAACTTATCTCCTGTGACTGTTCCGTAAAAAAAAAAAAAAATGGTCCAAAAACACCAAAACTTGAAATACCACCCCAAACATTGACACCAGGCTCATTTAGTCATTGCTCTAATGTTAAATGCATGTTCTCATTATACCAGTAAATACAATTCTGTCTGTTAATATGGCCAGATAATTTGAAAGAAGCTTCATCACTCCACATAATGTTATCTAAAATTACTGGATTTTCTTCAGTTTCGCCAAATCTCACTAAATTGCAGCCACCTGTCTGGATCATCGTCCAATAAACCATGAATTAGACGTGGACGATAAGCTCTCCACCCAATAGATTTCAGGATTCTCATGATGGAAGCTCGTGACATTCCCAATTCTAAAGAGACTCTTCTGATGGACTTTTTTGGACTCTGAACAAATGTTTCAGCAACAAGTTGCTTATTATTTTCTGTACAGGCTGTTTTGGGTCTACCAATTTTTGGAACATTAAGGATTGAGCCAGTGGCATTGAATTTGTCATGAATGCGGTAAATGGTTTGTCTCTTTGGGGCTTGAGTACCAAATGTTTCAACCCAATTTGCTCTGTTTCAGCATTTTGAGATTTCCAATACTCTTTTAAAATCCATTTTCTTTGATCTGTATTTAAATTATTTGCCACTATGGGTTATTTGAATGATCTGAAAAGAAAACAGATTTGGGGAAGATTTATCTGTGAAAACTGGATCTGTGAAACTGACTTAGTTGCCCTTAGTAACCAATCAGATTCCACCTTTCCTTTTCCAAAGAGTCTGAAGAATGAAAAGTGGAATCTGATTGGCTGCTAGGGGCAACTGAGTCAGTTTCACCTTAAACCATGTTTGATAAATCTCCCTGTCATGATCCCAGTGCAGATTTTTGAGCTGCATGTCAGGGGTTAATGTCTGGAGCTCAGTACAGGTTTTGACCTGCACACCTCGGGTTAATGATTGTGGCCTCTTTTTGGTTCTGGGAGAGCTTCTTAAACCCCTGGGAAGCTCCAATCCCTGTCAGTTATACTTTTGCCTTTGGCCGGGTGTGCTGACCTCCGTGTGCCTGTGCCTGTTCGTTGTTATAGCTTGTTTATATGGTTCTGACCCGGTTCTGTTCCCCGTTGTGAGTTTGCCTGTTGATTCTGTACTGCGCTACCCTCTCTGTGTATGATTCGTTGCCTGTTATCTGACTACTCTCTGCTCGGCCCTCTTGTACCTTGCAGCTATCTCTGTGTATGACTCATTGGCTACGTCCTGACTATTCTCCCTGTCTATGCCTCTTGATAACTTTGTCTCGCAGTTACCCTGCTACGAGTTCTCTTGCAGCTCCTAGCTCTGCAGTTTAGACCACACCCCCAGCAGTCACGTGCTTCAGGTCCTGCTGTTCAGAAGTACGCACCTACTCGGCTGCTGCCCGCTCCACAGGTATCTTTGAGCACAGTTCGCTTTACTCAGGACATGTGCACTGGCTCAGTGAGCAAGTTCAGTGCGGTGTTCCTGACACTCCCCCTTCATAACCCTATTACACATACTGTCCACCTACTTTTGGACCACTAATAAATTTATATATTCATTCATCCCTTGATTAGAAGATTCACTGACAAAAGGATAAGACCACACTTTATTAATTCCAAATGTAAAACTATACACATAATTCACCCCTGAAGGTTAATCAGAAGGTGACTAATAGATGAAACATATACCTCACGTTTCAATATAGGGTGAGGTGACATATACACATACTCGCTCTCCAAGTCTCTCATTTCTACGGGTTTCATCGTTCTCACCAAAGACGACTCATCAGGTGACTATTTAATATTGACCTATATTCAAGTGAGACTAGATAATGGAAATCCTAAAATCATGTATCACGTTATCCGAAACAGTCAGAAAACTAGCCACATATTGGCAGACCCCAGACTGCAAACTATATTCTTCGTAAGTTTATAAGCCACTCCAGTGTGAGGAATAGATAATATGTGAAAATACAGTATATACCGCTCAGGGAACACTTACCTTGCAGAGATCATTTCCATATTCATACTAAATAATGACACAGATCTCCCAGACATTATGGTTGCACATATCCCTAGTCTTTATAGCAACATTGCTCTCATTCCCTAACAGACCACCGCATGGTGATTAGTTAGAAGCTGCTAATGATCTTTGGAGCAGGTCCCTGAGTGGTATACTCAGAAAACTGAGTTTGGTCTAGGACAATTTGTCTGCACTAATTGACAGCTGTTACAATACCAAATTAGGGCAGTCCCTATAAGAGAAAAAACACAATTATACCGTGCTTTCACATACTTTGTATTCCTGACACTGGAGTGGCTTATAAACTTACGAAGTATATAGTTTGAAGTCTGGGATCTGCCAATATGTGACTAGTTTTCTGACTGTTTCGGATAACATGATACATGATTTTAGGTTTTTCTACGTATAGTATTGCTCAGTGGCGTAGCGTGGGGGGGGCGGGGGGGGCGGTCCGCCCCAGGCGGCATGTGTGTGGGGGCGGCGCGGCAGCAGCAGCAATTCATCTCCTCTGTGGGAGAAGCAAAGAGGCACAGTGCAGCAGCATCGGGCCGGCCTGTGTGCGGGCACATGAGGCTGAGCAGAGCGGCCTGTTCCGCCATCGATAGAAGGGGCCGGCCGTGACGTCATTCAGCAGCGTCCCGCCCCCTCCAGCCTTTGCTCCTCGGTACTGAGGCGGCTTCGGCGCTGGGGGCTGTGGAGGAAGCGGGGACGCTGGCAGCCTTCCCGGGAGGACGGGCCGAGGCACCATTCATTCATTGCGGAGCCGCCGTCTGACAAGGTGAGAGGTCTCCGGTGGTGTGTGAGTGCCCGACACCAGCGCCATTCCTGTGCCCAGTACAGCAGGGCAGGTGGAGGTGGGCGCACACACTGGCAGCCCACAGTCCTCGTCTGGGACCCCACAAGGGCTCCTTGGGGTCTGTACTGTCACCAGTTCTCTGCCCCTCATTACTTGTGTCCTGGGGTGTGGGGCAGGCACATTACTGTGGGGGTGTCTGCTTGGGGTTGTAGTCCTTCACCGCCCTTTGATGTGATATAAATGGGGCAATTCTCTGCGCACCCTGATAGTGAGGCCGGTGCTGGGTGGTCTCCTCATCTCTACACCACAGTTTAAGGGGATTTCCATCACTTATTGTTGGGTCCAAGGTGGAATAATTAAGCGGAGACCCCCAAATCCTATTCTTGCCCCCTGGATCAGCGCCGCTCGTCACGCTCACAGCGGAGTCTTGGGCAATCTATGGTCATCAATGTCTGGAAGGGGTGTCGCGTGACCGCTGCAGCCAGTCCAATGCCACCAATCATCTGCAGTGTTCACGTTCTGTCCTGCGTCGTAGATGATGATGGTGGAGACCTCATCTAGCCGTCCTGTCTAATGGTCGTAGTGATGTGATGTCACACCGCCGCCATCGGTTGTCATTCTGGGGATGCTCCTTAAGTACACAGCCGTACGTTGGCCCCCAGCCGAGTGCAGGGGCCGGGGTTCCTCTCTCATCATGTATGACCGCATACACAGGTCTGCTGGATTTCATACACATCCTATACCCGTGTATATATAGAGAACTGCAAGAAGATGAAAGTCTAGAAATTTAGAAATAATAACAGCAGAGTAAAGTGCCTGTCACACTAAGTGATATCGCTAGCAATATCGCTCTAACTTGTGACGATATAGCGATATTGCTAGCGACATCGCTGTGTGATACTTACCTACGGCCCGCTCCCCCGCTGATTATCGCTGATCGCGCGAGAACGTCCAGGACTGTTTCTCGTCGTCAGCTTCCTGCGGCGAGACGAGCGACGAGCGTGAAGCCGGGCGGGAGGACGTAGGATCACCACATCTGACTGCTAAGTAGCGACCCCCGTCCCCAGCGATGTCGCTGGTGAGATCTGCCTGTGTGGCAGCTCACTAGCGACCACTTAGCGATGTACCAGCGATCCTGACCGCGTCATATCGCTGGTAGATCGCTAAGTGTGACAGTACCTTTAGTAGCAGACTAAAAATTATATCTTTGAGTGTAGTGTGGGCTCTTCGGATGCTTCCGGAATCCGGATTATCATTGACCAAAGGGGCGGCAAATTTTTCGACCGCCCCGGGCGCCACAAACAGTTGCTACGCCACTGGCATTGCTTAAATATAGGTAAATATTAAGTAGTTTTCTGATGGGTTGCCTTGGGTGAGGATAATGAAAACCGTAGAAATGAGAGGCTTGGAGAGTGAGTGTGTATATGTCACCTCACCCTATATACTGAGATGTGAGGTATATGTTTTTTCTATTAGTCACCTTCTGACTAACCTTCAGGGGAGAATTATGGTTAAAGTTTTACATTTAGAATTAATAAAGTTTAAGTTTAATAATATTTTCAGCAAGGGGGCGTGGCTATGTAGTGGAGGAGGACAGACGCGCGCTGCAAGAGCTCCTGCCCATCCTTCATCTATCCTGTACATGCCACCTGTATATCGCTGTATATCTGACAGCGCTTGGTGTCCCTAGTTACCGGGATCCCCTGGGAGCTCCGCGGGAGAGCGCTGGACGGCTTCGGTGAGCAGGAGACTTGGAAAGCCGGGGTGGACGGCGGGGCCCACACGAGGCGGCAGCCATCTTGGACCTGCGCTCTTTCAGAGGGAGCACAGTGTCCAGCTTCCAATCCTACAGCGTCGCAAGGCAGCGACCTGTATCCTACAGAATCTGAGGGATGTGCGGTGAGTGCCCTGAAAGATGGGCCCTGCATTACTCCCTCATATTAACTGACTCGCTGGCCTGTTGGTGACATTATTGTGGGAGAACCTGCTCCCCCTCCTATTGCTGCTGTCTCTAAGGGTAGATTGTTCTCCCCCTCCCCCCTGCCATAAGAGCCTCAGTGATAAAGTGTCTCCATCTGCACGGATACTGCTCCCAGGCCACAATTAATAAACCTGGTCCCTGCTGTGTATATAATTGCAGCGGAAAGATTTCTGGACTGTACATTTCCAGCTACACCGGTGTATTTCACTTCTCTTAACCATGAATCGATCTAAAGGATCGACGGCAGCAGAAAAATTAAAGGAATTTGTCAGACCCAACCCTGCTGAGAGTGCACATTCTCTAAGGAATACCTCCTCACAATCTCAGCGTAAAAATCGTCCCTCAGGGGGTGGAGAGGAGACTGAACAGGAAGAAATGACTCTTAAGCAGTCATCTAAACAGTTGATGCAGGCTATTTCCCTCACTAGGACATCTCTGACGGAGAAAATAGAGGATGTCTACACTGAGGTGGGGAGACTCCGTCAAGATATGCAGGCCATGAGGGGATGCATCACGGAGGTGGAGGCAAGAGTGTCCCAGGTGGAAGACACTATTACACCTATGGAGGCTAACCAAGGTAGCTTGATCTATGAATGCCAGGAGGCAAAAGGCAGACGACTGTTGTGAGTTCATTTTTCCCTTCACCATTGAGGTCTGATGAACTCCCTCCTCTGGTGAAGGAAGGTAGTGAGGCTGATTACCAAACACATGGGCAGCTAGATGATGACTGGGTGGCTGGAATTGAGGACTGGATATAAGGCTGCCGACGCCCTTCTTCCTGGCTGGTGATTTTCCTGCTGGATTCTAGGAGACCAGTCTGATTCCTGCATCTCAAAGCTAAGTTTTCTGCTCTTCTTTGTACTCTTCAGTTTTGTTTTTGCTTTGCCTTGTTTTTTGGGAGTTCTGCCATCCCCGGCTGGGGGTGAGCTGAGCTCCATTTTTGTCTCTGATCTGTTGATATTTTGCTCTGTCTTCAGAATATACCTGAGTGCTGATATAGTCTTTTGAAGCCTAGCAACTTCAGGGCCTGTTTTTCCTATCAGTCGGTTGGCTCATTTTGATAGGGTTTTTGCGGATGGCCGACAGCAGCTTTCCTATCCTGTCCTATGTAGTTAGCTTGGGCCCCATCATTTGCTCAACCTATCTTTCTATCTGTGTTAGTGTTTTCATCTTGCTTCACCGTCATTATATGTTGGGGGCTGCCTATTGCTTTGGGGTCTGCTCTGGGGCAGTTTAGTTTTCCCCCTTTCTGTCTTTAGGCTATATAGTTCTCCGGCTGTGATCGAAGGGTCTAGGGCACCGTAGGAAACCCCCACGGCTACTGCTAGTTGTTGTGGATAGGTTCAGGGGTCTGCAATCCGATAGCTGCCAACCTCTCTGGTTTTTCTGGACTTAGCTGGTATTTTGCTTTTTCCTCCTTCGGTGACTCATCATAACAGACGACCTAGAAAACAGAATGCGCCAGAATAACATCCGTGTCATCAGCCTACCTGAGCGCTCTGAAGGTCAGCACCCTGAGCAATTCCTAGAGGGCTGGCTTAAGGCCTCTCTGGGAGATGAATTCTCCTCGGTGTTCGCTGTTGAAAGAGCCCACAGAGTTCCCACAAAGCCTCTGCCTTCGGGAGGCCCACCTAGACCCTTCCTGGCACGTCTCCTCAACTGTAAAGACAGAGACACCATCCTACACCTTGCACGACAAAAGAGTCCCATCAAGTTCAACAATGCTGTGATCTCAATCTTCCCGGATTTCTCCATGGAACTCCAGAAGCAACTTGCACAATTTATCGACATCAAGAAGCGGCTCAGGGAAAGGAACATTGTATATTCCATGATTTATCTGGCTCGACCAGATTGTCCACGGGGGTTCCTCCGTGTTTTTCACGGATCCAGCGGAAGCTACCGAGTGGCTGCGGTCCCATAGAGGATATCCTGCAAAGGAATCCTAGTATGTCCACTTTCATCTGAATCCCTTAATTACAGGCTTCATCGGAGCTCTTCTGGCGAGCACCCAGATATCTACAATACCTGACACTGTGTTCATTGATGGTATCCCCTTGTTTATTTTTCAATAGGGGCACGGGACATTGCTCCTATGTTATTAGATTTATGTTCTGTTTCCTTTTTTTCAAAAGCTTTAGTTTTAGCTTTAAATGTTACTTAGGTAAAAGTTGCAGCCAATGGAAGTCCTGTTATTTATGTGATATCCCTAAGTTCTATTCGGGCACCGATGCGCAACATGCCCAGATAAGTGGAGATGGGTTCTGAATTAATATGCATGACATGGAATGTGAGGGGTATCAAAAACCCCCGGAAAAAGTTTAAAGTATTTTCACAAATCAGGCACTATCACCCTCACATTGTAGCACTGGTCGAGATGCACCAGATCAGAGATACAGCTCGGAGCGTACAAAAACCGTGGGTTTAGTGGTCTATACACGCATTTCACACTAGCTATTCCAGGGGAGTCTCACTACTGATACACAAGGATGTTAGATGGGAGGTTCGGGAGGCCCGGAGAGACTCTGAGGGGCGTTTCGTATTTGTGTATGCATTGATCAAGTCTAGGAAATATGTTATTTTATGCGTTTATAATCCCCCTCCAGCTGGTACGTCAATTCTCCAGAAGGCATTGAGTTTTGCTCTGAACTATCCAGACGCAGATGTCATTGGTATGGGGGACTTTAATTTGGTTATGAATAGTCGCCTAGACAGGTTGAGACTGGATGATGGGATACAAGGTGGGACCCCGGCAGCAGCTACATCCCAATTGTCACAGTTTATGGAAGGTAGTGGATGGCTAGACCTATGAAGAACGAGTCACCCCGAGATGAGAGATACTTGCCATTCATCCACTAAGCATTCCTTATCTCGCATAGATTACATTTTTGGATCTAGCGGCCTGGCAATGTGGGTAGATAAAATTGAGCATGGTATTAGAGGGATTTCAGATCATAGTCCAATCATTCTTAAACTTAAATATGGCCCACCAAGTGGTAGGATGGCATGGAAATTAAACCCTTTGTGGCTGAAATTGGTAAAATCACCTGACAGAACAATTGACCAATTACATGGCTTTGTCTCCTCCCACCCCGAACCCTGGAATGTTAACTTATTTTGGGACACCTTTAAAGCGTACTTGAGGAGTTGCTTATCTTCTACGATCTCCTACATCAAACGGATGACGTCGGGGGAGGATGACGAAATAGAGCAACGATTGAAAGATTCTGAGGCTGCTAACATATCTGATCAAACTAGTGGTAACAGAGTGGAGTGGTTGACTGCCCAAAGATTATATACTCAACACATACAGTTGTGGCCAAAAGTTTTGACACCCCTGCAATTCTGTCAGATAATACTCAGTTTCTTCCTGAAAATGATTGCAAACACAAATTCTTTGGTATTATTATCTTCATTTAATTTGTCTTAAATGAAAAAACACAAAAGAGAATGAAGCAAAAAGCAAAACATTGATCATTTCACACAAAACTCCAAAAATGGGCCAGACAAAAGTATTGGCACCCTCAGCCTAATACTTGGTTGCACAACCTTTAGCCAAAATAACTGCGACCAACCGCGTTCGGTAACCATCAATGAGTTTCTTACAATGCTCTGCTAGAATTTTAGACCATTCTTCTTTGGCAAACTGCTCCAGGTCCCTGATATTTGATGGGTGCCTTCTCCAAACTGCCATTTTTAGATCTCTCCACAGGTGTTCTATGGGATTCAGGTCTGGACTCATTGCTGGCCACCTTAGAAGTCTCCAGTGCTTTCTCTCAAACCATTTTCTAGTGCTTTTTGAAGTGTGTTTTGGGTCATTGTCCTGCTGGAAGACCCATGACCTCTGAGGGAGACCCAGCTTTCTCAAACTGAGCCCTACATTATGCTGCAAAATCTGTTGGTAGTCTTCAGACTTCATAATGCCATGCACACGGTCAAGCAGTCCAGTCCCAGAGGCAGCAAAGCAACCCCAAAACATCAGGGAACCGCCGCCATGTTTGACTGTAGGGACCGTGTTTTCTTTGAATGCCTCTTTTTTTCTCCTGTAAACTCTATGTTGATGCCTTTGCCCAAAAAGCTCTACTTTTGTCTCATCTGACCAGAGAACATTCTTCCAAAACGTTTTAAGCTTTTTCAGGTAAGTTTTGGCAAACTCCAGCCTGGCTTTTTTATGTGTCGGGGTAAGAAGTGGGGTCTTCCTGGGTCTCCTACCATACAGTCCCTTTTCATTCAGACGCTGACGGATAGTACGGATTGACACTGTTGTACCCTCGGACTGCAGGGCAGCTTGAACTTGTTTGGTTGTTAGTCGAGGTTCTTTATCCAACATCTGCACAATCTTGCATTGAAATCTCTTGTCAATTTTTCTTTACCGTCCACATCTAGGGAGGTTAGCCACAGTGCCATGGGCTTTAAACTTCTTGATGACACTGCGCACAGTAGACACAGGAACATTCAGGTCTTTGGAGATGGACTTGTAGCCTTGAGATTGCTCATGCTTCCTCACAATTTGGTTTCTCAAGTCCTCAGACAATTCTTTGGTCTTCTTTCTTTTCTCCATGCTCAATGTGGTACACACAAGGACACAGGACAGAGGTTGAGTCAACTTTAATCCATGTCAACTGCCTGCAAGTGTGATTTAGTTATTGCCAACACCTGTTAGGTGCCACAGGTAAGTTACAGGTGCTGTTAATTACACAAATTATAGAAGCATCACATGATTTTTCGAACAGTGCCAATACTTTTGTCCACCCTCTTTTTTATGTTTGGTGTGGAATTATATCCAATTTGGCTTTAGGACAATTCTTTTTGTGTTTTTCATTTAAGACAAATTAAATGAAGATAATAATACCAAAGAATTTGTCTTTGCAATCATTTTCAGGAAGAAACTGAGTATTATCTGACAGAATTGCAGGGGTGTCAATACTTTTGGCCACAACTGTAGACTCTAAGTTCAAACGTAAATTATTCTTTACTCACCAGTCCTACTTTGAACTAGGGAACCAATCCAGTAAATTCCTGGCTTGTTTGGTGCGTCAGCACAATACAACTAACACAATATTACAGATCCGCAGCTCATACGGTGCGTTGGTATCCTCAACCGAAGAAATGATGGGTTGTTTTCATGATTATTATAGTTCACTGTACGGCTCAAAAAATGACATTGATAGCCAGGAGTGTCTAGACTATCTATCAGATATAATGTTTCCCACATTGAGTACTTCCCAGCGGGCCTTTATGGACGCTGAATTCACTTTGGAAGAGATAAAAGATGCCATGAGGGATATGGCCTCTGGAAAGGCCCCTGGGCCGGATGGGTTTCCTATCGAGCTGTACAGGAAATACCAGGAGATTATGGCGCCGCTTTTGTTGTCGGTGTTTCGGGGGATTTGGAGGGGGGGTCATGCCGGAGTCCTTTTATGAAGCTAACATAATAGTACTTAAGAAGGAGGGGGAAAGACCCTTAAGATTGTGGATCTTATCGCCCCATATTTTTAGTAACTGTGGATTATAAAATTTTTATGAAAATCTTGGCTACCAGGCTGAATTCAATTATTTTGGTACTCACACACCCTGACCAGACTGGCTTTATGCCTGGTAAAAGCACCTCCATTAATATTAGACGGGTCCAATCGGTGGTCCAATATAGTTCCCTGATGCCGGACAATAAGTGGGCATTGGCATCGTTGGATGCAGCCAAGGCCTTCGATTCCCTTGAGTGGCCCTTCCTCCATGCATGCTTGCAGAGATATGGCTTTGGAGATAGGTTCCTAAAATGGGTTAATGGCTTGGCTTTTATCTTAAGTCATCCTAAGTTAATGGCTTGGCTTTTATCCTGTCATGTAACTAGGCTCGTTAAAGGGTCAACATTGACTTTTAGGATTGCTACCTCCAATAGGTGGCACTAGAGTTCTAGTCCTCTTCCTCTCTGAAGAGACAATTTGCATAATTACATTATATATGAAACCTAAAGCCCGTGTCATTGTAAATGGTTCCATATCTGAGTCCTTTTCTCTGCACAGGGGGATTCGTCAGGGGTGTCCTCTTTCCCCAGCCCTCTTTGCTCTTGCAATAGAGGCACTGGCAATTCGCATGAGAACTTCCCCTAATATTATGGGCATAGAGATAGCAGATCGGGTGGATACCATAGGCCTATATGCTGATGACATGGTAATATTTATGGATAGGGCGGAGGAGACACTGGCGAGAGTGATTGCCACTATCAACAAATTCAGTAAGTATTCCGGCCTGTATATAAATTGGGAGAAATCTGCTCTGATGCCTCTTTCCCATACCCCGATGCCACAACTTGAGACTCTCTCCTTGCTGCCTATTGTACCACACTTTAAATATCTGGGTGTTCATATTTCTCAATGCAGCACGTTTGATCTGCAACTTAATATACAGTGAGGAAAAAAAGTATTTAGTCAGTCAGCAATAGTGCAAGTTCCACCACTTAAAAAGATGAGAGGCGTCTGTAATTTACATCATAGGTAGACCTCAACCATGGGAGACAAACTGAGAAAAAAAAATCCAGAAAATCACATTGTCTGTTTTTTTTTCATTTTATTTGCATATTATGGTGGAAAATAAGTATTTGGTCAGAAACAAAATTTCATCTCAATACTTTGTGATATATCCTTTGTTGGCAATGACAGAGGTCAAACATTTTCTGTAAGTCTTCACAAGGTTGCCACACACTGTTGTTGGTATGTTGGCCCATTCCTCCATGCAGATCTCCTCTAGAGCAGTGATGTTTTTGGCTTTTCGCTTGGCAACACGGACTTTCAACTCCCTCCAAAGGTTTTCTATAGGGTTGAGATCTGGAGACTGGCTAGGCCACTCCAGGACCTTGAAATGCTTCTTACGAAGCCACTCCTTCGTTGCCCTGGCGGTGTGCTTTGGATCATTGTCATGTTGAAAGACCCAGCCACATTTCATCTTCAATGCCCTTGCTGATGGAAGGAGGTTTGCACTCAAAATCTCACGATACATGGCCCCATTCATTCTTTCATGTACCCGGATCAGTCGTCCTGGCCCCTTTGCAGAGAAACAGCCCCAAAGCATGATGTTTCCACCACCATGCTTTACAGTAGGTATGGTGTTTGATGGATGCAACTCAGTATTCTTTTTCCTCCAAACACGACAAGTTGTGTTTCTACCAAACAGTTCCAGTTTGGTTTCATCAGACCATAGGACATTCTCCCAAAACTCCTCTGGATCATCCAAATGCTCTCTAGCAAACTTCAGACGGGCCCGGACATGTACAGGCTTAAGCAGTGGGACACGTCTGGCACTGCATGATCTGAGTCCATGGTGGCGTAGTGTGTTACTTATGGTAGGCCTTGTTACATTGGTCCCAGCTCTCTGCAGTTCATTCACTAGGTCCCCCCGAGTGGTTCTGGGATTTTTGCTCACCGTTCTTGTGATCATTCTGACCCCACGGGGTGGGATTTTGCGTGGAGCACCAGATCGAGGGAGATTATCAGTGGTCTTGTATGTCTTCCATTTTCTAATTATTGCTCCCACAGTTGATTTCTTCACTCCAAGCTGGTTGGCTATTGCAGATTCAGTCTTCCCAGCCTGGTGCAGGGATACAATTTTGTTTCTGGTGTCCTTTGACAGCTCTTTGGTCTTCACCATAGTGGAGTTTGGAGTCAGACTGTTTGAGGGTGTGCACAGGTGTCTTTTTATACTGATAACATGTTTAAACAGGTGCCATTACTACAGGTAATGAGTGGAGGAAAGAGGAGACTCTTAAAGAAGAAGTTACAGGTCTGTGAGAGCCAGAAATCTTGATTGCTTGTTTCTGACCAAATACTTATTTTCCACCATAATATGCAAATAAAATGAAAAAAAACAGACAATGTGATTTTCTGGATTTTTTTTTCTCAGTTTGTCTTCCATAGTTGAGGTCTACCTATGATGTAAATTACAGACGCCTCTCATCTTTTTAAGTGGTGGAACTTGCACTATTGCTGACTGACTAAATACTTTTTTTCCCCACTGTATATCCATTGCTGGAGATGGTTAAAGTCAAATTTGCGATCTGGAGCAAACTCCTGCTGTCTGTAGCTGGACGCATTAACTTAATTAAAATGATACTACTCCCTAAGATTAGCTACTTTCTCCAGCATATTGCTGTGGTGGTGCCCAAATCTTTCTTTATCATTTGAATTCCCAGATTACGTCTTTCATATGGGGGAGTACCAGGCCAAAACTCAAGCTGTCCACCCTACAAAGGCCAAAAAAGGGGGTGGGAGCACTACCGGATTTTTTTCTGTACTATCTGGCTGGACAGGCTAGAGCTATAAATAAATGGCCGCCCGGTGATCATCTCCCTAACTCTGAAGGCCATTTTCTTCATGTCGCACGTGGTGATTGCCCACTGGGGTTTTTGGAGTTGGAGAGGGTAAATGTCCCACGTTTGTTACCCATGCTTCGTCTGGCAAGATTAGTGTGGAGACAGATTAAGAGGGTGGTTGGATTTAGAGATATCATAGCTGAGATGCCCTTATGGAATAATAGTTATTTTCCGACACTGCTTGTCCACCCGTCTGCCGAATTCTGGTCTCAGTACAATGTCTCTACGATATGGGATCTATGTGACCGCGGTACACTATTATCCTTTGAACAATTACAAGCGAAATGCAATGTCCCGAGTTCGCAATTCTTCCGATATTTGCAACCGAGATCGGCCTTTCAATCGCACATGAGATATGTGGGTGTGAATAATGCTATCTCATCTCTACCCTTGATAGGCATTCTTAAGTCACAGGGTCCCCAGGGTCTCGTCTCCTCTCTGTACACATACATGCTGTCGATGGAGGCGGAGTCTGCCATATGTTTGATTAGAGGGAAATGGGAAAGGCTCATCCCTGATACACAAGGAGAGGAGTGGGAGGAAATCCTGGAGTCACCAACTAAGGTGTCTCCGTCCATTAACAACAGAATGATACAACTTTACATTATAAACCAATCATATTTGACCCCGACTCCACTTTTTAGGATGGGCCGATTCCAGTCTTCGGAATGTCTGAGATGTCATACATTAGATGCAGATTTTATCCACATGATATGGCAGTGTCCAACTATAGCACATTATTGGAAAGAGGTGACATCATTATTAACCTCCCTAGTACAAAATCCTATTCCTCTTGAGCCATTGGTTTGTTTGTTTGGGGTGTGGAATGATGAGACATGGGGACACTATACAGGGATTTTCTTGCGGGAGACGCTGTTTATGGCATGGAAGGTACTGGCACTGCGGTGGATGGGGGGTTCGGATCCCTCCCTTAGGGCCTGGATTGAATTGGTAACCTTGGTTATACCATACGAACGTACGCTGTACCAAAACAGGGGATGCCCGGGTAAATTTCAGAAGGTATGGGAGAGGTGGAATTCCTCTCATCTCACGTTGTAGGATGGAGATATCGCAGGATAAAGAGCTAATTATGTGGACACAGGCTGCAAGTATTTGTTGTTTTGTAGTTATAGTAATGGTTTAGAGGTTTGACAGGCTTTATTGTTTGAATAATACCATGCAGACTAATGTAAGGTAATTGACATTATGTTTTAGTCTGTAAACAACTGGTATACATACACTGTTTGACATTAATGCTTTGTGAAACATATACGCTTAATATGGTATTTCTCGTCATTACCAGTTTGTACATTGTATACCCTGTCTATGGTTTAATAAACGAATTTAAAAAAAAATAATTTTGTCAGCAAACATGAGGAATGACAAGAGGCAACCCCTATAAGAAGATCCAATTTTGGTTAAAGCGATTCCAATATTCTGAACATAAAGTAAGGCTTCTCCCCTATTTGACAGCTCTGATGTAAATTAACAGTTGATTTCCAAGTAAAATACTTCCCATATTAAGAAAATGAAAAATGCTTCTTCCTTGTGTGACTGCTCTGATGTCTAACAAGATGTTCTTTCCGGTTAAAACATTTCCCACATTCTGAACAGGAAAAAGGCTTCTCCCTTGTGTGACTGCTCTGATGTCTAACAAGATGCTCTTTCACGTTAAAACACTTCCCACATGTTGAACATGAAAAAGGCTTCTCCCCTGTGTGTGTTCTTTGATGTATAAAAACATCTGATTTCCGGTAAAAACATTTTCCACATTCTGAACAGGAAAAAGGCTTCTCCCCTGTGTGCGTTCTCTGGTGGTTATCAAGAACCGATTTCCGGTTAAAACATTTCCCACATTCTGAACAGGAAAAAGGCTTCTCCCCTGTGTGCGTTCTCTGGTGGTTATCAAGAACCGATTTCCGGTTAAAACATTTCCCACATTCTGAACAGGAAAAAGGCTTCTCCCCTGTGTGAATGCTCTGATGTCTAACAAGATGCTCTTTCCATTTAAAACATTTCCCACAATATGAACATGAAAAAGGCTTCTCCCCTGTGTGGGTTCTTTGATGTATATAAACATCTGATTTCCGGTAAAAACATTTTCCACATTCTGAACATGAAAAATGCTTCTCCCCTGTGTGCATTTTCTGGTGGTTATCAAGAACCGATTTCCGGTTAAAACATTTCCCACATTCTGAACATGAAAATGGCTTCTCCCCTGTGTGCGTTCTCTCGTGGTTTTCAAGAATCGATTTCCGGTTAAAACATTTCCCACATTCTGAACAGGAAAAAGGCTTCTCCCCTGTGTGAATTCTCTGGTGCTTAACAAAATGTGATTTCCATGCAAAATATTTCCCACATTCGGAACATGAAAATGACATCTTTGGTTTAGGAGCAGTTTCTTTTTTAATGCCTCTTTTGTGACTTTGATTTTCCTTAGTAGTCGGTAATGAGTCAGAAGATGGGACCTGTTTCATAGGATCAGATGACAGATCTTTGCTGTGAATAGATGATGGCATATCTGGAGTAAGAGCAATCAGTTCAGGTGTATCTTGTAGGATTTCAAGATCGTCAGATTTAAAACTTGAAGATGTCAACTGTTCCTCTGATCTCCTGGTACAGTCATCTGCTAAGATAAAAACCAATTATTTTTTAATAAAATATCTTTGAGTTTTATTTTTTTAACTACTTAAACTGTCCATAAAAATGGAAAGCTATGTAAAAAAACTTTATTTACAAAGACAATGACAGTTCACAGTCTAAGGCCAGGTTCGCATGCGTTGAATGGACTGCGCTAACGCTACTCTTTATTCTGATCGCTTTATGCGATCGCGCTAGCGCAGATGCTCCATCTGCACCAGCTGTGCCGGACCCTTGAATGCTGCAGACCGCGTCCGAGGGTCCGTCACAGCATGACGGCACATCCCTAATGCATGCCAATTATAACATGCGTTAGTGATGCGCTATGTTATGGCAGTCTATGGCAACGATAACGGATGCATTACATCCCGTTAATGTCGCTTTGTAACACAATCCATTAAACGGACTGCCATAAAGTTATGTGAACCTAGCCTAATAGAAAACCTTGTTGGATGAACCAGTAGTGCGTGGTGTTGAGCTGTTTGTTCATTCTGCCTCCTAAATATAGAATTATAAGAAACCAATCAATGTTATGTAAGCAAAAATAATACCAATTTCTCATCTCACAAAAAACAAGTCCCCACTCAGTTCCATCATCTGTCAATGGAAAAACAGGTTTCCACACTATTAGTGGCTCAAAGGCTGTTGAAAAGCAACAAGGTTTCTATAAACCAATCCAGCAAAATCCACTCTCACTTCTGAGTCTTGCAGTGTGCTCAAATAACATTTAGGATCCCTGTATTTAGCAATATTATAGTGAGAAGAATCCTCTTAATTTGCAGTGTGTGTCTCCTGGAGCACAATCTGGGCACTATGTGATGGATAATAAAATGGCTAATGTGTAATCTTCACTCGCCAACATCCACTGTGTGTTAATTTCCAGAAAGTGGCTGTGGAGTCAAAATATTCACTTCTCCTATAGATAATAACCCTCAGTGAATTAATTTATAAAATGGAATCAGTTTTTCAGGGATTTCGACTATTCTGGTTTTCTGTCATTTAGTTATATTAGGGCTTCTGCATCTGGTGTGTCCAATCTCATCTGGGATCTGTTCCTGCTGTCCAGCTGGAGTAATCTGCTCCCTACTCCAGTCAATTGGAAAGTACCACACCCTACGAAAGCTCAAAGCATATGGTCGGAATCTGCCAGATACAGCGATGTTCTCCTTTGGTTCAGTCTTCTATGCTCAGCTCGCGACTTGTGTATTTGTTTCCTGTTGTGACCGTGGCCCGTTTACTGACTACTCTTGTGTCTTCTGATTGTGTATTCTGTCCTTCTGGTTCTGACCCAGTTACCTGAGTATTCTTCTTGCCATCTAACACTACAGAATAGCAGGTAACACCATGGTCCAAGCCTAGGGGTTCCAGTGTAGGTCCAGACACATGTAAGGGTGTTTAAGGACGATGAGCAAGCCAATCCTTGGGATATGGAAAGCAGAGAAGATAGTGCCAAGCATGTTCATAGTGGACATCTTTTGAGCTGCCAGGTGACCACAAACAGTGCCCCCAATACATTGTTTCTGCAAACTATTCCAGCAAGATCTGCATTCAATAGCTATATGGCGTTCCTTTCCTTCTGAACACTGCCATGTGCCCAGACAGTAGTGTACAATCGTATATAGGGTACTGTGCGAAGCTGGAAAATAATTTGTAAGATCCATTTGTTTTCTGTTATCCCTTGTGAATAATTCCAAAGTTATCGCCACATAAAGTGACACACATCAGATTTTAAAAATGGGGCCCGATTAGAACACAAAACAGGCAGTGGAAAAAGTTAAATCAGAGTAGTTCGGACACTAAATATTGTGATAAAAAACTGTGACTATAGACAATAACACATCTACTGAAATGATCAAACTCAACAGTCTTCATCAGTAATAAATGAGTAACTAGTGGTGAAACCTCTCTGGGGTAATTAGAGTATGGGGCTCGGTGACTTCACAATCTAAACTATCGTAAGGTCCAATACAATGTGTCAGATGAGTTTCAAGAAGAAATATTACACATTTAATGAGAACTGTGTATAATAGTGCAGAACTGAGATGTCTTCAAGGGAACCTGTCAGCAGGATTGTGCACAGTAACCTACAGAAACTGTCAGGTCAGCGCCGTTATACTGATTACAATGATACCTTGATTGATGAAATCCGTCTTGTGGTTGTTGTTTAATCTTTATTTGTAGTTTTCAGTTAATGAGATTCTCATGCTCCGGGACGGGGCTGTGGGCGGGGCTTTATGTGGTGATCTGATTGCATATGCTTCTGTATTGGCTTATGACAGGTCACTGATCCCTCAGTGACCTGCCCCCTATTTTTACATAATGCATATAATAGCGTTGATAATACCTATAATATTGTGGCTATTGTGGGGCTTACAAAAAAATTACATCCATCAAAATGTCACCGGCGACGGCAGCGCCTCCACAGTAGCATATATAAGTAAGAGATAGATAGTACTGGACAGGTGCCACTGGTGTCATTTTGTTAGATGTCATTTTTTTTTTCTAAGTATCACAATAGACACAATATTATAGGCATTATCAACAATAATATCAACGCTATTCTATGCATTATGTAAAAATGGGGGGAAGGTCACTGAGGGATCAGTGACCTGTCATAAGCCAATACAGATGAATATGTAATCAGAGGACCACATAAAGCCTCGCCCATAGCCCCACCCCAGAGCACAAGAATCTCATTAACTGAAAACTACAAATAAAGATTAAACAACAACCACAAGACGGATTTCATCAACAGTTATCAATGTAATCAGTATAACGGCGTTGACCTGACACTGTCAGTAGGTTACTATGCACAATCCTGCTAACAGGTTCTCTTGAAATGCTTAGCTACAAACCGGTAGCGGTGTTTTTTCAGGAGCACACGACAGCACCACGAGAGACGGGATCCGCCCTTCAGGGACTGGAAACCTACAGAGATAAAAAGGGCGGTCCTCTCCCTCGCCTCAGTTGGATTACAGAGCATGAGAGGACTTCCCTGGTTAGTAGCAATTTATATATATACATCCAATTAAATATTCTTCTCATCCGTGGCTAAGGCCTAACTCCCGAAAAAAAAAAGGTGCCCCTAGGGCCAAAACCTGGACTCTGAGCGTGTTCGTGGCTAGACCCATCTCTAACCCCTTCTGCAGGAATTCCAAAATCTGGTTAATACGAATTTTCTGACCAACCTCCACCCCCATGGCAGACAAGAATTTTTTTTCAAATTCTGACATAGATGTTTGTCGTGGAAGGTTTTCTGCTTTTCAAAAGAGTGTTGACTAAACCCCGGGAGAAGCCCTTCCCACTCAGTAGTGCCCCTTCAAATTCCAAGCCGTTAGATGCAGATTGGACACACGTGGATGGAATACTGGACCCTGGGAGAGGAGATCTGGGAGCTCCGGGAGAATCCATGGCTGGGTCACAGACATCTTCCTTAGCCAAGGAAACCACTGTCTCCTGGGACAGAATGGAGCTATCAGGATTATGCGAGCCCTGTCTTCTCAAATCTTCCTCAGCACTATCGGTATTAGATTCAGTAGGGGGAAGGTGTAAGCCAGGCTGAAGTTGCACGAGATCAGGAGAGCATCCACTGTGTGCGGGTTTTCTTTGGGATCCAAAGAACAAAACTGATGTACTTGTCTGTTCTTTCTGTTGGCGAACAAGTCTATTTCTGGGGACCCCCACATGTGCACAATCTGTTCGAAGATGGCCCTGTTTAGTACCCACTCTCCTTGATGGAGGTTGTTGCGGCTTAGGAAATCGGACGTAATATTGTGTTTTCCTTTTATATGGAGGGATGTAAGGGATAGTAGATGAACCTCGCCTATCTGAAAGATATGATTTGCCACCTCCATTAATACCCTGGAGCGCGTTCCCCCCTGATGGTTAACGTAGACTACGGTTACCTGTCTGAGAGAAGCTTGACGTGTCGGCCTTGTAGGGACATATGGAAACCACTTAGGGCCCACTCCACAGTTAGTAACTTTTATATTAGATGAGTAATCTTGCTCAGGTGGTGACCATATCCCCTGGACCCACGTATCCCCCATATGCACCCCCTAGCCCTTGGGACTAGCATCTGTGGTTATGACTCAGGAGATATGATTTCCCTAGGGAACCCCTCTACCTTCTAGCCGACAAGTGTTGTGCAACACGTCCCACTGCAGGGTTCTGGTGTGGTATTGTGCCCAGCAAACTGCTGGTATACATGAAGTGAGTGAGTCCAGTAGCGAAATTGCCCCCCTTAGAGTGACCGAAGGGTTATGTATTGCCCTGAGTGTTTGTCGCTGAATACTGTCCACTTTTGACTCTGGTAACCAACTTTCTTGTAACTTGGAATCTAGAAGAAGGCTGAGGAACGGCTGCACTTCTAGTGACTGCAACTGTGATTTTTTTAAATTAATAATCCATCCCAACTCCTGAAGGCTGGATACTACTTTCCCTAATTGTGCGGTGCAATGTGATTCCGAGTGTCCCACAATTAGCAGATCATCTAAATAAGGGATCACGAGAATATCCTGTTCGTGTAAATGTGCCATAACTTCTGCCATTATTTTAATGAAAACTCGGGGTGCAACAGCAACCCCAAAGGGAAGTGCTCTGAATTGGAAAGGAGTTACTATTCCCCCTAATGAAACCGCTACATCTGCGTGTATCAGGACGTGATAATAAGCATCTTTAAGGTCTAAGACCACCATGAAACATCCGTTAAATAACAGCTTTATGGCAGATTTAACTGACTCCATCTTGAAGGTGCGAATTAAAATAAATTTATTGAGGCCTTTGAGATTTATGATAGTACGGAAGGAGCCATCTGGCTTCTTGACCAAGAAGAGGGGGAAGTAGAATCCTTTACCTCTTTGTACCTCTGAAACTTTCACCAGCACTCCCTTCTGCTGAAGTTCCTGGACCTCAGACTCTAGTGCCAGTTGTTCTGTAGATGAAGAACGAACAGGAGTCAAAATAAATCTGTTATTAGGCGTTTTCTGGAAGTGTGAAAGCCTGCCTCTGACCTGGTCCGTCAGTCATTGCGGCTTTCTGTGGTCACGAGAGGAATAGAACATATATCCTCTACCTTTCCTCCTGCTGCTGTCTTATCTCGTTCTCTCTCTATTCGACCTTCTTCGGTCGAACCACCTTCTATTATAGTCCCGCCTGTATGGAGGTCTTCCCAAGTAAGGGAACCGTTTTTTGATGTCGCCCGCTTTCACCAATAGCTGGTCTAGCACTGAGCCAAATAGATGTCCCCCTTCACATGGGATATTACACAGTTTTGACCTGCCCTGCATGTCACCTGGCCAACACTTCAGCCATATGGCTCTGCGGGCAGCATTAGACAAGGCCGCTGATCTGGCTGCTAGTTTTACAGAGTCCGCTGATGTGTCTGAAAGAAACGCCACTGCACCCTGGATCATAGGAAGGGAGGATAGGATCTCTTCCCTAGGGACCTTGTCCTTGAGTTGTTCCTCTAGGCGGTCTAGCCACACCATCAGAGATCGGGCTGTACACGTGGCTGCAATAGCTAGCCTAAGAGATCCTGCCGAAGTTTCCCAAGACCCCTTAAGGAACACATCAGCCCTTCTGTCTAGCGGATCTTTTAAACTGCCCAAGTCCTCGAATGGTAGAGAGGTTCTTTTACAGGCTTTGGCCACCGCCGCATCAAGCTTTGGGGCTTTATCCCATACGGCTGACGGTGTCTCCTCAAACGGGTATCTCCTTTTAAACGCTGGCGGTAAGGAACCCTTTCTTTTAGGTTTTTTCCATTCCCGAGTAATCAGGGAGTTTATCTTATCAATGACTGGAAAGGATCTACGAGTCTTCCTGTCTAGTCCTTTAAACATAAGATCCTGCATGGATCTTTCTGAATAGGGTTCCTCAATCCCCATAGTAGTGTTCACCGCATTCACAAGCCGATTTATCTGGTCAAGCGGGAAGCATGAGTGACCTGCTCTGGCCTCTGAAGATGACGAGGATGAATTTGACTTTAGTTCCCCTGAATCGCTCCCTGAATCTGAAATCGGGAACCCGGGTTCTACCTCCCTAACCCATCTTTCCTGTGATAGGGCTTTAACTGAACCCCTGACCTCCTGTCTGACCAACTCCCTTAGCGTGGTGGTCAGGTCTGGAGTCTCTTCCGCTACCAAGTTCTGGATGCACGGCCTGCACAGCTTTTTCCCATGGCCATGAGGAAGTGGAACCCCACACTCAGCACATACCCTGTGTTTGGTTTTAGCGGAACTCTTTTTCTCCTGACAGATAAGGAGAGAGGGAACATAAGGGGAGGCAATATATCACCAAGTGAACTTTCTCTAAGATCACTTACCCCTGGCCTGTTGCGGGGGGGGGGGGGGGGGGGGGGGGGGGGGGAGTCCTTCTTAGCCGATGATATGCGGGTGACTGCAGTTGTTGCTGCTGCTCCAGTGAGTCCATTATATGAAATGGGCCTGGAAGCAACTGGACGCCACTGCAGCTCCTTTAAATAGCCGGCCTCCCCAATGCTACCCACCCCAGATGGGACCAGCAGGCGAATCCAGGTGGCCTGCCTGGTATTGTAATATGCGCTGGGAACCCCCGACCCCCCCCCCCCCACACCACCGGGACCGCGCCCCCGCTAGGCGACATCCTTCACCAGGCAGCATCCCCCTGTATCCACCCACCGCCGGTGCATACACAGCCTAGTGCAGCATCACACCCCCCAGAGAGACCAGCGCCGCAGCCCCTACAACGCATGCCCGGCCGCATCATCAGGGGCCGCCCCCTTTCGTTGCATCACTTCGGCCGTGCCCCGACAGCCGCGAGAGCAGGTGCACTCTGCCCGGATGCCGCCAGTCGGCACAGATCTCAGGCAAAAAAGGTCCCCGCGCATTATACTCACCGGTACACGCGGCGACGGGGCCCCTTAAAGTCAACCCTCCAGCTTTGTCCTGCTGCCGCCTCACCAACAGTCCCCCTGCCGTGGGCGCTTCCAGGACTCCAGACAGGCCGAGGCAGGGGACCCTCGCACCCTGAGTTGACCAGCCCGGCCTGGGAATATCTTCGATCTTCTTCCTTCTTTCGCAGGAATGTCTGAAGAGGCTCCCCTGTCAGAGAAAGGGAACCAAACTGAGTCGAGGGAGAGGGCCGCCCTTTTTATGTCTGTAGGTTTCCTGTCCCTGAAGGGCGGATCCCCTCTCTCGTGGTGCTGTCGTGGCGACTGAATAAATTTAAATCTTATACATTTGGAAGAGGCGATGGAGAGATTTTTTAACACTATCAGGGAGTTACAGACTCACATAACTGAGGCAGGTCAAATCCACCACAATCAAACTATCATACAGAATGAACAGCTAAAAAAAAGACAGAATAAAATAATATGTTACATCCCCAACAATAACAACGTATGTACGAGGGGAGAACTCCAACAGTAAATCGGAGTTGCATTCATTTATGGTGGACCATTGGAGCTACTATGAGTCCTGACCAGAAGATTAGAGAAAATAATATTGCTCCCCATTTCAGGAGATGGTGCAATAATCTGAATTCCTTAGGATCAAAAACAATGTAATTTATGATGTGGAGTGAATCCATGAAACCAGAGCTCAAGCTCTTTAAAATTAGTTAGCTTTAATACAAATTAAAAAGTCATGATAAAGGGAAACTCTGTCGTTATTGTACATAAATTCACACTTGGCCCTCACTGCACATTTAATGTTGTCGATCATAAAAGTGAAGTTTGATCAGAAAGACTGGACCTGGTCTTGTAGGAACCATATGAGCACATTCAGCAGCACAGAAGGGAGAGAAGGTAGATTCATCCAATAAGATATCAGGGTTCTAGGAAGCCAACAGCATCATTACCATACACTTTCTCTTACAGGCCCATCATAATACTTTTCTTCAAGTGACTTTCTAACTTGTCATCACACCATCATTTGGGTTTGTAGTTTATACATTTGGGCAGGTAAGGGTCAGCATCTTCTAATCCCAGAGGGTAGATCATGGATACTCCAGGTGCTAAGTCCTATAGAAAAGGGCTTTCAATGTCCAAAGTCATTAAAACAGTTTTGGGAGGAGAAGAATGTTGTGGTCTAGAGGCAAAATGGTGATCATGGTAATATGGCCGGACTACACCAACAATAAAGCAGCCACAGCCGGTGGCTGAGAAGAATCTGTGACTTCTCTGCATTTAGTGGTTAGTACTCACCTGGGTAGTCATATGAAAGAATCTCCTCTTTACGCCGCTCATCACCTCTCAAATATTTCTCTGTAGTATTAATATGGGTCAGATCTTCACCCTGAAACAAATATTGTAAAAGTCACAGACAGATGGAGAAGTCACATCTATGATCAGCCCTAATCCCGCCATCTCCACTGTTCTCATTACACAAGCATAAAACAGATAATAATAATACTGGTGGATAAAAACAAGACTGAGCACAAGACCTTCACAGCCGTCTACACATCACAGGGCAGATCTTATGACAACTCTCCATCTACCTGATGAGCCTGAGGAACATTGGGATCTTCTTGTTGACAGTCCTGTGGAAGAATAGGATGGGGACATCTCTCTGATGTTGTCCTCTTACTGGCTAGATCTGGAGGAAACATATACAGGTACTGAATTCATTCTTCACATACAGGTAACTATAGGCCATGTGTATTTATTCCTGTCTATTACCTGGTGATGTAAGGGGTTGGGGAACCTCCATCATGATGTTCTTGTACAGATCATTGTGTCCGTCTAAATACTCCCACTCCTCCATGGAGAAATAGACAGCGACATCCTGACACCTTATAGGAACCTGACACATACAATGATACCATCATCCTCCCGATCCCCTCATAGTGTTACAGTGTAATGTCCCAGCATTCCCAGCAGTGTCACCTCTCCAGTCAGCAGCTCAATCATCTTGTAGGTGAGGTCTAGGATCTTCTGGTCATTGAACTCCTCATGTATCAGGGGGTGAGGTGGAGGCCCTGTGATTGGACTCAGGGGTCTTCCCCATCCCTCAGACACAGGGTCCTGACAGCTCTCACTAGAGGTCTTCTTCACTACTGTGTAATCCTGGTTATGGAGAGACACATTAATAAATCTCACTACAGACATTTCCAGAGTCCTCACCTCTCCAGTTCTGTCCATCTGTTATTCCCATAGATAAAAGTGATATAATGTGACGTCATCAGAATCTCTCACCTCTCCAGTAAGCCAGAAGAGGATCTCTAGGGTGAGGTGTAATATCCTCTCCGCTATCTTGTCTCTGTCCATATTCATCCTTGATGAGTAAATCAGGAAAATTTTCTTATGTAGAAGATCTTCACTGAGAGAATCCAATATTGTAGAGACCTGAATGAGAAGATGAGCCGATGTAACATCATAAAAATCCTGTGTAATAATACAATTACTGGATATAATAAGGGAAACATATGAGGAGATTTATTATTTTACAGTATTTAGTTTCCTTCTTTACATCTACTAATAAAACCTATATATTTAGGCCACAGACAACAAGCAGTTTCTCCCTCGGAGTCGGCAGCTGAATACGTTTCTCATAGACTCATCTTCCATAACGCTAATTCTCGCCTCATTTACCGACACTGGAATCGGCATTAGCAATACTGCAGGAGATATTCATTACACGTGACAGGAGAAATAACTACTTCATGATGAGGACGACATCTTCATCTTCTACTACGGCTCTAGAAACATATTTGGCCAGAGTCCGTCACTGACTCCATCCCCACCGGCCGTCTATATGAAGGTTTCCCGTCTTCCCCGCACTGTAATCTTCTATCACGTTAGATCTCAGGTCTGATTCACACACAGAAGTTTGAGGCTTTTAGAAAAGATTTTTTGTTTCCACAAACACCGTGAACAGAAATGATCTGATCCCAAAGTCTCCATGTACGGTGATATATGGGGTTTATTTCTGGCCTTAGTATTTCCTATATTACAAGAAAAACACCAGAAAAAAAAACATATTAAAATGTTTCTAAAGAAAATTGGCTCCAACAATTTTCGTAAAAAGAAAAAAATACATGGAAAAAAGCAGAAGACATTTTATTTTTTCACACAATAAACAATAGTTTATAAAATATTAACTCTTTGGGGTCCCAGAATATAGATGCACATCACAGGGACTACACAGGTGTGGCTACAACAAAAACCCTGGCAGTTTAACCACTTTCTGCTGCCAAAAGCAAACATGGCATCTAAGAAGGTGAGACAGAGTTCGGCTGAATGCCCTCCGCCCCCAAGTACGTGATAGTATGGTGCGGCCTAGTCACTACGATACTTACATGCCTAAAAATGGTGTCTGGGCCTGCAATATAAGAAGGTCTATTAGGCCGGGCCAGAGGCAGAGTCCAATAAGATACCTTTTATTGCCCCCATACGCATTAGACTAAAGTTACATGAAAGCACTGATTTCTGGGGGTTTGGGTGACCATATAATATGTTTGGGGGCCTCCCGACAGATGATGTCAGGGCAGAACAGGATCTGGCATCATGAATTTCAGAGGATAATCCGTTTGTTCTTCCTGTAGATAATCCTCCGCTAGAGGAGTCTGGAGTAGAGTTAAGTTATACAAAAAAAAGCCGACTTTCAATGAACTCGGGTTTCATGAAACGAAACCCGACCATAGCATCAGGTCGGCCATGAGGTCGGGGACCAGAGCGCCAAAGTCGCGTTTCAAAAGATGCTTCCAGCACCCTTTTTCAGCCAATGATGGAGGACGCACACTGTGGGCAACGCGATGACATAGGCATCAGTCACCACCATCTTTGAGAAGGGCATGCAAGTGATTGGCTGGCTTTGTGTGGCATCACAGGGGCTATAAAAGGGCGTGAACGCCATCTTACTTATGCTGATCTTAGCATAGTTAAAATATAATAACTCAAGGAAAGTGCAGTATAAAATTCACCTAAATATCATAGTTATGCACCCATGGAAAATATTAAAAAGACAACTCGGACAAATAAGATAAAACAAACGAAAAAACCGAGAAAAATGTCCAATAATTAAAATTTCTTTATTTTATTATTTAACAAACAAATGTATACATTATATATATAATTAAAATAAATTAATAAGGGGAGGTCAATGCCAAAATGAAGGCACAGCCAGGGGACAGCTGTAAATACTTAGTAAAAATGCACCCACAATAATGACATACAAAATCAAGTGAAAACAAAAATGTATAATTAATGTATAATATATAAATATATAAACATATATATCAAGTGCAAAACTACAGATGATAAGTGCAAGCAAGAAAGAACTGTGTAAAAAAATATTAAAAAATATGTAATATAAAATAAAACTAAAATAGATATACACTGAAAAAGATTAATTAATAATAAATAATAAATATATTACCACAAATGAAGTGCAATGTGTTGAAAAATAGTGAATAAAAAAGTGTACAAAAAATCCCTGTATAAATATATATATACACATATATTTAAGACCAAGTGCTAAGATAATTAGAAATAAATAAAAAATAAAAAATAAACTAATAAGCTGCCGCACATAAAGTGCAATGTGCTGCGGTAATGCGGTAAATCAGCGCTTATAGTAAAAATGAATAATAAAAGAAGTGAGCACAGTGTGGATACCTTTCTGCTGCTTCTGTCCCCAGGATGTGCCAGCCCCGACGCGCGTTTCGGCGTACCTTCGAAGGTACGAAGGTACGCCGAAACGCGCGTCGGGGCTGGCACATCCTGGGGACAGAAGCAGCAGAAAGGTATCCACACTGTGCTCACTTCTTTTATTATTCATTTTTACTATAAGCGCTGATTTACCGCATTACCGCAGCACATTGCACTTTATGTGCGGCAGCTTATTAGTTTATTTTTTATTTATTTCTAATTATCTTAGCACTTGGTCTTAAATATATGTGTATATATATATTTATACAGGGATTTTTTGTACACTTTTTTATTCACTATTTTTCAACACATTGCACTTCATTTGTAGTAATATATTTATTATTTATTATTAATTAATCTTTTTCAGTGTATATCTATTTTAGTTTTATTTTATATTACATATTTTTTAATATTTTTTTACACAGTTCTTTCTTGCTTGCACTTATCATCTGTAGTTTTGCACTTGATATATATGTTTATATATTTATATATTATACATTAATTATACATTTTTGTTTTCACTTGATTTTGTATGTCATTATTGTGGGTGCATTTTTACTAAGTATTTACAGCTGTCCCCTGGCTGTGCCTTCATTTTGGCATTGACCTCCCCTTATTAATTTATTTTAATTATATATATAATGTATACATTTGTTTGTTAAATAATAAAATAAAGAAATTTTAATTATTGGACATTTTTCTCGGTTTTTTCGTTTGTTTGATCTTAGCATAGGAAGAGCTGCTGCTGATTCTGTAGGGAGAGCGTTAGGCAGGGAAGAAGCAAAAAACTGCTTCTTCTGTTAGCGATTTCCACTTACAACACAACACTTTGTGTGCAGTGACAGGGGAGGCTCTATTTTGGTGCATCAGCTCTGTTGGTTATTAGGCTGCCTTATAAGGCTCCCTGATAGCTGCATTGCTGTTTGCACACTGCTGTGCAAACTGCCTTTTTAAAAGCAAAAATACTTTTCTTCCTCTTTTCTGCACAGTTACCAAGGGTTCATTTTTCCACCCTTTTGTGTGTGCAGCAGTCTTGCTTATTAGGCTGCCTGCGTCCATACTTGGACTGAGAGCAACATTGTCAGCGTCCTCAAATCTCTAGTGAGATCCAAAATCTCACCAATCCAATAGACACCCTCCACCTTGTCATACACCATCCAATTTCAGCCTGTTACATTGAGGTGTAATCTCTCCTGGGCCAGAGTCAATAGTTCTGCGTCCTCAAATCTATAGTGAGATCCAAATTCTCACCAATCCTATAGACACCCTACACCTTGTCATACACCATCCAATTTCAGCCTGTTACATTGAGGTGTAATCTCTACTGGGCCAGAGTCAATAGTTCTGCGTCCTCAAATCTATAGTGAGATTCAAATTCTCACCAATAGTAGATACACCTTCTACCTTGTTTTACAGTACCATATAGCTGGTGGTATTTTGAGTACATTTTCACAAAAATGAGGAAGTATGGTGGAAGAGGCCATGGAAGTGGGTGGGGGTTGCCAGCTGGTCCCGATGGTAGTGGTGGTGGTGTTGCATCTGTTGTTAGTGGCAAAAGCACAATAGCACCAAAGGCAGGAGGTGTTGAGCCTGCGTCATCGTCTGGCTCCACAAGGCCTCGAAGGCTCTCTTTTCTGGGAGTAGGTAAACCACCTTTAAAGCCGGAGCTTCAGGAACAAGTTTTGGCTTACATTGCTGACACAGCCTCCAGCTCTCTTGCCTCCTCTTCTGAAGTTTCAAAAAATAAAAGCACTGAGTCGTCAGTGGAGGCTCCTGGTCAGGAACAACACCTTTCCTTGTGTCCTTCACCCCTAACAAAAGTGAAGGATGTGGCAGGCCACACTACTGATTACTCCATGGAGCTCTTTTCACATACTATGCCTGGGTTAGCAAGTCAAATCGTGAATTATCCAGTCCAAGATGAATCTGAAATGGAGAGCACTGATGCACAGCCACTGCTAGATTTTTCTGCTGGTACATTCACTCAGAGCACTACATTGTCCTCGCAGTGTACTGAGGCAGATTCAGACCCTGATGAAACTCAGGTGCCCCTTCCCGCATACTATACCACCTTACACGGTGACACAGAGGAAGGTGCACATGAAATTGAAGAGGAGGTGATGGATGACCCAGTAGTTGACCCAGATTGGCATTCATTGGGGGAAGAGGGTGCTGCTGCCAATAGCTCAGAAGAGGAGGAGGATCCGCAGCAGGCAACGACATCGCAACAGCTGTTATCTGGCAGGACCGTAGCAGTCCAAAAACGAGTTACAAAAAACAAAAGAGTTGCAGGACAGCTTGGCCAGATGGTCAAATTAGCACAGCGTGCAAGGTCTCAAAATGTCTTCAATAGTAGGAAGAGTGCAGTGTGGCACTTTTTTGAACAAAATCCTAATGATCAGGCAAAAGTCATATGTAAGAAGTGCGCAAAGACCTTTAGCCGAGGGAAAAATCTGAGAAATTTGAATACCAGTTGCATGTTTAGACATTTAACCACCATGCACTTGCAAGCGTGGACGGACTACCAAACCTCACTTACCACATGTGCTTCCCCCACTGTAAGCCCACCGGTTAGCACACCACCAGCAGCAAATGTCGAGGTGTCGTCGCAAGGGCAAAGCAGTCATGGAATCACAATGTTATTGCTACGAAAGACTGAATCTAGGCCATCAGCAACACCACCAACACCATCACCAAACCTCTCTCAGTCCACCATGTCCACCGCTAGTTCCACCATATGCAGCTCTCAAGTCCAGCTCACCCTACCAGAGACTCTGAGTAGGACAAGAAAGTACTCATCCTCTCATCCGCGTACACTGGCTTTGAACGCCTACATTGCCAAACTAATCTCGTTAGAGATGATGCCCTACCGGTTGGTTGAAAGCAAAGCTTTCGGCGAGCTCATGGCCTACGCAGTACCACGCTATGACCTACTCAGTCGGCACTTCTTTTCACAAAAAGCCATCCCAGCCCTCCACGTCCATGTAAAAGACCGCATTGTCCATGCACTCAAGCAATCAGTGAGTGGAAAGATGCACCTCACAACAGACCTAGCTAGGGGGAGCATTTATGCAGGGGTGGCATTTATGCACATGTAATCTAAGTACATGTATCAAAGTACTTCTGGCAGTTATAACATGGATGAATGTGACACGCATCTCTATTCTCTTCATACAGGTAACCAGCTTTTCCAATCTCTGCTCTGAATCCACTCCTGTGTCTCCATTCAATGTCAGCAAGCAGTTAATCCTGAATGCTATCTATGTGTTTTCAACTCTGCAAGCTTATATCTGGTAACCAGCTTTTCCAATCTCTGCTCTGAATCCACTCCTGTGTCTCCATTCAATGTCAGCAAGCAGTTAATCCTGAATGCTATCTATGTGTTTTCAACTCTGCAAGCTTATATCTGGTAACCAGCTTTTCCAATCTCTGCTCTGAATCCACTCCTGTGTCTCCATTCAATGTCAGCAAGCAGTTAATCCTGAATGCTATCTATGTGTTTTCAACTCTGCAAGCTTATATCTGGTATATAGTTTTTTCAACTTACTCTGCTTGTCCCCTTATGTTGTGAGGTCAAGAAACTTTTCAAAGTGCTTTATGATCCATGTAGTGCTGGACATGTGTTTATTTGACCACAACATTTTATTGGGTCCTGGTGTCTCAATTTAGTGTGATTGATTAACGAGCAGAGAGAGCCACAAAAAAAAAAAAATAAAAAAAAAAACTTAGCCTTAACCTCCTATATATTCAGACCTAGCTAGGGGGAGCATTTATGCAGGGGTGGCATTTATGCACATGTAATCGAAGTACATGTATCAAAGTACTACTGGCAGTTATAACATGGCAGCTAGACAGGGCAGGAGACAGGTAAGACCTTTATATACATCTACTCCCTGTACATTTGGAGCACATCAAATATATACCATATGCATTTGTGTAACTTTTATCCTGGCCGCTGCATTCACACACATCCACCGCCCTGGCATTAACTCTCCACACTCCATCCATATTGGCCCCTCGCTTCTTTCCTCTCCTATGTATAGCACTCATGCTCTTTTCAAATTGTTAAATTGCACAGATCCAGCCAGTCCCACCATTCAACACCAGAGACGCTCTCACAAATCACTTAACCATCTGCTCACTCTTTCTATCCTCCTTCTCCTAGTTGCAGGAGACATTGCTCCCAACCCTGGTCCCCCATGTTATAGAAAGTCAACCCCCCCAACTGCTACACTCAGAAACCCCTCTAATCTTATTAATATTCCCTGCATGCCATCTGTCTCTCTTAATTGTGCACTTTGGAATTCTCGCTCAGTGTGTAACAAACTCTCCTTCATTCATGACTTCTTCCTTTCTAATTCTCTTAACCTCCTGGCTCTTACTGAAACCTGGATCCAGCAGTCAGATACTACCGCTGCTGCTGCTCTTTCATACGGGGGGCTACACTTCTCTCATACCCCAAGATCAGACAATAGAGCTGGTGGAGGCGTTGGTCTGCTCCTATCACCAAAATGTACCTTTCAGGTTATCTCTCAAGTACCCTCACTTGTCTTCCCTTCTTTTGAGGTCCATGCCGTCAGACTCTACACCCCCTTCTCCATGCGAGTGGCGGTGGTGTATCGTCCTCCCGGCCCCTCCCATCAGTTCCTGGATCATTTTGCCACTTGGTTTCCACATTTTCTCTCCTGTGACATCCCTACCCTCATCATGGGAGATTTCAACATCCCCATTGCTCTTCCCCTCTCCCCATCTGCTACTCACCTTTTATCTCTAACCTCCTCATTTGGCCTTTCGCAGCTTACTAATTCTCCAACGCATGAAGATGGAAACTCCCTCGACTTGGTCTTCTCTCGGCTTTGTGCAGTGGATGATTTTGCAAACTCCCCTCTCCCGCTCTCTGACCACAATCTTCTTTCATTCTCTATAAAGAACTGCCAGGCTGCTCAGGTCACCCCAACTGTCCAGACTTATAGAAACATACAGGCCATTAACACCCAGAAACTTCTGAAGAACTTGCAGTCTTCATTGGCCCCTATCTCCTCCCTCTCATGTCCTGATTCTGCATTGAAGCATTACAATGAAACACTTCAAACTGCCCTGGATGAATTTGCACCCCCTATAAATAGAACACCACAACGCAGACGGCGACAACCCTGGCACACGGTGGAAACACGTTTCCTGCAGCGGTGCTCCAGGTGCGCCGAACGTCTGTGGAGAAAATCCAATCTACACGAAGATTTCATCCATTTTAAGTTTATGCTTAGAACATACAACACTGCCCTTCACCTCTCCAAACAAACCTATTTCAACACCCTCATCATCTCACTGTCCAATAACCCGAAACGTCTCTTTGACACTTTTCATTCTCTACTCAATCCAAGAGTACAGGCCCCAACCACGGAGCTCCGAGCTGACGATCTGGCCAATTACTTCAAAGAAAAAATTGACCAGATCCGACAGGAAATTATCTCCAAATCCCCTCATACCATGCACTGTCCTCCCTCCCCCACTGCATCTAACTCACTCTCTGATTTTGAACCAGTCACAGAAGAAGTAAGCAGGCTCCTTGCATCTTCTCGCCCAACTACTTGCACCAGTGACCCATTTCCGTCACATCTCCTCCAGTCCCTTTCCCCTGCTGTCACCCCTCACCTAACTAAAATATTTAACCTCTCTCTCTCTTCTGGTATTTTTCCCTCCTCATTTAAGCATGCCATCATACATCCACTACTTAAAAAACCATCCCTCGACCAAAACTGTGCCGCTAACTATAGACCTGTCTCTAATCTTCCCTTCATCTCTAAACTCCTGGAACGCCTGGTCCACTCCCGTCTTATCCGCTATTTCTCAGAAAACTCTGTTCTCGACCCTCTCCAATCCGGTTTCCGCTCTTTACACTCCACTGAAACTGCCCTCACTAAAGTCTCTAATGATCTGCTAACAGCTAAATCAAATGGTCATTACTCCATGCTTATTCTCTTGGATCTCTCTGCAGCATTCGACACTGTGGATCATCAGCTCCTCCTCACTATGCTCCATTCCATTGGCCTCAAGGACACCGTTCTCTCCTGGTTCTCCTCCTATCTCTCCGACCGCTCCTTTACTGTTTCTTTTGCCGGTTCCTCCTCCTCTCACCTTCCCCTTACTGTTGGGGTTCCTCAAGGATCGGTTCTAGGCCCCCTCCTCTTCTCCTTGTACACTGCCCCTATTGGTCAAACAATCAGTAGATTTGGTTTCCAGTACCATCTCTATGCTGATGACACCCAATTATACGCTTCTTCTCCTGACATCACGCCAGCCTTTCTAGAAAACACTGGCGATTGTCTAAACGCTGTGTCTAATATCATGTCCTCACTATATCTGAAACTGAACCTGTCAAAGACTGAACTCCTTGTGTTTCCTCCCGCTACTAATGTACCTACACCCGACATTGCCATTTCCGTCTGTGGTTCCACTATTACTCCCCAGCAACATGCCCGCTGTCTTGGGGTCATACTTGATTCCGAGCTTTCCTTTGCCCCCCACATTCGATCACTGGCTCGCTCTTGTCATCTGCACCTCAAAAACATTTCTAGAATTCGACCTTTTCTTACTTTTGACTCTGCAAAAACTCTTACTGTTTCTCTTCATTCTCGTCTCGACTATTGTAACGCTCTTCTAATCGGTCTCCCTCTTACAAAACTCTCCCCTCTCCAATCTGTCTTGAATGCTGCAGCCAGGATCATATTCCTCACCAATCGTTACACCGATGCCTCTACCTTGTGCCAGTCATTACACTGGCTACCCATCCACTCCAGAATTCAGTATAAACTTATTACCCTCACCCACAAAGCCCTCCATGGCTCAGCACCACCCTACATCTCCTCCCTTGTTTCAGTATACCACCCTACCCGCGCCCTCCGTTCTGCTGATGACCTGAGGTTAGTATCCTCAATAGTCAGAACCTCCCACTCCCGTCTCCAAGACTTTACACGTGCCACGCCAATTCTTTGGAATGCACTTCCCAGGTCAATACGATTAGTCCCCAATCCCCACAATTTTAAGCGTGTCCTGAAAACGCATTTATTCAGACTGGCCTATCGCCTCAACACATTAACCTAACCTATCCCTGTGTGGCAGAGCCAAAAGTTTTACCATAACCAGGTTCCCAGCATCATGTTTCCACATGCTTTATGCATCCATTAGCCCTCTGTGTCTGTACTGTTACACACTTAACATTATGGCTGGTCCATACAATCAGGGCAACTGTTACCACCCACCTTTCGTGTCTACCTCTTTCCTCATAGACTGTAAGCTTGCGAGCAGGGCCCTCTTTCCTCTTGGTATTTGTTATAATCTACTGTATGTGATTATTGTTATGCTGTAATGTCTATTGTCTGTACAAATCCCCTCTGAAATGTAAAGTGCTGCGGAATATGTCGGCGCTATAAAAATAAAATTTATTATTATTATTATTATTATTATAGATGCATGGTCCAGTAGGCATGGCCAGAGTCGTTACTTGTCCATCACTGCGCACTGGGTTAATGTGGTGGATGCAGGGTCCACAGGGGACAGCGGCGGTGGGACAGTGCTGCCTAGCCCACGGTAAAGGAAACAGTTGGCTGTAGGCGTTCGACCCTCCTCCTCCAGAAGCGAAAGCTCATCCACAGAGCGCAGTCGCACGAGCACTCCATCCGCAGCTGCCAGTGTTGCACATGAGGTGTCCCACTATCGAACAGCTAGTGGTAAGCGTCAGCAGGCTGTGTTGAAGATGATGTGTTTGGGCGACAACAGACACACCACGGAGGTACTGGCTGACTACTTGCAGCGACAAACTGAGTCATGGCTGGGCAGTCTACATCTTGAGGCAGGCAAGGTAGTTAGTGATAACGGCCGGAATTTTGTGGCAGCCATAGCCCTTTCAAAACTCAGACACATACCATGCCTGGCTCACACCTTGAACCTGGTGGTGCAGTGCTTCCTCAATAATTATCCGGAGTTAATACCCCTACTCCATAAGGTGCGAAGACTGTGCTCGCACATCCGCCGGTCGCCGGTACACTCCAGTCGTATGCAGAAGCTGCAGCGATTGCTCCACCTTCTCAAGCACCGCCTAATTATCGACGTTGCAACAAGGTGGAACTCCACCCTGCACATGGTTCAGAGGCTGTGCGAACAGAGGCAGGCTGTAATTCATTTGTGGGAGGATACACGGGCAGGCAGTTTGCAGGCAGACATGGAGTTGTCTGGTGTGCAGTGGTCGAAGCTGAAAGACTTCTGTAAAGTCCTTCAGTGTTTTGAGGAATGCACACGGCTGGTAAGCGCAGACGATGCCATCATAAGCATGAGCATCCCACTTATGCGTCTGCTCATGCAAACTTTGACGCACATTAAGGAGCAGGCGTCTGCAGACGAGGACGAAGAGGAGGAGGGAAGCCTTGATGACAGTCAGCCATTTTCTGGTCAGGGAAGTCTCGTGGACGAGGTGGAGGAAGAAGAGGAGGAGGATGATGGGGATGATTATTTTTGGGAGGAGGATGCTTCTCAGGGGGCAAGAAAAAATGTTGGCGTGGCAAGGTCAGGTACAGGGTTTGTGCGTGACTGGAGGGATGTGGATTTGCCAGAAAGTGCTCCTCCACCCAGCACTCCCAGTGCATCATTGACACCTGGAACATTGGCCCACATGTCTGATTATGCCTTGCAGATCCTAATAAGGGACCCCCGCATTGCCAAAATGATGAACAATGATGACTACTGGTTGGCCAGCATCCTGGATCCACGCTATAGAGGCAAATTCCAAAACATCATGCCACAGGAGAACCTAAAGCTAATATTGACTAACAAACAAGCAACTCTGGTAAACCGTTTGTTTGAGGCATTCCCAGCACACAGCGGCGGTGATGTTTTTCCAACAAGCCGTAGGTGGCAACATGAAAGAGGTGTTCGTGGTGCACACAGCCGAAGTGGCGTTGGACACAGGGGTTTCATGACCATGTTGTGGACTGATTTTACAAGTACCGCTCACACGACTGGTAATACTGCATCGATCGAAAGTGACAGGAGACAGCAGTTGTCAACTATGGTAACAAACTACTTCCCCTCCCATATCGATGTTCTCCCTCACCGGTTATTCCCCTTTGACTATTGGGCCAGTAAGCTTGACACCTGGCCTGAATTGGCACAATATGCCTTACAGGAGCTCACTTGCCCTGCTGCTAGTGTGTTATCTGAACGAGTCTTCAGTGCTGCTGGATCAATCCTGACAGAAAAAAGGACCCGTCTGTTGACCCAAAATGTTGATGATCTAACCTTCATTAAAATGAACCATGCATGGGTTTCAAAGGATTTTGTCCCACCCTCCCCTGCTGAGACGTAGGTTGTCAGAAAAATGGCTTGCTTTTGTCCTCCTCTTCCGCGGACTTCTCCAATTACTCCATTTGCAGCTGCTGAATGTCCAACATCAACATATGCCAATTTTTCCACCTCCCTAACTGGGCTGCCTCCCCCCACAGGGCCGGGGTCACCACCTGGCGCATGCACCTGTGCGAGTGCCGTTGCCCTGGACAGGTGGGTGGGCACACTCTTTGGCAACTGCACTGGCAAAAGGTCCCTCATAGTAGAATCAAGCGTCTCTGACGGTGGGGGTGCACACCCGCCGTCAGACACACCAGTGTACTATGAGGGGCCCTGTGCCAGTGCCGTCACCAACGAGTGGGCCCCCCTGCTTGCTCAGGATCACAGCACTTGCAAAGTTGAAATACTTACCTCTCCCTGCTCCACCGCCGTGACGTCTTCTGCGTTTCCTGACAGTGACTTTCTGGTCAGAGAGCGCGATGACATCACGACTGTATGCCCTCTGCCTAAACAGTCCAAGTGCAGTGAGATGGAAGATGGGGACGACGAGGAGTCCAGACTAGTACAGGGATTCCCTAGCGAGGAGACTTATTTGTTTTCAATGTTGGGACAGCTATTTTTGGGGAGCACTATACTCTGGAGAATGATATATGAGGCCCACCATACACTGGAGCATTCCAAAGGTGGACATCAGACACTGGAGCAGCATTTACAGGGCCCATTATGCACTGGAGCATTAGAAATGGGGCCCATTATATATGGAGCATTATTTGGGCCCTTAACACAGTGGAGCTTCATCCATGGGGGCCAACATATACTGTAGCATTATGTGGAGCTCACCATATACTGTTTCAAACATTATATGGGACCAATGATTCTGTATGGAGAAATATATGGGCCTCATTACTCTGAATAGCGCACTATACGGTGGCCATAATACTGTATGGAGTAATATACTGTCCGTTTTTGGAGCTATTGGAGAATTTAAAATGGATATCAATCATGAGATGTAAGAAGTGAAGTATTTTTCATTGTACTATACTGCTATTTCTCTGCCGTATCAGAGGATCATGAATTGTGGCATGTGTTAAAGGAGCGGATTGCCACTCTTTGGCCCTGGGCCCACGAAAATCTGGAGCCAGCCCTACCCCCCCCCCCCCCCACAACTTTAGTCAAATAACCCCCAGTTTTCAATGCCTAACTGTTATTATAAAGTAAATTAAGGTTGACAAGCTTAATAAGAATTGATGTTTTTGGCATTAAAATGGGCACTGTAGGTGTGTTTACTGTCCTCCACTCACTGCCGACTTTTCTTCCCCATTGACTTGCATTGGGTTTCGTGTTTCAGTCGGCCTCCGACTTTTCACGATAATCGGCCGATTTCGTTCGACCCGACTTTCTCAAGTCAGGTTTCATGAAACCCGACTTGATCCGAAAAAAGGCAAAGTTGCTCATCTCTAGTCTCGAGGTGACTCTCTCATACAGACCACAGGAAAGCTGGAATATTTGTATGTATGGGGGAGTCTGGAGAGATAGCCGTCCGCCAAATGACTGTTCAGCCAACACTTATCTCATGTGTATGGGGCCGTTAGTATTACACTGACAGGCAGTGATGATACTCGGCACTACAGTAGTACAGTGCATCACCGGAGCAATCAGAGGCTTGTATGTTGTATGATCGCACTAACCAGAGGTGGTTAAAAAAGGTTAAAAAAGGTTTAAAGTGAAAAAAAGCAGTTTGGCAACAAGAAATATCTATCACTATAGGGAAAACAGAATCACTGCACAATGTTTGTTAAGTCTCGCCCATAACAACTTTATTATACTCTATTATCCTATACACCAGTGTTCCCCAATTCCAGTCCTCAAGGCCCACCGACACATCATGTTTTCAGGATTTCCTTAGTATTGCCAAGGTGATAATTGCATCATCTGTGCAATACAAAGGAAATCCTGAAAACATGACCTGTTGGTGGGGCTTGATGACTGGAGTTGGGGAACACTGCTATACACAGTGGATTAGATAACAAGTCCCTCAGCAACAGCTGGAATTGGGCCCCCAACTTAAAGGAAAAAGATATACAGATTTATATACATATTTGTTGGAGTCTTATCTCCCGACCAAGAAGGCATATTGCCTTTGCCAATTTAAGTCTGCAACTACTGTAGATAGACCAAAAGTCTCATTTACTAATCCTTCTGTGACTCATCACCAGGAAATTTTCCCCCTAGTGACCCAGGTAACTGAAAATAAGATCTCCCACACAGTATGATGGACCCCACACAATATAATGATCCAAACAGTACCTCACACAGTATTATGACCATCACAGCCTGCTACCCAATTTAAGGACCGCCACTCAGTATGGAGGGGATGATGGTACTTTGGTAGCATTGTACTGTGTGTAGGGGGAATAGTGGTACTATAGGGACAGTATACTGTGTGGAGGAAACACGGATATTACCAGGGCCGGACTGGGACTAAAATTCAGCCCTGGCATTTGAAGTTACACAGGCCCACTAGTCACATGGTGACTATATAATATCTTTGTACACTTGTAGGTTACAAGAAGTGAGAGGAGATTAACACGACTATATAACATGTAGTCAGAGCTGTGCCCAGTATTTCAGCTCAGTCCTATTTATTGCTTTTAGGTACAGTACTCCTCCCAAATCTCTGTCCCCTTTTATACGCACAGTGACAGAATTCCTGGCAGAACTGCTATCCATTGGGCAACCAGACCCCCTGGTCATAGCTGCCCCTATCATACATCCCAACTTTTGAAGAAGGGAAAGAGGGACAAAGACTGCGGCGCACGCAGCGCGCCACTGCAAATTTTAGGCCACGCCCCGGCCACATCCATTTCGCAACTAGTCACATCCATGTCCACCCCCAACTGCACCCATTTAGCACTGCTGATCACACTGACTGGTACTGAGGGCACAGTGGCTGGCATTATGGGCACACTGACTGGTACTAAGGAAGAGAGAAAACAGAGAGAGAGAAAAAAAGAAAACAGAGAGAGAGAGAAAGAAAGAAAGGAGCGCGAGAGAGAAAGAAAGAACAGAGAGAGAAAGAAAGAAGTAAAGAACAGAAAGAGAGGAAAGAAAAAGAAAGAAAGAGGGGAAAGAAAGAATAGAGAGAGAGAGAGAAAGAAAATGAGGGAAAGACAGAACAGAGAATGAGAAAGAAAGAAAGATTCTATAAAGATACTATAGCAGCCCGGCTCCCATTGTAGTGCCTGAACCTCGCGATGCAGGACATATCATGATCCGCTCACATGGCCGGCATCTCCGATTCCAAGGCGATCCTGCTGTCTGCGCTGTCGGAGGAGGACATGGTGATGGATCTGAAGCATTCCTAGTTCCGTCACAATTTCCTCATGAAATTATGTCATTTCCGGTCAGCTTCCAGCACATCACTTCTGGTGGAACGTCATGTGTGAGTTTTAAAATGCTCCTCGGGGCTCCGCCGTGTACTCCTGTGTCCATGGGAAAAGCCCGCTTTGTATGCTTCGTACACCCTTGGCTCTGCTCCGTACATCCCGTACACATAAGGCTCCACTCCGTACACATACGGCTCCTCTCGGTACACCTCGAACACGCGCGGCTCCGCTCCATACACCTCGTACACACACGGCTCCGTTCCATACACCTCGTACACACACGGCTCCTCTCCGTACACACACGGCTCCTCTCCGTACACCTCGTACACACACGGCTCCTCTCCGTACACCTCGTACACACACGGCTCCTCTCCGTACACCTCGTACACACACGGCTCCGCTCCGTACACCTCGTACACACACGGCTCCGCTCCGTACACACACGGCTCCGCTCCGTACACCTCGTACACACACGGCTCCGCTCCGTACACCTCGTACACACACGGCTCCGCTCCGTACACACACGGCTCCGCTCCGTACACACACGGCTCCGCTCCGTACACACACGGCTCCGCTCCGTACACACACGGCTCCGCTCCGTACACACACGGCTCCGCTCCGTACAACTCATACACACACGGCTCCGCTCCGTACACCTCATACACACCCGGCTCCGCTCCGTACACACACGGCTCCGCTCTGTACACCTCCTACACACACGGCTCCGCTCCGTACACCTCATACACGCAGCTCCGCTCCGTACACCTCGTACACATCCGGCTCTTCTCCGTACACCTCGTACACATCTGGCTCAGCTCCGTACACCTCATACACGCGGCTCTGCACCGTACACCTTGTACATATCCGGCTCCGCTCCGTACACCTCGTACACACACAGCTCTGCTACATCTACCCTGTAAACCCCTCCTGATCCCACACATACTTCCCTCATCCAGCACCATGACAACCAGCACAGCAGAGTCCTGCAGACACCAAGAGGCAGGGCTGTGCGCACAGGACCTGTGATGAGGTCACAGGAGGGGCGGAGTCAGGGGTCTGGACAAAGACCCCTGATCATGTGACCCCTGACTCCTCCCCTCATCACAGGTCCTGTGTACAGAGAAGAGAGCAGTCAAGTGACGCTGTGAGTGGCGGGGGGTCTCATGCTAGGGCGAGGATGGGGTGCGTTGGGGGGGGGGCGTGGCGGCTTATCTCCCTGCAGTGAGGGATAGAAAAATCCCAGGAGGGTTGGAAACTATAACCGCCGTGCCCGCAGAGAGGGCCGGTGGCAGGAACAACAGCCAGGCCAGTGGCCACATCAGCTGGCAAGCGGCCAGATGAGCAGGCGCTGCCGCCCGCGGCCCACATGACAGCGGCCTAGCGGGAAAATGCCCGGTTGGGCACATTACCAGTCCGGGCCTGGATATTACTTACCGGTATTGTGTTTGTTCGTAACCCATGACGGCACCACGAGAGAGGGGATCCACCCTTCAAGGATAGGAAACCTTTCCTTTACTTAACAAGAATTTGATGAGAAGTATATACTGTACATCAGATAGGAGGCACAACACTTTATGAATGATTCTTCTGCATTAAGCAGAGTCAGGAGCTTTCCGGTTACTATCTGATGTCTCCCTCCTGACACACCACACCATATCAATTCAGGACTGCAATCAGATAGAAAGTAAGAAATACAGACCTTTGGTCTCTCTAACTCCTCAGAAGGAAATTGTTCTCCTGTGTGCCCAGGTAACTCAGTATGAAAGTCCCCACACAGTATTATGGCCACCACAACTTGCTACACAAAATAAGAACCCCCAATCAGTATGGAGGCTTTTACAGTCCACCACAACCCCAGTATAATGGCCCCTACCAGCCATACACGCAGTAGGAGAGTCCCAACAGCTCTTCTCTTAATATAATGCCCCCACAATTCCTGATATTTGAAAAAAAAGACACTACTCACCCAACCTGGTTCCTGAGGTGTGCTGCTCTCCACACTACAGGTGTGATGGAGTGACGTCATTGTACCTGCAGTGCACGGAGTCTCAGACTCAGAAGCAAAGGCTGAAAGTTGGATCAGGAGCTTTCGACTCCCTGATTCACTATTCTATTCAACGGTATCACCGTCATGGGAATGTGGATATTGCAGAAATTGTGATGATGGGAAGGAGAGGGTGACCACTACCACACCCCACCGAGCCCTGTCAATTCATAGGCACCATAGCAACCAAGTGGGCTACCGTTTTGGATGACACACTCTGCCTATCCAAATATCGTATGGTAAATATCTCATAGATAACTGTCGGTGGTCGGAGGTAGTCTGTGGGGTGGATGGTACCATATTGTGCATGTAGGGGGCAGTACTGTAGGAACATTATAAAGTGGGAGATGGCAATACGGTGGGGACATTATACTGTGTGTGAGGGGGATGCCAGTCCTGTGGAAACATTATCATGTGTCTGTGGGAAGCCACTATTGTGGGAACAAAAAATTGTGTGTGGGGGGGTATGGCGGTACTGTGAGAAGATTATACTGTGTGTGAGGGTATAGCGGCACTGTGGAAATATCTTTTTTTTCCTTTTACAAGAGATGCCAGTACTGTGGAAACATTTTAGTGTGTGGGGGGCATCATATATACTGCATAAGAGGTGTAAAAGGTTGTGTCATAAGAACGAATCCTCAGAGCTGTGCTGCATTTCTACAAAAAGACTGCCAAATGCCATCCAGATGGGACTCTATGGAATCCATGGGAAGAGGGAGAGTTTCCGGAAGGAAGAGTCTAGATGGTACACCAGGTCACGTGACCTTGATGATGCAATTTCCTGATGTTATAAAGGCCATAGCCCCAAAGCCAGAACAGATTTGGTGCCAAGCAAAGGAACGGAGTGCCAGGGAAGACTGTGAGGTACCAGGCCATGGTAAAGTGCCCGAGGCAGCTGGTTGTGGTGGCAGAGCCCTGCTTCCAGGGGCATAATGGAGGCATTACACTCTGTGGGGGCCAAGAAAGGCGCCCTGTGCTATGAGAACAATCCGTTTCCTCACTTCCATAGTTGGGTCATTTGTATCTATTACATGAAACAAAACAAAAACGTTCTGATTCTTATAAAGTGGCAACAAAGACCCCAAGAGCGTCTCAGTACTGAAGGGTTTAATGTCCCCCACGGTCAGTAATGGGGAATCTCCAGCGCTGACCTCCACCTGCAGAGCCGCACTCCACATAGAGAATAATGGAGCCTCCAGCACCGACCTCCACCCGCAGAGCCACACTCCACATAGAAAATAATAATGGAGCCTCCAGCACCGACCTCCACCCGCAGAGCCGCACCCCACATAGAGAATAATGGAGCCTCCGGCACCGACCTCCACCCGCAGAGCCGCACTCCACATAGAGAATAATGGATCCTCCAGCGCTGACCTCCACCTGCAGAGCCACACTCCACATAGAGAATAATGGAGCCTCCGGCACCGACCTCCACCCGCAGAGCCACACTCCACATAGAGAATAATGGAGCCTCCAGCATCGACCTCCACCCGCAGAGCCACACTCCACATAGAGAATAATGGAGCCTCCAGCACCGACCTCCACCCGCAGAGCCGCACTCCACATAGAGAATAATGGAGCCTCCAGCACCGACCTCCACCCGCAGAGCCGCACTCCACATAGAGAATAATGGAGCCTCCAGCACCTACCTCCACCCGCAGAGCCGTACTCCACATAGAGAATAATGGAGCCTCCAGCACCTACCTCCACCCGCAGAGCCGCACGCCACATAGAGAATAATGGAGCCTCCAGCACCGACCTCCACCCACACTCCACATAGAGAATAATGGAGCCTCCAGCACCTACCTCCACCCGCAGAGCCACACTCCACATAGAGAATAATGGAGCCTCCGGCACCGACCTCCACCCGCAGAGCCGCACTCCACATAGAGAATAATGGAGCCTCCGGCACTGACCTCCACCCGCAGAGCCGCACTCCACATAGAGAATAATGGAGCCTCCAGCACCGACCTCCACCCGCAGAGCCGCACTCCACATAGAGAATAATGGAGCCTCCAGCAGCGACCTCCACCCGCAGAGCCGCACTCCACATAGAGAATAATGGAGCCTCCAGCACCGACCTCCACCCGCAGAGCCGCACTCCACATAGAGAATAATGGAGTCTCCAGCACCGACCTCCACATAGAAAATAATGGAGCCTCCAGCACCGACCTCCACCCGCAGAGCCGCACTCCACATAGAGAATAATGGAGCCTCCGGCACCGACCTCCACCCGCAGAGCCGCACTCCACATAGAGAATAATGGAGCCTCCGGCACCGACCTCCACCCACAGAGCCCCACTCCACATAGAGAATAATGGAGCCTCCGGCACCGACCTCCACCCGCAGAGCCGCACTCCACATAGAGACTAATGGAGCCTCCAGCACCGACCTCCACCCGCAGAGCCGCACTCCACAAAGAGAATAATGGAGCATCCGGCACCGACCTCCACCCGCAGAGCCACACTCCACATAGAGAATAATGGAGCCTCCAGCACCGACCTCCACCCGCAGAGCCGCACTCCACATAGAGAATAATGGAGCCTCCAGCACCGACCTCCACCCGCAGAGCCGCACTCCACATAGAGAATAATGGAGCCTCCAGCACCTACCTCCACCCGCAGAGCCGTACTCCACATAGAGAATAATGGAGCCTCCAGCACCGACCTCCACCCGCAGAGCCGCACTCCACATAGAGAATAATGGGGCCTCCAGCACCGACCTCCACCCACACTCCACATAGAGAATAATGGAGCCTCCAGCACCTACCTCCACCCGCAGAGCCGTACTCCACATAGAGAATAATGGAGCCTCCGGCACCGACCTCCACCCGCAGAGCCGCACTCCACATAGAGAATAATGGAGCCTCCAGCACCTACCTCCACCCGCAGAGCCGTACTCCACATAGAGAATAATGGAGCCTCCAGCACCGACCTCCACCCGCAGAGCCGCACTCCACATAGAGAATAATGGGGCCTCCAGCACCGACCTCCACCCACACTCCACATAGAGAATAATGGAGCATCCAGCACCTACCTCCACCCGCAGAGCCGCACTCCACATATATGGCTGCTCTGTGTGCACAGGACCTGTGATGAGGTCACAGGAGGGGAGGAGTCAGGGGTCACATGATCTCCGGAGTGCAGACATGGAGACTTCTCCTCAGTCAGTGACATTCCCGCCATTATTTCCCCTCACTACTGGCACAATTACCCCGCGCCGCCTTTTCTACACAGTGTTGTGTGTGGAATGTAACGTGTGATTTCTCTGGAGACAAATAGACCCCACACATGAGGGAATTATCACCAGTTACCGGCTGGCTACTATATGGCGATATATTAGTGCTGTCGACTCCATACCAGGAGCTAAGGCTGGATTCACATTTGCAGTTGTGTCCGCAGCGTTTCAGCCGCATACATCCGCATGCGTCGTGTTTTCCTATCTATGACATTGTGGACGCAGGTATATGCGTTCGTATGCTTTCGGCCGCGTTTCATTACGCATGCGTCGTTTTGGGTTTTGCGGCGGGGGGCGGCTAACGCAACATGTTGCAATTTTGGAGGAGGCAATTTGCTGCCGCTAGATGCATGCGGACGCTTGCGGAAGGAATGCGTCGAAACAATCATTACAGTCTATGAGAACGCATGCTAACGCTAGTGCACGTGTTCGCTAGCATTTCCGTACGCATGTGTTTTTCCTGTTTAAACCTGTCTAGACACTGGTTAACCACCCCCATGCCTAGATAGATAAAAAGAGGGGCTGGGCAGTCATTGTCCATTACTCAAGACACTGGAGACAGCAAGACTAAAGACATCACTGAATTCCAGGCAAATGTAAGTATACAAGCTAATGTCTGTGTGTCTTTTCACTCCCTGCAGTCTGTAATCATTTCTGTGTCTTTCTTGCAGCATTCTTCACCATGGCCTCTAGCCCTGAGCACACAGGACAGGATTGTGAAGTACCTTTGCATCTATGGTTGGTAAGTATCACTGAACATATGTGCCAAAATCATGTTTTTTCTTTTACAGATGTAAATACTTATATCCCCCAAAAAAATTTTGAGAAAAGTATTCAAGGAGTGATACCTTTATTGGCTAACCAGACAAATTATATTTGCAAGCTTTCAAGGCTCAGAAGGCCCCTTCATCAGGCATACACTGAGAAGAGATGGCAACATTTATATAGGAGTTATACAAGGACATGAGAGATGCTTGAAAGATAGGCCAAGGAAATCAAATATACAAGTAAATGAGGTGGGAAGTGTTCTATTAGACATCTGAAGATCTTCTTGTACAGATGTGAGCTGGATGTGTTCTGTCAGACATCAGGAGACCTTCTTGTGGAGGTGTAAACTATGTCTATGTAATGAGTCATGAATCCAGGTGTCAAATTCAGTCCTATTGTTAGAGATTGAAACATATTTATAAATTTGAACTCCCATATTTTTCTTTCTCTGTCACTATTGAAATGACCTTTCAAAATTAGGACTTTTAGATCTGCCAAGCTGTGTCCAGGTCTAGAGAAGTGTATTCCTATAGGTGTGTCCAGCTCATTTTTTATCGTATGTCTATGCAGATTCATGCTTGTTTGTAGTTTTTGCTTAGTTTCCCCGATGTATGTCCCTGCATTGCACCTTGTACACTGTATCATGTACACGACATTGGAGGATGTACATGAAAAAGAGTCCATGATCTTATAGTCCTGATTTGTGTTGGGTATGGGGACTTTATCTGTTGGTGATATGTGGGTGCAGGTCTTGCTTTTTTACTGTTACAGGGGACTGTGCCTGTCTCTGATGGTGATGCGAGGGCACTTCTGACAAGGATATTCCTTAGGTTGGGAGGCTGTAGGAGAGCAGTGGCAGTTTTGGGAATAGTGATTTCAGTCTGTGGTCTCTGTGGAATATGGGTTGGAGGTCAACGCCAATTTTCCTTAAAATGTTCATGTGAGGGTTGTACGTTTTACAGAACAATTCACCAAGTAGCCAGGATCCAGACCAGCAGGAGCAGGACCAGAGGGAAGCTCAAGGACCGGTGGGCAGACGGCGTGTAAGTTTCTTTTTTCTTTGAGTGTTGCTAGTTTTTCTGCCCTTTTTTTTTTTTTTTTTTTTTGGGGGGGGGGGTTTCCTTGTTTTATCTTGACAACAAATATCTGATAATTTGGGCGAAAATATTAAGTTTCCCAACCAATAATTAAACTAATCCTACAAAAAAACTTAGGAAACTATTAAAAAATATTCAGAATTGAGAGTCCTCAGTGGTTGATACCTTTTAATGGCTAACTGAAAAGATGGTAACACATTGCAAGCTTTCGAGACTACTCAGGTCTCTTCATCAGGCTAGACTAATACAAAATCTGAAGAGTCACATATTTATGCACAATACAGCACAGAAAAAAATGCAATAGATAAGACAAGTGACGTGAAGCAGATTTATGATTATGGGAGAGGGAGAAACATAAATATTGGACCAGTTCATAGATAAGGAGTCCGGATGTTTTATTGTCCTCTGATTGGGGTCTCCTAATGTGTTGTGATGCCCCCACAAGGTCTTAGGAGCAAATTCCTTAATTGATGTAAAAAGACATAAATCCATGCGACACATTCATTCCAGCATTGAGTGTCAAAGGTCATCATAAATTTATACTCACAGACTCTTCTCTCTCTCTGAGATGTGAAGTTACCTTTCAATACTAGTAATTTCATATCCCTCGTGTTGTGGTCCATCATACAAAAATGTTTTGCCACAGGTAAATCCATTCTTTTTTCTCTTAATGTGTGATGATGAGCATTTATCTTTGTTCTAACTTTTGCCCTGTCTCCCCCACATACAAACCCCCAGTTGGACATTTAGTACAAATAATTAAGTACACCACATTAGATGTAATGCAGCTGAAAGTACCTGGGATCTTTTAGTCCTGATGTGAATTGGGGATCTTTATCTTGTCCGTGGTCATTATAGATGGACAAGTTTTACATTTTTTCTGGTTGCAAGGAAAGGTTCCTCCAGCTGTTGGAGAGGACAGGGAGCTTCTGACAATGATGCTTCTTAGATTTGGGGGCTGCCTAAAGCACAGTAGTGGGGGGGTCTAGAAAAATGGATTGTAATCGGGCATCTTTTTGTAGTAAAGGTTGTAATTTCCGTGCAGCTCCCCTTAGCACTGGGTGTTACTGGTATTGAAAGGTAACTTCACATCTCAGAGAGAGAGAATAGTCTGTGAGTATAAAATTATGACGACCTTTGACACTCTCACATGGATTTATGTCCTTCAACAAACAGCCTCGGAGCAGTCCCAGCCATCCACCAGAGATGCAGCAAGTAGGTCAGCGTCAAAAGCTGAAGAACAAGCATCTGCCCCATCAGGTCTTCTTCTGTCCCAGGCCTCCTCTGCCTCTTTTTTTAATGTTGGGTCTTCCTGACAGAGGCAGAAGGCCTCAGACAGGACACTCATGCCCGGGTTTCTACACTTGAGCTCGCTTTTCCAGGATGGCATGAAGTCGATGGTAGATAGATTGGATAGTGTTAGGAACCATGTTAATTGTCTCTTCAGAGAGGAAGAGGGATAGAACTCTAGTGCCACCTATTGGAAGTAGCAATCCTAAAAGTCAATGTCAAATCTTTAACAAGCCTTGTTACATGACTTAGGATAAAAGCCAAAACCAGAATCTCAATTTGCAGACACTGTGTTTTTCGGGGTAATGCCCCTCGTTAGTGCAAAGTGTGAGATCTGGTTTGACTGTGTGAGAGGCGTCTGAACGATATCCAAGAAGTATCATTTCTCCTTGCAGAGAATGACATGCTAAGCATGCCGAGATGAGGAGACTTAAAGCCGCAATGCTCCTCTGGGAAATATGTAAATTGTCTCTTCAGAGAGGAAGAGGACTAGAACTCTAGTGCCACCTATTGGAAGTAGCAATCCTAAAAGATAATGTCGACTCTTTAACACTTTTCCAGTCTGTCCACCAGTGACTTGACCATCTGGAATCCGACATACAGAGGCCAGCATATCATTTTTTACGGCCATTGAACGGAGCATGGCCGAAAAGCTTACGCCTGGACTTCAGCTGAATGTGATGCAGACCTGTAATGCTGCATACGTTCAGGCTATGCAGCAGACTCTGTTGTACCCACTGGCACTGGTATTTCCCACTATGCCAGTTACCCGGTTCACATCTCTACCGATTTCTGCTGCATACCCCTGTATGGCCACCACCATGCTCTGTCCTGCTGCACTCCACTACAGCGCCACCAGCATGCCGAGTGCAGCTGACAGCCACTCCACCACCATGCCCAGTCCTGCTCCTGCTTGGATTCACACCACCACCATCACCCAAAGTCCTGATTCTGCCCACCCGTCCACTGCCACAAGCACGCAGGTTCCTGATACATCAAGGCCGTCCACCAGCTCACTGATTGCAGGTCCTACTGCATCCACCGCCACCATGCCCTCTCAACCCACCACTCCAAGGAGAAGGTCAAGCAGCCACCCAACACATGGGAGACAGAAAAAGAAGAAAAAGGACAGAGGTGGGACAGGACAGTCATGCTACCTCCACCACCCTCACCTCCCAATGTGTCTGTTATGTCAAATTTGTCCCTCCCTTATAATGTGTCTCTCCCATCCCATGTTTCCACTCTTAATGTGTTCACCTCCACCCTTGATCTCCCAAACCCCACAAATCTATTAGCCCCTTCACCTGGAACCCCTTCAGCATCCACCCCAAACCAATCCTCCTGTCTGCACATCCCCCTGGTCCGTAATATTTCCCCCTCAGTATGTAAAAAAATATATATATTTTTTGTTGTAAATAAAAAATTTTGTTGTTTGCCCCAAACCACTGTTTGTTCTTTGTCTCTTTTGTCACCGGCAACATACACCATTTGCTGTCAACACACAAATCGCCGTATATACACACACTCATAGCTCCATGAAACAATTTTTTTTGGTATTGTCTCTGTCATGGAAAAGCTATGAGGTGGAAAAAAAAACAAAGAGGCCTGATACTCCTACCCCCAAAAAAAGGTAAACAACAGAAATGGTCAGGGGTCTGCAATACTCACCTGCCCAGGTGTCAGTACTATTGCCCTCACGTTGCGGTGTTTTCTGCATCCTGAGTGCAGTAGTTCTGACACACGGGCTGGTGAGTAAAAATATGAGGTACATTTCCTCCATCATCTCTTCAGTCTGCATTAATCTATTGGACTATCGATTAATGCAGACTGAAGAGATGATTGAGCTCATGAGAACTTACCAACCATAGCACTGACAAATAGAACAGGTGAAATGTAAAGCATGGGGACATAACCAAAGTAAACAGATGTTGTACAATTTTTTTTATGTAACACAAAACATTTCAAATACAGGTAAACATTCAAAGGCCATAACATTACATGCAATGGGTTAAATTGTATCTTGCCATGATACAAGTCCAACCTCAGAAACAAAGTAGTGCGCAAATGTGTCCCTCACTTCGGCAACTTCCCTTGTTGTCCTCAGAGGGTGATGCTGGTTATCTGGCAATGGGTTAGCAACTGGTTTGTCTAGTTCGAAGGTTGGTCGCTCTTTAGCCGTTATGTAATTGTGGAGAACCACACAAGCCTTGACCACCTCATAGACTGTTTGAATTTTCAGATTAATTGCTGTCCCTAGAATGCGCCATTTTGAGACAAGAATACCAAAGGCACACTCAGTTCTTCGTGCCCTGGTCAGTCGGTAATTAAAAATCCTTTATGTGTGGTTCAAGTCCTGACTGGAGTATGGCTTGAGTAGGTTTTGACACATCTGAAAGGCCTCATCCCCTACCACAACAAATGGCATTGGCAGGCCTTGAGTGTTGTGAAGAGGTCATGGGAGGTGGAAATGAAAAGTATTGGTATACAACCGTTGGCCCATGTCCGAGTTTTTAAAGGTTTGGGAGTCATTTCCATGGCCAAAAGAACCAATGTCCACGGCAATAAAACTGCAGTCTGCAGCTGCTATGGCCATCAGCACTATAGAAAAGTATTTATAGTTAAAGTACTCAGATCCACTTCAAGCCGGTTTTGTTATCCTAATATGTTTCCCATCCACTGCTTCCCACACAGTTGGGGAAATTACAAATTTCCCAGAATTTTTCAGCATTTTCCTGCCATATTTCCATGGTGGGTAGGGGGATAAATTCATGGACGTCCCACGAAAACCGGCAAGTGTCCGGAACAATCCCAGAAAGGGTGGAAAGGCCTATCCGGAACTGGAAATGGAGCGATGATAGGCTCTCTCCGGTAGCCAGGAATCTGCCAAACAGAGAAATTTTTTTTAGGGATAATAATATTAACGACAGGGGTTTTGCCCCCCCAAAAAAGGGACATTGCAGAACAATACTAATTATGACAGGCGTGCGTTTATTTTTAAATATTACGTACCTTAGTGTCACCAGCAGATGTTCCTCAGCTGGAATAGCTCGACGGAGCTGGGTGTCCTGTCTGCTGATGACTCCTTCTACACGACCCAGCAATTCTCTTGAGACATCCTCGTGTAATCAAAATATTTGTCCGGGTTTTCAGATGGCGTCTTCTACACGACCCAATTCCTGGAAACTCTCGTGAGACATCCTCGTGTAATCAAAATATTTGTCCAAGTTTTCACGGAGCTCACTGAATAAGGAGTGGTAGGCTCCACGGCTCTTCTGGACTTCAAGAATGGGGTGTTGCCAATAGCCCCGACGCCATCTTCTTCGCAGTCTTTCTCTTTCCATTTCTTGCTCACAAGCAAAGCCAAGAGCCAATTTGAGATCCAAATCCAGTTTAAACAAGAAACTCTCCTTGGGAATATCCATCTTGATGCAGGATACAGCCTCAAAATCTGATGTTTTCAGCACTACAAGGGTCTATATAACGAAATCCCATGAGACACGCCCATTGGGTGTGGCTTGTGTCCCAGAATATCTCCTGGAAAAATTTTTCCCTATGGGAAGCATGCGCATAAAAAATGCAAACGTATGCAAAAACACATGCAAACAAATAAAAACGCAGCTTTTTTTTTAGTCTAGCATAAGATGATGCGGCTAAAAACCGCTGCCGGAGCAGGGACAGAGATGCAGGGACGGAGATGCAGCGACAGAGTGAGTATAGATGTCTACTAGAAGCCCCCTCTCCCGCTGGCTTTCTTGGCAATGACTTGTGTATAAGCCGAGGGGGGCGTTTTCACCACAAAAAAAGTGCTGAAAATCTCGGCTTATACACAGGTATATGGGACAATATAAAATTCACAATTTCAAAGATGAATTCAACATAGTCATCTGTTTCAGCAGGTTTTTTTTCAAGAGATTTTTTATTGCTTCCAACCCTGCGAGTTGTGGACTTCCTGTGTACACGCTCTCCACGTCGATCAAAGCTAATTTATAATCCTCTTGCCAACCTATATTGGACACAATTCTCAAAAACTCTCCAGTATCCATGATGTAAACAGGTACTATTTCAGTAATGGTTTCAGATGTCAGTCTATAAATTTAGATAAAGATTCTGTTATTGATCCAATCCCATACACTATCGGGTGACCTGATGGTAGCGTTACGTCTTTGTGTACTTTAGGAATATAATACCAATGCGGCTTGAGTGGAAATTCAGGGAAGAGTTTCTCTGATTTTTTTTTAGACAATTGTCCCTTTTCAATCTGAAATCTCAAAAAAGATCTTAGTTGTTCCTTATATTTGTGGGATCAGCACTTGTTTTTTATATGTGCTGCTATCTGATTGTTGTCTTTCTGCTTCCTTAATATATTGTTCCATTGCTATTAACACTACATTATGTTAGGTGTCGGATTCCTGCGGCTACACAGCAGGAGTCCAGAGCCTCACATACTGCTTTGCAGCAAGTTACTCCTGAGGCTAAGTCCCTCTGCCGCTCCTCTGAGCATGCTCATGAGACGATCTCCCATTGGAGGTCGGGAGTCACATGCTCAGGTCCTTCTCCTGATCTGATTGGTCCATCTCAGAGATCTGGAAGGTCCCGGCAGCGCACGGCTATAAAAGGGCCGCACGGCCGTTCGGCCTTGCGCTAGTATAGGCTATTCTTGCTAGATGTGTGAATGATGATGGATATATGATTCTGGTGACTGACTCATTAAGATTCCCCTCCCTCTGATATTACACATGTGGATAGGGAACTATAGTTAGAGTCCGCGCCAGTCAGTGGCAAGCCATAGGCCACTGTGCACACCGCACCTCTACACTAGCGTCCGGTGGTGTCACGTCTCTCAAGGCACCATCGCTTAGCGGCTGTGTCTGCCGCCGCACTGCATGTAGCAGCACTTACCGGCGTCCGCAGCAGCGACGCTGCATGCACGGTAGGTCTAGACGGACAGGGTCCCCTGTCTTGGAACCATGTCCTGTGACCAGATACCGTGCATGCAATTTCACTGAGTCCGGTTAAGTCTAACTAGCTCAGTGTATACTTGTATGTTTTTGTTACAGCGCCTCTGTGAGTTTAACAGTGTCCGCTCCGCACTCATCAGGTGACGTTGAACCCGAGCGCATTATACCGCCATGTAGCGCATCTGCCATTGTTGAGCAGCGGTTTTAACACCTACTGCACGGTGAACCCCGAGCGGCGAATGCACTTTATTATTTATTTATTTAGTGCGTGCTGCCGTTCCTAACATTATACTAGCGCCAGGGTCTGGCTAATAATGACAGACATGCAGCAGCTTCAGCGGTACAATCAGCAGCTGGAGAGCAGGTTGGCTACTGTCGAGAGTGCTGCCTCCGCTGCGAAGTTTACTGAGGCTGCTGCTCAGGCAGTCGCAGAGGCTGTCTCACGTGTGTCCACGTCCACGTCTGCACCGACAGTTACCCACCTCCCATTGCCCGATAAATTTTCTGGCGATAGCGCCTCCTGTAGGGGTTTCGTGAGCCAGTGCTCTATTCAGCTTGAGTTACTGGCCGCACGTTTCCCTACAGAACAGGCTAAGGTGGGGTTCCTCGTTTCCCTTCTGTCGGGCAGGGCGTTGGAGTGGGCCACGCCACTGTGGGAACGTGGTGACCCAGAAGTTTGGACCGCTGCTCAGTTCTTAACATCTCTAAGGCAGGTCTTTTTGGGCCCACAGGTCACTCACAATACCTCTCTCCAGTTACTTGCGCTTATGCAGGGAACTCAGTCGGTCAGTATGCCGTTCGTTTCTGGACACTGGCTTCCGAGCTCGAGTGGCCTGATAGAGCACTCATCCCTATGTTCTGGAGAGGGTTGGCTGAGCATGTCAAAGATGCCTTATCCACCAGGGAGGTTCCCATCAGCCTGGAAGAGTTGATAGCGATCTCCACCCGTATAGACCTCCGCTTTACGGAGCGCGAGCTGGAGCGTACTCAATCCAGACAGAAGTTTAGGTCGACTACTGGCTTCTCCGAATTGCTGGAGCCTCCTGAGCTGGAGGTTTTACCTCCTGAACCCATGGACGTGTCCCGTACCGGTCCGAAACCACGTCCGGCACAGGGTCCCACTTGCTGCTACCTGTGTCGACAGTCGGACCACCTGGCTAATAGGTGTCCGCAGCAGTCGAAAAAACGTTCACCTCCGGTGGCAGTTGGTGGAGATCTACCTAATTTGAAAACGTTCTCCTCCAAACCAGTATTCCGAGGGACATTAGATAGCGGGACTTCCTCCTGGAAGGTAGAGGTTACAGTGGACTCTGGGGCAGAGGGAAACTTTATGTCCTCAGCCTTTGCCCAAAAGCACACCATTCCACTGGTGCCACTTCCTCACCCCGTGACCATTAGGGTGGTTAACGGATCTACCTTGCCATCGCAGATTACCCACCAGACAGCACCCCTGGGGTTCTCAATCTCCCCATCTCATCGCGAGACGTTGTCCCTGCTCATCATGCCTAAGGGCATCGACCAGGTGCTTCTCGGACTCCCCTGGTTATGTTGCCATACTCCCCATATTGAGTGGTCCTCGGGGAGTATACTGGGCTGGAGCAAGGACTGTGTGCTAAGGTGCATGGGGGGCAGTGTTAAAGTAGCCTCTGTGGAGGTGCCCGCGGATCATTCCGCACCCCTCACTGGGAATCTGAAGTTCATGGTTCCTGTCATCCTTGAACCAGTGCCGCCGAGCAAAACCTTTGTTCCGCCTCACCTGCGGTCCAAGGTTCTCGCGTGGGCACACGCGTCCAGGGTGGGTGGTCAATTTGGTTACAAGCGTTCCCCAAAACTCCTGGCTAGCTCTTATTGTTGGCCGCACAGGGCTCAGGACACTAAAAAATATATTCAGGCATGCGCCTCCTGTGCTCGGAGTAGATCCTCTAAACAGAGGTCGGCTGGGTTACGGTGTCCCTTGCCGGTGGCAGACCAGGTAATGGAGGTCCGCGACAGTCTGGGTCGCATCCCGCATGTCACTCAAATCTCTGTAATGAGAATGAAGACGCCCGCCGACACACTTCGGCGCCCCACTCCAACATCGGCTCCTGGCGACTTAGCCATCCCCGACGCCCTCCACGTGCTTTCTCTCGGACCAATTCACATGTCCCGGTTTTTCAAGTCATCTGCCGGGGCATCAGGCTGGTCTGCGGACGAGCCTGAGGCCTATGCCTCTGTGGGTCATAAGGTGGTACGTGGCAAAAAATTTTGCCAGTAGGAGGGGCCCTAGGAGGGGGGGTAATGTTAGGCGTCGGATTCCTGCGGCTACACAGCAGGAGTCCAGAGCCTCACATACTGCTTCGCAGCAAGTTACTCCTGAGGCTAAAGGCCCCTTTACATTCAGCGATGCACCAGCGATCCCGACAACGATACGACCCGGTCAGGATCGCTGGTGCATCGCTAAATGGTCGCTAGTGAGCTGCCACACAGGCAGATCTCACAGCGATGTAGCGGCGCAGCAGCGGTCTTTACTTGCCTTTCAGACGCGGCGATCCTGACGTCCTCCCGCCTGTGTCCACGCGTCGCTCGGCGCCAGCAGGAAGCGCCCGACAAGAAATGGACGTGGACGATCTCGCGCGATCAGCAATAGCCAGCGGTGGAGCCGGTCAGAGGTAAGTATCACACATAGCAATATCGCTGCTGTGTCACAAAATCGGTGGCGCTATAGCGATATCGCTATGTGTAAAACCCCCTTTAGTCCCTCTGCTGCTCCTCTGAGCATGCTCATGAGATGATCTCCCATTGGAGGTCGGGAGTCACGTGCTCAGGTCCTTCTCCTGATCTGATTGGTCCATCTCAGAGATCTGGAAGGTCCCGGCAGCGCACGGCTATAAAAGGGCCGCTTGGCCGAACAGCCATGCACTAGTATAGGCTATTCTTGCTAGATGTATGAATGGTGATGGATGTATGATTCTGGTGACTGACTCATTAAGATTCCCCTCCCTCTGATATTACGCATGTGGATAGGGAACTATAGTTAGAGTCTGCGCCAGTCAGTGGCAAGCCATAGGCCACTGTGCACACCGCACCTCTACACTAGCGTCCGGTGGTGTCACGTCTCTCAAGGCAGCATCGCTTAGCGGCTGTGTATGCCTCCGCGCTGCATGTAGCAGCACTTACCGGCATCTGCAGCAGCGACGCTGCACACACGGTCCCCTGTCTTGGAACCGTGTCCTGTGACCAGATACCGTGCATGCAATTTCACTGAGTCCGGTGAAGTCTAACTGGCTCAGTGTATACTTGTATGTTTTTGTTACAGCGCCTCTGTGAGTTTAACAGAGTCCGCTCCGCGTTCATCGGGTGACGTTGAACCCGAGCGCATTATACCGCCATATAGTGCGTCTGCCATTGTTTAGCAGCGGTTTTAACACCTACTGCATGGTGGACCCCGAGCAGCGAACGCACTTTATTATTTATTTATTTAGTGCGTTCCGCCGTTCCTAACACATTACCTTTATCGGTTTTTCTAATAACAGTGTTTTGACAGTTTTGTATCTCCTTCAGTGCTTGCTGCTCTTTTTTTGTTAATTTATCTGTTGTTGTTTTATGCACAACACCCCCTGTGTCTTTTACCACTCTGTAAAAAAAATACATAAAAACAATTAACCCAACCAGTAAACACCGTAAATAGAAAAAATTTGAGAATGCCAAAATTATGCTTTAATGGTTGGCACAATTCCACAAAAAAGTGCTGTAACGAGCGATCACAATTGTACTAATAAAAACGTTATCTCGTCCTGCAAAAAATAAGCTCTCATACAGCTTCATCGTAAAAAAAAATAAAAATATTACGGGTCTCGGAAAATGGCGAAACGACTCCAAAAATTTTTCTTTGCAAACCACAGATTTTTTTCTCTCCACTAAAAGAATAAAAAAACTGGACAAGTTTGGTGTCGCCGTAATCATAATGATGAGGAGAAACATATAGCATGGTCAATTTTACCACAAAATGTACACCGGAAAAACAATTCACAAAAAAAACAACGTCAATAGTTTTTTTTTTTCACAATTACACCTCACAATGTAATCTGAAAAATTCCCTATGTTGTCACACGATCTGCCATGGTCTCTGTGAATTCACCCTTAATTCTACAGGTGAAATTTTACAGTCAAAAGTCCCGTGTCATGTTCCACCAGTTTATACGTGATTATATGCTCATAACAGAAATTATATGTGGGAAGGATTCCCCAACCCCTCCACAAAAGGATGAACTCACAACCTTCCAATATTCAAAAGGGTTTTGTCAAACATGGGCTTTCACGCCTCTGCACCAAACACAATAAAGATTTCAAACAACTGAAAATATGAAAATATTCCCCATAGGTTCAAAATTGGACAGCAAAATTGGAAAGAAATCTTTTGGCTTTATAAACTAAACACCCTTACTCCGAATGGACTCAATGAAATTACAGATGTTACAGAGGCACCTGCCGCATCAGCATGGGATGAGTCAGATCATCGCCGGACCACCTAACACCTACTGCGACCCGGCTCCACCAGCGCTGCCGATCCTCCCCCCACCATCCCGAGCTGAATTCGGACTGTACAATGGGTCCCCATTTGACGCACTAACTTTTTCCCTATTTTCCTACTGAAAATTTGGGGCGCATCTTATGTTCAAAAGCGGCTTGTAGTCCGAAAAATATGGTACATTTTGATTCATTCTTTTACGTGACCTCATGTAATTCATAGGTACTTTTTAATATAATTAATGTATGTGTGTTTTGTTTATTCATGAACCATAATTTATGTTTGTTTGATGGACTTTTTCATTAACTTTGACTTTTTTTTTTTTTTCAAAAAGACTGCATATAAAACGTTCCAAGCTTGACATGTTTATCCGTTATCAGGTTTTGTCCTGAAGAAGAGTTCCTGCGTGACTTTGAAATGCATTGACTTTGAAAATCTATTTAAATAAACTTTTTAAGGAAAATCTCCATATCCTGTAGTCTTCATCAGTAGCAAAAGTATAGACACATTATACCTGGATCAGCTATTCTGCTCGGTCTATGGACCCGTGTCCTGCAGCAGCTGATTTATGTGTAGAACATGTTGCAAAGGTGCAACTCCATCAGGTGAGCGTAATACTCCCCTATTTTCATTATATCTTGTTATCGGTTAAGACCCTATTTTGCGCTTGTTTGTTCCCCAGTATCTTGACTACAAGAAATCTTTGTAACACTTTCAGGTTACTTAGTTAAAAGCAATCAAGGACTGCTTGGACCTTAACTGGTTCCATCTGAAACTCCAATGCAGAAGCCAAATGTCCTAAGAACTGGACCTGCTGTACCTCAAACTGACATTTCTCCAGTTTAGTAAATAAATGGTTGTCACATAGAACCTGTCTCACATGCTCACGATGTTTCTGCAGAGTACGTGAGAGACTCAATATATCATCCAGGTAAACTACTGCAAATCTACCCACCAGTGAGAAAAACATATAATTAATTAAATTTTCAAAGACAGCCGGAGCATTGGTTAACCTGAATGGCATCACCAAATCTTTCAATATGACCCTCAGGTGTATTGAATGCGGTCTTCCATTCGTCACCAGGGCGTATACTTATAAGGTTATATTCCCCTCTCATGTTGAGTTTGTAAAACTATTTAGCTCCAGATAATAGGTTAAACAGGTCAGGTATAAGGGGTAAAGGATAGGGAAGGTGTACCATGATTTTATTAATCTCTCTAAAATCCAAGCACGGACGCAGCCCTCCATCCTTTTCACGAGAAAACCCCACGGTGCCTGTAGATGCCTTAGGGCTCATACTCCATACTCACATGCGAGAAACTCGAACGAGTCTTGCGCGTCAATACCCGGCACTGCCGTTGGCACTCGGATAGGAGCTTTCAACTGCCTAGAAATACAAGGAGCTGAGCGTTCCGGTCCCGAGTGACGGCAGCAGTGACAGGTACTGACATGAGAGACTCTTGTATGTGAGTATATGAGCCTTAGACGGACTCTGGAAGGGGATAAATAAACGAGATTTCGGCATTTTAGCTCGTGGTATGGAGTCGATAGCACAATCATATGCCGCCATATAGTAGCCATCTGGTAACTGGTGATAATTCCCTCATGTGTGGGGTCTATTTATCTCCAGAGCAATCACACGTTACATTCCACACATAACACTGTGTAGAAAAGGCGGCGTGGGGTAATTGTGCCAGTAGTGAGGGGAAATAATGGCGGGAACTTCACTGACTGAGAAGTCTCCATGTAGCATCTGCACTCCGGATATCATGTGACCCCTGACTCCTCCCCTCCTGTGACCTCATCACAGGTCCTGTGCGCACAGAGCAGCCAGATATGTAGAGTGCGGCTCTGCGGGTGGAGGTCGGTGCTGGAGGCTCCATTATTCTCTATGTGGAGTGCGGCTCTGCGGGTGGAGGTAGGTGCTGGAGGCTCCATTATTCTCTATGTGGAGTGCGGCTCTGCGGGTGGAGGTCGGTGCTGGAGGCTCCATTATTCTCTATGTGGAGTGCGGCTCTGCGGGTGGAGGTCGGTGCTGGAGGCTCCATTATTCTCTATGTGGAGTGCGGCTCTGCGGGTGGAGGTCGGTGCTGGAGGCTCCATTATTCTCTATGTGGAGTGCGGCTCTGCGGGTGGAGGTCGGTGCCGGAGACTCCATTATTCTCTATGTGGAGTGCGGCTCTGCGGGTGGAGGTCGGTGCAGGAGGCTCCATTATTCTCTATGTGGAGTGCGGCTCTGCGGGTGGAGGTCGGTGCCGGAGGCTCCATTATTCTCTATGTGGAGTGCGGCTCTGCGGGTGGAGGTCGGTGCCGGAGACTCCATTATTCTCTATGTGGAGTGCGGCTCTGCGGGTGGAGGTCGGTGCTGGAGACTCCATTATTCTCTATGTGGAGTGCGGCTCTGCGGGTGGAGGTCGGTGCCGGAGGCTCCATTATTCTCTATGTGGAGTGCGGCTCTGCGGGTGGAGGTCGGTGCCGGAGGCTCCATTATTCTCTATGTGGAGTGCGGCTCTGCGGGTGGAGGTCGGTGCCGGAGGCGCCATTATTCTCTATGTGGAGTGCGGCTCTGCGGGTGGAGGTCGGTGCCGGAGGCTCCATTATTCTCTATGTGGAGTGCGGCTCTGCGGGTGGAGGTCGGTGCTGGAGGCTCCATTATTCTCTATGTGGAGTGCGGCTCTGCGGATGGTCGGTGCTGGAGGCTCCATTATTCTCTATGTGGAGTGCGGCTCTGCGGGTGGAGGTCGGTGCCGGAGGCTCCACTATTCTCTATGTGGAGTGCGGCTCTGCGGGTGGATATCGGTGCTGGAGGCTCCATTATTCTCTATGTGGAGTGTGGGTGGAGGTCGGTGCTGGAGGCTCCATTATTCTCTATGTGGAGTGCGGCTCTGCGGGTGGAGGTCGGTGCTGGAGGCTCCATTATTCTCTATGTGGAGTGCGGGTGGAGGGGGGTGCTGGAGGCTCCATTATTCTCTATGTGGAGTGTGGCTCTGCGGGTGGAGGTCGGTGCTGGAGGCTCCATTCTCTATGTAGAGTGTGACTCTGCGGGTGGAGGTCGGTGCTGGAGGCTCCATTATTCTCTATGTGGAGTGCGGCTCTGCGGATGGTCGGTGCTGGAGGCTCCATTATTCTCTATGTGGAGTGGGGCTCTGTGGGTGGAGGTCGGTGCCGGAGGCTCCATTATTCTCTATGTGCAGTGCGGCTCTGCGGGTGGAGGTCGGTGCTGGAGGCTCCATTATTCTCTATGTGGAGTGCGGGTGGAGGGGGGTGCTGGAGGCTCCATTATTCTCTATGTGGAGTGTGGCTCTGCGGGTGGAGGTCGGTGCTGGAGGCTCCATTCTCTATGTGGAGTGCGGCTCTGCGGGTGGAGGTCGGTGCTGGAGGCTCCATTATTCTCTATGTGGAGTGCGGCTCTGCGGGTGGAGGTCGGTGCTGGAGGCTCCATTATTCTCTATGTGGAGTGCGGCTCTGCAGGTGGAGGTCGGTGCTGGAGGCTCCATTATTCTCTATGTAGAGTGTGACTCTGCGGGTGGAGGTCGGTGCTGGAGGCTCCATTATTCTCTATGTGGAGTGCGGCTCTGCGGATGGTCGGTGCTGGAGGCTCCATTATTCTCTATGTGGAGTGGGGCTCTGTGGGTGGAGGTCGGTGCCGGAGGCTCCATTATTCTCTATGTGCAGTGCGGCTCTGCGGGTGGAGGTCGGTGCTGGAGGCTCCATTATTCTCTATGTAGAGTGTGACTCTGCGGGTGGAGGTCGGTGCTGGAGGCTCCATTATTCTCTATGTGGAGTGCGGCTCTGCGGATGGTCGGTGCTGGAGGCTCCATTATTCTCTATGTGGAGTGGGGCTCTGTGGGTGGAGGTCGGTGCTGGAGGCTCCATTATTCTCTATGTGCAGTGCGGCTCTGCGGGTGGAGGTCAGTGCTGGAGGCCCCATTATTCTCTATGTGGAGTGCGGCTCTGCGGGTGGAGGTCGGTGCCGAAGGCTCCATTATTCTCTATGTGGAGTGGGGCTCTGCGGGTGGAGGTCGGTGCCGGAGGCTCCATTATTCTCTATGTGGAGTGCGGCTCTGCGGGTGGAGGTCGGTGCTGGAGGCTCCATTATTCTCTATGTGGAGTGCGGCTCTGCGGGTGGAGGTCGGTGCTGGAGGCTCCATTATTCTCTATGTGGAGTGCGGCTCTGCGGGTGGAGGTCGGTGCCGAAGGCTCCATTATTCTCTATGTGGAGTGGGGCTCTGCGGGTGGAGGTCGGTGCCGGAGGCTCCATTATTCTCTATGTGGAGTGCGGCTCTGCGGGTGGAGGTCGGTGCTGGAGGCTCCATTATTCTCTATGTGGAGTGCGGCTCTGCGGGTGGAGGTCGGTGCCGAAGGCTCCATTATTCTCTATGTGGAGTGGGGCTCTGCGGGTGGAGGTCGGTGCCGGAGGCTCCATTATTCTCTATGTGGAGTGCGGCTCTGCGGGTGGAGGTCGGTGCTGGAGGCTCCATTATTCTCTATGTGGAGTGCGGCTCTGCGGGTGGAGGTCGGTGCTGGAGGCTCCATTATTCTCTATGTGGAGTGCGGCTCTGCGGGTGGAGGTCGGTGCCGAAGGCTCCATTATTCTCTATGTGGAGTGGGGCTCTGCGGGTGGAGGTCGGTGCCGGAGGCTCCATTATTCTCTATGTGGAGTGCGGCTCTGCGGGTGGAGGTCGGTGCTGGAGGCTCCATTATTCTCTATGTGGAGTGCGGCTCTGCGGGTGGAGGTCGGTGCCGAAGGCTCCATTATTCTCTATGTGGAGTGGGGCTCTGCGGGTGGAGGTCGGTGCTGGGGGCTCCATTATTCTCTATGTGGAGTGCGGCTCTGCGGGTGGAGGTCGGTGCTGGAGGCTCCATTATTCTCTATGTGGAGTGCGGCTCTGCGGGTGGAGGTCGGTGCTGGAGGCTCCATTATTCTCTATGTGGAGTGCGGCTCTGCGGGTGGAGGTCGGTGCTGGAGGCTCCATTATTCTCTATGTGGAGTGCGGCTCTGCGGGTGGAGGTCGGTGCTGGAGGCTCCATTATTCTCTATGTGGAGTGCGGCTCTGCGGGTGGAGGTCGGTGCTGGAGGCTCCATTATTCTCTATGTGGAGTGCGGCTCTGCGGGTGGAGGTAGGAGCTGGAGATTCCCCATTACTGAGCGCTGGGGACATTAAACCCTTCAGTACGGAGACTCTTTTGGGTTTTTTGTTGCCACTTAATAAGAATCATTGCGTTTTTGTTCTGCTTCCTGTAACAGATACATACGACCCGACTATGGAAGACAGGCAGTGAGAAAACAGATTGTTCTCATAGCACAGGGCGCCTTTCTTGGCCCCCACAGAGTGTAATGCCTCCATTATGCCCCTGTAAGCAGGGCTCTGCCACCACAACCAGCTGCCTCGGGCACTTTACCATGGCCTGGTACCTCACATTCTTCCCTGGCACTCCGTTCCTTTGCTTGGCACCAAATCTGTTCTGGCTTTGGGGCTATGGCCTTTATAATAACAGGAAACTGCATCATCAAGATCACCTGACCTGGTGTCCAATCTAGACTCTTCCTTCCTGAAATTCTTCCTCTTCCCAGTGATTCCACAGGGCCCAGCCTGGATGGCATTTGGCAGTCTTTTTGTAGAAATGCAGCACTGCCCTGAGGATTTCTTTCTTATGACACGCCTTTTTACACCCCTTATACTGTATATATGATGCCCCCCACACGGTATAAAGTTTCAAGAGTACTGGCATCTCTCACACAAAAGATATTTCCACAGTATAATGTTCCCACAATACCGCCACACCCCTACACACAGTATAATCTTCTCATAGTACTGCCATACACCCACGCACAGTATAATATCCCCACTGTACTGCCATCCCCCACTTTCTAATGTTCCTACACTACTGCCCCCTACATGCACAATATGGTACCATCCACCTCACTGACTACCTCCGACCACCGACAGTTTTCTATGAGATATTTACCATACGATATTTGGATAGGCAGAGTGTGTCATCCAAAACGGTAGCCCACTTGGTTGCTATGGTGCCTATGAATTGACAGGGCTCGTGGGGTGTGGTAGTGGTCACCCTCTCCTTCCCATCATCACAATTTCTGCAATATCCACATTCCCATGACGGTGATACCGTTGAATAGAATAGTGAATCAGGGACTCGAAAGCTTCCCGATCCACCTTTCAGCCTTTGCTTCTGAGTCTGAGACTCCGTGCACTGCAGGTACAATGACGTCACTCCATCACACCTGTAGTATGGAGAGCAGCACACCTCAGGAACCAGGTTGGGTGAGTAGTGTCTTTTTTTCAAATATCAGGAATTGTGGGGGCATTATATTAAGAGAAGAGCTGTTGGGACTCTCCTACTGCGTGAATGGCTGGTAGGGGCCATTATACTGGGGTTGTGGTGGACTGTAAAAGCCTCTATACTGATTGGGGGTCCTTATTTTGTGTAGCAAGTTGTAGCGGCCATCATACTGTGTGGGGACCTTCATACTGAGCTACCTGGGCACACAGGAGAACAATTTCCTTCTGAGGAGTCAGAGAGACCAAAGGTCTGTATTTCTTTCTATCTGATTGCAGTCCTGAATTAATATATTGTGGTGTGTCAGACATCAGATAGAACGTTCTGAAGGAAAGCAAAGATATAATGGCAGAGGGAGTTCGGAGTCAAGACAAGGAACATAGCTGAGAAGAACAGCAGGAAGAGGTCATTAGCTCAGGTTTACTGGACTATTGTGGCTTATAACAAAAGTTATGTACTGCCACATGTAACCGGAAAGCTCCTGACTCTGCTTAATGCAGAAGAAGCATTTATAAAGGATAGTGCCTCCTATCTGATGTATATACTTATCATCAAGTTCTTGCAAAGGAAATGAAAGATTTCCTGCCCTTGAAGGGTGGATCCCCTCTATGTGGTGCCGTCATGGGTTACGAAAAAACACATTACCGCTAAGTAATATCCGTGTTTCCTCCACACAGTATACTGTCCTTATAGTACCGCTATCCCCCTACACACAGTGAAATAAGAGGGGATTATAGGGAGAAAAATGGGAAGCGCAAGCTTCTAAGTGTAGTAGTTAATTGTCAAAGGTATATGCTCAGTGTGAATACACTCACCTATTTGGTGTCTTGAGATACTGCATGTAGATCCAATCCCTGGATCACTCCATTCCTCTTTCCATTCAGTTTGCTGCACAGATCTGGGAACTAGTGAGAGCACTGGACAGCGCTTTCATAGGTTATAACACTTGGTGAATGTTTTTCCCAGCAATATGCGCTCCTGAAGGATGATGATTGAACTTGATATTTAGGTTCAAGGATGATTTTTATTTTTGATTAAAAATAGAATACAACCGGTTTCGACTACTAAGAGTCTTCCTCAGGTATAATGTCAAGAATATAAACGGATCTGTCTGAACACATTTTATAGCAGATCTCCCTGCATGTGGTTTTGGGTGGGGGCTGAAAGGTCTGTTTTTCAGACACACCCAGATACTCAGATATGCAGGATTTTGCACTCTGAGGAATTAAACAAAACCCATAAACCAAATAAATGTTATACAAAAAGTTTCACACAAAAAAATTTTCACATAAAAAAACAATTAAAAAATATATATAAAGATATTCCAAATTTTTTTTTTTTTTTTCCCTTTTTCTAAAAACACTATAAATAATATTATGTGTAAAATTTCTTTAAAACGTTATTAAACAAACTGAGGTGTGACTTGATACAAAAATATAAAATCCTACAAACATGTACATTATAGCAAAATTTAATACTCTTCCTTAAAACTCTTCCTAATAAAAGTATCATATGCCCTCTATAACATCATTTAATCCATCCGGGTATAATGTACCCAGACGGAAGATCCAATATGATTCTTTCCGGTTTAGCTTTTGTATCCTATTAGTACAATTCTCAGGTATTTGCTCCAGCGGAGTCACGGAAATATTGAATGTTTTATTATGCTTCAAAGATAAGTGCCGGAATAAACTGTTTTAAAAAACCATTTTTAGTATTGTGTCTGTGGCCATTCATACGGGATCGTAAGGACTGAGTGGTCCGACCCACATATTGCAGCCCACAGGCACAGGTGATGACATATATAACAAAATCACTATCACACGGTAATTTTTGCGTGATTGCTATGGTTTCACCCGTACTGTACGACGTAATGCATTGAGCCATATGACTGATAATTTCACAGGTACAACATTTTCGGGAACCACATCGGTAGATACCCAGTTTGAAAGCATCAGTTTCATTTATCCTAATTTTTTCTTTTTTCTTTATACATTCCCGTTCCTTATCTTTGGTCATTCTGAGATTACTAGGAGCAATTATACCCTTCACCGTTTGGCCCCTACGAAAGGTAATATTGGGTCTATCTGGTAAAAGTTTTTTCAAAAAAGTATCCTTTTTCAACAAGTACCAATATTTGTTTAAAATATTTCTTATCTCTGTATTACTACGATTAAAAGCAGTAATAAAATTGTACTGCCACCCATCTTTTTTTCTTTCCTTATTCCTATTTTTGTTTACATTAATTCTCTGCTCAGGTTTTTCTCTTCTTTCTTTAGTTATCGCCTCTTCCACGTCCTTGTTTTTATTGTTCTCTCTAGATACACTCCTGCTGAGTTCGTTCTAGATTAGTTCTGTATGCTGCCATGATTAATCGTTTTGGATATTTCTTATCCGTAAACCTATCAATGAGAATTTTCGATTGTTCCAAATAATCTTCCTTATTGGTATTGTTTCTCCTAATTCTGCGGAATTGGCTATAAGGAATGTTTTGCTTCCATTTTTGATGGTGTGCACTTCGATAATCGAGGTAACCATTTGTGTCAGTTTTCTTGAAATATGTTTTCGTGCAGATTTTTTTATTTTTATGGGATATTTCTAGATCAAGAAAATTTATTTTTTCCTTATTAACCTCTGCAAAAAAAAGTAATACCCCAGTCATTCCTGTTTAATGCCACAATAAATTCTTGAGCTTCAACTTCAGTGCCTTTCCAAAATACAATTAAATCATCAATAAAACGACGATAATATATTATGTTGTTACAGTAAGGTTGCTGACACAGGGGCGATGAGGACTCGAAGCACCCTATGAAAAGATTTGCGAAACTTGGCGCTACCCGAGTCCCCATTGCGGTGCCATGCCGCTGTATATACAATTGCCCCTGGAAGGTAAAAAGGTTATGTTCTAATATGAATTTTAAACCCCTTATTAAAAATTGTCTCTGTTGTTCTGGCATATCTGCTATCCCATTCAAGTAATGTGAAACTGAATTAATTCCCAATATATGATCAATATTGGAGTAAGGGGCATGTACATCTAAAGTTATGAACATGTACTTTTCTTCCCAAACGAAATTTTCGCATTCTTTTATTAATTGACTGGAGTCTAGGAGAAAAGAAGGTAATTTTCTGACTAGATCCTGTAAGTACAAGTCGATATAATGCGACAGCTGGCTGGTTAATGATCCGATACCCGAAATGATCGGTCTTCCGGGAGGTTTCACAGGATTTTTATGCACCTTGGGCAGGTGATAAAAGAGGGCTGTATTCGGATTTTTGTTAGTCAGGAAACGTTTTTCCCTTTTATTTAGAATGTATTGGTTAAAGGCAGTGTCTATCAACCTATGGTATTCTTCAATATGTTTCTTGGAAGGATCAGCATCTAATTTTGTGTAGTACTTTGCATCCGATAGTATACTATATGCTTCCTCCAAATAGTCATCTCGGTCCTGAATGACAATACTCCCTCCTTTATCTGCCTCTCTAATTACAATTTTATCATTGTCCTTTAGTTTGTTTAAGGCTTCTTTTAAGAAGAAATGTTACACATAATATTATTTATAGTGTTTTTAGAAAAAGGGAAAAAAAAAAAATTTAGTGTGAAAAGTTTGGAATTTTTTATATATATATTTTTTAATTGTTTTTTTATGTGAAAATTTTTTTGTGTGAAACTTTTTGTGTAACATTTATTTGGTTTATGGGTTTTGTTTAATTCCTCAGAGTGCAAAATCCTGCATATCTGGGTGTGTCTGAAAAACAGACCTTTCAGCTCCCACCCAAAACCATATGCAGGGAGATCTGCTATAAAATGTGTTCAGACAGATCCGTTTATATTCTTGACATTATACCTGAGGAAGACCCTTACACACAGTACAATGCTACCAAAGTACCATCATCCCCTCATACATAGTGTAATGATCCCACAGTACCGCAATCCCCTCCATGCTGAGTGGCGGTTTTTAAATTGGGTAGCAGGCTGTGATGGCCATAATACTGTGTGAGGTGCTGTTTGGACCATTATATTGTGTGGTAGACCTCACTCTGTGTTACCTGGGTCACTAGGGGGAAAATGTCCTGGTCATGAGTCACATAGGGATTAGTAAATGAGACTTTTGATCTACTGTAGTTGCAGACTTAAATTGACAAAGGCAATATGCCTTCTGAGTCAGGAGATATGACTCCAACAAATATATATCCAATATATAAAGCTCAAGTGTATGTATGTGTGTGTGTGTATGTGTATATGTCCGGGATTGGCATCCGCACCGTCGCAGCTACAGCGACAAAATTTGGCACAGTCACACGTCTGGACCCCGAGAGTGTCCTAGGCTATGTTGTGAGGCGAAATTTTAACCCCGCGCGTTCCAATTCACCAAACAATTTTGCCCCTATCTACATAATGGGGAAAAAGTGTGTGTGTGTGTGTATCACGTCCCGCCGCTCATTATGTTGTCATAATGGTTGACTATGGGATGGAGGATGTGTGATGGGTATATGGGCACTGGACTATGAGATGGAGGATGGGTATATGGGCACTGGACTATGGGATGGAGGATATGTATGACGGGTATATGGGCACGGGACTATGTGATGGCGGATATGTATATGGGCATGGGACTATGGGATGGAGGATGTGTGATGGGTATATGGGCACGAGACTATGGGATGGAGGATATGTATGATGGGTATATGGGCATGGGACTATGAGATGAAGAATGTGTGATGGGTATATGGGCACTCGACTATGGGATGGCGAATATGTATGATGGGTATATGGGTATGGGACTATGGGATGGAGGATGTGTGATGGGTATATGGGCAAGGGACTATGGGATGGAGGATGTGTGATGGTATATGGGCACGAGACTATGGGATGGAGGATATGTATGATGGGTATATGGGCATGGGACTATGAGATGAAGAATGTGTGATGGGTAAATGGGCATGGGACTATGGGATGGCGAATATGTATGATGGGTATATGGGCATGGGACTATGGGATGGAGGATATGTATGATGGGTATATGGGCATGGGACTATGAGATGAAGGATGTATGATGGGTATATGGGCACGGGACTATGGGATGGAGGATAGTTATAATTTGCTATAACTAACCACAGTTAGTTACTATGCCCGGGCAGCGCCAGGCTCTTCAGCTAGTATATATATATATATATATATATATATCTATATATATCTCCAACAATGTAGACCAGCTCACTCCTGTGAACCACCTGGAACCTCAGCTGACCTGGTTAACTCCGTTGTGCCCGGATCTGGATGTAGGAGTCCATCCATACAAATGTGAACAACGACAGAGCAAGGTCCTATCTGCACTACTTTCCTGCGTTATTGCTGTTTTGAACTGCTTGGACCATTGTATTTTAACCCCTTCACCACCAAGGGTGGTTTGCACGTTAACTCCCGGGCCAATTTTTACAATTCTGACCACTGTCCCTTTATGAGGTCATAACTCTGAAACGCTTCCATGGATCCCGGTGATTCTGACATTGTTTTCTCGTGACATATTGTACTTCATGTTAGTGGTAAAATTTCATTCAAATAACTTGCGTTTATTTGTAAAAAAACGGAAATTTGGCGAAAATTTTGAAAATTTTGCAATTTTACAACTTTAATTTTTATGCCCTTAAATCACAGCGATATGGCACACAAAAAACTCAATAAATAACATTTCCCACATGTTTACTTTACATCAGCACAATTTTGGAACCCAAATTTTTTTTTGTTAGGAAGTTATAAGGGTTAAAAATTGACCAGCGATTTCTCATTTTTGCAACACTATTTTATTTTTAGGGACCACATCACATTTGAAGCCACTTTGAGGGGTCTATATGATAGAAAATACCCAAAAGAGACACCATTCTAAAAACTGCACCCCTTAAGGTGCTTAAAACCATATTCAAGAAGTTTATTAACCCTTTAGGTGCGTCACAGGAATTTTTTGAATATTTAAAAAAAAATGAACATTTAACTTTTTTTCACAAAAAAAAAATACTTCAGGTTCAATTTTCTTTTACCAAGGGTAACAGGAGAAATTGGACTGCAAAAGTTATTGTGCAATTTGTCCTGAGTACGCTGATACCTGATATGTGGGGGGGAACCACTGTTTTGGTGCATGGCAGACCTCAGTAGGGAAGGAGCACCGTTTGACTTTTTCAATGCAAAATTGGCTAGAATTCAGATCGGACGCCATGTCGCATTTGGAGAGCCCCTGATGTACCTAAACAGTGGAAACCCCCCCAAGTGACCTCATTTTGGAAACTAGACCACCCAAGGAACTTATCTAGATATGTGGTGAGAACTTTGAACCCACAAGGGCTTCACAGAAGTTTATAACGTACAGCGGTACAATTAAAAAATCATATTTTTTCCACAAAAATGATCTTTTCACCCTCAATTCTTATTTTTCCAAGAGTAACAGGACCCTAAAAGATATTGTGCAATTTATCCTGAGTGCGCTGATATCCCACATGTGGGGGTAAACCACTATTTGGGCGCATGGCAGAGCTCGGAAGGGAAGCAGCACCATTTAACGTTTTTGGCTGGAATTGAGATCGGACACCATGTCGCGTTTGGAAAGCCCCTGATGTACCAAAACAGTAGAAACCCCCACAAATGACACCATTTTGGAAACTAGACCCCCCAAGGAACTTATCTAGATGTGTGGTGAGCACTTTGAACCCCCCAGTGCTTCACAGAAGTTTATAACCACCGGGCATGAAAATAAAAAAATCGTATTTTTTCCACAAACATCATCTTTTAGTCCCCATTTTTTTTATTTTCCCAAGGGTAACAGGAGAAATTTGACCCCAAAAGTTGTTGTCCAATTTGTCCTGAGTACGCTGATACCCCATATGTGGGAGAAAACTACTGTATGGGGACACGTCGGGGCTCGGAAGGGAAGTAGTGACGTTTTGGAATGCAGACTTTGATGGAATGGTCTGCGGGTGTCATGTTGCCTTTGGAGAGCCCCTAATGTACCTAAACAGTGGAAACCCCCCACAAATGACCCCATTTTGGAAACTACACCCCCTAATGAACTTATCTAGATGTGTGGTGAGCACTTTGAACCCCCCAGTGCTTCACAGAAGTTTATAACGACCGGGGGTGAAAATAAAAATATCGTATTTTTTCAACAAACATCATCTTTTAGTCCCCATTTTTTTTATTTTCCCAAGGGTAACAGGAGAAATTGGACCCCAAAAGTTGTTGTCCAATTTGTCCTGAGTACGCAGATACCTCATATGTGGGAGAAAACTACTGTATGGGCACACGTCAGGGCTCGGAAGGGAAGTAGTGACGTTTTGGAATGCAGACTTTGATGGATTGGTCTGCAGGTGTCATGTGCGTTTGGAGAGCCCCTGATGTACCTAAACTATTGAAACTCCCCACAAGTGACCCCATTTTGGAAACTAGACCCCCCACGGAACTTATCTAGATGTGTGGTGAGCACTTTGAACCCCCAAGTGCTTCACAGAAGTTTATAACGCCTGGGCGTGAAAATCAAAAAATCATTTTTTTCCGCAAAAATGATATTTTTGCCCCCAATGTTTTATTTTCCTAAGGGTAACAGGAGAAATTGGACCCCAAAAGTTGTTTTGTAATTTGTCCTGAGTAGGCTGATACCCTACATGTGGGGTAAAACACTGTTAGGGCGCATGGCAGAGCTTGGAAGGGAAGGAGCACCATTTGACTTTTTCAACGCAGAATTGGCTGGAATTGAGATCAGACGCCATGTTGCCTTTGGAGAGCACCTGATGTGCCCAAACAGTGGAAACCCCCCAATTATAACTCCAACCCTAACCCCAACACACTCCTAACCCTAATCTGAGCCCTAACCCTAGCCCTAACCCTAGCCCTAACCCTAATGGGAAAATGGAAATAAATACATTTTCTTTTAGTGTTATTATTTTTCCCTAACTAAGGGGGTGATAACGGGGGGGTTTGATTTACTATTTATGGTGGTTTTTATGTTTGGCAGCTGTCAGACGCTAAAAGACGCTTTTTATTGTAAAAATAGTTTTTGCATCACCACATATTGTGAGCTATAATTTTTCCGTATTTTGACCCACCGAGTCATGTGAGGTCTTATTTTTTGCGGGACGAGTTGACGTTTTCATTGGTACCATATACGGGCACGTGACGTTTTTTGATCGCTTTTTATTCCGATTTTTGGGACGCAGAATGAACAAAAACCAGCGTTTCATGAATTTCTTTTGGGTGGTGCGTTTACGCTGTTCCGCGTGCGATAAAATTGATAAAGCGGTTTTATTCTTCGGGTCAGTACGGTTACAGTGTTACCTCATTTAGGTCTTTTTTATGTTTTGTCGATTTTTTGCAATGAAAACAATTTTATATAAAAAATAATTATTTTTGTATCGCTTTATTCTGCGAGCTATAACTTTTTTATTTTTTTGCGGATGACGCTGTATGGCGGCTCATTTTTTGCGGGACAAGATGACGTTTTCAGCGGTACCATGGATATTTATATGTTTCTTTTTGATCGCGTGTTATTGCACTTTTTGTTCGGTGGTATGATAATAAATCATTATTTTTTGCTTCGTTTTTTATTTTTTAAGTGGTTCGCTAAAGGGGTTAACTAATGGGACAGTTTTATAGGGCGGGTCGCTACGGACGCGGCGATACCAAATATGTGTACACTTATTGTTTTGTTTTTTTTATTTTGAAAAAATGGATTTATTGGGGAATATTATTTTTTTTGTACTATTTTTAACACTTTTTTTTTTTTTACTTTATTACCTTGTCCCAGGTGGGACATCACTGTCCTGTGACAGATCGCTGATCTGTCACATCACAGATCACTGTGACAGATTAGCAATCTGTCACAGGCAGTTCTGCAGACTTCCTCATGCCTGCGCTTTGCAGGCAGTGAGGAAGTCAGCTCCCTACAGGCCCCCGAAGGCCCCCGTCGCCATCTTGGATCCGGGGACCTGTAGGGAAAGAGCCCCCGGCAGCAGCGCTGCACATTGTGCTGCTGTGGGGGGCTCAGGGAAGCAAGGAGGGAGCCCCCTCCCTGCCGATGCTTCCCTTTAACCCCAGGTACACCGCGATCGCGTTTGATCGCGGTGTGCAAGGGGTTAACGTGTCGGGGCGGTCCGTGACCGCCCCTGACACATTGTGCCGGGTGTCAGCTGTGATAATCAGCTGACACCCGGCCGCGATCAGCGGCGCTCACCACGTGGGCGCCGCTGATCGCTGGGACGTAATATTCCGTCCATGGTAATTAGGTCCAGGGTCACATGGACGGAATATTACGTCCCTTGTAGGTAAGGGGTTAATGGATTTACCAATAAAAAGAAAGAGAAAATAATTTTTTGACAGCATCCTGGATTGCTCGCGTTATTGCTGGACTTTGCTCTGTTGTTCACATATATATATGTGTGTGTGTGTGTGTGTGTATGTATATATATATATATATATATATATATATATATATATATACACACACACACACAATCTGTATATCTTTTCCCTTTAAGTTGGAGGCCCAATTCCAGCTATTGCTGTGGGACCTGTTATTTCTATCTACTCCACAGCGTATAGGATAATAGAGTATAATAAAGTTGTTACGGACGAGACTAAAGGTACTGTCACACTTAGCAATGCACCAGCGATCCCGACCAGCAATATGAGGCGGTCAGGATCGCTGGTGCATCGCTAAGTGGTCGCTAGTGAGCTGCCAAACAGGCAGATCTCACCAGCGACATAGCAGGGGTCGGGGGTCGCTACTTACCTGTCAGACGAGGCGATCCTGACGTCCTCCCGCCCGGCTCCACGCGTCGCTCGTCTCCACAGCAGGAAGCTGACGACGAGAAACGGCCCAGGACGTTCTCGCGCCATCAGCGATAACCAGCGGGGGAGCGGTCGGAGGTAAGTATCAGACACAGCGATATCGCTAGCAATATCACTATAACGTCACAAAAACCAGTGACGTTATAGCGATATTGCTAGCGATATCGCTTAGTGTGACAGGCCCTTTAAGTGTGACAGGTCCTTTAAATGTCTGCAAATGGAGATTCTGGCTTGGCTTTTATCCCAAGTCGTGTAACTAGGCTCGTTAAATGGTCAACATTGACTTTTAGGATTGCTACCTCCAATAGGTGGCACTAGAGTTCTAGTCCTCTTCCTCTCTGAAGAGACAATTTGCATAATTAGCATATTTCCCAGAGGAGCATTGCGGCTTTAAGTCTCCTCACCTCGACATGCTTAGCATGTCATTCTCCGCAAGGAGAAATGATACTTCTTGGATATCGGTCAGACGCCTCTCTCACAGCCAAACCAGATCTCCCACTTTGCACTGATGAGGGGCAGTACCCCGAAACACAGTGTCTGCAAATGGAGATTCTGGCTTGGCTTTTATCCTAAGTCATGTAACTAGGCTCGTTAAAGGGTCAACATTGACTTTTAGGATTGCTACCTCCAATAGGTGGCACTAGAGTTCTAGTCCTCTTCCTCTCTGAAGAGACAATTTGCATAATTAGGCCCTTTAACTAACATTGTGCAGTGATTCTGTTTTCCCTATAGTGATAGATATTTCTTGTTGCCAAACTGTGATTTATTTTCACTTTAAATCTTTTTTAACCACCTCATCAGTGCGATCATACAACATACAAGCCTCTGATGGCTCCGGTGATGCACTGTACTACTGTAGTGCCGTGTATCATTACTGCCTGTCAGTGTAATACTAACGGCCCCATACACATGAGACAAGTGTTGGCTGAACGGTCATTTGGCAGACGGCTATCTCTCCCGACTCCGCCATACACACAAATATTCCAGCTTTCCTGTGCTCTGTATGAGAGAGTCGCCTCCAGACCCCTCTAGCGGAGGATTATCTACAGGAAGAACAAACGGATTATCCTCTGAAATTCAGGATTCTAGATCCTTCTCTGCCCTGACATCATCTGTTGGGAGGCCCCCAAATACATTATATGGTCGCCCAAACCCCCCGAAATCAGTGCTTTCATGTAACTTTAATGTGTATGGGGGCGTTAAAAGGTAGACCTTCATACATTGCAGGCCCAGACATCATTATTAGGCATGTAAATATCATAGTAAATAGGCCGCACCATACTATCGAGTACTTGGAGGCGGAGTGCATTCACCTGAACTCTGTCTCACCTTAGATGCCATGTTTGCTTTTGGCAGCAGCAAGTGGTTAAACTGCCAGGGATTTTGTTGTAGCCGCACCTGTGCCGTCCCTGCGGTGTACGTCTATGTTCTGGGGCCCAAAAGAGGTAATTTTTTTTTAAACTATTGTTTATTGTGTGAAAAAATAAAATGTGTCTTCTGCTTTTTCCATGTTATTTTCTTTTTAAAAGAATTGTTGGGGCAAATTTTCTTTAGAAACATTTTAATATCTTTTTTTCTGGTGTTTTCTTGTAATATAGGAAAGCCTAAGGCCAGAAATAATCCCCATAAATCGCTGTACATGGAGACTTTGGGATCAGATAATTTCTGTCCGTTGTGTTTGTGGAAACAAAAAAGCTTTTATAAAAGCCTCAAACTTCTGTGTGTGACTCAGACCTGAGATCTAACGTGATAGAAGATTACAGTGCGGGGAAGACGGGAAACCTTCATATAGACGGCCGGTGGGGATGGAGTCAGGGACGGACTCTGGCCAAATATGTTTCTAGAGCCGTAGTAGAAGATGAAGATGTCGTCCTCATCATGAAGTAGTTATTTCTTCTGTCCCGTGTAATGAATATCTCCTGCAGTATTGCTAATGCCGATTCCAGTGTCGGGAAATGAGACGAGAATTAGCGTTATGGAAGATGAGTCTATGAGGAACGTATTCAGCTGCCGACTCCGAGGGAGAAACTGCTTGTTGTCTGTGGCCTAAATATATAGGTTTTATTAGTAGATGGAAAGAAGGAAACTAAATACTGTAAAATAATAAATCTCATATGTTTCCCTTATTATCTCCAGTAATTGTATTATTACACAGGATTTTTATGATGTTACATCATCTTCTCATTCAGGTCTCTACAATATCGGATCCTCTCAATGAAGATCTTCTACATAAGAAAATTTTTCGGATTTACCCATCAAGGATGGATATGGACAGAGACAAGATGGCAGAGAGGATATTACACCTCACCCTAGAGATCCTCTTCCGGCTTACTGGAGAGGTGAGAGGTTCTGATGACGTCACATTACATCATTCTTATCTATGGGAATAACAGATGGACAGAACTGGAGAGGTGAGGACTCTGGGAATGTCTGTAGTGAGATTTATTAATGTGTCTCTCCATAACCAGGATTATACAGTAGTGAAGAGGATATCTAGTGAGCACTGTCAGGACCCTGTGTCTGAGGGATGGGGAGGACCCTTGAGCCCAATCACGGGGCCTCCACCTCACCCCATGATACATGAGGACATCAATGAACAGAAGATCCTAAAACTCCTCTACAAGATGATTGAGCTGCTGACTGGAGAGGTGACACTGCTGGGAATGCTGGGACATTATACAGTAACGCTATGAAGGTATCGAGGGGGATAACAGTATCTTTGTATGTGTCAGGTTCCTATAAGGAGTCAGGATGTCACTGTCTATTTCTCCGTGGAGGAGTGGGAGTATTTAGAAGACCACAAAGATCTGTACAAGAACGTCATGATGGAGGTTCTCCAGCCCCTCACATCACCAGGTAATAGACAGGACTAAATACACACGGCCTATAATTATCTGTATGTGAAGAATGAATTCAGTCCCTATATGTGTTTCCTCCAGTTCTATCCAGTAAGAGGACAACACCAGAGAGATGTCCCCGTCCTCTTCTTCCACAGGACTGTAAACAAGAAGATCCCAATGTTCCTCAGGATCATCAGGTAGATGGAGAGAAGGTGTCATGAAATCTCCCCTATGATGTCTAGATGACTGTGAAGGTCTTGTGCTCAGTCTTGTTTTATCCACCAGTATTATATGTTTTATACTTGTGTAATGAGAACGGTGGAGATGGCAGGATTAGAGCTGATCATAGATGTGACTTCTCCATCTGTCTGAGACTTTTACAATATTTGTTTCAGAGTGAAGATCTGACTCATATTAATACTACAGAGACATATGTGAGGGGTGATGAGGGGTGTAAAGAGGAGATTCCTACATATGGCTACCCAGGTGAGTAGTATCCACTGAATGCAGAAAAGTCACAGATTCCCCTCAGTCACCGGCTGTGGCTGCTTTATCGGTGGTGTAGTCTCATCGTATCACAATCGTGTGATCACCATTTGGCCTCAAGAGCACAACATTATTTTCCTCCCAAAACTGTTCAAATGACTTTGGCCATTGAAAGCCCTTTTATATAGAACTTAGTACCTGGAGGATCCATCTACCCTCTGGGATTGGGAGACGCTGACCCTTACCTGCCCAGATCTGTAAACTACAAAGCCAAATAGCAGCGTACGTAGAATGTGCTGACAAGTTAGAAAATCACTTAAAGAAAAGTATTATGATTGGCCTGAAAGAGAAAGCGGCGGGAAATGATGCTGTTGGCTTCCTAGAATCCTGATATCTTATTGGATGAATCTACCTTCTCTCCCTTCTGTGCTGCTGAATGTGCTCATATGGTCCCTACAAGACCAGGTCCAGTCTTTCTGGCCAAACTTTGCTTTTATGATCGACAACATTAAATGTGCAGTGAGCCCAAGTGTTCAATAACAGCAGAGTTTCCCTTTATCCTGATTTTTCAATTTTTTATTAAAAGTAACTAATTTCAAGGAGGATTATGATAATCTACAGGAAAACATCACACCTGTGCCATGATATATCTCTAAGCTGTGTGTGGCTGATGGCTGTAATATACATTTATTCACACCTGCAGGAGATGTGTTGGCATGGCTCGAGCCCTGGTTTCATGGATTCATTCCACGTCATAAATTCCATTATGTTTTCAATCCTAAGGAATTCAGATTACTGCACAATCTCTCCTGAAATGGGGAGCAATATTATTTTCTCTAATCTTCTGGACAGGACTCATAGTAGCTCCAATGGTCCATCATAAATGAATGCACCTCCGGTTTAGTGTTGGAGTTTTCCTCTCGTACATACGTTGTTGTTGGTGATAGAATAAAATATGTTACATGTCTTTTTTTTACCTGTACAGACACTGTCAGGTCGGCGCCGTTATACTGATTACATTGATACCTTGTGATAAAATCCGTCTTGTGGTTGTTGTTTAATCTGTATTTCTAGTTTTCAGTTAATGAGATTCTCATGCTTCAGGGTGAGGCTGTGGGCGGGGCTTTATGTGGTGCTCTGATTACCATATATACTTGAATATAAGCCGAGATTTTCAGCCCAAAAAATTGGGCTGAAAGTCCCACTCTCGTATTATATTAGAGTCATATACAAAGGGGGTCGGAGGAGGAGGGGGGGCGGGGGTGTCAGGTCATACTTACCCGTCATGACGCTGTGTCTTGAGCCCCCAGCTTCTCTCCGTGCTCTCTCTTCCTGCCTTCAGCGGTCACGTGGTGCCGCTCATTAAAACTCATGAATATGCGCATATTCATGAGTTTTAATGAGCGGTACCACATGACCGCTGAAGGCAGGAAGAGAGAGCGCGGAGAAGCTGGGGGCTCAAGACACAGCGTCAGGACGGGTAAGTATAGCGATACTCACCTGTCCTGCGTCCATGGCTGCTTGCTGCTGTCTGTCATCGGTCAGTGACTTCAGACAGCAGAGGGCGCGGTAACGTGGTTAGTGTGCGCCGCGCCCCCTGCAGTCTGAACGTCACTGACTGTTGACGTGGCAGATACCGGTGAGCAGCCATGGACGCAGGACACGTGAGTATCTCAGGTGCCAGCAATGACACCGGTACCTGACACCCAGCGACGGAGAGGTGAGTATGTCATTTTTTTTTTATTTTTACATGCAGCAGCAGCAGCATGGGGGCAGCATATGGGGAATAATCTATGGAGCTTCTTCTGGGGACACCATATGGGGGAATAATCTATGGAGCATTTCCCACCCTAGGCTTATACTCGAGTCAATAAGTTCTCCCAGTTTTTTGTGGCAAAATTAGGGGGGTCGGCTTATACTCGAGTATATACGGTACATATTTATCTGTATTGGCTTATGACAGGTTACTGATCCCTCAGTGACCTGCCCCTATTTTACATAATGCATATAATAGCGTTGATATTATTGTTGATAATGCCTATAATATTTGTGTCTATTGTGAGGCTGAGAAAAAAAAAAAAAGACATCCAACAAAATGACACCAGTGGCGCCTGTCCAGTATCCTCTATCTCTTATATATGCTACTGCGCAGGCGCTGCCATCGTCGATGATATTTTGATGGATGCAATTTTTTTTCTTAGCCTCACAATAGCCACAATAGTATAGGCATTATCAAAGCTATTATATGCATTATGTAAAAATAGGGGGCAGGTCACTGAGGTATCAGTGACCTGTCATAAGTCAATACAGAAGCATATGTAATCAGAGCACCACAAAGCACCACCCGCAGCCCCGCCCACAGCCCCGCCCCGAAGCACGAGAATCTCATGAACTCAAAGCTACAAATACAGATAAAACAACAACCAAAAGACGGATTTCATCAACCAAGGTATCATTGTAATCAGTATAACGGCACCAACCTGACACTGTCAGTAGGTTACTGTGCACAATCCTGCTGACAGGTTCCCTTTAAGACCTCTCAGCGCTGCACTATTATACACAGTTCTCTTTAAATGTGTAATATTTCTTCTTGAAACTCATCTGACAGAAAATATTGGCCCTTACAATAGTTTAGATTGTGAAGTCACTGGGCCCAATACTCTAATTACCCCAGAGAGGTTTCACCACTAGTTACTCATTTATTACTGATGGAGACTGTTGGGTTTGATCATTTCAGTAGATGTGTTATTGTCTATACTCACAGTTTTTGACTACTGTAGTTAGTGTCCAAAATACTCTGATTTAACCTTTTCCCGCAGCCAGTTTTGTGTTCCTAATCAGGCCCCATTTTTAAAATCAGAAGTGTGTCACTTTATGTGGTGATATCCATTGTGAATAATTCCAAAGTTTATAGAAAACAAATGGATCTGAGAAATTATTTTCCACCTTCGCACAATACCCTATATACGGTTGTACACTACTGTCTGGGAACATGGCAGTATTCAGAAGGGAAGGAGCACCATTTATCCATTTGAATGCGGATCTAGCTGAAATAGTTTGCAGACACAATGTATTGGGAGCACTGTGGTCACTTGGCATCTCAAAAGATGTCCACCATGAACATGCTTTGCACTATCTTCTCTGCTTTCCATATCCCAAGGATTGCCTTGCTCATCACCCTTTAACACCCTTACATGGATCTGGACTTACACTGGGGCCCCTAGGCTGTGACCATGGTGTTACCTGCTATTCTGTGGTATTAGATGGCAAGAAGAATAGTCAGGTACCTGGGTCAGAACCAGAAGGACAGAATACAGAATCAGAAGACAAAAGAGTAGTCAATAAATGGGCCATGGTCACAACAGGAAGCAAACATACAAGTCGTGAGCTGAGCATAGAAGACTGAACCAAAGGAGAACATCTCTGTATCTAGCAGATTCCGGCAGTATACTTTGAGCTTTAGTAGGGTGTGGTACTTTCCAATTGGCTGAAGTTGGGGGCAGATAATAATAATAATAATAATCTTTATTTTTATATAGCGCTAACATATTCCGCAGCGCTTTACATTTTGCACACATTATCATCACTGTCCCTGATGAGGCTCACAATCTAAATTCCCTATCAGTATGTCTTTGGAGTGTGGGAGGAAACCGGAGTACCCGGAGGAAACCCACGCAAACACGGGGAGAACATACAAACTCGTTGCAGATGTTGTCCTTGGTGGGATTCGAACCCAGGACTCCAGCGCTGCAAGGCTGCAGCGCTAACCACTGAGCCACCGTGCCGTGGCAGATTACTCCAGCTGGACAGCAAAAGCCCTAATATAACTAAATGACAGAAAACTACAATAGTAAAAATTCCCATTTTATAAATTAATTCACTGAGGGTTATAACCTATAGGATAAATGAATATTTTGACTCCACGGCCACTTTTCGGAAATTAACATGCAGTGGATGTTGGAGAGTGAAAATTACTCATTTGCCATTTTATTACCCAACACATAGTGCCCAGATTGTGCTCCAGGAGACACACAGCGCAAATTAAGTGGATTCTTCTCTCTATAATATTGCTAAATATAGGGATCCTAAATGTTGTTTGAGCACACTGCAAGACTCAGAAGTGAGAGCGGATTTTGCTGGATTGGTTTATAGAATTCTTGTTGCTTTTCAACAGCCTTTGAGCCACAAATAGTGTGGGAACATCTGTTTTTCCATTGATAGATGATGGACCTGAGTGGGGACTTGGTTTTTTGAGATGAGAATTGGTATTATTTTTGTTTACATAACATTGATTATTTTCTTATAATTCTATATTTGGGAGGCAGAATGAACAAACAGTTGAACACCATGCTCTACTGGTTCATCCAACAAGGATTTCTATTAGACTGTGAACGGTCATTGTCTTTGTAAATAAAGTTTTTTACATAGCTTGCCATTTTTATGGACAGTTTATGTAGAAATGTTCAAAAATATAAAACTCAAGGATATTTTATTAAAAAATAAATGTTTTTTATCTTAGCAGATGACTGTACCAGGAGAGCAGAGGAACAGCTGACATCTTCAATTTTTAAATCTGACGATCTTGAGATCCTACAAGATACAACTGAAGTAAATGCTGTTACTCCAGATATACCATCATCCATTCACAGCAAAGCTCTGTCATCTGAGCCTATGGAACAGGTCCCATCTTCTGATTCATTACAGACTACTAAAGAAAATCAAAGTCACAAAAGAGGCATTAAAAAACAAACTGCTCCTAAAGCAAAGAAGTCATTTTCATGTTCAGAATGTGGGAAATGTTTTAACCAGAAATCAGATTTGGTTAAGCATCAGATAACCCACACAGGGGAGAAGCCTTTTTCATGTTCAGAATGTGGAAAATGTTTTAACCGGAAATCGATTCTTAATAGCCACCAGAGAACTCATACAGGGGAGAAGCCTTATTCCTGTTCAGAATGTGGGAAATGTTTTAACCGGAAATCAGATTTGGTTATGCATCAGAGAACCCACACTGGGGAGAAGCCTTTTTCATGTTCAGAATGTGGAAAATGTTTTAAGTGGAAATCGGTTCTTGATAACCATCAGAGAACGCACACAGGGGAGAAGCCTTTTTCCTGTTCAGAATGTGGAAAATGTTTTAACCGGAAATCGGTTCTTGATAGCCACCAGAGAACTCATACAGGGGAGAAGCCTTTTTGCTGTTCAGAATGTGGGAAATGTTTTAAACAGAAATCAGATTTGGTTAAGCATCAGAGAACCCACACAGGGGAGAAGCCTTTTGCATGTTCAGAATGTGGAAAATGTTTTTACCGGAAATCAAGTGTTTCTATGCATCAAAGAACCCACACAGGGGAGAAGCCTTTTGCATGTTCAGAATGTGGGATATGTTTTAAATGGAAAACAAATCTTCATAGCCACCAGAGAACGCACAGAGGGGAGAATCCTTTTTCATGTTCAGAATGTGGGAAATGTTTTAACCGGAAAGAGCATCTTGTTAAACATCAGAGCAGTCACACAGGGGAAAAGAATTTTTCCCGTTCAGAATGTGGGAAATGTTTTAACTGGAAAGAGGATCTTGTTGGACATCAGATCAGTCACACAAGGGAGAAGCCTTTTTCCTGTTCAGAAAGTTGGAAATGTTTTAACCGGAAAGAGCATCTTATTGGACATCAGAGCAGTCACACAGGGGAGGAGCTTATTTCATTTTCTTAATGAGGGAAGTATGTTACTTGGAAATCAACTGTTTATTTACATCAGTGATATCACATAGGGGAGAAGCCTTATTTTATGTTCAGAATGTTAGAATCTTTTTAACCAAAATTGGATCTTCTTATAGGGGTGGCCTCTTGTCATTCCTAATGTGTGCAGACAAAAGGATAAAACTTAAACTTTATTAATTCCAAATGTAAAACTATACCCATAATTCACCCCCTGAAGGTTAGTCAGAAGGTGACTAATAGATGAAGCATATACCACATGTTTCGGTATATAGGGTGAGGTGACATATACACACTCGCTCTCCAAGCCTCTCATTTTTACGGGTTTCATTGTCCTCACCCAAGGCGACTCATCAGAAGACTATTTAACATTTACCTATATTCAAGCAAGGCTAGGCAAAGAAAACCCTAAAATGATGTATCGTGAAATCCAAAACAGTCAGAAAAACTAGCCACATATTGGCAGACCCCAGACTGCAAACTATATACTTTGTAAGCTTATAAGCCACTCCAGTGTCCGGAATAGACAGTATGTGAAAGCACAGTATAATTGTTTTTTTTCTCCTATAGAGACTGCCCTAGTTTGGTATTGTAACAGCTGTAAATTAGTAGTGCAGACAAATTGTCCTAGACTAAACTCAGTTTTCTGAAGGCTCAAAATATACCACTCAGGGACCTGCACCAAAGATCATTAGCAGCTTCTAACTAGTGGCCATGCTGCGATCTGTCAGGGAATGAGTGCAATATCATTATAAAGACTAGGGATATGTGCAACCATAATGTCAGGGAGATCTGTGCAATTATTTAGTATGAATATGGAAATGATCTCTGGAAGTTAAGTATTCCATGAGCGGTATATACTGTATTTTCACATACTATCTATTCCTAACACTGGAGTGGCTTATAAACTTACGAATATAGTTGAGCGACTTTGGTCAGATCGGGTTTCGTGAAACCAGAATGAAACAAAATTTGAGTCGGATGAAACTGGTCCGACTAGGGCAAAAAAAAGTCGGAGTTTCGTCCGAAACCCGACCCCAAAGCAAGTCAATGGGGAATAAAAGTCGGCATTGAGCGGATGACATTCATCCACTCAATGCCGACTTTTATTCCCCATTGACTTGCATCCGACTTTGCATCCGACTCAAATTTTGTTTCATTTGGGTTTCACGAAACCCGATCCGACCAAAGTCGCTCAACTCTACTTACGAAGTACATAGTTTGAAGTCTGGGGTCTCCTAATATATGGCTAGTTTTCTGTTTCGGATAACATGATACATGATTTTAGGGTTTTCTTTGTCTAGTCTTGCTTGAATATAGGTCAATATTAAATAGTCTCCTGATGAGTTATGTTTGGTGAGGACAACAAAATTCGTCGAAATGAGAGGCTTGAGGAGCGAGTGTGTGTATAAGTCACTTATTGAAACGTGGAGTATATGTTTTTTCTATTAGTCATCTTCTAAATAACCTTCAGGGGGTGAATTATGGGTATAGTTTACATTTGGAATTAATAAAGTGTAGCCTTATCCTTTTGTCAGTGAATCTTCTAATCATGGGATGATATATATATATAAATTTTTTTTTTTTTAATTTTTTTTTTTTTTTTTTCTCAGTGAACTCATTCCTCATGTTTGGCCTCACTAAAATAAAAATACTCATACTCCTTAAAGTGGAAATAAATAGGTGCAATCCCACAGTTATTCTTTGTTTTTTTTTGTTTTATATACTATGTTCACTAATTGCTAAAAGTGACCTGCCATTATGATTCCCCACGTCATTATGAGTTCATAATCATCAAACATGTCTAGATTCTATTTTATTGAAGAGGTGAAAAAAAATTCCAAAGTTTATTAAAAAAAAAAAAAGCTCCATTTTCCGATCCTCGTAGCGTCTCCATTTTTAATGATCTCGGGTTGGGTGAGGACTTTTTTTTGTGTGCCGAGCTAATGTTTTCCCATCTCCCATGACGGCACACATGAGAAAGGGGATCCGCCCAGTCAGGACAGGAACCCTCCCTCGCTTCAGTTGGGTTTCCTGTCCTGACAGGGACCTGCCGGCTGAAAGACGGTGTGTCAAGATTGCCATACCTGCCCACCCCCATGCTAGCATGGAAGTACAGGCAGTGCCTGTGCACTGGGGTCGGGGGTGGAAGCGCTGTCCACGGGTCCCCCGAGGGCTTAGTGTCCATGCGGGCGTGGATGCAGCTTGGCGGGGGTTCAGGGGCTCCTCCATGTCTGCCGCGCCGCCCTCCTCCCTCTGCCGGCATCCAGATCATCCAGGAGGGGAGGCCGCTTCCGGGTTACGCCCCTTGATGCCACGTGCAAGGCATGCTGGGAATGGGCGTGCCCGCGTGACATCTGGGGCGGGCTCCGGATCCAAGATGGCGGCACCCATGAAGAGAACGCCGGCCGGTGTAAAATCATCCCGGCGGCATGGCAGGGGAGGGAGGAGTCATAGATGGGACCGGAGGAGGTGGGGAGTGCAGTGGATAAAAGAGGGATAACCACAGAAGAAGCACTCGTGCCCAAAGCTTCACAATGGAAGTGGGGCAAGAAGAGCCGCAGCAGCGGCCGCCTTTTCTGCAGGAGCTCTCGCCAGATGCCTTGCCAAGCCGCCAGCATACCAGGCGTAGCCGCTCGAGTGATAGGAGCGGCAGTCGTCCTGACCGGCAAGACTCTTTGGCATCCAAAAGGGACGTCATACATCTGATCAGCCTCCGAAACCGGTACCCTTGATTGACAGCAGTGGTGAGTGATCTACGTGAATGTCACCCTTATGGTAACGGGGTCCATATTTCTGTTTAATCACTAGGGTCAAGGAAGTCTAGCAACAAAACAGAACCGAGAATGTGCCCCATGCAAAAACCTGCTGGCAGTTCAGTGGCAGATAAATCTATAGCGCTGACTGTATAAATAAACTATATGGGATTAGACCACTGATTTTGTCACTAGCTTTAGAGCCATAATACAAGAGGAGGTAAAAGGCTCCTTAAAGGCAGCCCTTAAAAAGACAGGTAAAAGAAGCCGCAAAAGGGATTCCAATTCAGAGGCCTCTCTAGTACAGGAAGGTTGGGAAAGATCCCTGTCCCCCTCCTCCTCTTCCTCCTCTACTCAGTCCTCAGAATCCTCCTCGGACAGCGATATAAGGGGCCGTCCGTGTTTTCCAACGGAGGATGTAGATAAACTGGTCAAGGCTGTTAGGTCTACAATGGGACTTAAGGAGTCAAAAACATTTAAGTCATTGGAGGATGTTATGTCTGCAGGGCTGAAGGAGAAGAGAAAACGCACGTTCCCTGTGAATGACAAGATAAAGGCTTTAATTGACAGGGAGTGGAAAAAGCCAGAGAGGTCGGGTACCTTACCTTCTACATCAAAAAGGAGGTACCCATTTGAGGAGAAAGAAACTTGGGAAAAAGTCCCAAAAATTGATGGTCCCGTGGCTCTCCTCAAAAAAGTTGTCTCTACCATGAGAGGACTCTGGCATGCTAAAAGATCCGCTTGATAAAAAAGCAGATGGCTTCTTGAAACATATCTGGGAAACATTGGCAGGTGGATTAAAAACAGTAATAGCTGGTACTTGTACCGGCCGTGCCCTCATGGTCTGGCTGCAATAAATAGAGGACCATATTAGGGATAAAATTCCTAGGGACGAGATACTATCTAATCTGACATTGGTACATGGATCAGTGGCTTTCCTAGCGGATGCCTCGGCAGATTTCACAAGGTTAACAGCTAGAGCGGCAGACTTGTCCAATGCGGCAAGATGAGCCCTGTGGCTTAGAGTGTCCGGGAGATTTGCCATCCAAACATAGACTATGTTCCATCCCATGTGACGGTCAATTCCTCTTCGGCAAAAAACTGGAGGAAATTTTGGAGCATGCGGGGGATAGGAAGAAAGGCTTTCCCCGATTTCCTAGAGAATGCAAAAAAAGTCCTTTTGGAGGAGAAGATTTAACAGGGGTCTTCCCCTGGGAGACAAGAAAAATTGGGACTTTAAAGAAAAGAGAGGATTGAGCTACATGTTTAAAGGGCCCTCTACGTCCTCCAAAAAATCTCCTCATTGACATCATGTCAGAGGTAGGGGGAAGGCTTGCTCTCTTCCTCTCTGCCTGGGTAAGCATCTCCCTCAGTACAAGGGTCTTAAATATAGTCAAAGAATGTTTAAAAATAAAATTCATCCATCCACCCAGGCAAACTTTTATTATGACACCCTGAAGGAAGTCCCAGGAAGAACAACTGGCCCTGGAGACATCCTCCTGGAGACAAAGTCGCGTTTCAAAAGTTTGTTTTGCGCTCTTTTTCAGCCAATCAGGATCCACGGACACTGTGGGCAACGTGATGACATAGGCAGGGGTCACCACCATCTTTCAGAAGGGCATGCAAGTGATTGGCTTGCTTTGGTGGGCGTCACAGGGGTTATAAAAGGGCGTGCACGCCGACCGCCATCTTACTTCTGCCGATCTTAGCATAGGGAGAGGTTGCTGCTGCTGATTCTGTAGGGAGAGCGTTAGGCAGGGAAGAAGGAAAAAAAACCTGCTTCTGCTGCTAGCGATTTTGCCTGTACAACACACCAGTCACTGTGTGTGCAGTGCAAGGGGAGGCTATATTGTGGTGGATCAGCGGTGTTGGTTGTTAGGCTGCCTTCTAAAGCTTCCTGACAGCTGCATTGCTGTTTACCCACTGCTCTGCAAACTGCTTTTTTAAAAGCAATCCCAATTTTTTTTTTGCCCTGCTGAGGTACTGAGCGTGCATTTTTTCACACCATACAGCGGTGTACGCTCCTCACACAGTACCGTGTAACGGCTGTTATCACAGCCACAGTGAAGCTATCTGTGTGTCACTCTGTGAGAATAAGTCGAGGACATGTTCCGTTCTTACAAACCTGCACCTACTAGTTTTGTCTAGCTTTCAAACAGTTAAATATATTTGCTGTTTGATCACATTCAAAACTATAGAGAGACAGCGTGTGTCAGTCCGTATACTTAAAAAACACGGAGCTTGACAATTTTACGTACACCGGACAGCCGTGTACGTGCACGCTCCTCTCAGTACCATGTAACGGCTGTTATCACGGCCACAGTGAAGCTATCTGTGTGTCACTCTGTGAGAATAAGTCGAGGACATGTTCCGTTCTTACAGACCTACACTCTAGGGAGATTCCTATTCTGCCCAATTCTACATACACCTTGTAGTTTGTGATACACTAGTCAATTTCTGCCTGTGACATAGCGCTCTGATATTCAGTGGGCCTCACACAATCCAAAAGTGTCCAGTGTCCACTAGTGTGTGCAGAAATTCAAAATCTCCCTTATCCTGTAGTCACTTTTTTCACACCTGTACCATCGAGCCTGTGACATAGCGCTCTGATATTCAGTGGGCCTCACACAATCCAAAAGTGTCCAGTGTCCACTAGTGTGTGCAGAAATTCAAAATCTCCCTTATCCTGTAGTCACTTTTTTCACACCTGTGCCATCGAGTCTGTGACATAGCGCTCTGATATTCAGTGGGCCTCACACAATCCAAAAGTGTCCAGTGTCCACAAGTGTGTGCAGAAATTCAAAATCTCCCCTGTCCTATAGACACCTTGTACCTTGTTTTACATTACTATATACTTTGTTGGATTTTGTCTACATTTCTACAAAAAATGAGGAAGGCTGGTGGAAGAGGCCGTGGAATTGGGCGGGGGTTGGCAGCTGGTAATGATGGTGTTGGTGGTGGATCTGATGGTAGTGGCAAGAGCAAAATAGGACCGAATGCAGGAGGTGTTGAGCCTGCGTCATCGTCTGGCTCCATAAGGCTTCGAAGGCTTAGTTTTCTAGGAGTTGGCAAACCGCTTTTAAAGCCAGAGCATCAGGAAAAAGTTTTGTCTTACATTGCTGACTCAGCCTCCAGCTCTATCGCCTCCTCTTCTTCAGTTGTAAAAAGTAAAAGCACTGAGTCGTCATTGGAGGCTCATGTTCATGAACCACACCTTTCCTTGTGTCCTTCACCCCAACCAAGATTGAAGGATGACGCAGGCCATACTACTGATTACTCCATGGAGCTGTTTTCACATACCATGCCTGGATTATCAAGTGAAATGGTGAATTACCCAGGCCAAGATGAATCTGACATGGAGTGCACTGATGCACAGCCGCTGATAGATGATTCTGCTGGTACATTCACTCAGAGCACTACATTATCCTCGCAGTGTACAGAGCCAGATTCTGACCCTGATGAGACTCAGGTGCCCCTTCCCGCACACTATACCACCATACACGGTGACACAGAGGAAGGTGCACATGACATTGAAGAGGAGGTGATGGATGACCCAGTTGTTGACCCAGATTGGCATCCATTGGGGGAAGAGGGTGCTGCTTCCTATAGCTCAGATGAGGAGCATCCACAGCAGACATCGACATCGCAACAGCTGTTATCTGGCAGGCCCGGAGCACTCCAAAGACAGATTCCAAAAATCAAAAGAGTTGCTGGACAGCTTGTCCAGAGGGTCAAAAGATCACAGCATGCTAGGCCGCAAAATGTCTGCCAAAGTAGGAAGAGTGCAGTGTGGCACTTTTTTGAACAAAATCCTCATGATCAGGCCAAGGTTATCTGTAAGAAGTGCGCAAAGACCTTTAGCCGAGGGAAAAATCTGAAAAATTTGAATACCAGTTGCATGCTTAGACATTTAACCACCATGCACTTGCAAGCGTGGACACAACACCAAACCTCAAGTGCCACATGTGCAACTGATCACAAAGAAGGTAGTCAGCAACGCTACATTGTTTCCCCCACTGTAAGCCCACCGATTAGCACAGCAGCAAATGTTGAGGTGTCGTTGCAAGGCCACAGCAGTCAGGGAATCCCACTGTTATATCAACGAAATACTGAATCTAGGCCATCAGAAAGAACACCAACTCCATCACCATCATCAACCCTCTCTCAGTCCGCCCTGTCCACCGCTACTTCCACCATATGCAGCTCTCAAGTCCAGCTCACCCTCCCAGACACTATGAGTAGGTCAAGAAAGTACTCAGTCTCTCATCCGCGTACACTGGGTTTGAACGCCCACATTGCCAAACTAATCTCGTTTGAGATGATGCCCTATCGGTTGGTGGAAAGCGCAGCTTTCCGCGAACTCATGGCCTATGCAGTACCACGTTATGACCTACCCAGTCGCCACTTCTCTCGCAAAGTCATCCCAGCCCTCCACCATCATGTAAAAGACCGCATTGTCCATGCACTCAAGCAGTCAGTGAGTGGAAAGGTGCACCTCACAACTGATGCATGGTCCAGTCGGCATGGCCAGGGCCGTTACGTGTCCATCACTGCGCACTGGGTTAATGTGGTGGATGCAGGGTCCACAGGGGACAGCGGTGGTGGGACAGTGCTGCCTAGCCCACGGTATAGGAAACAGTTGGCTGTAGGCGTTCGACCCTCCTCTCCTCCTCCTCCAGAAGCGAAAGCTCGTCCACAGAGCGCAGTCGTACGAGCACTCCATCTGCAGCTGCCACTGTTGCACACGAGGTGTCCCCCTATCAAGCAGCTAGTGGAAAGCGTCAGCAGGCTGTGTTGCAGATGATGTGTTTGGGCGACAGACACACCGCCGAGGTGCTGGCCGAGTACTTGAAGCAACAAACTGAGTCATGGCTGGGCAGTGTACATCTTGAGGCAGGCAAGGTAGTTAGTGATAACGGCCGTAATTTTGTGGCAGCCATAGCCCTTTCAAAACTCAGCCACATACCTTGCTTGGCTCACACCTTGAACCTGGTGGTGCAGTGCTTCCTCAAAAATTATCCGGAGTTAACAGCCCTGCTCCAGAAGGTGCGAAGACTGTGCGCGCACATCCGCCGGTCGCCTGTACACTCCATTCGTATGCAGAAGCTGCAGCGATTGCTCCACCTTCCCAACCACCGCCTCATTATCGACATTGCAACAAGGTGGAACTCCACCCTGCACATGGTGGAGCGGCTGTGCGAGCAGAGGCAGGCCATAATGCATTTGTGGGAGGATACATGGCCAGGCACTTTGAGAGCAGACATGGAGTTGACAGGTGTGCAGTGGTCGAAGCTGAAAGACCTCTGTAAAGTCCTTCAGTGTTTTGAGGAATGCACACGGCTGGTAAGCGCAGACGACGCCATCCTAAGCATGAGCATCCCACTTATGCGTCTGCTCATGCAAACTTTGACGCACCTTAAGGAGCAGGCATCTGCAGCCAATATTGATGAGGAGGAAGAGGAGGAGGGAATCCTTGATGACATTCAGCCATTGTCTGCTCAAGGACCTCTCCTGGACGAGGTGGAGGAAGAAGAGGAGGAGGAGGAGGATGATGATGGGGATGATTACTTAGGGGAGGAGGATGCATCTCGTGGGGCAAGTGAAAATGTTGGCGTGGCAAGGTCTGGTACAGGGTTTGTGCGTGACTGGAGGGATGTGGCTTTGCCAGAAAGTGCTCCTCCAACCAGCACTCGCAGTGCATCATTGACACCGGGAACATTGGCCCACATGTCAGATTATGCCTTGCAGATCCTAAAAAGGGACCCCCGCATTGCCAAAATGATGAACGATGACGACTACTGGTTGGCCAGCATCCTGGATCCACACTATAAAGGCAAATTACAAAACATCATGCCACAGGAGAACCTTGACCTAATATTGGCTAATAAACAAGCAACTCTGGTAAATCGGTTGCTTGAGGCATTCCCAGCACACAGCAGCGGTGATGGTTCTCACACGAGCCGTACGGGCCGGGGGCAGCTTGGCAGAGGTGTTCATGGTGCACACAGCAGAAGTGGCGTTGGAGACAGGGGTTTCATGACAATGTTGTGGACTGATTTTTCAAGTACCGCTCACACAACTGGTAATACTGCATCGATGGAAAGTGACAGGAGACAGCAGTTGTCAACTATGGTTACAAACTACTTTTCCTCCCATATCGATGTTCTCCCACACAGGTCATTCCCCTTTGACTATTGGGCCGCTAAACTGGACACCTGACCTGAATTGGCACAATATGCCTTACAGGAGCTCGCTTGCCCAGCTGCAAGTGTGCTATCGGAAAGAGTCTTCAGTGCAGCTGGATCAATCCTGACAGAAAAAAGGACCCGTCTGTCAACCTAAAATGTGGATGATCTAACCTTCATTAAAATGAACCATGTATGGGTTTCCAAGGATTTTGTCCCACCTTCCCCTGATGACACATAGGGTGACAGAAAAATGGCTTGCTTTTGTCCACCTCTTCCTGGGACTTGACCTATTTCGCCTTTTGCATCAGCTGAATGTCCAACATCAACATATGCCACTTTCTAAAACTCCCTAACTGTGCTGCCTCCCCCCCCCATGGCCGGGGTCACCACCTAGCGCATGACACCGTGCGAGTGCCGTTGCCCTGGACAGGTGGGTAGGCCGACTCTTGGGCGCGGGCACTGGCACAGGGTCCCTCATAGTGCAATCAAGTGTCTCTGACGGTGGTGGTGCTCACCCGCCGTCAGACACACCGCCGTACTATGAGGGGCCCAGTGCCAGTACCGACGCCCACGAGTGGGCCCCCCTTGCTTGGGCAGGGCCCCAGCATTTGCAATCTTTACCTCTCCCTGCTCCTCCGCTGTGTAGTCTGGGCCGTCAAATCCATACTGTGCCTGACACCGTCTGAGCCTGCCTCCTGATGTATAGACATATATTTTGAATGTGTACGCTATCCATACATGTTATCCGGGGATACGGTACCCTTTCTCACCTTTGTGCAATCACGTGTAATCCATACTGGGCGTGAGAACGGCTGGCGAGCTGTTAAGCAAGCTACAGCACCTGTGGTTTGCACACGTAAGTTTTTCATTTTTTCAGGAATGACGGTTAGGCCTAATTCCGGAACTGCGGTTGACCTGCACTTACTGGGAAATCATCGTTCGCGGGTAATAATTGTAATCAGTGATCCCCATCACTAACGTTGTTCAGCGGGTTTTCTGCACCTGTAAGCGACAAACGCTGGCCTTTTCAGTGTAGCGCACATGCAGCCACGGACAAGTAAGGGCATGACACACCAGTTATTGGCCAATCTCATGTGCCAGAGCCTCACGTGTCCCTCTAGTAAGCCGGACTCGGACCGCGGGGCATGACGGAGTCTCGTTCGTTAACGGAATTAAGCTTGCAATGTGTGCATCTTTTCTGTAGCTGGCATGGTTGAGGTTTCCCAGGTGGAGTCGAATTTAACCGTAGGCTCCACTCCTGGTGGTGCCCTTCTGGACATTCCTTTAAGGTTCAGCTTTGCAACCATACTGCCCACGTAAAACAAACACTTTGCCTTCATGAACGCTGTTTGGAGGGTCATGACTCGTGGGAATAACGCCGCCCATTCAGTTAACCTGCTAGAGAGATCCTTCGTTGCTCCCAAGCATGACATCACACTCCCTAGGAGGAAGGTAATGCCACTGTGGCGACCGTACTCCTAGGGGCGACACAAGTGCACTGATGCCCAGCCACTGCTCGATGAATCTGATGGTACATTGACCCAGACCACTACATTCCCCTCGCACGCTACACGGCCTGAATCTGACCCTGATGAAACTCAGGTTACCCTTCCCATATACAGTTCCATCTTACACGGTGACAAAGAGGAAGCTGCAGATGAAAGTGAAGGTTCGGCCCACCCGCCATCAGACACACCACCGTACTATCAGGGGCCCTGTGCCAGTGCCGTCGCCAACGAGTGGGCCCCCCCTGCTTGCTCAGGATCACAGCACTTGCAAGGTTGAAGTACTGTGCAGTGAGATGGAAGATGGGGACGACGAGGAGTCCAGACTAGTACAGGGATTCCCTAGCGAGGAGACTTATTTGATTGTTTTCAATGTTGGGACAGCAATTTTTGGGGAGCACTATACTCTGGAGAATGATAGATGGGGCCCACCATACACTGGACCATTCCAAAGGTGGACATCAGACACTGGAGCAGCATTTACAGGGCCCATTATACACTAGAGCATTAGAAATGGGGCCCATTATGTTTGGAGCATTATTTGGGCCCATAAGACAGTGGAGCTTCATCCATGGGGACCAACATATACTGTAGCATTATGTGGAGCTCATCATATACTGTTTCAAACATTATATGGGACCAATGATTCTGTATGGAGAAATAGATGGGCCTCGTCATGAGATGTAAAAAGTGAAGTATTTTTCATTTTACTATACCGCTATTTCTCTGCCGTATCGGAGCATGATGAGTTGTGGTATGTGTTAAAGGGGCGCTCTTTCGCCCAGGGCACATGAAAACCTGGAGCCAGCCCTACCCCCCCACAACTTTAGCCAAATAACCCCCATTTTTCAGTGCGTAACTTGTATTATGAAGTTAATTAAGGTTGACAAGCTTAAGTAAGAAGAATTGATGCTTTTGGCATTCAAATGGGCACTGTAGGTGTGTTTCCTGTCCTCCTCTCACTGCCGACTTTTATTCCCCATTGACTTACATTGGGTTTCGTGTTTCAGGACGACCCCGACTTTTCCCTATAATCGGCCGATCTTGCTCGACCCGACTTTTGGAAAAGTCGGGTTTCACGAAACGAAACTCGACCCTAAAAAAACAAAAGTCGCTCAACTCTAGTGGTAGCTTACATCAACCACCAGGGGGAACGAGATCCCGGGGCCTCATGGAGGTATCAAACCTACTGTTCCAGCTAGCAGAACAACATCTCTTATCCATCACGGCACTTCATATAAGGGGTGTCAAAAATATACAAGCAGACTTCCTGAGTCGCAGACACCTGAGACAGGGGGATTGGTCCCTAAACCCCCAGGTCTTCCAACAAATAGCGCAAGCTTGGGGCAAACCAGAGATAGACCTGTTTGCCACCTCACATAACAAAAAAGTCAGGAAGTTCTGCTTACTAAACCCAAAAGAACACCCGTTTGCAGTAGATGCCCTACAAATACCCTGGCAGTTCTCCCTGGCCTACGCGTTCCCTCCCCCCGAAAACTATGATTCCGATAGTAGTCCGGAAAATCAGGGAAAACCGAGCGAGACTAATTCTCATAGCTTTGTTATGGCCGAGGAGGCCTTGGTTCTCCCTTCTGAGACTCGTGTCAGTAACAGATCCATGAATCTTACCGGAGGTTCCAGACCTGCTTTCCTAGGGACCAGTGGTTCACTCTCAGGTGAAGGGCTTCCATCTGGCAGCCTGGAATTTGAGAGGGCGCTACTGAGTCGCCAGGGATTCTCACCATGGTTAGTCTCCACCCTGTTGAAGAGTAGGAAACCTATGACATCCAGAATCTACGGTAGAACATGGAAAAACTTCCTGGGGGAACCTTTAGGATATGTAGCTCCAGTGGGACCTATCCTAGAGTTTCTACAGGTGGGGCTGCAACTCGGGTTAGCAACCAGAACCCTCAAAGTCCAAGTCTCAGCTCTGAGGGCCCTATATAACTGCAACCTAGCATCCAATAGGTGGGTGTCCCGCTTCCTAAAATCTTGTGGTAGGTCTAGGCCGGTCGTCAGCCCAAAGATACCACCATGGGACCTGAATCTAGTCTTGGAGGCTTTAACCACAGACCTCTTTGTGCCATTACACGAGTTGTCACCAAAACTACTCACACTGAAAACAGTATTACTAGTAGCCTTAACATCGGCCCATAGAGTGAGGGACCTACAAGCTCTGTCTGTATGCCCTCCATATACTCAGATTTTTGATGACAGAGTGGTTCTAAATCCATATCCGGCCTATCTCCCCAAGGTGGTCCTCAAGTTCCATAGAACTCAGGAGATCTCCTTACCATCATTTTGTGATAATCCTAGAAACCCTGGGGAGCAAAAGTTCCACACATTGGATGTAAGGAGGGCCATACTACAATATATGTCAGTGGAGGAAAGATCAGTCCCTGTTTGTAGCCTTTCAGGGTAGTAGAAAAGGGTATGGGGTAGCTAAGATTACCATTGCCAGACGGATCAGGGAGGCCATTATGTTATCCTACTCCGCAAGTGGCGCTCCGGTTCCAGAAGGCATCACGTCTCACTCCACCAGAGCCATGGCTACCTCCTGGGCAGAGAAGGCTGAGGTATTGATTGAGCATATTTGTAAAGCCACTACATGGTCCTTACCTTCAACCTTTTTTAAGCACTACCGACTTGATTAATCTTCCTCTACTGACCTAACCTTTGGTAGAAGGGTGCTACAAGCGGTGGTCCCTCCCTAAGGTGTCTTATTCTACAAAAGTCTCTCATGTGTGACCTCATGGGAGATGGGAAAACACCAAGGTTACTGTCACGATCCATTTTGGGATCGATGTCAGATCTGGATCCTCATATATAACCTTTTTTCCTTTCAGGCCATCGGGGGTTAATATCAGTTTTTGCCCCTGGTGGCCGCTGGTGTAATTGCATGGCTGGTCTATCTGTTGAAGCAGGTGGAAACCACTCCCACATTCTTATATAAGCTCACCAGGTGCACCAGCTAACTGTTGGTGATATTATCCCTCTCTGGAGACCAACCAAGCTGGCAGAGTTCTGTGGTTCTTCAGTTATATGCTTTTGTCAGGTTCTAATTCTGCTGTCCAGGAGCATTGCAGCAGAGCAAGTGTTGTTTTGTTTTACCCTGTCTGTTGAATCCTTTCCTTTGGGGTTTTTGTGCAGTACACTTTCTCCCTGTCTCACCTCCTGGGGAAGGGGTTGGGGGTTTAGCTCAGGGCTAAACAGGAGATAGGGACAGGTTGGGGACTTGGGCCTCACTGCCATCAAGTGTACCCCCAAGTTAAGGAAAGTCAGGGAACCCCTGTAGCCTTAGGGGCAGCTCAGGGGCCCTGGTTCCACGTCCCCTGTTTTCCCACTACTGTCCCGTGACAGTTACTTACCGGTAGCAGTTTTTTCCGGAGCCCATGACGGCACCTGTAAATTCCCCCCCTTATCACTCCTTTGGTGTGCACTATAGTTTGGGTGCTTTTTTAGTTAAATATAATGTGGTGATAGTTTTACCATGTGTACTAACCAGGGGGGCCTCTCATGCTCTGTAAACCAACTGAAGAGAGGGAGAGGTACCGCCCTTTTATTTCAGTAGAGTTCCTGTCCTGACTGGGCGGATCTCTCTTGTGTGCCATCATGGGCTCCGGAAAAAACGGCTACCGGTAAGTAACCTTGGTGTTTTTGGCCCGTTATTGCATTTTAATGCAATGTTGCATCTAGCAAAAAACGTAATTCTGGCGTTTGTTTTTTTTTTTTCTTATTATGCAGTTTAGCGATCGGGTTAATTCTTTTTTTTATATTGATCGGGCGATTCTGAACACGGTGATACCAAATAAGTGTACGTTTGATTTTTTTTTTTTTTGCTTTATTTTGAATGGGGGGGTGATTTGAACTTTTTTATATTTTTTTAAATATTTTTAAAAACCTTTTTTTTTTTTTTTTTACTTTTGGCATTGTGAACATATACAGCATTGTATCTTAATTAACCAGACAACTATTTAGCAAACGAAGAATAATAGAATGTTATTAGGGATGAGCGAGCATAATTGTGGGTATTCGGCACTTGGCGAGTAATGCGGTATTTCACTACTCGCCTCACACTACTCGGATCTTCCGCCCAGCAGTTGCCAATCACAGTAATGCCGCAGCCTTCTTGGTTGTGGGCAGCAATACTATGATTGGCTGGCCGCCCAGCGTCATCATAGGCTATGAGTCATCATAGCCTGGCTCTAAGCCCTGCCGCTGCTATTTTCTGCACATTGCATGCAGAACACAGCAAGTGTTGGGAGAGTGTGAGCAGCTGCTAGGGAGAGTTGTGTTTTTTGTGCAAATCATCCAGAAATCCTCTGTAAAACCCAAAAGCTCTTTTCAGAGCTGAAAGTATAAGGTTAGGGACTGAGTAGTGACAGTTTTCCCAGCTATTTTTGGGGTCTCATTTACCCCTGCAGGGCAGTTTTTTTGTGCTGTTGCGGTGCTGCTGCTGTGTTCACAGCGAATAGGACGCACGCACGGTACTGCACAATTGACACGCAGCCAGGACCGCTGTCTTGTGTGGTGACTGTGGTGCATAATCTCACCTTAAACCTCAGGGCAATTTTTTTTGTGCTGTTGCGGACGCACGCACGGTACTGCACAAATGACATTCAGCCAGCACCACTGTCTTGTGTGGTGACTGGGGTGCGTAATCTCACCTTAAACCTCAGGGCAATTTTTTTCTGCTGCTGCGGTGCTGTTTGTAAAACACAAAGCAGTACTAGGCTGTAGTGCTACCTTCCACAAAGCACTAACTGCTCCTGGTTCCCCAATATCTGCATCTGAACATCTGCAACTATGGCAGAAAAATCCAAAATTCCTAAAAAGGCTGTTATGAAGGGACAGGGACGTGGGTTCGTTGGTGCCCAACAAGGCTGGGAGACCGAAGAAGGTTGATGCATCTAGGTTCCTGGCGAAATTTCCTGGTCTGGAACATAAACGTGTCTGGAAGCCAGAAGAACAAAAGCAGTTACGGTCTTGGATGGCTGATAAGGCCTCAACGAAATGTTATAGCAGCACCCAATCATCCATGACAAAACAGTCTACTGTCCATACAGATAACGCTGGGTCATCCTATTCTCAACCTGTTCCTAGTTCATCACCCGGTCAGGAGTCACAGGAAACATTTGACCCCAACCCTGGATCTGTTTGATCCATTTCCTTGCATTGACTCTGGCCTCTCACCGCATGACATCGAAGAGGAACGTGAGGGGGTATCGTCTGTTGATGATGGTCAAATATTTGAATCCCCACGGCCAGAAGAAAGCCACATTCATCCACATGATATACCGGGTGAAGAGGTGGAGGCTGATGGTGATGACACACAGTTGCCATCTGGCCAGTCGCCAATATCAACACGGAAGTGACAGTTTTGCCCAGTGTTTTACAAATAAGCACATAATTGTACATCTTGTTCATTCTACCCAAGTGCATGACCTTACATTTATCCCCATTAAAGCTCATTTGCCATTTATCAGCCCAAGCTTCTAGTTTACATAAATCATCCTGTAATATAAAATTGTCCTCCTCTGTATTGATTACCCTGCAGAGTTCAGTGTCATCTGCAAATATTGAAATTCTACTCTCTATGCCCCCTACAAGGTCAATAATATATATGTTAAAAAGAAGCGGGCCCAATACTGACCCCTGTGATACCCCACTGCTAACCGTGACCCAGTCCGAGTGTGCTCCATTAATAACCACCCTTTGTTTCCTATCCCTGAGCCAGCTCTTAACCCACTTAAACATATTTTCCCCTATCCTCATTGTTCTCATTTTATGTATCAGCCTTTTGTGTGGGACCATATCAAAAGCTTTTGAAAAGTTCATGTACACCACGTCCACTGCATTCCCTTGGTCCAGTACGGAACTTACCTCTTCATAAAATCTTATCAGATTAGTCTGACAGGAACGGTCCCTTGTAAACCCATGTAGATATTGGGTCATGAGGTTATTCTTCTTCAGATACTCCAGTATAGTATCTCTTAGAAAACCCTCCAGGATTTTACCCACAGTTGAGGTTAAACTTACTGGCCTATAATTTCCAAGTTCAGTTTTTGTCCCCTTTTTTGAATATTGGCATCACAATTGCCATACGCCAGTCCTGTGGTACAGACCCTGTTATTATGGAATCTTTAAAGATTAAAAATAATGTTCTATCTATGACTGTACTTAATTCCGGCAGTACTCGGGGGTGTATCCCATCCGGGCCCGGGGATTTGTCAATTTTAGTGATTTTTAGATGCCGCCGTACTTCCTGTTGGGTTAAGCAGGTGACATTTAATGGAGAATTTTTATCACTGATCATGTTATCCGTCATGGGATTTTCTTGTGTAAATACTATTGAAAAAAGTCATTTAGCATATTGGCTTTTTCCTCATCCTCATCCAACATTTCGCCCAGACTATTTTTAAGGGGGCCAACACTATCATTTTTTAGTTTCTTACTATTTATGTAGTTAAAGAATATTTTGGGATTATTTTTACTTTCTCTAGCCTTGAGTCGCTCTGTCTCAATCTTTGCTATCTTGATTTGCTTTTTACTGAATTTATTTAATCTGTATTTATTTAATGCCTCATCACTACCTACTTGCTTTAATTCTCTAAATGCTTTCTTTTTGTCACTTATTGCCCCCCCCCTACAGCTCTATTTAGCCATAGTGGTTTCCTCCTATTTCTAGTATGTTTATTCCCATACGGTATATATTGTGCACAGGTCTTATTCAGGATGCTAATAAACGTCTCCCATTTTCTTTGTGTATTTTTATGTCTCAGGATATCGTCCCAGTTAATTGCACCAAGATCATCTCTCATCCGTTGGAAATTTGCTTTCCTGAAGTTAAAATCAGTGTCTGCGACTGCGGGTCAAACCACTGCCATGTTGCCTGTGATACGTCCTTTCCAATCTGCTGGGCAGGAAGCAGGTGATCATCATTGTGATTGCTATAAGTGTGTGCTAGAAGTGTGAAGATTAATTTAAGAATTAAAACCAGAAGGATGAATACAGACTGTGCCCTGCTACCTGCCACCATCGCACTCTAACAAGCATCTCTATTCTTCCGACAGGTATGTCCATCCACCCAGCTCTCCTGCTCTCCTGCTGTCTGTCTATGAAGGACACACAGTGCGTCACCCAGCTTTGCACATAGACTTGCCTCTGCACCTAGCATTCACATGGTATGTCCATCCACCCAGCTCTCCTGCTCTCCTGCTGTCTGTCTATGAAGGACACACAGTGCGTCACCCAGCTTTGCACATAGACTTGCCTCTGCACCTAGCATTCACATGGTATGTCCATCCACCCAGCTCTCCTGCTCTCCTGCTGTCTGTCTATGAAGGACACACAGTGCGTCACCCAGCTTTGCACATAGACTTGCCTCTGCACCTAGCATTCACATGGTATGTCCATCCACCCAGCTCTCCTGCTCTCCTGCTGTCTGTCTATGAAGGACACACAGTGCGTCACCCAGCTTTGCACATAGACTTGCCTCTGCACCTAGCATTCACATGGTATGCCTTTCAGCTAACCCCAGCTTACCCCAGTGTTATTTATGACCTTGTTTACTCTGGCTTGATCATATACATCTGGTCCACTCTTAATTGTCTGGCCAAGATGAGCAGAGACCACTCCTCTCTGCTTCACACCTGACTGCACTTAGTTGTACATATATTGCAGAGTACAAGTCTGCATAGACTTCAGTCTGCATTGTGATTGCTATAAGTGTGTGCTAGAAGTGTGAAGATTAATTTAAGAATTAAAACCAGAATTGGAACTGAAGGTAACTGGACACAGTCACTGTAAACAATGTTTCTGTTTGTTTTCACTTTCACCCCAATAATCCTTCACTTTCTGCTAATTCCCCTAATCCCTACTCCTAGTAAGGAACTGTTCATCTCTTCTTCAATCCTCCCCATCCACCTCACCTCCGCCTCAAAACTGTTCCTTAACATACAATCCTCTGTTTCCAAACACAGACAGCCCCCTCATGCCCTCTCCTGCTCCCACCTGGTAACACTTTCTCTGCTCCTTCTCACTGCTGGTGATATCTCTCCAAATCCTGGTCCTCCTCACCACATTCCCACAGTCATTTCTACCTCCCATCCACGCTCTATCACAACCTTCCGTAACCTCTCCAACCTTATACCCATTCACCCAGCCCCCGCTTCCCCAGTCCCACTAACAGGAGCTCTGTGGAACGCTCGCTCTGTCTGCAACAAGCTTTCCTACATCCATGATCTTTTTGTTACTACCAAACTCTCCTTCCTCGCCATCACCGAAACCTGGCTCACCCCTTCTGACACAGCCTCTCCTGCTGCACTTTCGTATGGCGGCTTCCACCTTTCTCACACCCCCCGCCCCAGCAGCAAACATGGTGGAGGAGTTGGTTTTCTCCTGTCAGATACCTGCTCCTTCACCCCAATCCCACTGCCACCCTCTGTTACCCTCCCTTCCTTTGAGGTGCACTCTGTGCGCATCTACTCCCCCTCCAACCTCCAACTGGCTGTCATCTACCGCCCCCCAGGGCCAGCCACCACCTTCTTTGACCACTTCACCACCTGGTTACTTCATTTCCTTTCCGCGGACATCCCTACTATCATCATGGGCGACTTCAACATCCCCATTGACACTTCCCTCTCAGCTGCCACTAAACTTCTATCTCTCACTTCCTCCTTCGGCCTCACTCAATGGTCTTCTACAGCCACCCACAAAGATGGCCACACACTGGACCTCATCTTCACCCGCCTCTGCTCCCTATCTAACCTCTCTAACTCACCTCTTCCTCTCTCTGACCACAACCTGCTCACATTCTCCTCCCTCTTCACTCCATGTCTACAATCCCCACCCCACAAACTTTCACACCCTCGCAGGAATCTTAAACACCTTGACCTACACTCATTCTCCGAATCCCTCCTCCCTCTTACAGATATAAGTTCCTTACACAATGCGGATGACGCTGCCGCTCTATATAACACCACAATAGCTGTAGCTTTGGAATCCGCTGCCCCACTTACACATGCCAAAACTCGCAAAATCAACAGACAGCCCTGGCACACCAGCCTGACCAAAGAGCTGAGGCGAGCTTCCAGGGCTGCTGAGCGCAGATGGAAAAGATCCCACTCCAACGAGCATTTCATCGCATTCAAACAGTCCCTCACTACTTTCAAGACCACACTCGCCACAGCTAAACAAACCTACTTCTCATCTCTCATATCCTCCCTGTCTCACAACCCTAAACAGTTATTCAACACCTTCAATTCTCTCCTCCGCCCCCCAGCACCTCCTCCCTCCCCACTCATCTCAGCTGAAGACTTTGCCTCATTTTTCAAGCAGAAAATTGATAACATCAGGGACAGTTTTGGTCAACAACCCCCAGAGCCCTTCCTCCCGACTTCCCAGCCCTCCACCTTCAAAACCAACTTCTCCACCATTACAGAAGATCGACTCTCCACTCTACTCTCAAGATCACATCTCACCACCTGTGCACTCGACCCGATCCCATCCCACTTCATCCCAAACCTCACCACAGTCTTCATCCCAACCCTAACCCATCTCTTCAACCTATCACTAACAACTGGTGTTTTCCCCTCAAGCTTTAAACATGCCTCCATCACACCTATCCTCAAAAAGCCCTCTCTTGACCCATCCTCTGTATCTAGCTATCGCCCTATATCACTTCTCCCATACGCCTCCAAGCTACTGGAACAACACGTCTACCTTGAACTGTCCTCCCATCTCTCTTCTTGCTCCCTCTTCGACCGCTTACAATCTGGCTTCCGGTCACACCACTCCACTGAAACTGCCCTTACTAAGGTCACCAATGACCTCTTAACTGCCAAGAGCAAGCGACACTACTCTGTCCTCCTCCTCCTGGACCTGTCGGCTGCCTTTGACACAGTGGACCATTCCCTATTATTACAGACCCTCTCATCCCTCGGCATCACAGACTTGGCCCTCTCCTGGATCTCATCATACCTAACAGACCGGACATTCAGCGTCTCCCACTCACACACCACCTCCTCACCTCGCCCCCTATCTGTCGGAGTCCCACAAGGTTCAGTCCTAGGGCCCCTGCTGTTCTCTATTTACACCTTTGGCCTGGGACAGCTCATAGAATCTCATGGCTTTCAGTATCATCTTTATGCTGATGACACACAGATCTACATCTCTGGACCAGATATCACCTCCCTACTAACCAGAATCCCTCAATGTCTGTCCACTATTTCATCCTTCTTCTCCACTAGATATCTGAAACTCAACATGGACAAAACAGAATTCATCATCTTTCCCCCATCTCACGTGACCCCCCCTACGAACCTATCAATTACAGTAAATGACTGCCCACTCTCCCCAGTCCCACAAGCTCGCTGCCTCGGAGTAATCCTTGATGCTGATCTCTCCTTCAAACCACATATTCAAACCCTTTCCACTTCCTGCCGACTTCAACTCAAAAATATTTCACGCATCCGTTCATTCCTCACCCAAGAATCTGCAAAAACCCTAGTCCATGCCCTCATCATCTCTCGCCTTGACTACTGCAACCTCATGCTCTGCGGTGTCCCCTCAAACACTCTCGCACCCCTCCAATCTATTCTAAACTCTGCTGCCCGACTAATCCACCTGTCCCCCCGCTATTCCCCAGCTTCTCCCCTCTGTCAATCCCTTCACTGGCTCCCAATTGCCCAGAGACTCCATTACAAAACCCTAACCATGACATACAAAGCCATCCACAACTTGTCTCCTCCATACATCTGTGACCTCGTCTCCCGGTACTTTCCTGCACGCAACCTCCGATCCTCACAAGATCTCCTTCTCTACTCCCCTCTTATCTCCTCTTCCCACAATCGCATACAAGATTTCTCTCGCGCATCACCCCTACTCTGGAACTCTCTACCACAACATATCAGACTCTCACCTACCATCGAAACCTTCAAAAAGAGCCTGAAGACCCACCTCTTCCGACAAGCCTATAACCTGCAGTAACCACCGATCGACCAAACCGCTGCACGACCAGCTCTACCCTCGCCTACTGTATTATCACCCATCCCTTGAAGATTGTGAGCCCTCGCGGGCAGGGTCCTCTCTCCTCCTGTACCAGTTATGACTTGTATTGTTTAAGATTATTGTACTTGTTTTTATGTATACCCCCCTCACATGTAAAGCGCCATGGAATAAATGGCGCTATAACAATAAATAATAATAAATAATAATACCTCTTGCTCACAAGCTGCAGTTGCAAAGACACAGGCCACAACAAGTTCATCCACTTTATTGTCCCAGGAAATTATCCATTTGTCCATGCCCCAGATGTATGAAAGGTGGCGTAAATAACAAGCCACACACCCACAAGCACAAATACTGAGCGCACACATTGCCATGTTGCTAGCCCTGGAGATGTTTAGGCTTGTGGGGACACAGTCTTTCCGTGATCTTTTGGCTGTGGCTGCCCAACAATACTCGGTTCTCATCCGGCATTATTAGAGTTGAGCGAAACGGGTTGGTCATATTCAAAAGTCGGCGACTTTCACTGAAGTCGGGTTTCATTTCATGAAACCCGACCATAGCGTGAGGCCGGCCACGAGGTCGGCGACCAGAGCGCCAAAGTCGCGTTTCAAAAGATGCTTCCAGCGCCCTTTTTCAGCCAATGATGGAGGACGCACACTGTGGGCAACGCGATGACATAGGCATCAGTCACCACCATCTTTGAGAAGGGCATGTAAGTGATTGGCTGGCTTTGTGTGGCGTCACAGGGGCTATAAAAGGGCGTGCACACCGACCGCCATGTTACTTCTGCCGATCTTAGCATTAGGGAGAGGTTGCAGCTGCTGATTCTGAATAAGGGAGAGCGTTAGGCAGGGAAGAAGAACCAAAAAACTGCTTCTGTTGTTAGCGATTTCCACTTACAACACAACACTTTGTGTGCAGTGACAGGGTATAAGGCTCCCTGATGGCTGCATTGCTGTTTGCACACTGCTGTGCAAACTGCTTTTTTAAAAGCAGAAATACTTTTTTTCCTCTTTTCTGCACAGTTACCAAGCGTTCATTTTTCCACCCTTTTGTGTGTGCAGCAGTCCTGCTTATTAGGCTGCCTGCATCCATACTTGGACTGAGAGCATCATTGTCAGCGTCCTCAAATCTCTAGTGAGATCCAAAATCTCACCAATCCTATAGACACCATCCACCTTATCATACACCATCCAATTTCAGCCTGTTACATTGAGGTGTAATCTCTCCTGGGCCTGAGACAATAGTTCAGCGTCCTCAAATCTATAGAGAGATTCAAATTCTCACCAATAGTAGATACACCTTCTACCTTGTTTTACAGTACCATATAGCTGGTGGTATTTTGGGTACATTTTCACAAAAATGAGGAAGTATGGTGGAAGAGGCCATGGAAGTGGGCGGGGGTTGCCAGCTGGTCCCGATGGTGGTGGTAGTGGTGTTGCATCTGTTGGTAGTGGCAAAAGCACAATAGCACCTAAGGCAGGAGGTGTTGAGCCTGCGTCATCGTCTGGCTCCACAAGGCCTCGAAGGCTCTCTTTTCTGGGAGTAGGTAAACCACTTTTAAAGCCGGAGCTTCAGGAACAAATTTTGGCTTACATTGCTGACACAGCCTCCAGCTCTCTCGCCTCCTCTTCTGAAGTTTCAAAAAATAAAAGCACTGAGTCATCAGTGGAGGCTCCTGGTCAGGAACAACACCTTTCATTGTGTCCTTCACCCCTACCAAAATTGAAGAATGTGGCAGGCCACACTACCGATTACTCCATGGAGCTCTTTTCACATACCATGCTTGGGTTAGCAAGTCAAATCGTGAATTCCCCAGTCCAAGATGAATCTGAAATGGAGTGCACTGATGCACAGCCACTGCTAGATTTTTCTGCTGGTACATTCACTCAGAGCACTACATTGTCCTCGCAGTGTACTGAGGCAGATTCAGACCCTGATGAAACTCAGGTGCCCCTTCCCGCATACTATACCACCTTAAACTGTGACACAGAGGAAGGTGCACATGAAATTGAAGAGGAGGTGATGGATGACCCAGTTGTTGACCCAGATTGGCATCCATTGGGGGAAGAGGGTGCCGCTGCCAATAGCTCAGAAGAGGAGGAGGAGGATCCGCAGCAGGCAACGACATCGCAACAGCTGTTATCTGGCATGACCGTAGCAGTCCAAAAATGTGTTACAAAAACCAAAAGAGTTGCAGGACAGCATGGCCAGATGGTCAAATTAGCACAGCGGGCAAGGTCTCAAAATGTCTTCCATAGTAGGAGTGCAGTCTGGCACTTTTTTGAACAAAATCCTAATGATCAGGCAAAGGTTATCTGTAAGAAGTGCGCAAAGACCTTTAGCCGAGGGAAAAATCTGAGAAATTTGAATACCAGTTGCATGCTTAGACATTTAACCACCATGCACTTGCAAGCGTGGATGGACTACCAAACCTCATGTGCACCTGCTCCGAATGAAGGTAGTCAGCAACGCTACATCGCTTCCCCCACTGTAAGTCAACCGGTTAGCACACCACCAGCAGCAAATGTCGAGGTGTTGTCGCAAGGGCAAAGCAGTCATGGAATCACAATGTTATTGCTACGAAAGAGTGAATCTAGGCCATCAGCAACACCACCAACACCATCACCAACTCTCTCTCAGTCCGCCATGTCCTCCGCTAGTTCCACCATATGCAGCTCTCAAGTACAGCTCACCCTACCAGAGACTCTGAGTAGGACAAGAAAGTAATCATCCTCTCATCCGCGTACACTGGCTTTGAACGCCCACTTTGCCAAACTAATCTCGTTAGAGATGATGCCCTACCGGTTGATAGAACGCAAAGCTTTCCGCAAGCTCATGGCCTACGCAGTACCACGCAATGACCTACCCAGTCGGCACTTCTTTTTGCGAAAAGCCATCCCAGCCCTCCACGTGTATGTGAAAGACCGCATTGTCCATGCACTCAAGCAATCAGTCAGTGGAAAGGTGCACCTCACAACAGATGCACGGTCCAGTAGGCATGGCCAGGGCCCTTACGTGTCCATCACTGCGCACTGGGTTAATGTGGTGGATGCAGGGTCCACAGGGGACAGCGGCGGTGGGACAGTGCTGCCTAGCCCACGGTATAGGAAACAGTTGGCTGTAGGCGTTCGACCCTCCTCCTCCGCCTCCTCCAGAAGTGAAAGCTCGTCCACAGAGTGCGGTCACACGAGCACTCCATCCGCAGCTGCCAGTGTTGCACACGACTTGTCCCACTATCGAACAGCTAGTGGTAAGCAGGCTGTGTTGAAGATGATGTGTTTGGGCGACAACAGACACACCGCGGAGGTACTGGCCGACTCCTTGCAGCGACAAACTGAGTCATGGCTGGGCAGTCTACATCTTGAGGCAGGCAAGGTAGTTAGTGATAATGGCCGGAATTTTGTGGCAGCCATAGCCCTTTCAAAACTCAGACACATACCATGCCTGGCTCACACATTGAACCTGGTGGTGCAGTGCTTCCTCAATAATTATCCGAAGTTAACACCCCTACTCCATAAGGTGCGAAGACTGTGCTCGCACATCCGCCGGTCGCCCGTACACTCCAGTCGTATGCAGAAGCTGCAGCGATTGCTCCACCTTCCCAAGCACCGCCTAATTATCGACGTTGTAACAAGGTGGAACTCCACCCTGCACATGGTTCAGAGGCTGTGCGAACAGAGGCAGGCTGTAATTCATTTGTGGGAGGATACACGGGCAGGCAGTTTGCAGGCAGACATGGAGTTGTCTGGTGTGCAGTGGTCAAAGCTGAAAGACCTCTGTAAAGTCCTTCAGTGTTTTGAGGAATGCACACGGCTGGTGAGCGCAGACGACGCCATCATAAGCATGAGCATCCCACTTATGCGTCTGCTCATGCAAACTTTGACGCACATTAAGGAGCAGGCATCTGCAGCCGAGGAGGAGGGAAGCCTTGATGACAGTCAGCCATTGTCTGCTCAGGGAAGTCTCGTGGACAAGGTGGAGGAAGAAGAGGAGGAGGAGGATGATTATTTTGGGGAGAAGGATGCTTCTCAGAGGGTAAGAAAAAATGTTGGCGTGGCAAGGTCAGGTACAGGGTTTGTGCGTGACTGGAGGGATGTTGATTTGCCAGAAAGTGCTCCTCCACCCAGCACTCGCAGTGCATCATTGACACCTGGAACATTGGCCCACATGTCTGATTATGCCTTGCAGATCCTAAAAAGGGACCCCCGCTTTGCCAAAATGATGAACGATGACAACTACTGGTTGGCCAGCATCCTGGATCCACGCTATAAAGGCAAATTCCAAAACATCATGCCACAGGAGAACCTAGAGCTAATATTGGCTAACAAACAAGCAACTCTGGTAAACCGTTTGTTTGAGGCATTCCCAGCACACAGCGGTGGTGATGTTTTTCCAACGAGCCGCAGGGGGCAACATGGAAGAGGTGTTCGTGGTGCACACAGCCGAAGTGGCGTTGGACACAGGGGTTTCATGACCATGTTGTGGACTGATCTTTCAAGTACCGCTCACACGACTGGTAATACTGCATCGATTGAAAGTGACAGGAGACAGCAGTTGTCAACTATGGTTACAAACTACTTCTCCCATATCGATGTTCTCCCACACCGGTCATTCCCCTTTGACTATTGGGCCAGTAAACTTGACACCTGGCCTGAATTGGCACAATATGCCTTACAGGAGCTCGCTTGCCCTGCTGCTAGTGTGTTATCTGAACGAGTCTTCAGTGCTGCTGGATCAATCCTGACAGAAAAAAGGACCCGTCTGTCGACCCAAAATGTTGATGATCTAACCTTCATTAAAATGAACCATGCATGGGTTTCAAAGGATTTTGTCCCACCCTCCCCTGCTGACACGTAGGTTGCCAGAAAAATGGCTTGCTTTTGTCCTCATCTTCCGCGAACTTCTCCAATTACTCCATTTGCAGCTGCTGAATGACCAACATATGCCATTTTTTCCACCTCCCTAACTGGGCTGCCTCCCCCCACAGGGCCGGGGTCACCACCTGGCGCACGCACCCGTGCGAGTGTTGCTGCCCTGGACAGGTGGGTGGGAACACTCTATGGCAACGGCACTGGCACAAGGTCCCTCATAGTAGAATCAAGTGTCTCTGATGGTGGGGGTGTACACCCGCCGTCAGACACACCGGCGTACTATGAGGGGCCCTGTGCCAGTACCGCCGCCCACGAGTGGGCCCCCCCTGCTTGCTCAGGGCACTAGCACTTGCAATACTTACCTCTCCCTGCTCCACCACTGTGTAGTCTGGCCTGTTAAATACTTCACTGGGACTGCCAATACAAATTTGGTGAAATGATAGATGACGGTTAAGACGTAGCTATGCCCTGTCCTGCTGGGCTCTATCTTCAGATGATCAATGGCTTCCATTTGTTATGGATGTCGACTCACAATGAGATGCAGTGGTGGTTTATCATCAGCTTTCACGGTTTTCCGACTCACAGACGTGTGACATTCCTGCCCACATTTTTAAATGTGTCCTCTCATGCCAATCCAAGAGAATTGCCTATGGCCTGTGGCTTGTGCCTTTTGCACTCCAAAGTTACCTGACAGATCATGATAGGCAGTGAGGACAATGTCTACATCTGTCCCTGTGATCACAATTTGATGGAGATGAGTAACGGTGAAGGGTTCCACGGTACTGCGATACAGCAAACCTTTCTTCACAAGAACTGTCTTCACTGTCTCCACAGACAAAGTAATTGAGGGTCAGCATCGCCTCTGAAAATTCTCCCGGGAGTTTTTACCATGATTAGTAATTCTAATATTTCTGTAATCAGTCGACTTTCCGTCTGTACTTGTATCTATCTCGTTTCCTCTTGCGGAGAGTCTGGACTGTCTTACTGAGACTGAAATATATATGAAGATTGAAAAATACCCCAACAGTGAATACTGGTGTACGCTTTGATTACATAACCCTTTTTCTACTTTTTAGATTCTTGTCTAATCCATACTGAGGCTGTGAGTGTCTTTGTCGGACTCCGGAAATATACACGCAGATTTTTAATGTTTAAACTATGCTATATATACCTGTTATCCGGTGATACTGTACCCTTTCTCAACTTTGTACAATCACGTCCAATCCATACTGGGCCTGAGACCCTCTGAGTCTGCCTCCTGATATATAGACATCAGTTTTTCATGTGTAAACTATGCTACATATATACCTGTTACCGGGTGATACTGTACCCTTTCTCAATTTTCTACAATCTTGTTGAATCCATACTGGGCCTGAGAACATCTGAGTCTGCCTCCTGATTATAGATGAGCGGTGTTCAAGTCGACCTGTTCGCCAAGTTAAAATTCCAGCTGTTTTGGGTGGTGTTCGAGCCGTTCGTCGAACTCGAACACTTTGCTTAAAATTTGGCTGTTCGAGGTTCCTTTCGAGAACGGTTCGTTCACCAAAAGCGTAACTTCATTTTCACATTAATAATGGTTTTCAATGTTAATAGACTGCTTCATAGCATATTAGGGGTGTGTGGTAGCAAGCGGTGTAGTACACCTGTCAAGGAGCTACACCGTGTGTGTTTCTAATTATTTTTTACCGCATCTTGTCCATAAAATCCTTTTGGGCCTTGTAGCACTGTCTGCTACTCAACAAAGGAGCCCACCATTGAACCAAGCTATGCCACCTGTTTATGTAAGAACTGCGTGCTACTCAGCATAGGAGCCCAGCTGTTAAGCAAGCTACAGCACCTGTGGTTTGGACACTTAATTTTTTCATTTTTTCTGGAATGCCAGTTAGGCCTAATTTCGGAATTCCGGTTGACCTGCACTTACTGGGAAATCCTCGTTCGCGGGGAAGAATTGTAATCCCAGATCCCCATCACTAACGGGGTTCAGCGGGTTATCTGCACCTGTAAGCGACACACGCTGGACCTTTCAGTGTAGCGCGCATGCAGCCCCGGACATGTAAGGGCATGACAGACCTGTTATTGCTCGATCTCGCGTGCCAGAGCCTCGCGTGTCCCTCTAGTAAGCTTGACGCGTACCGCGGGGGCATGCCGGAGTCTAATTCGTTAACGGAATTAAGCTGACAAATCGCTAGCACAACTAAAAAAGGACATCCACCACCACCCACAGAATCAACAAAGCTTGCAATCTGTCAATCATTTCTGTAGCAGGTATGGTTGAGGTTTCCCGGGTGGAGTCGAATTAAGCCGCAGGCTCCACTCCTGGTGGTGCCCTTCTGGACATTCCTTTAAGGTTCAGCTTTGCAACCATACTGCCCCCGGAAACCAAACACTTTGGCTTCATGGACGCTGTTCGTAGGTTCGTGGGAATAACGCCGCCCGATCAGCAGTTGGCCTAATTTATGGTGGGAAGTCCGACGGTATATGATCGTCTTTGATTTCAGATTTTTACTGTTTTTTGGTATTTTACATTTTTATTCCAGCCTTTCTTGACTTCATAAGGGCATGACATGCCTATATCTGTGTCTCCTTCTCCTCCTTTTACTCCTCCACCTCTTTTCTATATGTAGTTGTCGTTTTCCATATGTTATTTTTGTATTCTGAGCATTTTGTCTGCTTTGGGACACCTTTTAAGGTGTTTTGTAATTGTTTTCTATGTGTTTGTATGTGTTTGTGTTTGCCTGCCATTGTTTTCAATGGGGTTCGACGTTTTTCGTCGAACGTTCGACAAACATTCGACGAACTTGCCTCGTGTTTGACGAACCAAAACGAACTGGAACACTAGCGGGGTGGCTCAACACTACTCCTGAATATATAGGCGTACATTTTTAATGTTTAAACTATGCTATATATACCTGGTATCTGGTGATACTGTACCCTTTCTGCCAGGAAGTCCTCCTCCACCCACCACTCTAAGAGTATCATTGACACCTGGAACATTGTCCCACATGCGTGATTATTTCTGGCGGATCTTCTTGTTATATTGTGGTGTGATCCATCCTTAGCGTGTGACAGTCTGTGGGTTACTCCTGCAATTTAGATGTACATTTAAAAATTACCCCAACACTAGTGTATACAGCTCTACGCTTGTGATACATTACCCATTTACTGCTTTTTATATTCTGGTCTAATCCAAACTGACCAAGTGAGAGTTATTTTCTGACTGTGGAAATAAATACTGAGATTGACAACAATGACCCCTACACTGTGTACAGCTTCAGATCCATTACCGTTTTACGGCTTTTTATATTGTGTTGTAATCCATACTGAGCCTGAGAGCGTCTGTGTCTGCCTCCTGAAATATCTACGGACATTTAGAATGTTTAAACTATACTATATATACCTGCTATCTGATGATACTGTACACTTTTTCTACTTTTTATGTTCTTGTCTAATCCATACTGAGCCTGTGAGCGTCTGTGTGACTGATGGTATATATAGGGAGAATGACAATCATCCTTTGACTGTATAGAGCTGTACGCTTCTCATACAGTACCATATATCTGATGTTATTTTGGGTTCATGTTCTGCAACATTTTGAAGTTTGGTGTAAGAGGCCGCGGACGTGGGCGTGGGGGGGCCAGCTGGTGCTGATGGTGGTGGTGCATCTGCTGGTAGTGGCAAAAGCACAATAGCAGCTAAGGCAGGAGGTGTTGAGCCTGCGTCATGGTCTGGCTTCGGAACGCCTGGAAGGCTACCTTTTCTGGGAGTAGGTTAACCGCTTTTAAAGCTGGAGCATCAGGAACTGGTTTTGGCTTACATTGCCGAAACAGACTCCAGCAAACATGCCCTCCTCTTCTGAAGTTTCAAAAAATGCAAGCGCTAAGTCGTCAAGTGCTGGCTCCTGGTCAGGAAGAACCCCTTTCCTTGTGTCCTTCACCCCCACCAAAAGTGAATGATGCAGGAGGCCACACTTCACATTAGTCCATGTAGCTTTTTCTATCATACCATGCCTGGGTTATCAAGTCAAATCGTGAATTCCCCAGTCCAAGATGAATCTAACATGGAGTGTGGGTGGCCAGACAGGGCAGTGGGGTTAATCGGTACCGGGCCGGTGTCTCAGAGGGATGTGTCACGTTGGTGGTGATGACCCGTTCCGTGGCCCTGGGCGTCCATGCAAAGGGGTGAATAACGTTTATAGGTGAATGATACGTGACGCCACCTGTGGTTTCTGATCACATTGACCCGCGCTGCAGTGTCGCTTCTCTGGGACAGATGTTGTGGTGCAGCTAAGATGTAGAAGCCCTGCACAGGTAGGGCCGTAGTCGTAGGGCAGATGAAAGAGTTGGTAGAGTTGTGCGCCAGGCGCAGGAGAAAGAGGACAGACACAGTCGTGCAGTTCCTTTACCTGTACTTGGTAAGTGCCATCCAGGACCCAGAGTACAGATGGAGAAGGAGTTGGTCAGCCTGGAAGCAAATTTGGAATTCTCTCTCTGCAGATAGGTAGTGTGGCCTCCGTTCTAGCGCTTATCTGAGGTACTCGCAGTACTGAGTTTAATGAAGTTCCCCCTGTTGACTCTCTTTTGGAACTTTCTCGTATGGCAGGCAGCCATAGTCTTTTCCTCGTGGCTCACACACATCGCTGCTGGGGCCTCCGAGCCTTAGTTGGGAACAGAGCCTATACAGCTGCTACTTCCTCCGGTATCTGCTGCAGCACCGTCAGTGTCCCTACAAACTCGGAGACCGGAATCCCGACCATGCGCTCCAACTAGGAGTGAGCCTTAACTCTGCTCATCCTCCAGCTCCCCTTCTCACGTCCACACACTTCCCCTTCCCTTCAGCTCCTCAGCAGTCAGGTTCAGAGGTCTCCCTGCTGGCCTGGAGTGGGAACTGTGTTGTGTGTTGGTTTAACTGCTAGAGAGATCCTTCGTTGCTCCCAAGCATGACATCACACTCCCTAGGAGGAAGGTAATGCCACTGTGGTGACCGTACTCCTGGGGGCGCCACAAGTGCACTGATGCCCAGCCACTGCTAGATGATTCTGCTGGTACATTGACCCAGACCACTACATTCCCATCGCACTCTACACAGCCAGAATCTGACCCTGATGAAACTCAGGTTCCCCTTCCTGCATACTATACCACCTTACACGGTGACAAAGAGGAAGGTGCAGATGAAAGTGCAGGTTCCTTGAGCAGGTGGGGGGGCATACTCATGGGCGACGGCACTGGTACTATGAGGGGCCCTGTGCCAGAGCCGTCGTCAACGAGTGGGCCCCCCTGCTTGCTCAGGATCACAGCACTTGCAAAGTTGAAATACTTACCTCTCCCTGCTCCACCACCGTGACGTCTTCCGTGTTTCCTGACAGTGACATTCTGGTCAGAGAGCGCAATGACATCACGTCTGTACGCCCTCTGCCTAAACAGTCCAAGTGCAGTGAGATGGAAGATGGGGACGACGAGGAGTCCAGACTAGTACAAGGATTCCCTAGCGAGGAGACTTATTTAATTGTTTTCAATGTAGGGACAGCTATTTTTGGGGCACACTATACTCTGGAGAATGATATATGAGGCCCACCATACACTGGAGCATTCCAAAGGTGGACATCAGACACTGGAGCAGCATTTACAGGGCCCATTATGCACTGGAGCATTAGAAATGGGGCCCATTATATATGGAGCATTATTTGGGCCCATAACACAGTGGAGCTTCATCCATGGGGATCAACATATACTGTAGCATTATGTGGAGCTCATCATATACTGTTTCAAACATTATATGGGACCAATGATTCTGTATGGAGAAATATATGGGCCTCATTACTCTGTATAGCGCACTATGCGGTGGCCATAATACTGTATGGAGTAATATACTGTCCATTTTTGGAGCTATTGGAGAAGGATATCAGTCATGAGATGTAAGAAGTGAAGTATTTTTCATTGTACTATACTGCTATTTCTCTGCCGTATCAGAGGATCATGAATTATGGCATGTGCTAAAGGAGCCCAGTGACACTCTTTGGCCCAGGGCCCACGAAAATCTGGAGCCAGCTCTACCCCCCCACAACTTTAGCCAAATAAACCCCAGTTTTCAATGCCTAATTATTATTATAAAGTAAATTAAGGTTGACAAGCTTAAGTAATAAGAATTGATGTTTTTGGCATTAAAATGGGCACTGTAGGTGTGTTTCCTGTCCTACACTCCCTGCTGACATTGGTTCCCCATTGACTTGCATTGGGTTTCGTGTTTCAGTCGGCCTTCGACTTTTCACGATAATCGGCCGATTTCATTTGACCCGACTTTTGAGAAAGTCGGGTTTCATGAAACCCGACTCGACCCGAAAAAAGGCAAAGTCACTCATCTCTAGGCACTATTTTTTTTCCGGTGTGCCATCCCCCGCGTTACACCAGCACATCTTATACAATCTAAAGCGTGCTCTCACCAACGCCGTAACCGGGAAGGTCTATCTTACAACAGACACGTGGACAAGCACTTGTGGCCAGGGATGATATATCTCTGTCATGGCACACTGGCTCAACCTGGTGGAGGGTGGGACAAAGTCTCAAACTGGACCATCAACACATATCCTACCCACGCCACGAATAGCGGGCCCAACCTCAATCAGGGCCTCATCATATACGTCCAGTCTCCCCTCTTCCACCTCCTCCTCCGCCTCGTCATCCTATGCTGAATTACCCTCCACATCACTCCCAAGTTGGGAGCTGTGCAGCAGTGCATCGGCAAAGCAGCAAAACGCTCTGCTGAAGCTAATCTGCTAAGGTGAAACACCACACACTGCAGGAGAGCTGTGGCAAGGAATAAAACAGACCGATAAGTGGCTCTCCCCACTGCAACTCCAACCTGGTCTGGTTGTTTGCGACAATGGGTGTAACCTGGTGGCGACTTTAAAGCTTGGGAAGCTGGTACACATGCCATGAATGGCTCATGTACTGAACCTAGTGGTGCAGAAATTTCTAAACACATACCCTGAGTTGCCGTACCTACTTGACAAAGTGCGCTGTATTTGCGCCCATTTCCACCACTCCTCAACCGCTGTTGCCGGTCTTGCAGCGCTTCAAAAGCAATTTAATTTACCAAACCACAGACTCATTTGCAACCTGCCAACACGGTGGAACTCAACATATAATATGTTGGCAAAGGTAAGTGAGCAGCAGAGGGCACTTGCTGAATACCAGCTTAAACATGCCCATCACACTGAGACTCAGCCAAGACACATAACAACTGTCGAGTGGGTGTGGATCGCTGATATTTGTGAGGTGCTTGATTACTTTGAGTACTGCACCAAGCTTGTGGGCGGTGATCAGGCTATTATCAGCGTAACCATCCCTATGCTATGTCTGCTGAAAAAAATCACTGCAGAATCAAAAAATGGAATCTTTGCGTGCCCAGCAGCTGGGTATGGAGCAAGATTTCACAATGGGTGATCCTACCCAGCCCAGCCAATATCATCAGGTAACATTGGGGGATGAAGAGGATGATGAAAATGAGGAGGGAGAAGTTGAACAAGATGGTCAACGACTATCTAAGTGACCATACCTGCATCCTTCCTGATGTTTCTGTACCGTTTAATTACTGGGTATCCAAGCTGCATAGTTGGCCCGACCTCTCCTTCTATGCCTTGGAGGTGCTGGCCTGCCCTGCTGCTAGTGTGATGTCAGAGCATGTTTTCAGTGCCGCTGGGGCAATCATCACAGATACATGCAAACGGTTGACTACAGAGAATGCAGACAAGCTGACTCTGATAAAATTTAACAAGGACTGGATTTCGCAACAGTATTTAAGCCCTCCAGATGACAGTATCCCAACCTAAAGTCACCCAAAACTTTATTTTTTTTAAATTTGGTGATTACGTCTATCCCTTCCCATACAAGCCCCTTTTCTTCTTCTTACACGTTTTCAAATCCTGCTTCTGCCACATGTACCTCATGGTCAATAAGCGAAAAACAATGTTACGTTAATTAATATTTCCCATCAGAGGCACTTGTGATGAGAGTGAGACTCTTCTTCCTTCATCAACCATGGTATCATGCCCCTTGGGCTAATTTTTGGAGAAACTATGGCTATGCCTGGACACTGGGCACTGCATCCTTTATGCTAGTAGTCCTAACTATGCCATAATTGTTTGGCTCTTCAGACCTGTGTTGCTTCCTTCATCAACTATGATACAGCCCCTTGGGCTAATTTTTGGACACACTATGGCTATGCCTGGACACTGGGCACTGCCAACTCTACGCTAGTAGTCCTAGCTTCATCATAATTGTTTGGCCCTTCAGACCTGTTTTGCTTCCTTCATCAACTATGAAACAGCCCCTTGGGCTAATTTTTGGAGGCACTATGGCTATGCCTGGACACTGGGCACTGCAACCTCTATGCTAGTAGTCCTAGCTACGTCATAATTGTTTGGCTCTTCAGACCTGTCTTGCTTCCTTTATCAACCATGATACAGCCCCTAGGGCTAATGTTTTGAAGACACTATATCTATGCCTTCATATTGGGTAGTGGCACAACAAGGAGAGTAGTCCAAGCTTTATAATTGTGAATCCCTTGTGATGATGATGATGGGTGGCTCCTTCCTGTGTTAACCATAACACAGCCCCTAGGGCAGATTGCTCTCCTTACACCACTTACACACTTAGCTGTCAGAAGATTGCCTCCATCATCACTCACTCTTACGGCACTTCTGATATATCACTGGCACTGCGTAAGTGGCGTACGAGTCCCGCTCTTCCGGCAAAAAAACACAGGACTTCAAAAAGTGTTTGTACATTCTAGTGAAGCAGTGGTGTAAAACCACTCATGCAGACCCTGACCAGGTGCCCCCATGTTATATACATTTGTTTACAGCATACTTTTTTTTAACATTTACACATTTTTTAGCCTTTTCCTCAGCCCCCAGACCACTTTGTAGGGTCCAGCAGACAATTACTCACATTTTCCATTGACTGTCATTGGACTCGCTACTCGTACCGAATACTCGAGTATTATGGTATACTCTGTACGAGTATAGCGAATCCGAATACTTCACTACTCGCTCATCCCTAAATGTTATCTGTATGTTGGCTTTCAAATTTAAGTGTTGATTTCTGGTTGGTCAAGAAAACAGACTTTTGTTTGTGTGGGCTGGTAATATTGACTTTTATCGTGCTCTTATCCTTGATCACTAATGATGTTTGCTGATAAGCTAATTATGCATTGTGTAATGGAGCCAGTTTGTTGACTTCATAAGCAGAGAGAGAAAAAACTATGCAAATAGTTTAAGTAATAAAGTAATGCTACTTGATCTCATCTTCATTCTTACCCTTTATGTAAATACTCAATGAGGGACACTTAAGTCTAAAAATAGGTTACATGCCTCTGTATAAAGAGACTGAGGGAGATTCTGGCAAGACATCCATACATCCAAAGGACCAGAGACAGGACAACAGCCATTTTACATTATGGCTCCATCACAAGGGACATGGATCTATCATTCTATAGGAAACAACCTAGGGATTTTCAGCCTCAGTTAGAAGAATACAGATCTGCTCCATTGGCCATCGCTGAACCAGGGATACATTTGGAGAAGGCAGGTTGTGATCCTCGGATCAATTGGTCTTGTATCTTATAAGGAATCAATGGACTGTCATCTTCCTACACTTGTTTTTACCTTGTTTCTGTGTGTGTGTGACAGGTGGAGTAACTGACCCTGGAAGATGAAGCCAGGTTGTGATCCTCGGATCAACTGGCCTTGTATGGATTGAATGGACTGTCATCTACCTACGCTTGTCGTTACCTCCTCTCTGTGTGCGTACCACAGGTGGGGTAGGCAATGCTGGGAGCTCTAAAATCACAGGTGCTATTATCCTGGCGAGTCAGCGGAAGGGTGAGACTCTGTAATGTGCACCATCTTGGGTATTTTGCTGGGACTGCTCTATGTGTTAACTGCCTGTTTTTTTGTTTAATAAAGCATTGCACACTGTTTTACCCTCACCCTGTGTTGTCTGAGTAATGTGTTGCCCATATTAACCCCTTCATGACCCAGCAATTCTGACCAGTGTCCTTTTAGGACGTAATAACTCAGAAATGCTTCAACGGATCCTAGCGATTCTGAGATTTATTTTTCGTGACATATTGGGCTTCATGTTACTGGTAAATTTAGGTCAATAATTTTTGCCTTTATTTGTGAAAAAATCAGTAATTTGGCAAAAATTTTGAAAATGTTGCAATTTTCAAATTTTGAATTTGTATTCTGTTAAAACCCTAGAACGCATACCTGGGGCCTCGCAGGCCCGCCCTGTTAATTGTTTTCTATTTTCTGCAAGATTACTTTAGTTAGAATTTTGAAACTCTAGATATTCCTCAGGAATATAGTTGTTTGTCATTTCCAGTTGTTCATTTATTTTTATGTTAATACCCCATATTCACATACCTGGGGCCTTTTAGGCCCGTACTAGGTTTACATGTGATCCTAAGTCTTTTTGTCTTCACTGTAGCTGGGGAAGACTTTGACTCAGTCTTTATGACTCTGCTGTTGCTATGAAGAGTGTGAATTCTGCCTGATTACATGGTCATGTGATCTTGGGAAGGAGGCTCCCTCACAACGTCATGCGTCTCTGACATCATCATAGGTCCTGAACACTGTTCGTTGTGTGCTACTTGCTGAAGAGACTTTGGAGGAAGGAGTCAGCTTTCTTGTTTCTTGAAAAAGAAACTTTCTGAGTTCCAAAAATCCAAAAGCTTCTACTGCACCTAAAAGAAAGTGGTGACCTGCTGAAGGTGAGAGGAGGGGTCTGCACTTTACCCTTACAACACACACTAACAAAGAGTGTACAACCCTGATTGTAATCTTTTTTTTTTTTTAATTTTAGTTTACTGACTTCTAAGGTTACAATGGCACAGTCTACATCCAGGGGTTTGACTAACCAAGAAATCGAAGCAATCATTTTTGATAGTGATGAAGACAGTGAACTTTCTTTGTCTGATGAAGAGTACATGCCACCAGCTAATGTCTCTACTTCATCGTCCAGTGATTCTTCAGATGATGATGATTCTACAAGCTATTATGGGATGAATGGTCTGATTTACTGTGGCAAAGATGTTGACGCTCCAGTCCAGAAAGACCTATGTTCTGACATAGTAAAAACACTTGCGAAACCAATTTTCTATTCTGGAAAAAATATAACAATGGACAGCTACTTCACCAATCTTGAACTGGGCAATTTTTTGCTTCAGAAACAACTTATACTTGTTGGTACAATGAAGCAAAACCGCAGAGAAATTCCTCCAATCATGAAGCACAATCAACAGTTACTCTTTTGGTTTTTTTTGCACATAGTAATGTTTTAAATTATTCACATCTTAGGTTGTGTTCCCACTGGCGCTGGGGTCTGCCAGGAGGTGATCCATAATGGATTTGATCTCTTGGTAACTCCAGTTAAGGCTGCTGGAATGCCGGGATTCCGCCAGCCTTAGCTGGGGTCACCAGGAGGTCAGATCCATTACAGATCTCCTCCTGGCAGACACCAGCGCTAGTGGGAATGCATCCTTACTTTGCAATTTTCAAATAAACTTTGAAAATTATTTTTGTTTGAGTTATTCCATGTTATTTGCACACGGGCCTAAAAGGCCCCAGGTATGTGAAAGTGTAGATTTTTAAGGTCAGGCGTTCTAGGGTTAAACCAGAGAGTTTGTGACACAAAATAGTGAATAAATAACATTTTACACATGTCTACTTTACATCAGCACAATTTTGGAAACAAATATTTTTGGTTAGGAAGTTATAAGGGTTAAAAGTTGACCAGCGATTTCTCATTTTTACCACAAAATTTTCAAAACCATTTTTTTAGGGACCACCTCACATTTGAAGTCAGTTTGAGGGGTCTATATGGCTGAAAATACCCATAAGTGACACTCTAAAAACTACACCTCTCAAGCTGATCAAAACCACATTCAAGAAGTTTATTAACCCTACAGGTGTTTCACAGTAGCAGAAGCAACATGGAAGAAAAAATGAACACTTAACTTTTTAGTCACAAAAATGATCTTTTAGCAACAATTTTTTTATTTTCCCAAGGGTAAAAGGAGAAAGTGGACCACAAAAGTTGTTGACCAATTTGTCCTGAGTACGCTGAAACCCAATATGTGGGGGGAACCACTGTTTGGGCGCACGGCAGGATTCGGAAAGGAAGGAGCGCCATTTGACTTTTTGAATGGAAAATTAGCTTCAATCGTTAGCGGACACCATGTCATGTTTGGAGAGCCCCTGTGTGCCTAAACTTTGGCGCTCCCTGACAACTGACCCATTTTGGAAACAAGACCCCCTAAGGCAGTGGTCCCCAACCTTTTTTGCACCAGGGACCGGCTTCAAGCAAGACTATTCTTCCATGGCCTGGCAGGGTGGGGATGGAGGTGTGGCATGGGCGGGGCTTTGGTCATAAGGGGGCGGGGCTATGGACGGGGTTGTAGTTTATTATAACATTTATAATGTGACTCAACTCACCATAGGTTTTGAATGAGTGGGAGCTCCTGCCTTGTTTCTGTTTCAGTGGGAGCACTGGGCTACTTCTACTGATGACCATCACTGCTAATGATGATTGGAACCTACAAGGAAATGGAGCATTGAGCACTTAAAAAAAATTGTACTGAGTACTGTACATGCTGATTATTTTCTAATCATGGTGTAAGAAATTTTGACAAACATTCAAAAGGTGTACCACACATATAATCCCCCATGTATAGCAAGATGGCACCACACATATAATCCCCCATGTATAGCAAGATGGCACCACACATATAATCCCCCATGTAAAGAAAGATGATCCCAAACATGTAATACTCCCATGTATAGTATGATGGCCCCACAAAGTACTGATTGATATATACATACACTGTATATACTTGAGTATAAGCCGACCCGAGTAAAAGCCAAGGCACCTAATTTTGCCACGGAAAACTGGGTAAGCTTATTGACTCTAGTATAAGCCGGGTATGCATTGTCCCCTCATTCCTATCCCAGTATGTGTGGTTCCCCGGTCCTGTCCAGCTGCCCCTGTTGTATGCATGGCTCCCGTGTCCCATCCTTGTATACATGGCTCTGCTCTCACCCTCCCATCCTTGTATACATGGCTCTGCTCCCACCCTCCCATCCTTGTATACATGGCTGCGCTCCCACCCTCCCATCCTTGTATAGATTGCTCGGTTCCCACCCTCCCATCCTGTATGCATGGCTCCGCTCCTACCCTCCCATCCTGTATGCATGGCTCTGCTCCCACCCTCCCATCCTGTATGCATGGCTCTGCTCCCACCCTACCATCCTGTATACATGGCTCTGCTCCCACCCTCCCATCCTGTATACATGGCTCCGCTCCCACCCTCCCATCCTTGTATACATGGCTCCGCTCCCACCCTCCCATCCTGTATACATGGTTCTGCTCCCACCCTCCCATCCTGTATGCATGGCTCTGCTCCCACCCTCCCATCCTGTATGCATGGTTCTGCTCCCACTCTCCCATCCTGTATGCATGGCTCTGCTCCCACCCTCCCATCCTGTATACATGGCTCTGCTCCCACCCTCCCATCCTGTATGCATGGCTCTGCTCCCACCCTCCCATCCTGTATACATGGCTCTGCTCCCACCCTCCCATCCTGTATACATGGCTCCGCTCCCACTCTCCCATCCTTGTATACATGGCTCTGCTCCAACCCTCCCATCCTGTATACATGGCTATGCTCCCACTCTTCCATCCTGTATGCATGGCTCTGCTCCCACCCTCCCATCCTGCATGCATGGCTCTGCTCCCACCCTCCCATCCTATATACATGGCTCCGCTCCCACTCTCCCATCCTGTATGCATGGCTCTGCTCCCACCCGCCCATCCTGCATGCATGGCTCTGCTCCCACCCTCTCATCCTGTATACATGGCCCTGCTCCCACTCTCCCATCCTGTATATATGGCTCTGCTCCCATCCTGTATACATGGCTCTGCTCCCACTCTCCCATCCTGTATGCATGGCTCTGCTCCCACTCTCCCATCCTGTATGCATGGCTTTGCTCCCACTCTCCCATCGTGCATACATGGCTCTGCTCCCATCCTGTATATGGATCGCCTGCCAGGGCAGTGGGGTACTCGGTACCAGGCTGGTATTTCACAGGGAAGTGTCACAGTAGCTGTGACCCGGTCCGTGGCCCTGGGCGTCCATGTAAGGGAGTGAAGTGATGGAATAAAGTTTATGACTAGATGATTCGTGACGCCACCTGTGGTGTTCGGCAAATGTTAAGCCGACGCTGCAGACAGATCCTCTGGGACAGATGGTGTAGTGCAGCAATGATGTTATAGCCCTCCACAGGCAGGGCTGTAGTACCAGGGCAGTGTAGGTGGGTGTTGGGAAGGAAGGTGCAGTGTCAGGCACAGAGATGTAGCAGTGCCCGGGAGGTTGCAGCAAGAAGGCAAGGACACAATAGGTTGCAGTTTCTTTACCTTTACTTGGCAAATGCAGTCCAGGGTCCTGAGTACAGATGGCACAGGAGCTGGTTAGCTGGGAAGCAAATCAGGAATCACTCTGGCAGATGGGTTGTGCAGTCTCCTTACTAGCGCTCTCTATGAAGTACTCCCAGTACTGAGTTACACTGGAGTTCCTCCTTTCTGATGTTATCCACACTCCACTCACATGGCAGACAGCCGTAGCCTTATATCTCTCTTGGCTCACCCGTCGCTGTTGTGCCTCCGAGGATGATGTGGGAATAGAGCATTTACAGCTTCCTATTCCTCTGGTTTCTGGTGCAGGACCATTAGTATCCATACACCCTTGGAGACCAGGCTCCAGATCATGCGCTATCACTGGGACTGAGCTCTCCACTTTCCTCAGTCTCCCCAGCTCTTCTCCTCCACGTCTGCACACGACGCCCTCCTCACACTAACTGACTAATTTCCCCTCATGGCCCCGAGGGAGAAGCTCTTCCCCTTAGTATTGGTTCAGAGCTCCCTCTGCCGTCCCGGAGTGGGAACTGTGTTGCATGTTATGGTTAACTGCCAGAGAGACCCTTCATTGCTTCCAGGCATGACATCACTCTCCCTAGGAGGAAGGCAATGCCACTGTGGCGACCATACTCCTGGGGGCGCTACATATACATGGCTCTGCTCCCACCCTCCCATCCTGTATACATGACTTCGCTCCCACTCTCCCATCCTGTATACATGGCTCTGCTCCCATCCTGTATACATAGCTCCACTCCCACCCTCCCACGCTTGTATATATGGCTCCGCTCCCATTCTTGTATGCATGGCTGGGCTCCCCCGTCCTCCCCCATCCTCTCCCCCTCACACCGTTGCTGCTGAACTTCCCTGTATTTCTATCCTGGCACGTCAGCTTCTTCCTGTGGGGAGCGGTCACGTGGTACCGCTCATTAAGGTCATGAATATGGACGCTACGCCTATGGGAGAGGAGTGGCGTCCATATTCATGACCTTAAATGAGCGGTACCACATGACCGCTCAGCGCTGGATGAAGCCGCCGCACTGACAAGGACAGGGATGCAGGAACTGCGAGTGAGTATCCATGTGTTCTGGAAGCCGGCGGTTGCAGCTGTCACTACAGTGCTACAGCCGCCGGCTCCCATTGTCTCCAGCTCCGCGGACCGGTAAGAGCACTGCAACAGCCCGATCCTGGGCCGTGGACAGGTGGTTGGGGACCCCTGCCCTAAAGAACTTATCTAGATGCATAGTGAGCACTTTGAACCCCCAGGTGCTTCACAAATTGATCTGTAAAAATGAAAAAGTATTTTTTTTCACAAAAATTTTCTTTTAGCCTCAAGTTTTTCATTTTCACATGGGCAACAGTATAAAATGGATCCTAAAATTTGCTGGGCAATTTCTCCTGAGTACACCAATACCTCATATGTAGTCATAAACTACCGTTTGGGCGCACGGCAGGGCTCGGAAGGGAATGAGCGCCATTTGACATTTTGAATGGAAAATTAGCTCCAGTCGTTAGCGGACACCATGTTGCGTATGGAGAGTCCCTGTGTGCCTAAACATTGGAGCTCCCCCACAATTGATGCTATTTTGGAAACTAGACCCCCCCAAGGAACTTATTTAGATGTTTGGTGGGCACTCTGAATCCCCAAGTGTTTCACAGAAGTTTATAACACAGAGCTTTGAAAATAAAACAAAAAATGTTCTCAAAAAATGATTTTTTAACCCGCAATTTTTTTATTTTCCCAAAGGTTAAAGGGAAATTGGACCCCAAAAGTTGTTGTCCAGTTTGTCCTGAGTACACTGGTACCCCATATGTGGGGGGGGAACCACTGTTTGGGCACACGTCGGGGCTCGGAAGAGAAGTAATGAGGTATTGAAATGCCAACTTGATGGAATGGTCTGCGGGTATCATGTTACATTTGCAGAGCCCCTGATGTGCCTAAACAGTGGAAACCCCCCACAAGTGACCCCATTTTGGAAACTAGACCCCCCCAAGGAACTTATCTAGATGTGTGGTGAGCACTTTGAACCCCCATGTGCTTCACAGAAGTTTATAAACGTAGAACCGTGAAAATAAAAAATAATTTTTTTCCCTAAATAGAGTAAAAGCATTTTTTTTCATGATGGTATCCGGCATCACAATTGCATCTGGTATCTGCGGTGCTAACTGTATAAGCCTCCTATTGAACCGTCACAGTGGGGAAACGTGTTGAGGCGTTCATGCATGATAAGTGACCACCATGTGGAATTTTTATCTTTTGCTATTATCAATCCTTGACTATATTTTTCTGGACCTGGAGTTCTGGGCCATTGTTCATGGTGTACCTATTGGGTGACCAGAAAAATGCCCACAGGAAAATTGCCCACACGGAAAATTGCCCACACGGAAAACTGCCCACACGGAAAACTGCCCATTGCATCATCACAAAGGTTCAAATATATGATATTTGAGGTGCAAGGTGAGGATGTTCACATGATATGTGAAAAATGCCCACAGAAAATTGCCCACAGACATAAATACCCACAGGAAAACAGTAGCGAGTTATAGGTGAGATGCTCTGCAGGACAGAGAGTAGCATAAATCTATAGGTTAAATGCTCTGCAGGATGGGGGATAGTATACAGGTATAGGTGAGATGCTCTGCAGGGCAGGAGAATAATATACAATTATAGGTGAGATGCTCTGCAGGACAAAGAGTAGCATAGATCTATAGGTTAAATGCTCTGCAAGGACAGGGGGATAGTATGCAAATATACGTGAGATGCTCTGCAGGGCAGGAGAATAACATACAATTATAGGTGAGATGCTCTGCAGGACAGAGAATAGTATAGAATTATAGGTTAAATGCTCTTCAGGACAGGGGGATAGTATACAAGTATAGGTGAGATGCTCTGCAGGACAGGGGGATAGTATACAGGTATAGGTGAGATGTTCTGTATGGCAGAAGAATAATATAGAATTCTAGGTGAGATGCTCTGCAGGACGGGGGATAGCATACAGGTATAGGTGAGATGCTCTGCAGGACGGGGGATAGTATACAGGTATAGGTGAGATGCTCTGCAGCACAGGAGAATATAGAATTCTAGGTGAGATGCTCTGCAGGACGGGGGATAATATACAGGTATAGGTGAGATGCTCTGCAGGACAGGGGAATAGTATACAGGTATAGGTGAGATGCTCTGCAGGACAGGAGAATATAGAATTCTAGGTGAGATGCTCTGCAGGACGGGGGATAATATACAGGTATAGGTGAGATGCTCTGCCGCACAGAAGAATAATATAGAATTATAAGTGAGATGCTCTGCAGGACGGGGGATAATATACAGGTATAGGTGAGATGCTCTGCCGCACAGAAGAATAATATAGAATTATAAGTTAAATGCTCTGCAGGGCAGGAGAATAATATACAATTATAGGTGAGATGTTCTGCAGGACCCAGAATAATATAGAATTATAGGTTAAATGCTCTGCAGGATGGGGGATAGTATACAGGTATAGGTGAGATGCTCTGCAGGACAGGGGGATAGTATACAGGTATAGGTGAGATGCTCTGCAGGACAGGGGAATAGTATACAGGTATAGGTGAGATGCTCTGCAGGACAGGGGAATAGTATACAGGTATAGGTGAGATGCTCTGCAGGACAGGGGAATAGTATACAGGTATAAGTGAGATGCTCTGCAGGACGGGGGATAGTATACAGGTATAGGTGAGATGCTCTGCAGGACGGGGGATAGTATGCAGGTATAAGTGAGATGCTCTGCAGGACGGGGATAGTATACAGGTATAGGTGAGATGCTCTGCAGGACGGGGATAGTATACAGGTATAAGTGAGATTCTCTGCAGGACGAGGGATAGTATACAGGTATTGGTGAGATGCTCTGCAGGACGGGGGATAGTATACAGGTATAGGTGAGATGCTCTGCAGGATAGGGGGATAGTATACAGGTATAGGTGAGATGCTCTGCAGGACAGCGGGATAGTATACAGGTATAGGTGAGATGCTCTGCAGGGAGGGGGATAGTATACAGGTATAGGTGAGATGCTCTGCAGGACAGGGGGATAGTATACAGGTATAGGTGAGATGCTCTGCAGGACAGGGGGATAGTATACAGGTATAGGTGAGATGCTCTGCAGGACAGGGGGATAGTATACAGGTATAGGTGAGATGCTCTGCAGGGCGGGGGATAGTATACAGGTATAGGTGAGATGCTCTGCAGGACAGGGGGATAGTATGCAGGTATAGGTGAGATGCTCTGCAGGACAGGGGGATAGTATACAGGTATAGGTGAGATGCTCTGCAGGACGGGGGATAGTATACAGGTATAGGTGAGATGCTCTGCAGGACAGGGGGTAGTATACAGGTATAGGTGAGATGCTCTGCAGAACGGGGGATAGTATACAGGTATAGGTGAGATGCTCTGCAGGACAGGGGGATAGTATACAGGTATAGGTGAGATGCTCTGCAGGACATGGGGATAGTATACAGGTATAGGTGAGATGCTCTGCAGGACGGGGGATAGTATACAGGTATAGGTGAGATGCTCTGCAGACAGGGGGATAGTATGCAGGTATAGGTGAGATGCTCTGCAGGACAGGGGGATAGTATACAGGTATAGGTGAGATGCTCTGCAGGGCGGGGGATAGTATACAGGTATAGGTGAGATGCTCTGCAGGACAGGGGGATAGTATGCAGGTATAGGTGAGATGCTCTGCAGGACAGGGGGATAGTATACAGGTATAGGTGAGATGCTCTGCAGGACATGGGGATAGTATACAGGTATAGGTGAGATGCTCTGCAGGACGGGGGATAGTATACAGGTATAGGTGAGATGCTCTGCAGGACAGGGGGATAGTATGCAGGTATAGGTGAGATGCTCTGCAGGACATGGGGATAGTATACAGGTATAGGTGAGATGCTCTGCAGGGCGGGGGATAGTATACAGGTATAGGTGAGATGCTCTGCAGGACAGGGGGATAGTATACAGGTATAGGTGAGATGCTCTGCAGGACGGGGGATAGTATACAGGTATAGGTGAGATGCTCTGCAGGACAGGGGGTAGTATACAGGTATAGGTGAGATGCTCTGCAGAACGGGGGATAGTATACAGGTATAGGTGAGATGCTCTGCAGGACAGGGGGATAGTATACAGGTATAGGTGAGATGCTCTGCAGGACATGGGGATAGTATACAGGTATAGGTGAGATGCTCTGCAGGACGGGGGATAGTATACAGGTATAGGTGAGATGCTCTGCAGGACGGGGGATAGTATACAGGTATAGGTGAGATGCTCTGCAGGACAGGGGGTAGTATACAGGTATAGGTGAGATGCTCTGCAGGACGGGGGATAGTATACAGGTATAGGTGAGATGCTCTGCAGGACAGGGGGATAGTATACAGGTATAGGTGAGATGCTCTGCAGGACAGGGGGTAGTATACAGGTATAGGTGAGATGCTCTGCAGAACGGGGGATAGTATACAGGTATAGGTGAGATGCTCTGCAGGACAGGGGGATAGTATACAGGTATAGGTGAGATGCTCTGCAGGACATGGGGATAGTATACAGGTATAGGTGAGATGCTCTGCAGGACGGGGGATAGTATACAGGTATAGGTGAGATGCTCTGCAGACAGGGGGATAGTATGCAGGTATAGGTGAGATGCTCTGCAGGACAGGGGGATAGTATACAGGTATAGGTGAGATGCTCTGCAGGGCGGGGGATAGTATACAGGTATAGGTGAGATGCTCTGCAGGACAGGGGGATAGTATGCAGGTATAGGTGAGATGCTCTGCAGGACAGGGGGATAGTATACAGGTATAGGTGAGATGCTCTGCAGGACATGGGGATAGTATACAGGTATAGGTGAGATGCTCTGCAGGACGGGGGATAGTATACAGGTATAGGTGAGATGCTCTGCAGGACAGGGGGATAGTATGCAGGTATAGGTGAGATGCTCTGCAGGACATGGGGATAGTATACAGGTATAGGTGAGATGCTCTGCAGGGCGGGGGATAGTATACAGGTATAGGTGAGATGCTCTGCAGGACAGGGGGATAGTATACAGGTATAGGTGAGATGCTCTGCAGGACGGGGGATAGTATACAGGTATAGGTGAGATGCTCTGCAGGACAGGGGGTAGTATACAGGTATAGGTGAGATGCTCTGCAGAACGGGGGATAGTATACAGGTATAGGTGAGATGCTCTGCAGGACAGGGGGATAGTATACAGGTATAGGTGAGATGCTCTGCAGGACATGGGGATAGTATACAGGTATAGGTGAGATGCTCTGCAGGACGGGGGATAGTATACAGGTATAGGTGAGATGCTCTGCAGGACGGGGGATAGTATACAGGTATAGGTGAGATGCTCTGCAGGACAGGGGGTAGTATACAGGTATAGGTGAGATGCTCTGCAGGACGGGGGATAGTATACAGGTATAGGTGAGATGCTCTGCAGGACAGGGGGATAGTATACAGGTATAGGTGAGATGCTCTGCAGGACAGGGGGATAGTATACAGGTATAGGTGAGATGCTCTGCAGGACGGGGGATAGTATACAGGTATAGGTGAGATGCTCTGCAGGACGGGGGATAGTATACAGGTATAGGTGAGATGCTCTGCAGGACAGGGGGATAGTATACAGGTATAGGTGAGATGCTCTGCAGTGCAGGAGAATATAGAATTCTAGGTGAGATGCTCTGCAGCACACTTGCTTCTGCTTTTTGAGGGCAGGAGTCATGATAGTGTTCTGTTGGTTCCTGAACTGCGTTGTCATCTTTTCTTTGGAGAACTGAATGGCACTCTGAGGAGCGATGCAGTCGGCATCTTCAAGTCACCGCTGCGCTGATAGTATGAAATGCAAGATATTCAAACCCCAAGTAAATCAGAACGTTGTTGTTCCTCTGGCTAGAATACTTCAGATGAACTCAAAATACACTTTTATTGAAAAGAAATTAAAAAATAAGGGGAGAGAGCTATTAATGTCCATGCTCTAACTAACCAAAACACAATTGTCTGGTACAGCAGGAACGCCATTGTCACTGGGGTTGTACCAAAAGGAAGGACAGGATTGCCAATTGGAAACAATGGGGGTGGGGGAGCGCTGGAAGGAACATGTGAATAATGTCAGCAAGGAAACCCGGTGACTTCCATGGGCTCCATTGAAACACAATACAGCACAACACAGGCAGCAAAGAAAATGCAGAATGGATTTCACCACAGATCTCTGGGCCCAGCTTACTGCTCCGGGTACCAGAGGTGAGCCTAGCCTTTCTGCTGCCTGAGGCGAACAGCAAAATGACGCCCCCCCCACCCCCCCTCGCACACAGTAAATTCTCATATCTATCATGTAAAACTAAGTACAATAGTGGACATTTTGATTTAAATAAATCGAAAAAAAAGATGTCCAAACACAAGGATGTCAGCGCCATCACACGCACATACAAGAACAACACAGAAGTATCCAGAACAAGGGTCATTAATGGCAATGGTAGGCCTGGCACAGGGCCGGACTGAGACAAAAATGCAGCCCTGCCACACAAACCCCACCAGCCCACAAACTATAACACTCCTCACCCCGATCAGTGAAGTTTTGTTATACTTTGTCGTCTCCTCATCACTCTCTCTAAGGAGTTATTTGAAGAGCCACATGTGAATGGCACCACAGTGCGTATGACTGACCACATCTCCACTTACATGGTGCTCTTCAAAGCTACGTTTCCCAGGATCATGGGGGTCCCAGCGGTCAGATCCACAACAAACAGAAAGTCATCCCCTATCCCCACATAATGCTCCATACAGTATAATGTGCCCCATATATTACTGCATACAGTATAATGTGCCCCATATATTACTGCATACAGTATAATGTGCCCCATATATTACTGCATACAGTATAATGGACCCTATATATTATTTCATACACCCCGTACACACGCGGCTCCACTCCGTACACATGCGGTTCTGCTCCGTACACACCGTACACATGCGGTTCTGCTCCGTACACCTCGTACACATGCGGCTCCACTCTGTACACCTCACACACACACAGCTCCACATAAGTACACACATGGCTCCACTATGCAAACCTCGTACACATGTGACTCTGCTCCGTACACCTTTTACACACGTGGCCATGCTCTGTACACCTTGTACACACACGGCTCCACTCAGTAAACCTTGTACACATGCGGCTCCGCTCCATAAACACGTGACTCCACTCCGTACACACACGGCTCTGCTCTGTACACTTCGTACACACAGGGCTCCATTTTGTACGCCCCATACACACACAGCTCCACTACATACAACCAGTACACACGCAGCTCCACTCCGTACACCTCGTACACACACGGCTCCGCTCCGTACACCTCGTACGCACACGGCTCCGCTCCGTACACCTCGTACGCACGCGGCTCCGCTCCGTACACCTCGTACACACACGGCTCTGCTCCATACACCCGTACACACACGGCTCTGCTCCATACACCCGTACACACACGGCTCCGCTCCGTACACCTCATACACACACGGCTCCGCTCCGTACACCTCGTACACACACGGCTCCGCTCCGTACACCTCGTACACACACGGCTCCGTTCCGTACACCTCGTACACACACGGCTCTGCTCCGTACACCTCGTACACACGCGGCTCCGCTCCGTACACCTCGTACACACACGGCTCCGCTCCATACACCCGTACACACACGGCTCCGCTCCGTACACCTCGTACACACACGGCTCCGCTCCGTACACCTCGTACACACACGGCTCCGTTCCGTACACCTCGTACACACACGGCTCCGCTCCGTACACCTCGTACACACACGGCTCCGCTCCGTACACCTCGTACACACAGGGCTCCACTACATACAACCAGTACACACGCGGCTCCGCTCCGAACACGTCGTACACACACGGCTCCACTCCGTACACCTCGTACACACCACACACACACGGCCCTGCTACATCCACCCTGTAAACCCCTCCTGACCCCACACATAAACTTCCCCTCATCCAGCACCATGACAACCAGCACAGCAGAGTCCTGCATACACTGAGGCCCCTGATCATGTGACCCCTGACTCCTCCCCTCCTGTGACCTCATCACAGGTCCTGTGGCAGAGAAGAGAAGAACATAGCAGCAGAGCAGGGACGGAGATAATTGATAGACCGTGGGCTGATGCGCACAGGACCTGTGATGAGGTCACAGGAGGTGAGGAGTCAGGGGTCACATGATCAGGGGGCCCTGACTCCTTCCCTCCTGTGACCTCATCAATTACAAGCCTCTGCAGGTTACCAGCAGCACAAGCGTGCAGAGGCTAAATTGTAGGTGCTGCGGGTAGCCGAGCGCATAATGCCACCCCCTGTGCACAGCAGCTGCCTGCCGCCTGAGGCGACAGGCTTAAATGGCCTCATTATAGGTGCGCCCCTGAACAGATTCTGTTCTTACAAGCTGACAGTCCACTGTGCTAAAAATAATTCCACTCTCAGTGTGGTGTGTATGGGCCTAGAGACCCTTAATTAATTCCACTCTCAGTGTGGTGTGTATGGGCCTAGAGACCCTTAATCAAATCCATTCTGCGTTTTCTTTCATGCTATGCCTGCCTACACCTGCAGTATATGTGTGTAATACATAACTATGTACGATCTGTTCACTATTACTCTTGGTAGTCATAAGAGGACAGGGAAGGAAGTGCGGGCACCAGATTCACTGCCACTGAAATCAATAGGAGAGCGGCGCTGCTCTACCACTTCCGGCTCCTGTGTTGGTCACAGTGACATCACTAAGGAGGCACACCGGTCAGTGGGTGCTCTTGTCTGTCTTTCGAGAGCCCGCAAAAACCAGGGCTCATCCCACTGAACGCCTGCACTCGATCCCCACGGGTAGAACACCACTCAGGCTGGTTTCACATTTGCGTTTTTTAGCGCTGGAAAAAAACGCACACCTGCGCATGCGTTTTTCCCCTATATTTAACATGGGTGCGCATACCTGCGCGCTGGTAAGCGCATGTATGCGATTTTCATGCGCTGCGTTTTTTTGGGGTGTGCGTTGGGATTTTCCAGACGCAGCATGTTGCATTTTTTGGCCCTGCAAAAAAGCGCATGCGCACATATGCGCACGTTTTGCGCTAAAAATGGCCATTATAGCCTATGGATGCGCATATGTGCGCACTGGCATGCTCATGTATGCGTTTTTTTGCATATGCGTTTTTTTTTTTAAACCATGGAATTTAGGGGTTTGGGTTAGAGTTAGGGTTAGTTAAGGGGGTTTAGGGTTAGGGTTATGGTCAGGGTCAGGGTTAGGGTTGGGGTTTGGGTCAGGGTTAGGGTTAAGTATGGTTTTGTTAAGGATTAGGGTCATGGTTAGGGTCAGGATTAGGGTTAAGTATGGTTTTGTTAAGGGTTAGGGTCAGGGTTAGGGTTAGGGTTAGGGTTAGGGTCAGGGTTAGGGTCAGGATTAGGGTTAAGTATGGTTTTGTTAAGGATTAGGGTCATGGTTAGGGTCAGGATTAGGGTTAAGTATGGTTTTGTTAAGGGTTAGGGTCAGGGTTAGGGTTAGGGTTAGGGTCAGGGTTAGGGTCAGGATTAGGGTTAAGTATGGTTTTGTTAAGGGTTAGGGTCAGGGTTAGGGTTAGGGTCAGGGTTAGGGTTAGGGTTAGGGTCAGGGTTAGGGTCAGGATTAGGGTTAAGTATGGTTTTGTTAAGGATTAGGGTCATGGTTAGGGTCAGGATTAGGGTTAAGTATGGTTTGGTTAAGGGTTAGGGTCAGGGTCAGGGTTAGGGTTAGGGTCAGGGTTAGGGTTAAGTATGGTTTTGTTAAGGGTTAGGGTCAGGGTTAGGGTTAGGGTTAGGGTCAGGGTTAGGGTTAGGGTTAGGGTTAGGGTCAGGGTTAGGGTTAGTATGGTTTTGTTAAGGGTTAGGGTCAGGGTTAGGGTTAGGGTCAGGGTTAGGGTCAGGATTAGGGTTAAGTATGGTTTGGTTAAGGGTTAGGGTCAGGGTTAGGGTTAGGGTTAAGTATGGTTTTGTTAAGGGTTAGGGTCAGGGTTAGGGTTAGGGTCAGGGTTAGGGTTAGGGTTAGGGTTAGTTAGGGTTTAGGGTTTGGGTTAGGGTTAAGTATGATTTGGTTAAGGGTTAGGGTCAGGGTTAGGGTTAGGGTCAGGGTTAGGGTTAGTAAAGTCATGGTTTGGGTAGTGTGAGGGGCCACCTAAAAATGTTGGAAAAAAACGCAAACGCGCTAAAAACGCATACAAACGCATAAAAACGCTGCGTTTTTTTCATGCATGCTCATAAAAATGCTTGAAAAAAACGCAGCAGTTGTATGCTTATGTATGCGTTTTTTCAATGCGTTTTTTTGCGGGAAAAACGCGCTGCAAAAAAAAGCAAGTGTGAAACTAGCCTCAGACAACACAGGGTGAGGGGAACACACATTGGTAAGACTATTGGTTCACCAACAGAAGAACACAAAGGTGCAACGACTGTGGTCGCAGCGATGAAGGCCACGAGCAGGCACAGGGGTACAGATGCCTGCTTATGCTGGATCTGCGTCCTCACTTATGCATGGTGTTGCAGAGACCCGTCGGAGGTGCAGCCACAGGGAGTGGCGCATGACAATGGTGCACACTTCAATGTCAGCTGCCGGGCTGTGCGGTGGCTACAAACGACCCTGGGCGACGTGGGAGCAGAGGAAAGGTGCGTAGAATGTTTTTGTTTTTAATTATGCATTAGGGGCAGAACGGGGACACGTACACTAGGATTGGGGACCATGTAAACCAGGATGGGGACATATATACCAGGATGGAGACCATTTGGACCATACATACCAGGTTGGGGACCATATATACCAGCATTGGGACATATACTGTATACCAGGATGCGGACATATTCACCAGGATGATGGGCATATATACCAGGATGGGGGACATTTTACTATATAATGAAAGGGGCAATTCATAAGTCTTTATAGAATTTAGAACGCAACAGGTGCCAATACATCTGACCAATGAGTGTGTGGGGGGGCAGGTCCAAATTTGGCACTGGGGCCCATCGGAAGTACACAAGGTGGTAAAAGTGGCAGAATTTCACCTTTCTGCTGTGCCTTCTGGGCTTCTAGGAACAACTCCCTCTGCCAGCAGCTCCCTGCTTTTGGTGGGCTCCCACTGAGTTGATAATGTATTAGATGTGACCAGCAGTCCCATGTAACTCCACTGATAAGGCCTCTTTCACACTTCCGTTTTTTTACAATCAGTCAAAATCCGCCAGGTTTTGAAAAAAACGGATCCGCAATTTTTTTTTGCGGATCCGTTTTTTCCCCATTGACTTTCATTATAGGCGGATCTTGAGGGATTGCCGTCCGTTGCATCCGTTTTTGTGAGGATCCGCCATAATGTTGCTGTCCGTCAACATCCTCAAAGATTTCCAAACGGAGCTTGCAACGTTTTTTTTGCCGGCGGATCCTCCAGACACTGATTTAACCCGAAATTCTGTCTGGGTGCCGGGCAAAAAAAAAATTCTCTCTCTCTCTCTCTTTTTGGCGGATTTCAACTGACACAAAAAACTGAAGTGTGAAAGAGGCCTAACACAGTGATACCTTTTTGAGTACTGATAGCATTGATGGCTCCTATGGGTCACACTGCTGCTGGTTCTGCATGTGCTGCTGGTTTGGGCTGATGGGAGCAGTAAGGCAGAATCAGTGAGAGATGAGAGCACACTATATCTATCTATTGCTGATAATGACAGACTGCTACAAACACAGATCTTCATTTTTGCAGTTTTGCACTAGATCAACTGTAAATCACAAGTTAATCACATATCATGTGAACATCCTCACCTTGCACATGAAAAATCATAGATCTTAAACTCTGTGATGCTGCAATTGGCAATTTTCCGTGTGGGCAAATTTCCATGAGGGCAATTTTCCTGTGGGCATTTTTCCTGTGGGCAGTTTTCATGTGGGCAATTTTCCTGTGGGCATTTTTCCGTGTGGGCAATTTTCCGTGTGGGCAAATTTTCTATGTGTGCAATTTTCCATGTGGGCAATTTTCCATGTGGGCAATTTTCTGCGTGGGCAATTTTCCACGTGGGCAATTTTCCACGTGGGCAATCTTCATGTGGGCATTTTTCCTGTGGGCAATTTTCATGTGGGCATTTTTCCTGTGGGCATTTTTCAGGGAACCACCTATTGCACCACTGGCTGGTCAGCTTTAGTGTATAATGAATGGTATTGATCAAGATCACATATCTACTTTGATGTGATTCATGCATGTTGAAGTGCATCTGTCAATTATGAATAGCATTGATAAGTATTAACCAGTATTGGGTTCTGTGGTTTGAAATAATGCTAGTGGCATTATTTGTTTGTTTCTTACATGCATGCTAATTAGGATGCATTATTGTATATAATTCTCTTGCAATTTGCCTACTAAACCCTTCCTTCTGCTTCCTTCATCTCCTTCCTATCAGTTACTGTTTTTCCACTTTTCATTATAGGGTGAGGAAGGGGAGTGAGGGATAGTCCGCGTTGAATGGGGGCACCAAACAATTATCTATTTTTAGGGTGCCAACCTCCACAGCAAGGAAGGTGTCAAGATAGTTCTATCACAGGGCTTTTTTCTATGATCTATATTGTGGAATTTTTTAATTCCATTGTTCACTGGGATAGGTGTATATTTTAAAGAATTTGTAATTAAAGGAAGAAATTTTTAAGGGAATACATGTTCACAAATGTATAAAGTGCAGCAAGTGCTATATGGAATATTCCAGGAATATATTACAGCTAGAGTTGAGCGATACCGTCCGATACTTCAAAATATCGGATCGGAATGGATCGGCCGATCTTTAAAAAAAGTATCGGTATCGCCGATACCGGAAGTCCCATTCAAGTCTATGAGACTTCCGGTATCGGAATTGGAAAAACCCTTTCCTGCCCTTGTACAGCCACTCGGGGGTCTGTACAGGCCTTCCGGGGGTCTCTGCCGGCCTGCCGGGGGGCTGTGCCGGCCTGCCCGGGGTCTGTACCGGCCTGCCGGGGGGCTGTGCCGACCTGCCGGTGGTCTGTGCACCCTGTGGGGGTCTGTACCAGCCTGTCGGGGGGCTGTGCCGGCCTTCCGGGGGGCTGTGCACCCTGTGGGGGTCTGTACCGGCCTGCCGGGGAGCTGTGCCGGCCTGCCGGGGGCCTGTGCTGATGTCCGGGGATCTGTGCAGGCATCGTCCGATGGGACTACAAGTCCCATCGGGCGATGCCTGCTACCATGACAGTGATTGACACATTAGCCAATGATGGGACAGTAGTAGTCCCATCATCCGGCTAATGTGTTAAATGTAAAAAAAAAAAAAAAAAAAAATACTACATACATACATACTACATGCATGCTACATACATACTACATGCTACATACATACTACATACATACTACATGCTACATACATACTACATACATACTACTTGCATGCTACATACAGTGGGGCAAAAAAGTATTTAGTCAGTCAGCAATAGTGCAAGTTCCACCACTTAAAAAGATGAGAGGTGTCTGTAATTTACATCATAGGTAGACCTCAACTATGGGAGACAAACTGAGAAAAAAAAAATCCAGAAAATCACATTGTCTGTTTTTTTTTCATTTTATTTGCATATTATGGTGGAAAATAAGTATTTGGTCAGAAACAAGCAATCAAGATTTCTGGCTCTCACAGACCTGTAACTTCTTCTTTAAGAGTCTCCTCTTTCCTCCACTCATTACCTGTAGTAATGGCACCTGTTTAAACTTGTTATCAGTATAAAAAGACACCTGTGCACACCCTCAAACAGTCTGACTCCAAACTCCACTATGGTGAAGACCAAAGAGCTGTCAAAGGACACCAGAAACAAAATTGTAGCCCTGCACCAGGCTGGGAAGACTGAATCTGCAATAGCCAACCAGCTTGGAGTGAAGAAATCAACTGTGGGAGCAATAATTAGAAAATGGAAGACATACAAGACCACTGATAATCTCCCTCGATCTGGTGCTCCACGCAAAATCCCACCCCGTGGGGTCAGAATGATCACAAGAACGGTGAGCAAAAATCCCAGAACCACGCGGGGGGGGACCTAGTGAATGAACTGCAGAGAGCTGGGACCAATGTAACAAGGCCTACCATAAGTAACACACTACGCCACCATGGACTCAGATCCTGCAGTACCAGACGTGTCCCACTGCTTAAGCCTGTACATGTCCGGGCCCGTCTAAAGTTTGCTAGAGAGCATTTGGATGATCCAGAGGAGCTTTGGGAGAATGTCCTATGGTCTGATGAAACCAAACTGGAACTGTTTGGTAGAAACACAACTTGTCGTGTTTGGAGGAAAAAGAATACTGAGTTGCATCCATCAAACACCATACCTACTGTAAAGCATGGTGGTGGAAACATCATGCTTTGGGGCTGTTTCTCTGCAAAGGGGCCAGGACGACTGATCCGGGTACATGAAAGAATGAATGGGGCCATGTATCATGAGATTTTGAGTGCAAACCTCCTTCCATCAGCAAGGGCATTGAAGATGAAACGTGGCTGGGTCTTTCAACATGACAATGATCCAAAGCACACCGCCAGGGCAACGAAGGAGTGGCTTCATAAGAAGCATTTCAAGGTCCTGGAGTGGCCTAGCCAGTCTCCAGATCTCAACCCTATAGAAAACCTTTGGAGGGAGTTGAAAGTCCGTGTTGCCAAGCGAAAAGCCAAAAACATCACTGCTCTAGAGGAGATCTGCATGGAGGAATGGGCCAACATACCAACAACAGTGTGTGGCAACCTTGTGAAGACTTACAGAAAACGTTTGACCTCTGTCATTGCCAACAAAGGATATATCACAAAGTATTGAGATGAAATTTTGTTTCTGACCAAATACTTATTTTCCACCATAATATGCAAATAAAATGAAAAAAAAAACAGACAATGTGATTTTCTGGATTTTTTTTTCTCAGTTTGTCTCCCATAGTTGAGGTCTACCTATGATGTAAATTACAGACGCCTCTCATCTTTTTAAGTGGTGGAACTTGCACTATTGCTGACTGACTAAATACTTTTTTGCCCCACTGTATATACTACATGCTACATACATACTACATACATGCTACATACATACTACATACATACTACATGCATGCTACATACAGTGGGGAAAAAAAGTATTTAGTCAGTCAGCAATAGTGCAAGTTCCACCACTTAAAAAGATGAGAGGCGTCTGTAATTTACATCATAGGTAGACCTCAACTATGGGAGACAAACTGAGAAAAAAAATCCAGAAAATCACATTGTCTGTTTTTTTTTCATTTTATTTGCATATTATGGTGGAAAATAAGTATTTGGTCAGAAACAAGCAATCAAGATTTCTGGCTCTCACAGACCTGTAACTTCTTCTTTAAGAGTCTCCTCTTTCCTCCACTCATTACCTGTAGTAATGGCACCTGTTTAAACTTGTTATCAGTATAAAAAGACACCTGTGCACACCCTCAAACAGTCTGACTCCAAACTCCACTATGGTGAAGACCAAAGAGCTGTCAAAGGACACCAGAAACAAAATTGTAGCCCTGCACCAGGCTGGGAAGACTGAATCTGCAATAGCCAACCAGCTTGGAGTGAAGAAATCAACTGTGGGAGCAATAATTAGAAAATGGAAGACATACAAGACCACTGATAATCTCCCTCGATCTGGTGCTCCACGCAAAATCCCACCCCGTGGGGTCAGAATGATCACAAGAACGGTGAGCAAAAATCCCAGAACCACGCGGGGGGACCTAGTGAATGAACTGCAGAGAGCTGGGACCAAGGTAACAAGGCCTACCATAAGTAACACACTACGCCACCATGGACTCAGATCCTGCAGTGCCAGACGTGTCCCACTGCTTAAGCCTGTACATGTCCGGGCCCGTCTGAAGTTTGCTAGAGAGCATTTGGATGATCCAGAGGAGTTTTGGGAGAATGTCCTATGGTCTGATGAAACCAAACTGGAACTGTTTGGTAGAAACACAACTTGTCGTGTTTGGAGGAAAAAGAATACTGAGTTGCATCCATCAAACACCATACCTACTGTAAAGCATGGTGGTGGAAACATCATGCTTTGGGGCTGTTTCTCTGCAAAGGGGCCAGGACGACTGATCCGGGTACATGAAAGAATGAATGGGGCCATGTATCGTGAGATTTTGAGTGCAAACCTCCTTCCATCAGCAAGGGCATTGAAGATGAAACGTGGCTGGGTCTTTCAACATGACAATGATCCAAAGCACACCGCCAGGGCAACGAAGGAGTGGCTTCGTAAGAAGCATTTCAAGGTCCTGGAGTGGCCTAGCCAGTCTCCAGATCTCAACCCTATAGAAAACCTTTGGAGGGAGTTGAAAGTCCGTGTTGCCAAGCGAAAAGCCAAAAACATCACTGCTCTAGAGGAGATCTGCATGGAGGAATGGGCCAACATACCAACAACAGTGTGTGGCAACCTTGTGAAGACTTACAGAAAATGTTTGACCTCTGTCATTGCCAACAAAGGATATATCACAAAGTATTGAGATTAAATTTTGTTTCTGACCAAATACTTATTTTCCACCATAATATGCAAATAAAATGAAAAAAAAACACACAATGTGATTTTCTGGATATTTTTTTCTCAGTTTGTCTCCCATAGTTGAGGTCTACCTATGATGTAAATTACAGACGCCTCTCATCTTTTTAAGTGGTGGAACTTGCACTATTGCTGACTGACTAAATACTTTTTTTCCCCACTGTACATACTACATGCTACATACATACTACATACATACTACATACATACTACATGCTACATACATACTACATACATATTACATGCATGCTACATACATACTACATGCTACATACATACTACATACATACTACATACATACTACATACATGCTACATACATACTACATACATACTACATGCATGCTACATACATACTACATATATACTACATGCTACATACATGCTACATACATACTACATACATGCATGCTACATACTACATGCATGCTACATACATACTACATGCATGCTACATACATGCTACATACATACTACATATATACTACATGCATGCTACATACATACTACATGCTACATACATACCACATATATACTACATACATACTACATGCATGCTACATACATACTACATGCTACATACATACTACATGCATGCTACATACATACTACATGCTACATACTACATATATACTACATGCATGCTACATACATACTACATGCTACATATATACTACATACATACTACATATATACTACATACATACTACATGCTACATACATACTACATATATACTACATGCATGCTACATACATACTACATGCTACATATATACTACATACATACTACATATATACTACATGCATGCTACATACATACTACATACATACTAAATATATACTACATGCATGCTACATACATACTACATGCTACATATATACTACATACATACTACATATATACTACATGCATGCTACATACATACTACATGCTACATACATACTACATATATACTACATGCATGCTACATACATACTACATGCTACATACATACTACATGCTACATACATACTACATGCTACATACATACTACATATATACTACATGCATGCTACATACATACTACATGCTACATACATACCACATATATACTACATACATACTACATGCATGCTACATACATACTACATGCTACATACATACTACATATATACTACATGCATGCTACATACATACTACATGCTACATTCATACTACATATATACTACATGCATGCTACATATATACTACATGCTACATACATACTACATACATACTACATGCATGCTACATACAATACATTCATACAATACATACATAGACATACAGTACATATAACATAGAGTAACATACTTACCAATACTTGTCACATTGTTCCCCGAAGCCATTGTCTTTTACGGAATAAATATTAACATAACAAACCACAAAAATACTCACCCATGATCCGAAGCAGTCCACGAGTGTGTCCCACGACGATCTTGGGTAGAGAACTGCAGCATCAGCTGATGCTGCCGCTCTCTACGGGCTGCAGGAATCCAATGACGGAAGGTAGGTATCCTTCCGCACTGTATTCCTCCGCCACTTAAAAAAAAAATGGTCCCTAGTCTCACTTTTGACATTGCTGTGTGAGAAAGTTCCCACGCAGCTTTTGCCATAAAGTGAGACTAGGGACTTTTTTTTTTAAGTGGCGGAGGAATACAGTGCGGAAGGATACCTACCTTCTGTCATTGGATTCCTGCAGCCCGTAGAGAGCGGCAGCATCAGCTGATGCTGCAGTTCTCTACCCAAGATCGTCGTGGGACACACTCGTGGACTGCTTCGGATCATGGGTGAGTATTTTTGTGGTTTGTTATGTTAATATTTATTCCGTAAAAGACAATGGCTTCGGGGAACAATGTGACAAGTATTGGTAAGTATGTTACTCTATGTTATATGTACTGTATGTCTATGTATGTATTGTATGAATGTATTGTATGTAGCATGCATGTAGCATGTATGTAGCATGTATGTAGTATGTTTGTAGCATGTAGTATGTATGTAGCATGCATGTAGTATATATGTAATATGTATGTAGCATGTAGTATGTATGTAGCATGCATGTAGTATATATGTAGTATGTATGTAGTATGTATGTAGCATGTAGTATGTATGTAGCATGCATGTAGTATGTATGTAGCATGTAGTATGTATGTAGCATGCATGTAGTATATATGTAGTATGTATGTAGCATGTAGTATGTATGTAGCATGCATGTAGTATGTATGTAGTATGTATGTAGCATGTAGTATGTATGTAGCATGCATGTAGTATATATGTAGTATGTATGTAGCATGTAGTATGTATGTAGTATGTATGTAGCATGTAGTATGTATGTAGTATGTATGTAGCATGTAGTATGTATGTAGTATGTATGTAGCATGTAGTATGTATGTAGCATGCATGTAGTATATATGTAGTATGTATGTAGCATGTAGTATGTATGTAGCATGCATGTAGTATATATGTAGTATGTATGTAGTATGTATGTAGCATGTAGTATGTATGTAGCATGCATGTAGTATGTATGTAGTATGTATGTAGCATGTAGTATGTATGTAGCATGCATGTAGTATATATGTAGTATGTATGTAGCATGTAGTATGTATGTAGCATGCATGTAGTATATATGTAGTATGTATGTAGTATGTATGTAGCATGTAGTATGTATGTAGCATGCATGTAGTATATATGTAGTATGTATGTAGCATGTAGTATGTATGTAGCATGCATGTAGTATGTATGTAGTATGTATGTAGCATGTAGTATGTATGTAGCATGCATGTAGTATATATGTAGTATGTATGTAGCATGTAGTATGTATGTAGCATGCATGTAGTATATATGTAGTATGTATGTAGTATGTATGTAGCATGTAGTATGTATGTAGCATGTATGTAGTATGTATGTAGCATGTAGTATGTATGTAGCATGCATGTAGTATATATGTAGTATGTATGTAGCATGTAGTATGTATGTAGCATGCATGTAGTATATATGTGGTATGTATGTAGCATGTAGTATGTATGTAGCATGCATGTAGTATGAATGTAGTATTTTTTTTTTTTTTTAACATTTAACACATTAGCCGGATGATGGGACTACTACTGTCCCATCATTGGCTAATGTGTCAATCACTGTCATGGTAGCAGGCATGCACAGCCCACAGGGTGCACAGCCCCCCGGCAGGCCGGCACAGCCCCCCGGCAGGCCGGTACAGACCCCCACAGGGTGCACAGACCACCGGCAGGCCGGCACAGCCCCCCGGCAGGCCGGTACAGACCCCACAGGGTGCACAGACCACCGGCAGGCCAGCACAGCCCCCCCGGCAGGCCGGTACAGACCCCGGGCAGTCCACACAGCCCCCCGGCAGGCCGGCACAGCCCCCCGGCAGGCCGGCAGAGACCCCCGGAAGGCCCGAAATGACGGCGCATCATGATGCGCACACACCACGCATCATGATGACGTCATTTCGGCTGTCAATCAACTTTGAACTTCCGATTCTGATGCCCGATATTGAAAAAATATCGGATGTCGGTATCGGAATTCCGATACAGCAAGTATCGGCCGATACCCGATACTTGCGGTATCGGAATGCTCAACACTAATTACAGCCCATATAAAGGAGTAAACATCCTAACAAGAGATGGAGATTACAAATCCTATAGATGACATGCCAGTAGTATACAGATAAAGATGAGATATTTACCACTGTTCCCTATTACGTGCGTTTCGCCAGGTCTGCTTCCTCAGAGAGGGTATGGATCAGTGTTTCCAAAGGTGTATTTATATAGGTTTTCAACAAACCAAGGTCCTGCACTAATCCAGGCAAGGAGAGCAACTCTGGGATACAGTGTGAGTGTTTCTAAAGGAATTGGGGCTGTTCCCCGGCCATATCTATGGAACACATGATTGATTCTGCCAGTGTAAGCCAATCACATTGGTGGTTATTGTTTATACCAGCCCTTTCCTATCCAGATTCATGTTATTGGTGTGACACCTAATAGTGGTTGGGACATACCCCTGATGGCTTATTGATGTAAACCAAGTGACCTGGGGCAAATGCCAATCAGAGCTCAGAGGCATTGAGTACACCCCACATGGGTAAATGGATTTGTGACATTCACGAGTGGTGTGTCACATGAAGGATCCAAGAGACGGCGTCACATGCCATCCCGGTTAACTCTGCCTTTGGGTACATCTGATTGGACAGACTCGCTGAGAGAGCGTGACCGGAACGACGAAGGATGGGTGCACCAACGTTCACCATCCAACCTGAAATAACTGGAGAGGATCTGCAAGGACGAATGGCAGAGGATCCCTAAATCCAGGTGTGAAAAACTTGTTGCATCATTCCCAAGAAGACTCACGGCTCTACTAGCTCAAAAGGGTGCTTCTACTCAGTACTGAGCAAAGGGTCTGAATACTTCTGACCATGTGATATTTCATTTTTTCTTTTTTAATACATTTGCAAAGATTTCTACCTTTCTGGGGTTTTTTTTCAGTCAAGATGGGGTGCAGAATGTACATTAATGAGAAAAAAAAACTTTTTTGAATTTACCAAATGGCTGAAATCAGTGCTGCCATCAGGGCATTACTGCCCTGACTGACATATGGAGCCCGATCAGCAAAGGGGGTCCGCATCGGGCCCTGTCTCTTCTGCTCCGGGCCCCAGCAGCAGGATTCTGCCGGTGCAGTAACTGAACCTGCATCCAAGATGCAGGTTCAGTTACTCTATTGCTGTGTGAGTCCAGACCTGCGTGGCAATAGTTAAATCAGCAGCCAATCAAGGGCTGGCAGCTGATGTCAGCGCACACATCACCGGCGCATGACATCATTGTTATTTGCCGGCGAGAGTGTGCTTGACATGCCTAGAGGGATCATTGCTCACCACAGGAAAGCGGCAAGGTAAGGAAAAAGGTTTGTTTTTTTCATTTTTATTGAAAGCAACAAGCTGCAATATATTTCACTGGCAGATTGGAAACACGGGGCATTATTGGAGACACAGAGGGCAGGATTGGAGACAGATGGTGCAGGATCATGGGGCAAGATGGAGACAGATGGTGCATGATGATGGGGCAGAATGGAGACTGATGGGGCAGGATCATGGGACTGATGAGGCCGAATGGGACATCACATGGGGCAGAATGTATACTCATGAGGACAGGATGGAAGAACATATGGGGTCAGGATGGGAGAACATATGGCTGGAGCCAGTAATTTGACACACGGAGGCCAGGATGGGGGATATTATTACCATAGGGGCTAATTAAGGGATATTATTACTGCAGTGATGCATTTATTTCATTTTTTGAGGATACTGTTTTAAATGGAGGAGAAGGTCCCGTTACTGTGCAGAGCGACACTGTCGCCTTTTTTTTCTTAATTTGGTGTAGTTTAGAATTTGGGAAAATGTGTTCTGCAAGCAGTGCTCTAGATAACTGTGTTATTTCCTGCAGAGATGAACCCTGGCTGGAAAAAGTGATGGCGATCTGTGCTGGATGATGATGAAAAGCAAAGATGAAAGACTTCACCTAGAGACGTCACTGGTGATTCAGTATGTTACCTGTACATTGACACTATACACTTTATACTATATACAGAGCTCCTGTGTATAATGTCACCGGTTATCACTGTATTACCTGTACACAGACACTGCATGCTAAGTACAGATCTCCTGTGTATAATGGCACTTATGATGATATTAGTATTGTGTTTTTTTATTACAGGTCAGTATTGTAATATTCAGTCACTATGTGGAGGTAATATGTTGTCTACCCATAGTATGGTGGTATTTGTTCATTGTATGTGTTATTATTTGGTCACTATGTGGTGGTAATATGTGGTCTGGTCATGGTGTGGTGGTGTTTGTTCCTTGTATGTGGTACTATAGGTCACTATGTGGTAGTAATATGTTGTATGGTCCTGGTGCGGTGGTATTTGTCCCCTGTATGTGATATTACTAGAGTTGAGCGATACCGTCCGATACTTCAAAGTATCGGATCGGAATGGATCGGCCGATCTTAAAAAAAGTATCGGTATCGCCGATTCCGATACCGGAAGTCCCATTCAAGTCTATGGGACTTCCGGTATCGGAATAAGAAAAATCCTGTTTTTCCCTTGTACAGCCTCTCTGGGGTCTGTACGGGCCTTTCGGGGGGCTGTGCCGGCCTGCCAGGGGGTCTGTGCAGGCTCCGGTGGTCTGTGCAGGCCTGCCGGGGGGCTGTGCAGGCTCCGGGGGGCTGTGCCGGCCTGCCGGGGGGCTGTGCCGGCCTGCCGGAGGGCTGTGCAGGCTTCGGGGGTCTGTGCAGGCATCGTCCGATGGGACTACAAGTCCCATCGGGCGATGCCTGCTACCATGACAGTGATTGACACATTAGCCAATGATGGGACAGTAGTAGTCCCATCATCCGGCTAATGTGTTGAATGTAAAAAAAAAAAAAAAAAATTACATGCTACATACATACAACATGCATACTACATACATGCTACATTCATACTACATACATGCTACATTCATACTACATATATACTACATGCAACATACATACTACATATATACTACATGCAACATACATACTACATATATACTACATGCATGCAACATGCATACTACATATATACTATATGCTACATACATACTACATATATGCTACATACATACTACATATATACTACATGCATGCTACATACATACTGCATGCTACATACATACTACATGCTACATACATACTACATATATGCTACATACATACTACATATATACTACATGCATGCTACATACATACTGCATGCTACATACATACTACATGCTACATACATACCACATATATACTACATGCATGCTACATGCTACATACATACCACATACATACTACATACATACTACATGCTACATACATACTACATATATACTACATGCATGCTACATACATACTACATGCTACATACATACCACATATATACTACATACATACTACATGCTACATACATACTACATATATACTACATGCATGCTACATACATACTGCATGCTACATGCATGCTACATACATACTACATACATACTAAATGCTACATACATACCACATATATACTACATACATACTACATGCTACATACATACTACATATATACTACATGCATGCTACATACATACTGCATGCTACATGCATGCTACATACATACTACATACATACTACATGCTACATACATACCACATATATACTACATACATACTACATACAATACATTCATACAATACATACATAGACATACAGTACATATAACATAGAGTAACATACTTACCAATACTTGTCACATTGTTCCCCGAAGCCATTGTCTTTTACGGAATAAATATTAACATAACAAACCACAAAAATACTCACCCACGATCCGAAGCAGTCCACGAGTGTGTCCCACGACGATCTTGGGTAGAGAACTGCAGCATCAGCTGTTGCTGCCGTTCTCTACGGGCTGCAGGAATCCAATGACGGAAGGTAGGTATCCTTCCGCACTGTATTCCTCCGACTGCTTCGGATCGTGGGTGAGTATTTTTGTGGTTTGTTATGTTAATATTTATTCCGTAAAAGACAATGGCTTCGGGGAACAATGTGACAAGTATTGGTAAGTATGTTACTCTATGTTATATGTACTGTATGTCTATGTATGTATTGTATGAATGTATTGTATGTAGTATGTATGTAGTATATATGTGGTATGTATGTAGCATGTAGTATGTATGTAGTATGTATGTAGCATGCATGTAGCATTCAGTATGTATGTAGCATGCATGTAGTATATATGTAGTATGTATGTAGCATGTAGTATGTATGTAGTATGTATGTGGTATGTATGTAGCATGTAGTATGTATGTAGTATGTATGTAGTATGTATGTAGCATGTAGTATGTATGTAGCATGCATGTAGTATATATGTGTTATGTATGTAGCATGCATGTAGTATGTATGTAGTATGTATGTGGTATGTATGTAGCATGCATGTAGTATGTATGTAGTATGTATGTAGTATGTATGTAGTATGTATGTAGCATGCAGTATGTATGTAGCATGTATGTAGCATGTATGTAGTATGTATGTAGTATATATGTAGTATGTATGTAGCATGCAGTATGTATGTAGCATGTATGTAGTATGTATGTAGTATATATGTAGTATGTATGTAGCATGTAGTATGTATGTAGCATGCATGTAGTATGTATGTAGCATGTAGTATGTATGTAGTATGTATGTAGTATGTATGTAGTATGTATGTAGCATGTAGTATGTATGTAGCATGCATGTAGTATGTATGTAGCATGTAGTATGTATGTAGCATGCATGTAGTATGTATGTAGTATGTATGTAGTATTTTTTTTTTTTTTTTTTTAACATTTAACACATTAGCCGGATGATGGGACTACTACTGTCCCATCATTGGCTAATGTGTCAATCACTGTCATGGTAGCAGGCATCGCCAGATGGGACTTGTAGTCCCATCGGACGATGCTTGCACAGACCCCCGGACATCAGCACAGCCCCCCGGCAGGCCGGCACAGCCCCCCGGCAGGCCGGTACAGACCCCCACAGGGTGCACAGACCACCGGCAGGCCGGCACAGCCCCCCGGCAGGCCGGTACAGACCCCCACAGGGTGCACAGACCACCGGCAGGCCGGCACAGCCCCCCGGCAGGCCGGTACAGACCCCGGGCAGTCCACACAGCCCCCCGGCAGGCCGGCACAGCCCCCCGGCAGGCCGGCAGAGACCCCCGGAAGGCCCGAAATGACGGCGCATCATGATGCGCACACACCGCGCATCATGATGACGTCAGGCTGTCAATCAACTTTGAACTTCCGATTCCGATGCCGACTTCCGATATTGAAAAAATATCGGAAGTTGGTATCGGAATTCCGATACAGCAAGTATCGGCCGATACCCGATACTTGCGGTATCGGAATGCTCAACACTAGATATTACTGGTCATTTTAAAAATTGAAAAATAAATAAAAATATACCTAAATTGTATTGGATATTTTAGCAAACTAGCTTGGCCCGCACAAAATTTTCACACATTGATTGTCGGGGGCACAGGCAATTTCAGAAATAGCAAGCTGGTCAAAAGTAAATGTATTTCATGAGCTGATGAACACAGACAGGTATTTATATGTGTAGATTGGTAATACAATAAATTGTTTTGATAAGTAGAGGCCAAAAAATGTTTTCTGCTTGAGGTGCCACCAGCAGGTAATTGTGGCTTTCTGCAGGTTTATGAAAATGAATGTTAAACTGTATTTCTTTTCTTGCTGAAGGGAGCAAATGGTGTATATTGTGTGTGTGGGGCAAAGTAATCAGCGAAAAAGCTGTGCATGTTTGCAAATGTGTTGGTAGTGTGCTTTGGGGTATTGTGGTGCCACCTGCAGGTCATTTTTCCTTTATGCAGGTTTATGAAAATTAATGTTTAACCCCTTCCTGACATCCGACGTACTATCCCATCCATGGGATCCGGGCCCCTATGCCCATGGACGGGATAGTACGTCTACCGCGATCAGCGGCGCCCACGTGGTGAGCGCCGCTGATCGCGGCCGGGTGTCAGCTGATTATCACAGCTGACACCCGGCACAATGTGTCAGGGGCGGTCACGGACCGCCCCCGACACGTTAACCCCTTGCACACCGCGATCAAACATGATCGCGGTGTATCGGGGTTTAAAGGGAAGCATCGGCAGGGAGGGGGCTCCCTCCGTGCTTCCCTGAGCCCCCCACGGCAGCGCAATGTGCAGCGCTGCTGCCGGGGGCTCCTTTCCTGCAGGCCCCCGTATCCAAGATGGCGACGGGGGCCTTCGGGGGCCTGCAGGAAGCTGGCTTCCTCAGTGCCTACAAAGCGCAGGCATGAGGAAGCCTTGTGCACTGCCTGTGACAGATTGCTGATTTGTCACAGTGATCTGTGATGTGACATATCAGCGATCTGTCACAGAACAGTGATGTCCCACCTGGGACTATTTAATAAAGTAAATAAAAATAAAGTGTTAAAATAATTTAAAAAAAAATCGCCAAATAAATTACAAAAAAAAAAAAAATATTCCCCCAAATAAATCCATTTTTTGAAAATAAAAAAAAACAAAACAATGAAAGTACACATATTAGGTATCGCTGCGTCCGTAACGATCCGCCATATAAAACTGTCCCATTAGTTAACCACTTTAGCGAACTCCTTAAAAAATAAAAATAAAAAACGAAGCAAAAAATAATGATTTATTATCATACCGCCAAACAAAAAGTGTAATAACGCACGATCAAAAAGATGCATATAAATATCCATGGTACCGCTGAAAACGTCATCTTGTCCCGCAAAAAACGAGCCGCCACACAGCATCATCAGCAAAAAAATAAAAAAGTTATAGCTCACAGAATAAAGCGATACAAAAATAATTATTTTTTATATAAAATAGTTTTCATTGCATAAAACCGACAAAACATAAAAAAAGACCTAAATGAGGTATCGCTGTAACCGTACTGACCCAAAGAATAAAACCGCTTTATCAATTTTACCGCACGCGGAACGGTGTAAACGCACCCCCCCAAAAGAAATTCATGAAACCCTGGTTTTTGTTCATTCTGCGTCCCAAAAATCGGAATAAAAAGCGATCAAAAAATGTCACGTGCCCGAAAATGGTACCAATAAAAACGTCAACTCGTCCCGCAAAAAATAAGACATTGATGGCTCCTATGGGTCACACTGCTGCTGGTTCTGCATGTGCTGCTGGTTTGGGCTGATGGGAGCAGTAAGGCAGAATCAGTGAGAGATGAAAGCAGACTAGATCTATCTATTGCTGATAATGACAGACTGCTACAAACACAGATCTTCATTTTTGCAGTTTTGCACTAGATCAACTGTAAATCACAAGTTAATCACATATCATGTGAACATCCTCACCTTGCACCTCAAAAATCATAGACCTTAAACTCTGTGATGCTGCAATTGGCAATTTTCCGTGTGGGCAAATTTCCATGTGGGCAATTTTCCTGTGGGCATTTTTCCTGTGGGCAGTTTTCATGTGGGCACACATCTAGATAAGTTCCGTGGGGGGGGTCTAGTGTCCAAAATGGGGTCACTTGTGGGGAGTTTCAATAGTTTAGGTACATCAGGGGCTCTCCAAATGCACATGACACTCGCAGACCATTCCATCAAAGTCTGCATTCCAAAACGTCACTACTTCCCTTTCGAGCCCCGACGTGTGTCCATACAGTAGTTTTCTCCCACATATGGGGTGTCAGCATGCTCATGACAAATTGGACAACAACTTTTGGGGTCCAATTTCTCCTGTTACCCTTGGGAAAATGAAAAAATTGGGGACTAATTGATCAAGTTTGTGGAAACAATACGATTTTTTTATTTTCATGCCCGGGCATTATAAACTTCTGTGAAGCCCTTGGGGGTTCAAAGTGCTCACCACACATCTAGATAAGTTCCTCAGGGGGTCTCGTTTCCAAAATGGGGTCATTTGTGGGGGGTTTCCACTGTTTAGGTACATTAGGGGCTCTCCAAATGCAACATGACACCCGCAGAACATTCCCTCAAAGTCTGCATTCCAAAACGTTACTACTTCCCTTCCGAGCCCCGACGTGTGTCCATACAGTAGTTTTCTCCCACATATGGGGCGTCAGCGTACTCGGGACAAATTGGACAACAACTTTTGGGGTTCAATTTCTCCTGTTACCCTTGGGAAAATAAAAAAATTGGGGACTAATTGATCATGTTTGTGGAAAAAATACGATTTTTTTATGTTCATGCCCAGGCATTATAAACTTCTGTGAAGCCCTTGGGGGTTCAAAGTGCTCACCTCACATCTAGATAAGTTCCTTAGAGGGTCTAGTTTTCAAAATGGGGTCATTTGTGGGGGGTTTCCACTGTTTAGGTACATTAGGGGCTCTCCAAAGGCAACATGACACCCGCAGACCATTCCATCAAAGTCTGCATTCCAAAACGTCACTACTTCCCTTCCGAGCCCCGACGTGTGCCCATACAGTAGTTTTCGCCCACATGTGGGGTATCAGCATACTCAGGACAAATTGTGCAACAACTTTTGGGGTCCAATTTCTCCTGGTACCCTTGGGAAAATAAAAAAATGGTGACTAAAAGATCATGTTTGTGGAAAAAATACGAATTTTTTATTTTCACGCCCGGGCGTTATAAACTTCTGTGAAGCACTGGGGGTTCAAAGTTTTCACCACACATCTAGATAAGTTCCTTGGGGGGTCTAGTTTTCAAAATGGTGTCATTTGTGGGGGGTTTCCACTGTTTAGGTACATCAGGGGTTTTCCAATCGCGACATGGTGTCCGATCTCAATTCCAGCCAAAAACGTCAAATGGCCCTGCTTCCCTTCCGAGCTCTGCCATGCGCCCAAATAGTGGTTTACCCCCACATGTGGGGTATCAGCGTACTCAGGACAAATTGCACAATAACTTTTAGGGTCCTGTTACCCTTGGAAAAATAAGAATTGGGGGTGAAAAGATCATTTTTGTGGAAAAAATATGATTTTTTAAATGTACGGCTTTATGTTATAAACTTCTGTGAAGCCCTTGGGGGTTCAAAGTTCTCACCACACATCTAGATAAGTTCCTTAGGGGGTCTAGTTTCCAAAATGGTGTCATTTGTGGGGGTTTCCGCTGTTTTGGTACATCAGGGGTTTTCCAATCGCGACATGGTATCCGATCTCAATTCCAGCCAAAAACGTCAAATGGCGCTGCTTCCCTTCCGAGCTCTGCCATGCGCCCAAATAGTGGTTTACCCCCACATGTGGGGTATCAGCGTACTCAGGACAAATTGCACAATAACTTTTAGGGTCCTGTTACCCTTGGGAAAATAAAAATTGGGGTGAAAAGATCATTTTTGTGGAAAAAATATGATTTTTTAATTGTACTGCTGTACGTTATAAACTTCTGTAAAGCCCTTGTGGGTTCAAAGTTCTCACCACATATCTAGATAAGTTCCTTGGGGGGTCTAGTTTCCAAAATGGGGTCACTTGCAGGGGGTTTCCACTGTTTAGGTACATCAGGGACTCTCCAAACGTGACATGGCGTCCGATCTGAATTCCAGGCAATTTTACATTGAAAAAGTCAAACGGCGCTCCTTCCATTCTGAGCTCTGCCATGCGCCGAAACAGTCGTCCCCCCCCCCACATATCAGGTATCAGCGTACTCAGGACAAATTGCACAATAACTTTTGCAGTCCAATTTCTCCTGTTACCCTTGGTAAAATAAAAAAAATTGAACCTGAAGTACTTTTTTTGTGAAAAAAAGTTAGATGTTCATTTTTTTTTTTAAATATTCAAAAAAATTCCTGTGACGCACCTAAAGGGTTAATAAACTTCTTGAATGTGGTTTTGAGCACCTTAAGGGGTGCAGTTTTTAGAATGGTGTCACTTTTGAGTATTTTCTATCATATAGACCCCTCAAAGTGGCTTCAAATGTGATGTGGTCCGTAAAAATAAAATGGTGTTGTAAAAATGAGAAATCGCTGGTCAACTTTTAACCCTTATAACTTACTAACAAAAAAAAATTTTGGTTCCAAAATTGTGCTGATGTAAAGTAAACATGTGGGAAATGTTAGTTATCAAGTTTTTTGGGTGCCATATCTCTGTGATTTAAGGGCATAAAAATTCAAAGTTGGGAAATTGGGAAATTTTCGAAATTTTCGCCAAATTTCCGTTTTTCTCACAAATAAACGCAAGTTATTTGAATGAAATTTTACCACTAACATGAAGTACAATATGTCACGAGAAAACAAGTCAGAATCACCGGGATCCATGGAAGCGTTCCAGAGTTATGACCTCATAAAGGTACAGTGGTCAGAATTGTAAAAATTGGCCCGGTCATGAACGTGCAAACCACCCTTGGGGGTGAAGGGGTTAAAGGGAATCTGTTACCTCATTTTTTTGACATGCAACCACTGCCATCAGGGGCTGATCTACAGCATTCTGTCTGTAATGCTGTAGATAAGCCCCGATATAACCTGAAAGATAAGAAAAACTTGTTAGATTATACTCACCCCGGGATCTGGTCCGGTCCGATGGGTGTCGCGGTCCTGTCCAGTGCCTCCCATCTTCTAGCGATGACATGCTCCTCCTTACTTCTGCCGCGGCTCCTGCACAGGCTTACTTTATCTGCCCTGTTGATGGCAGAGTAAAGTACTGCAGTGCACAGGTGCCGGACCTCTCTGACCTTTCCCGGTGCCTGTGCACTGCAGTACCCTGCTCTGCCCTCAACAGTGCAGATAAAGTACGTCTGCGCAGGAGCTGCGGCAGAAGTAACGAGGAGGACGTCATCGCTAGAAGATGGGAGGCTCTGGACCGGACCCTGGGGTGAGTTTAATCTAACTTGTTTTTCTTATCTTTCAGGTTATATCGGGGGCTTATCTACAGCATTACAGAATGCTGTAGATAAGCCCCTGATGGCGGTGGCCGCATCTCATAACAGAAAAATGAGGTGACAGATTCCCTTTAAACTGTATTTTGTGATCAAATCGTGGATGTGTGGTTTGTTTGGCTATTTTCTTGCTAAATGGGGCAAGTTTCCCTTTCAAATGTTGAATCATTTGTGTGTGTGGGTTCAGTATGAACGGGGACACAAAGGAATCACCGAAAAACAGTGTTTAGAAATAATAGAATAGATGTTTAATAGGTTAGAGTAGAGTAAGGCCCGTCCAAAAGAGTCCACCTTGTCGTGGTGGTGGCTTAAAAAAACTTTTGGCCAAGACAAAAGCTGCTGGCTATATGTGTGATCTGGAGATGGGAATTGTTAATGTGTGATTGGTGAGAAGTGACGTTTTTCCAAGAGAGAGCTGTGGGACTGTGGACATTTCGACGTGTGGAGGTGGGGCTGGGGTGGAGCCTTGGTGGAGTCTCAAGGGGGCCCTGAAAATTTTGCCAGTATGGGGCCCCAAAATTCCTAGTGGCAGCCCTGTCTGCAATGAAACAAAGAGTGAAAAATTTAAAGGGGTCTGAATACTTTCCGTACCCACTGTATAATAATATATATGGAAAAGTGTTTGTTGTGAAGTGTATAAAAAATGTTTTCTTTAAAATATAGAAATATAAATAAATCAGTATTAGGATGTGTAACAGAAAAATATGTTAATTTATTGTTCATTACATTTTCTTAATAAAGTAAGTGAAAAACTGTGAATTAAATTGTTATTAAAAAATATTAGCAAATCACAGAACATGATATACTTACTGGTATATATGGGCATTAGAATCCCTTATAACCAACTCAAAAGATAAAAACAAAGGAAAAAGGGTCAGAACAAAAAAAAACAGGCATGAAACAACTCATAACTAGAGATGAGCGAATATTTCAACGCTCGGTTCGGATTACGTTCACCAAATTTGCAATATTCGCCGATTAATTCATCGAATAGTCACCGAACGCCATTCACCTCAATGGGAGGCAAAAACAAACACATGCACAGCACCTTATAATGGCCCCAAATGCTGCCAAAACACTTCAAATGAGGGACAGGCACCAGGAAAGTGGCCTCAATTCACCCACAGTACAAATTGCAGCATGGAACTGCAGCAATCAGCCAGGCATGAGGTACCGGGGTCTGGGACAGCATTAACAGCTTTCAATTAAATGTCACAATAAGACAAGGTGGGTGAGGGATAAGTGTAGGAACCCTTGGCTGGGAGCCCTGATATTACATTCAACACCTAAACCTGCTTTCATGCTGAGCCACACTCAGGTGGCAAAAAATATCAGTTTTGTAGACTGCCATTGTCAGAAAATTTTAAGGACAGTAACACGGGTAGTTGAGTCCAAGGAAGTGGAGCCCTGACGATCTCAGAGGCGTACTGCTACAGGCAACATGCATGAAAGAGACCCAATCAGGAGTGTTCACATTTCCAAGAATTATTGGCAGACACCACAAAAGTGGCATCAATTTCACCACAGTAGAAATAGTATAATAGGGACCGACAGTTCTTCCTCTACACCCAATCCAGCAGATGGACTCCCAACCAGGAGTGGTCACCAGGAACATGAAGGAGACCCAACCAGGAGTGTTAACATTTCCAAAAATTATTGGCAAACACCACAGAAGTGGCATCAATTTCACCACAGTAGAAATAGTATAATAGGGACTGACAGTTATTCCACTACACCCAATCCAGCAGATGGACTCCCAACCAGGAAAGGTCACATTTTAAAAAATGAGAGCCTGACACCACCGAAGTGAAATAACTGTCATAAGAATAAAAATAGTAGAATTGGGACCGACATGTCTTCCATTACAGCTAACCCAGTAGATCTAGACCAACCATGACTGTTCAGATTTCCAAAAATATATGAAAACATCAGCAGCCGCCACAGCAGGCACAGAAGCCACACAAAAGATATCACAGAGTGCAGTTACGTGACATTAATGCATCACACTAAAAACGCAATATCACCTGGCCTGTTCAGTCTGAGATTGGGGTGCAAAAGTCCTTGGAGATCCATGACTTGTTCATCTCAAAGAAAGTTAGGCAGTCTACACTTTCAAGGGAAAACCGGATGAGCTTATCTGTCAGGACACCACTAGCAGTGTTGAAGACAGGTTCTGAGAGAACGCTGGCTGCCGGGCACGATAGAACCTACAAGGCATGTGAGGTGAGCACAGGCCACTAATCCATAGACCAAAATGTGAAAGAGTTCAAACCCTCCCCGATGGTATTGATATTTATTCCTAGATACTCGTGCACCATCCTCTCTATTCATTCACCATGTGTAAGACTTGGACTCTGCTGTGCTGGTGCACGAGTTGGCGCAAAAAAGTGTCAAAGGACTCACAGAAATTGATTCTTCCACTTCCACCACTGCTGCTGCTAATGTTTTGGCATTGACAAATTGACGGGTCGCAGGTTGGAAGTCTACAGCTGCGATGCGAACTGTGTGCTTCAATGCTGTCTTGGGGAAAAGCTCTCTTAAGATTGTGAAAAAGCGTATTTCAATATGGGTCGCCCTCCCAGGGCTGTGGGGTACTCGGTACCGGACCGGTGTCAGCGGGATGTGTCACAGCAGCGGTGACCCGGTCCGTGGCCCCGAGCGCCCAATTAATAGGGGAGATTGAATGGTGGAATGTAGTTAATGGAATAGTTTGTGATGCCACCTGTGGTGTTCGGCAAGTGAGATGTTAAGCCGACGCTGCATGCAGATCCACCAGGATTGATGGTATGGTGCAGCAAAGATGTAAAAGCTCCCCACAGGTGAAGCTGTAGTCCCAGGGCAGTGTAGATGTGGTTGGCACAGGGATGTAGCAGTGTCGGAAGGGTAGGAAGCAGATAAAGACACAGCGGGGTGCAATTTCTGCACCTTTACTTGATAAATGCAGTCCGGGGTCCTGATTACAGATGGTACTGGAGCAGGCCAGCCTGGAAGCAGCTCAGGGATTCTCTCTCAGCAGATGGGCTGTGCAGTCTCCTTCTTAGCGCTTATTTGAGTGAAGTACTCCTAGTACTGAGTTACACTGAAGTTCCTCCTAATTCTCTTCTACTAGCACTCCTCGTATGGCAGACAGCTGTAGCCGCTATTTCTGTCTTGGCTCCTTCCATGCTGTTGTGCCTCCGAGTCTTAGATGGGGAGTAGGGCATTTACAGCCTCCTACTCCTCTGGTGTCTGTTGCAGGACCATTAGTATCCGTACAACCGTGGAGACCAGGCTCCAGTTCAGGCGCTCTCGCTGTGAGGGAGCTCTCTTTCTTCAGCTCAACCTCCAGCTTCTCTCCACACGTCTACACACGTGGCCCTCCTCACACTAACTGACCACTCCTTCCTCTTGGCCCTCAGAGAGCACTCCTCCCTTCAAATCCGGTTCAGAGTCCCCCCCTGCTGGCCTGGAGTGGAACTGTGTTGCATGTATAGGTTAACTGCGAGAGAGACTCTTCACTGCTTCCAAGCCTGGCATTACCCTCCCTGGAGGAAGGCAAAGCCACTGTGGTGGCCATACTCCTGGGGGCGCCACATTCCCCTGTAGTGCAAGTCAGCACTCCTGGGCTGATGAAAAACATGTAAACATGTAAACAGTATGAAGGTTACAAGATTTGAAAAATGTACAAAAACCAAAAGCTCCAAAAAAACAGTCCTATGATGACAAGTCCAAGCACCAATGTCCATGGTCCATTCCTGGGCAAATGGTGAACTATATACAAGTTGGTGACCACACAAGTCCTGTGGTACAATGTCCATAAAACAAAACTGGCAAATTCCAAACGAAACCCTTACAGATTACCTGTAGGCACAAAACTTGAAAACAGTTACATATATATACAATTTCAACATTCACATAAACTTAGCTATATTCGATATCTGATGGGTGGTATACTTTGTGTAGTACGGGTAGACCTGCATTATACTGGTGTAGTGTGTAATGTACTGGATACACTACTGGTGGTTCTGCATGGCACAGGGATACTAGATTGTCTGTGAACTCTTAGACTCACCAGGGGCACAACAGGTTCACCACTGGCAGGGCGAGGGTTCTCTGGCTCCACTGCTGGTGTGGCATCTGCTGCCTGATATTCCTGATCTTCAGGATTTTCTTGAGTCACTTCTTCCTGTGCTATCAGCTGGGGAAAGGTCAACACTGGCACCACTATTGCATCATTTACTTTAGTCCAATTTGCAGGCAATTCTCCAAGTATGGTGCTGACCTTTTCTTCTTCTATGGGTTGGATGTTATCTTGTTCTTCCATTCTTTCTTTTAACTTATCAGGGCATAATTTCAAATGATCTCTTGATATTGCTGTTGAGGTTTCTCCTCCATCTTTACTAATAAGGCACACCTTGGTATTGTCAAAGTTTGAGGGTAGAATGGTATAGGGTTCAGCTTCCCATTGGTCATCCAATTTATGCAGTCTTCTTAGAATCATAGAATCATAGAGTTGGAAGGGACCTCCTGGGCTATCTGGTCCAACCCCCTGCTCAAAGCAGGATTTGCTAAATCATCCCAGTCAGATATCTGTCCAGCCTCTGTTTGAAGACTTCCATTGAAGGAGAACTCACCACTTCTCGTGGCAGCCTGTCCCACTCATTGATCACTCTAACTGTCAAAAAGTTTTATCTAATATCTAATCTGTGTCTCCTCCCATTCAGTTTCATCCCATTGCTTCTAGTCTTTCCTTGTGCAAATGAGAATAAAGTTAATCCTTCTACAATGTGACAGCCCTTTAGATATTTGTAGACAGCTATTAAGTCTCCTCTCAGTCTTCTCTTTTGCAAACTAAACATTCCCAAATCCTGCAACCTTTCCTCATAAGACAGGGTTTGCAGACCGGTCACCATTCTGGTCGCTCTTTTCTGAACTTGCTCCAGTTTGTTGGTGTCTTTTTTAAAATGTGGTGCCCAAAACTGGACACAATATTCCAGATGAGGTCTGACCAAAGAGGAGTAGAGGGAAATAATGACTTCACGTGATCTAGACTGTATGCTTCAGTTTATACATCCTAGAATTGCATTTGCCTTTTTTGCTGCTGCATCACACTGTTGACTCATATTCAGTCTGTGATCTATTAGTATACCCAAGTCTTTTTCACATGTGCTGTCACTTATCCCTATTCCTCCCATTCTGTATATGCTTTTTTCATTTTTATTGCCCAGATGTAGTACTTTGCATTTCTCCCTGTTAAAAACCATTCTGTTAGTTGCTGCCCACTTCTCCAGTCTATTTATATCTTTTTGAATCCTCTCTCTTCTCTAGTATTAGCTATCCCTCCTAGCTTTGTGTCATCAGCAAATTTAATCAGTTTACCCTCAATTCCTTCATCTAAATCGTTGATAAAGATGTTGAACAATACAGGGCCCAGGACAGAGCCCTGTAGTACCCCACTTGAGACATTATTCCAACTGGATGTGCAGCCATTTACGACCACTCTTTGGGTCCGATCACTAAGCCAGTTATGAATCCACCTAACAGTTGCCTTGTCCATTCCATACTTAGTCATTTTTTCAATAACGATTGTATGAGAGACTTTGTCAAATGCTTTGCTGAAGTCAAGATATACTATATCTACAGCATTTCCTTGATCCACCCAATCAGTGATTCCGTCATAGAAGGAAATTAAGTTAGTCTGACATGACTTATTAGTTACAAACCCATGCTGACTCTGTTTAATCACTTCAAATTTATCCAGGTACTGACATACATGTTGTTTAATAATTTGTTCAAAGATCTTTCCTGGTATAGAAGTCAGACTCACCGGCCTATAGTTGCCTGGGTCCACCTTCTTCCCCTTTTTGAAGATCGGAACAACATTTGCTCTTCTCCAGTCTTCTGGGACTTCTCCTGTTCTCCAAGAATTTTCAAAGATTATGGAGAGGTGTTCAAAAATTTCTTCTGCTATCTCCTTCAGTACTCTGGGGTGTAATTCATCTGGACCTGGAGACTTGAATTCATTTAGGCTAGCTAAGTGTTTCCTCACTATCTTTCTGTTTATAGATATCGTGGATTCTTCTATTCCCTTAATAGGACAGTGAAGAACAGTTGATGTTACATTTCCTTTCTGAGAGAAAACAGATGCAAAATAGGAATTTAAAAGTTCAGACTTCTCGACATCCTGTCTTACCATTTCATCATTTTCATCCTGTAAAAATCCTATAGCATCATCGACTTTTCTTTTACTTTTGACATATCCCCAAAATCCTTTATTATTGCTTTTGACATCTCTTGCAAGCCTCAATTCATTTTCAGCTTTAGTAATCTGATTTGTGCCCTGCAGGTTCTGCAGACAGCATTATATTCTTCTTTAGATATGCCTCCCTCTTTCCATTTTATAAACATTTCTTTCTTCCTTTTCCTCTTGAGGACTTGTTCTCCTGGTGACAAGCTAACTGCAGGTGCATGCTGATTGTAGTTCCTTTCTTGCTTTTGTCTTGCCTGAGCTAAACTCTTTTCCACACATTCTTGTACTCTTCTGTACTGTTGCTGCCTCTCTGTATCCCAGTCAGCATCTGGTGATGTTACTTCAGGTGTCAGGACTCCCATGTCCAAATCAATAGGCAGTTTCCCAGGCCTTGCTCTCATTAGGTAGGCTGGAGTACAGTTGGTGTAATTCACAGGAATGTGGTTGTAAAGGTCTACCAGATCTGGCAACTTTTCTGGCAACAGATTCCTCTCCTCCCAAGGCAAGGTCTTCAGTAGGTCAATCACTACCTGGTTCATCTTCTCACACATGCCATTGGTCTGTGGGTGATACGGTGTTGTCCGGATCTTCTTACAACCATAGAAGTTACAGAATTCCTGGAACACTTCTGCCTCAAAGGCGGGACCTTGATCTGTAAGCACTTGCTCAGGATATCCATTTGGTCTACAAAAGTGCTGTTGGAAGGCTCTGGCTGTTGTCCTGGCTGTTTGATCTTTGACAGGCACAACTACCAGGAATCTTGAGTAGTGGTCCACGATGGTAAGAGCATAGATGTAGCCTGACCGGCTTGGAACCAGCTTCACATGGTCCAGGGCTACCAACTCGAGTGGCTGCTTGGTCACTATTGGCTGCAGAGGAGCTCTCTGGCTGTTTCGATCCTTTCTGCACAGGTTACATTGTCCACACTCCCGGCACCACTTCTCAATTGCTTTCCTCATACCAGTCCCGCAGAATCTCTCCCGGGGCAATGCTTCCAACTTGTTCCATCTGAAGTGTCCAGCTCCATTGTGGTATGCTTCCAAGACCATTGATGCCTCTCTGTTTGGGATTATCACCTGCCAAACCAGCTCATGAGTGCGGGCATTGATACTCTTCCGACACAACTTTCCTTCATAAATGAACAGCCGGCCTCTCTCCTTCCACAACTGCTGGGTTTCTTCAGGAGCATTCGACTCTGGGCGTGAGTCAGCTTGTGACAGTAGCTCCTTCACCAGGCGGACTGCGGGGTCATTATCCTGAGTTTCTGCCCAGTCATGATGGGGCAATGGATTTAGGGTGACTTCTTTCAAGCCAGACCGTCTGTTTCTCACTCCTTGGGCACTTTGGGCTGCAATTGGCTGGTGGAAGGGAGGTAACGCTATCTCCTCAAGAGCCTCAGGGTCTTCTCCTGCATCTGGCAGATTAGGTATCCTGGACAGCGCATCAGCATTGGCATTCTTGTGCCCTGCCCGGTACTTGATGGTAAACTCATAGTTAGACAGTCGAGCCATCCATCGCTGTTCCAGTGCACCTAGTTTTGCAGTGTCCAAGTGAGTCAACGGGTTGTTGTCCGTGAAGATGGTAAACTTGGCTGAAGCTAGGTAATGCCTGAATCTTTCAGTCACAGCCCAGACTATGGCGAGGAACTCCAGCTTGAAGGAACTGTAGTTGTCAGGGTTCCTTTCAGTGGGACGAGGCTTCCTGCTGGCATAGGAGATCACTCTTTCTTTGCCATTTTGTACCTGTGACAGTACTGCTCCTAGTCCCACGTTGCTGGCATCAGTGTACAACACAAAGGGTTTGTCATAATCTGGGTAGGCCAGAACTTCATCTCCTGTGAGAGCCATCTTCAGCCAGGTGAAGGACCTCTCCAACTCCTCAGTCCATTCAAATGTGTAATTCTTCTGTTTGGCTTTCTTGGACTGCCCACCAGAAGATTTTGCATAGGAGTGGCTATTTCAGTGAAGCCTTTGATGAACCTTCGGTAGTAGCCTACCAACCCGAGGAATTGGAGTACTTCATGGAGGTTGCTGGGCTTTGGCCAGTCCCGGATGACTGTGACTTTGTCAGTATCTGGTGCCACACCTTCTGCACTCACTACATGACCGAGGTACTGTACCTTGGGCTTCAGGAGGTGGCATTTGGAAGGCTTCACCTTTAGGCCAAAATTGGACAAGGCTTCAAACACTTCAGCCAGGTGCTCCAGATGGTCTTCATAAGTCTTGGAGAAAACAATGACATCATCAAGGTACAACAGAACTGTCTCAAAGTTCATGTGTCCCAGGCAGCACTCCATCAGCCGTTGAAATGTTCCTGGGGCAGTGCAGAGCCCGAATGGCATATAGTTGAACTCACAGAGACCCATTGTAGTGGTAAATGCTGTTTTCTCCTTGTCTGCCTCTGCCACGGGAACCTACCAATACCCACTGGTGAGATCCAAGGTGGAAAAGTAGTTAGCAGTTTTAAGTGCAGCTAATGACTCTTCAATTCTGGGTAATGGGTAGGCATGTTTATGTGTAATGCTATTAATTTTCCTGTAATCAACACACATTCTCATGGTACCATCCTTTTTCTTTACAAAAACTATTGGAGCTGCCCAGGGGCTACAACTGTCTCTGATGACCCTGCTTCCTTCATCTCTCTCAACATTCCTTTGGCACATTGGTATTGTGTTGGGGGTATAGGCCGGTACCTTTCTTTAATGGGTGGATGATCTCCAGTGGGGATATGATGTTGAACCCCTTTTGCCTGCCCAAAACCTAGAGGGTGTTTACTGAATACCCGCTCATATTCTTGTGTCACTCTGTAAACCCCATTTTTCTGGTATGAAGGTGTAGAGTCAGTCTCCACGTGCAGTTGCTGGCACCACTCCTCCATCTGCTTCACAGAGCCATTGTCCTCCACCTGATCGGATGAGACCAAGGGCTCTGCTGCCTGCAAAGAGTTGTTATTAACAGTGAGCAGCTTAGCAACTGTGGCGTACCGAGGTATTGTGGCCTCCTCCTCCCCACAATTCAAAAGGCGTACAGGTACTCCCCCTTTATGTACATCAACCACCCCTCTGGCTGTCAGGACAGTGGGCCTGCTATCAGAGTATACTGGCTCTACCAATGCCTGGTAATCTTTCCCTCTGAAGCCTATGGCTGCCCGACACCAAATCAACATTTCACATCTGGGGGTATTGCAATGGGGAAAGCATCACTCACTCTGACACTACCAATTTCTCCGCCAGAGAGTTCTACCTGTTGTCTTTGCATCAGGGCCTTGATCTCCTTCTGCAGGACTCGTTGTTCACTGGAACCAGCAGTCTCAGCCACCTGTTGCAACAAGACAATAACCTCGGGAAGACAATTTTCAATTACATTTGTACCAAGAGTCATCATGGGATTACATTCACGTCGATCAATATCCATAACTATCAGACCTTGAGATTTTAACTCTACCCTCCCCAGTTTAACAGTAATTTCTTTACATCCCACTTGTGGTAAAGACTGACCATTACTGGCAACTACTGTTAGCTCATCAGTTGGGCCTCGGGTGAGTTCAGAGTCAGCCCAATATCGCTTGTAGAGGATATAAGGCATAGTGGTCACCTGGGAGCCAGTGTCCAGCAAAGCGTTCATGGGGATGCCGTCAATCACCACAGGAAGGACCGGTCTCCCTCCAACATATTGGCTCGCCAGTTCCTTGGGCTCTGTGGTCCTACTCCTGGGGGTTGGCCCTCTGCCCAGGGGTTGCTCGTTTAAAGGACAAAATCTTGCAAGATGACCTGCCTTGTAGCAGCGACGACAGATGGGACGTCTGTCCTGGTCATAGCGGTCGTTGTTCCTTCCTCGGAGTGGCGGGGTTCTCCTACTCCGGAGCCACGGGACATCCTCTGGACTAGAAGCAAGCTGGATCTTGTCTTTGGAGGACACCTGCAGGGACTGCATGGTTTTAGTAAGTGCAGCCATACCCCTGGTCAGCTCCTCAGTTGGATCTTTATCCAGAGTCTGTGCATCAGCCTCCACAGGGATGGAAGGAAAAGAAGTTGCTTCATGATGGTAGGTGATCGCTGGGCGCCTAGGGGGCGCTGGACGGCTGTCAGTTGATTCCTGCAGGACCCGACTAGCCCTGTCCTTAGAATCAGCAAAGTCCAAATCAGGGTTTTGCTGGGTTATGATGCGCAACTGCCCCCTGTGGGTACTGGACAGAAGTCCTTCAATGAACTGCTCCTTTAACAGATTATCTTCCTCCTTCACACTGTCAGGATCAACTTGCTTAACTGCTCGCAGTGCCTCCTGCAGTCCTTTATACTGTCCGGTGCTTTCTGTTTACATCCAAAGAATCACATCTTGATTTCAGCTGCAGTGTGAGTGTCAAAGGTGCTTCTCAGCTTGGCTAGAATCTTTTTAACAGTCTCTTTGTCAGTGTCCTGTCAGGCTTTCACCTCTCTCTGTGCTGCACCCGTTAGCTGTCCAATAAGGATGTTCACTTTCTGGCTTTCAAACAGAGGGTATACTTTAAACCAACTGCACAGTCTCTCTTTAAATTCACTTAGGGTATGTGACTCACCCTATCAAATTATCAGAAAAATCGGGGGCGGAAGAAGAAGAGGCAAAACGCGAGTCGGGGTAGATTGCGGTGGCAGCGTGGACACATATATACACAGGTATCGCTAATTTTACATTCGGTAGCATCATTATGGCTTACCCTTTAGGCTGTTAGAACTTGATCCGCTTTAGTAAAATCCAGGTACTATGATTAGGATGTAAATTGTCATTTTGGGCATTTATTACAATATGGATTTTTAGCGGTCTTACATATGACTGCTTGGGTATTATATGCCATTTTTAGCACAAATTATTGATTTATTTATTTGATAATGTAGTGATTTTTCTTTGTCCATGTTTTCAGCGATTTTTCTGATAATTTGAGGCATCTATATGTGATTGTATGATATATGAATTCTAATATGAATAAAATTGTTTACATTTTGTACTCTACATTCCTTGTGCCATTTGTTTTTTTTTATCTGTGACATTTAGTGTTAGTTTGTCTTTGCGGAATGTACCCATGGTTGGTGTTGGGTTTTAAGGACTAATATGTATATATTGATCAAACTGAGCCTGGAGAGCTGTCCACAACTCTTCAGCTGTATGACTGCGATCTCCTAGGTATATCAATGTTAAGACTGCCTGATTCGCTCTGCACTGTTGGAACACGTGTCTCGTTAAGGCAGGGGTTGAGGGCCCAGGTGGAGGCCCTAGAGGAGACAGAGGAGGCAGAAGCAGTGGAGGAATTGTTAATTGTAAAGGTTTGTGGAGCGCCCTCATTCACCAGGGCCGTGGGGTACTCGGTACCGGGACGGTTGATCTTCTCAATGGGGGTTGTTACGGCAGCAGTGACCCAGTCCGTGGCCCTGGGGCTCCATTACAGAAGGGGTTGTTTCAGTGTGCTTATGGTGGTGAAAGTTTATAAGTGATTCGTGATGCCACCTGTGGTGTTTGGCAATAGAGATGTAAGCCGACGCTGCAGACAGATCCTCTGGGACAGATGGTGTGGTGCAGCAGTGATGTTATAGCCCTCCACAGGCAGGGCTGTAGTCCCAAGGCAGTGTAGGTGAAGTGACACTTAGATGGTGTAGTGTCAGGCGCAAGGGATGTGGCAGTGCTGGGCAGGTTGGCGCAGGAATAAGTGGAGGACACCAGGGCATGTAGTTCCAAAGCTTTACTCACGGTTGTTGCAGGTACAGGTGCCCGCATCCGTGCCGTGTCCTCCGGGTCAGGAGCTCAGCCAACTTCCAGGCAAGATGAAGTACTCCTTTCCAACACTCCGCCAACATATGTGCCTTTTCTGTATGTCTCCTCTTATAGCGTCTTTGAATGAAGTACTCCTAGTACTGGGTTACACTGGAGTTCCTCCTGTCAGATGCTCCTATGAACTCTACTTGTACAGCAGACAGCTGTAGCCTACTTCGGGGACTCCTTGCTACTATGTCCCGGCTCACTAATATGTTGCTGTTGTGCCCCCAAGTCTTGTGTGGGAATAAAGTGGTCACTACTTCTATTCCTCCGGTGTCTGCTGCAGGACCATTAGTATCCGTACAACCTCAGGGACCAGACCCTGGCCTTGCGCTTAGAACTTGAAAAGGGTTCTCCTCTAACCAGGGGTGGATTAAGGGTAGCCAGGGCCCGGGGCAGTTCAGACTCTGTAGGCCCCCCTCGTCACGTGACGGGGGTCACGAATCGTAGAGCCACACTCTACATAGAGAATAATGGGGCCTCCAGCACCGACCTCCACCCGCAGAGCCACACTCTACATAGAGAATAATGGGGCCTCCAGCACCGACCTCCACCCGCAGAGCCGCACTCCACATAGAGAATAATGGAGCCTCCAGCACCGACCTCCACCCGCAGAGCCACACTCCACATAGAGAATAATGGAGCCTCCAGCACCGACCTCCACCCGCACTCCACATAGAGAATAATGGAGCCTCCAGCACCGACCTCCACCCGCAGAGCCGCACTCCACATAGAGAATAATGGAGCCTCCAGCACCGACCTCCACCCGCAGAGCCGCACTCCACATAGAGAATAATGGGGCCTCCAGCACCGACCTCCACCCGCAGAGCCGCACTCCACATAGAGAATAATGGAGCCTCCAGCACCGACCTCCACCCGCAGAGCCGCACTCCACATAGAGAATAATGGGGCCTCCAGCACCGACCTCCACCCGCAGAGCCGCACTCCACATAGAGAATAATGGAGCCTCCAGCACCGACCTCCACCCGCAGAGCCACACTCCACATAGAGAATAATGGAGCCTCCAGCACCGACCTCCACCCGCAGAGCCGCACTCCACATAGAGAATAATGGAGCCTCCAGCACCGACCTCCACCCGCAGAGCCACACTCCACGTAGAGAATAATGGAGCCTCCAGCACCGACCTCCACCCGCAGAGCCGCACTCCACATAGAGAATAATGGAGCCTCCAGCACCGACCTCCACCCGCAGAGCCGCACTCCACATAGAGAATAATGGGGCCTCCAGCACCGACCTCCACCCGCAGAGCCACACTCCACATAGAGAATAATGGGGCCTCCAGCACCGACCTCCACCCGCACTCCACATAGAGAATAATGGAGCCTCCAGCACCGACCTCCACCAGCAGAGCCACACTCCACATAGAGAATAATGGAGCCTCCAGCACCGACCTCCACCCGCAGAGCCGCACTCCACATAGAGAATAATGGAGCCTCCAGCACCGACCTCCACCCGCAGAGCCGCGCTCCACATAGAGAATAATGGGGCCTCCAGCACCGACCTCCACCCACAGAGCCGCACTCCACATAGAGAATAATGGGGCCTCCAGCACCGACCTCCACCCGCAGAGCCGCACTCCACATACATGGCTGCTCTCAGTGCTCTGTGCTGTGCGCACAGGACCTGTGATGAGGTCACAGGAGGGGAGGAGACAGGGGTCACATGATCGGGGGCCCTGACACCTTACCTCCTGTGATCTCATCACAAGCCTTTGCACGCTACCAGCAGCATCAGCGTTCACGCTACTTGTAGATGCTGCTGGTAGCAGAGCACATAATGCCGCCCCCACGGTCACTCACTTTTAGGTGGGGAGAAGATGGAGTGCCATTGCAGCAGCCAGCAGGAATGTGGTGGGTGGCCCCCTTAGAAGCTCTTGTGGGGGCCCCGGGGCTGAAGCCCCGCCTGCCCTGCCTATAATCCGGCCCTGCGCGGTGGCGGATTATAATGGGGCAATTTACTGGCCTGGGCTGTGGGCCCCTTAACCCCACTGGGCCCGGGGCAACTGCCCAAATTGACCTCATTATAATCCGCCACTGCCTCTAACCCTGGTCCTTGTTCTCTTATTCTCCTTACGTTCCGTGCTAATCCTTCTTCCCAATGGAGAATCAAGCTTCCTTTCTCTGTCTCTTTCCTGTGCCAGCAGACCCAGATCACTGTGGCCTACTGCAGCACTTCCTTCTTCCATCCCTCTCCTGGGGATCTTCTCTTTCTCACACTCTGTCCTTCTACATCCTCACTCATCGACTGAATGAAAGACTGACTGACTGACTCAACTCTTCCCGCTCTTTTGTGCAAACTAAACTCCACGCACTTCCCAGCACGTTTCGTGTTCCAAGCAGGGAGCCACCAAGGGGTGCTATGCTGCACTCCAAGCAGGGAGTCGCTGAAAGTGCTTTGCTACACTACTTTGTGGTGTGGGGTGCAGGTGTTGGAGTGTGGTCAGGTGTCTCCACCTTACCTGGATGGTGTGGCAACACACCTCAGGAGGAGGTGCAGTACCTCTGTGGTGACTGAACCCTCAGGGGCGCCACATTTGTCCCCACAGTCATCAGAGTCACCCAGTGCACAGTCAGCGAGATGTAACGCCGTTGGCCATGCTAACTCGTCCAAGTGTCTGTGGTGAAATGCATTCTGGCAGACAGTGATTTTGTCAAGGAAAGGACGATCAAAAGAAGTGGAGAAGCTAGCGCTGCTTGTGGTCAGAATGCAATGACATAGCATCTGACTATCTACCTCCTGATGATCCGAATAGGAGAAACGCGTTGAGGTTTTCTTCATCAACTACTAACCTTGAGTACCCTTTTCTGTTATCAATATGATTTAACAACATTTTATACAGGTCAAAAATAGAGTTGAGCGACTTTGGTCGGATCGGGTTTCATGAAACAAAATTTGTTTCAGATGAAACTGGTCCGACTAGGGCAAAAAATGTCGGAGTTTTGTCCGAAACCCGACCCCAATGCAAGTCAATGGGAAATAAAAGTCAGCATTGAGCGGATGACATTCATCCACTCAATGCCGACTTTTATTCCCCATTGACTTGCATTGGGGTCGGGTTTCGGACGAAACTCTGACTTTTTTTGCCCTAGTCGGACCAGTTTCATCTGAAACAAATTTTGTTTCATGAAACCCGATCCGACCAAAGTCGCTCAACTCTAGTCACAAATTGACCATTGGGTTAAAATGTGCCTTCTGCTAATTTATTATTCTGCTATCCTTAATTGACATAGGATTAGTCACACCAGGGACTGAAGGGATAGCCGTCGTGGAGCGGGGTGTTATGAATGGGTCACCGAGGAGAAAAAAGCAAAACAAGCTAAGTCACAGAAAACCAGAGAGGTTGGTAACTATGCAGATTGCAGATCCCTGATCCTACCACTCAACTAGCAGCAGACGTGGAGCGTACCTACGATGTTCCTAGACGCTTCGTCACAGCCAGAGGACTAAATAAGCCTGAAGCATGAAAAGGGGAAACTAACTGACCCAGAGCAGACCCCAAAGGAATAGATAGCCCCCACACATGTATTAACGGTGAAACAAGATGAAGGCCCAAACACAGGCAGGAAAATAGGCTGAGCAAACGATGGGGCCCAAACTAACTAGAGAGGAAAGGAAAGGAAAGACAATGTCTGCAACCTGTAAAAAACCCTACAAAAATAATGTCCAATACTTCTGATAGCAAAATTAACCCTGAAGTCACTAGACTTCTCCCACTATATCAGCACTGTGAAATATTCTGAGACAGAGCAAAAAGAGACCAAACTAGGAAGGGACAAAAAGCAAATTGGCAAAATACTGATAAATAAGAGTGGAAATTCAGCACAGCCCCCAGCCGGGGCTGGCTGACCACACCAAAAAACTGAATAGACCAACAAAATCAAGTGTGAACATTAGCAGAAAAACTTAGCTTTAGATGACTGGAACAGAGTTGAAAACCAAGAGCTGACAAGCCAGAAGGAATCACCAGAAACTGAATAGGGCATCGGCTGTCTTAAATCCAATCTGAGACTCCTGAGGTCCAATCGTCATCCTCATTCTTAGGTGGCAGATCTCCACTGATCAAATCAGCCTCATTACCTCCTGTTACCACCAGAGGGAGTCTGGAAGGAGAACTCACAACTGGTGAACCAGAGAATGAACTCACAACAGCGGGGGCACCATTCTGCTGACCAGTAGGGTGCCAACCTACGCTGACAGGAAGGTATCCAGTCACAGGGACAGTTCAGTCAGGTACTCATTTGTTTGCACATGTCACTTTATATCTCGTGTTTACAGCACTTGTCTTGCACCTTTTCTACTGTTGCCTAAGACCCTACCTACATTGGCGACACCTTTACTCTCCTTTCCTGAATAAATGAGTGACTGTATGCTGCACCAGTCCAGGGCTATCTAGCAGTATTAGGGTCAGCCATCGTGGAGCGGGGACGCCAATCTCGATTGTGTTTAGGGTGCCAACCTCCACTGGTAGGTAGTTGTTATCAGAGCCCCAGTGCAGGGTCAATTTAGGTGACACGGTTAGTTGTTGTTTTTCTGTGTGGTGTCCTGTTTTTAGCTTATTTTCAATAAAGGTTGTGCCTATTTAATCTAATTATTGGTATGAGTAAGGCTGCTTCCAAACTCATAATTGACTTTTGAGCTTACGTTGTTAATTTGACTTTAATATTGTAGAGGTTTGTTCCCACAGCCACCACAGTCACCCAGTGCACAGTCAGAGAGATGTAACGCCGTTGGCCATGCTAACTCATCCAATTGTCTGTGGTGAAATGCATTCTGGCAGACAGTGATTTTGTCAAGGAAAGGATGAACAAAAAATTGGAGAAGCTAGCACTGCTTGTGGTCAGAATGCAATACATAAAGTGCATATGCACATATTGATTTCTAACTGTATTTCAAAATGAGACATTTGGCAAAAAATTGATCAATCATTTGAGCCACCCAGCCATGCCGAGGCATTCTCATATGGGGCAGTCCTATTCTACGTTTTTTATATTCGCTGTGCCATTACGGCCTCCTAAATGTATTAAAAGCAAGACCATATTAAATGCAAACTGTACCTGAAGCGTTTCTGAATCACTCCCATGGAGCCAGAAAAGGCAACCGCAGATAAAGGTTGACCAGGTCTGGACATAGCCATTTCAGGTTTAACCTCCACACTTGCCTGACCAGCAACCACAGATGAAGGGTGATACAGGCCCAGACACAGGTGCACAATCAAACAGAGCCTGGGGCAGGGCAGGGCTGCTGTGTGTGTGCCAGTTTTTTGCTAAATGTCTCATTTTGAAATACAGTTAGAAATCAATATGTGCATATGCACTTTATGTATTGCGTTCTGACCACAAGCAGCGCTAGCTTCTCCCCTTTCTTTGTTCGACATTGGTTTGTGGCTGACCACCACTGTTGCCTTGCACACTAGGTTATGTTCGCGGTTCTTTCTGTGTTCATTGTGACTGATTTAGGCTGCTGTGCACACACACAGCGGACCTGCCCTGCCCCAGGCTCTGTTTGATTGTGCACCTGTGTCTGAGCCTGTGTCACCCTTCATCTGTGGCGCTCAAAACCACATTCAAGACGTTTATTAACCCTTCAGGTGCTTCACAGGAATTTTTAGATTGTTGAAAATAAATCAACATTTAACTTTTTTTTCGCAAAAAAATTACTTCAGATCCAATTTTTTTTATTTTCCCAATGGTAACAGAAGAAAGTCGACCCCAAAAGTTGTGCAATTTGTTCTGAGTATGCTGATACCTGATTTGTGCAACTAAATTGCTGTTTGGGCGCATGGCAGAGCTCAGAAGGGAAGGAGCGCCATTTTACCTTTTCAACGCAAAATTGGCTGGTTTGAAGAGCCCCTGATGTGCCTAAATAATGGAAACCCCCCACAAGTGACACCATTTTGGATACTAGACTCCCTAAGGAACTTATCTAGATGTGTGGTGAGCACTCTGAACCCCCAAGTGCTTCACAGAAATTTATAGCGTAGAGCTGTAAAGATAAACATTTACATTTTCACACAAGAAGTGGGTAAAAATGGCAACAACATTTGTCCCACAATTTTTGCTGAACGTGGCAATACCCCATACATGGCTGTACAAGTGCTACTTAGCCATGCAGAGAGACTTCGGGAGGAATGGAGCGCTATTTGCCTATTCAAGTGAATTGGTCTGTGCACATGTCAATGTGTTTCCACTGACTGTGTGCCATGTGTCCGTGGGCAAAACATGCTGACATGTCCGTTTTTTAATGTCAGCACGGGCCACAAAACATCCAGCACACGTTCATAAGCATAACACACATGGATGTCATCCATGTGACACACATCGGCGCCGTGGATGAAGCGTTATAGTAAGCGCTGTACCCCGGCGCCAGGTGCTGAACACGGCTCTCATCATTCTCCCCTGCTCTTCCGGCGAACGGCGCAAGCAGGGGAGAGTGATGAGAGTTACATTTAAGTAATAAAAGAGACAGCAGGCGATGGCTGATGGGACTATTACTCCCATCAGCCTACCCCTGCTGCTGCTAATAGCAGTGACAGCAGGAGCGGTGGATGGGAGTATTCATCTGCTGCTCCTGCGCTGTAAATAAATATGGTCATTTAAAAAAATGGCATGGGTTCCCCCCTATTTTTGATAACCAGCCAGACAAAACTCACAGGTGGGGGCTGCAACCCTCAGCTGTGAGCTTCAGCAAGGCTGGTTATCAAGATTAGAGGGGTCCCCACGCTGTTTTTTTTAAATTATTTAAATAAATAATTTAAAAAAATGGAGTGGGCTCCCCCCAATTTTTGACAATCAGCCTTGCTAAAGCTCACAGCTGGGGGCTGGTATTCTCAGGTTGGTAAGCTGGTGGTTGGCTTGACGACACCGGACAATACAAAGGTGACATCAACCACACAAATATGAACTCCACTTGCCACCGCTACAGGGCAAGTGGGAAGAGCTAGGCAAAGCACGAGAATTTGCGTATCTAATAGATGTGCCTTTTCTGGGCAGCTGCTGGCTGCTATTTTTAGGCTGGAGGGGGTCAATATCCATGGCCTCTTACCAGCCTGTAGGGGTAGGCTGATGGGAGTAATAGTCCCATCAGCTGCCGCCTGCTGTCTCTTTTGTTAATTACACTAGCTGAGGAGCCCAGGTTTGCCCGGGCACAGTAACTAACTGTGATTAGTTATAAGAAATCATAATGATTATCCTCCATCCCATAGTCCAGTTCCCATATGCCCATCATACATATCTTCCATCCCATAGTCCTGTGCCCATGTGCCCATCATACATATCCGCCATCCCATAGTCTCATCCCCATATAACCATCATACATATCCTCCATCCCATAGTCCCGTGCCCATATACCCATCAATTCATATCCGCCATCCCATAGTCCCGTGCCCATATACCCATCATGAGGTCACTCATCCTCCTTTTCGCAGTCTTTTACTAGGCATTGCTCCTACTAGCCAGTTTCCTACTCCACACTGATGAGGGGCAATACCCCAAACAGCTGTCTGTGGATGGATACCATGTTTTGGCATAGGTGGTTTCCTTCATTGGAGACTGCCCTTCCCGTGGTTGTTCCTTCCCGGTGAAAGACCTGGCTAGTTATTGCTTGCGTTGAGAAACATGTAATGGCGTCTCCGCGGCTGTTGATTTACATGTTTTTGCATATTTCCCATAAGGGATGGGGGCATTGCTCTAGAATCACTGCGTTGAGAAACATGTGATGGTGTCTCCGCAGTGTCGGATGTTGATCTCCATGAGGTCACTCATCCTCCTTTTCGCAGTCTTTTACTAGGCATTGCTCCTACTAGCCAGTTTCCTACTCCACACTGATGAGGGGCAATACCCCGAAACAGCTGTCTGTGGATGGATACCATGTTTTGGCATAGGTGGTTTCCTTCATTGGAGACTGCCCTTCCCGTGGTTGTTCCTTCCCGTTGAAAGACCTGGCTAGTCATTGCTTGCGTTGAGAAACATGTGATGGTGTCTCTGCGGCTGTTGATTTACATGTTTTTGCATATTTCCCATAAGGGATGGGGGCATTGCTCTAGAATCACTGCGTTGAGAAACATGTGATGGTGTCTCCGCAGTGTCGGATGTTGATCTCCATGAGGTCACTCATCCTCCTTTTCGCATATACCCATCATACACATCCTCCATCCCATAGTCCCGTGCCCATATACCCATCATTCATATTCTCCATCCCATAGTCCCATGCCCATATACCCATCACACATCCTCCATCCCATAGTTCCGTGCCCACATACCCATTATGACATCATCTTCACCGTGACAACCATTATGACATCGTTGTCGCCGTGGCAACCTATTATGACATCATCATCACCATGGCAACCATTTTGACATAACCATCACCACTGCACCCTATTATGACATCATCGTCGCCATGGCAACCATTATGACATCATCTTCGCAATGGCAAAGACACCTATCCATTATTAATCTTATAGTTGTTAATGGATTACATAAAGACACAGCCAGAATAAAGTCTTTTAATGAAATCAAACACAACACCGTTTTCCCATCTTTATTGTACTCCTAATTCCTGCGATGCCCTCGGTCTCCTGTAATAAAATAAAAATAAAAAAATAATATACCATACATCATCTGGACCCGTGGAAGCGTGATTAACGTGAAACGGCAGTAGTCCTGTTTCTTTACTGCATGCCTGCACGTACCTTGCCCTCATAAACCTAGTCCATGCATGTCTTGCTTCAATAAAGGACTCAGGTTTTTTATTATATGGTATTTGGAGTGTGCTGCTTTTTTTCTCATTTTTCTCATTTTTTTGCGTGTTTTTTCAAGCAAGCACCGTCCACACCGTTTTTACACCACGTATTGTGTCGTCGAATCAGAGTCCACCCACTCTATCAGTAAGTAGACTGTTTCTTGGTGCCGTTCTATATTTTTTTCTCTTGAATCTCCAATATACCATACATGTCCGTCGTTCTGTCCCAAGTAGTAATCCATATCTGGGGGATATATAGTTTACAACCAGAAGCGGTGTTAAGATGTGACTGCCCCAGCTGTAAACCACTAATGAATGAATGAGATGCTGCCGGCGCAGAATCAGTGACTAGCGGCGACATCACTGATACTGCACTGCCTCACAGCCTGATCCACGGTGAACTCTTGAGCATGAGAAAATAAACTGGCATTATTATAACCTATTCTATTATTATAATCTATTCTATTCTATACTGTATACGGCAGATTATTTGCTGGCTTTTAATCTATCTATCTAAGATATATATATATATATATATATATACACTGCTCAAAAAAATAAAGGGAAGTCTAAGATACAACATTGTAGATATTACTGAATGAAATATCACAGCTGCAAATCTTTATTCATTACATAGTGGCATGCGTTGAGGATAAGAAAACATAAAAATGATCAAGGTAAATCAAAAGTAATATCCCATGAAGGTCTGGATTTGGAAGGATACTCTAAATCAAAGTGTAAAATCAAATTACTGATCCAACTTCAGTGGAAAAAATGCCTCAAGACAAGGAAATGATGCTCAGTAGCGTGTGTGGCCTCCATGTGCCTGTTTGACCTCCCTACGACACCTGGGCATGCTCCTGATGAGTCGGCACATGTTGTCATGAGGGATCTCCTCCCAGACCTGGTATAAAGCATCCGCCAACTCCTGGACAGTCTGTGGTGCAACGTGACGTTGGTGGATGGAGTGACACATGATGTCCCAGATGTGTTCAATCGGAATCAGGTCTGGGGAATGGGCGGGCCAGTCGATAGCTTCAATGCCTTCATCTTGCAGGAACTGCTGACACACTCCATCCACATGAGGTCTGGCATTGTCCTGCATTAGGAGGAACCCAGGGCCAACCGCACTAACATATGGTCTCACAAGGGGTCTGAGGATCTCATCTCAGTACCTAATGGCAGTCAGGCTACCTCTGGCGAGCACATGGAGGGCTGTGCGGCCCTCCAAAAGAAATGCCACCCCACAGCATTACTGACCCACTGCCAAACTGGTTATGCTGAAGGATGTTGCAGACAGCATATCGCTCTCCATGGCGTCTCCAGACTCTGTCACGTGTGTCATATGTGCTCAGTGTGAACCTGCTTTCATTTGTGAAGAGCACAGGGCACCAGTGGTGAATTTGCCAATCCTGGTGTTCTGTGTCAAATGCCAAGCCTCCTGCACGGTGTTGGGCTGTGAGCACAACCCCCGTCTGTGGATGTCGGGCACTCAGATCATCCTCATGGAATCGGTTTCTAACAGTTTGTGCAGACACATGCACATTTGTGGACTGCTGGAGGTCATTTTGCAGGGCTCTGGCTGTGTTCCTCCTTGCACAAAGGCTGAGGTAGTGGTACTGCTGCTGGGTTGTTGCCCTCCTACGGCCCCCTCCAGCCTCTGGACACTACGCTGACAGACACAGCAAACCTTCTCGCCACAGCTTGCATTGATGTCCCATCCCTGATGAGCTGCACTATAGAGCCACTTCTGTGGGTTGTAGACTCCGTCTCATGCTACCACGAGTGTGAAAGCACAACCAACATTCAAAAGTGACCAAAACATCAGCCAGAAAGCATTGGTACTGAGATGTGGTCTGTGGTCCCCACCTGCAGAACCAATCCTTTATTGAGGGTGTCTTGATAATTGCCAATAATTTTCATCGGTTGTCTATTCCATTTGCACAACAGCATGTGAAATTGATTGTCAATCAGTGTTGCTTCCTAAGTGGACAGTTTGATTTCACAGAAGTTTGATTTACTTGGAGTTATATTCTGTTGTTTGTGTTCCCTCTATTTTTTTTGGAGCAGTGTATATATATATATATATATATATATATATATATAGAAAATAGTATTGTTTCTCCAGCGATCAGTCCAATAGTAGGGTAAAATATGCACCCCAATAACCCCAATCCCCCTTGGAAGAAATATGGAGGAGGGCCTCTTAACAAAAAAATGTCCCATTAAAAAGGAGCGGGTCTCCTAGACTTGTAATTCCCATACACTAAGTGTGTTGGCTGGCAAGCATTTTCCCCTGTAGGGTTCAGCTCAACCTTTTCCATAACAATTATTTAACATCCAGCAAAAACACCCACCCTTGTCAGGATTTTGACAATGGCTGTAGCAGCACAGAACACGTTGACGCTGTTGATCTAGTGGCGGCGGATGATGAGACGTGGAGGAAGGCCTGATTAAAAACTATGCCCAATTTAAAGGAACGGGTCTCCTAGACTTGTAATGCCCATTCACTAAATGTGTTGGCTGGCAAACATTTTCCCTTGTGCGGTAGATATCAACAATAGTGAGTACCTTTTTTTAGGGGCATCATAAACACCTTGCAAAACTGTAACGTGGTTTCTTACACAGTTGCTGCTGGGAAGGTGCATGTTTTTAGTAACAATATGGCGGACGAATCGTTGGATGAAGTGATCTGGAAAAGGGGGATAGTAATGACAGGAATGGGAAAGTAAATGATTAACCCCTTAACAACAACTACCGATACGCCTTTTAACGGCAGTAATTAAGGCCACTTAAACCACAGCGCCGTTAATTCACGGCGCTGTGGAGAAAGTAAATAGCGCCCCCCCAGTGTCGGATTTTTTCTGGGGTCTCGGCTGCCGGGGGTAACCGAAACCCCAGAGAACATGAATCGGGTCGGTTTTTACCGACCCCGCTTTTGCGATCGCCGTTATTAACCCTATAACGGCGATCGCAAAAAAAGCCGCGATTTTGCATTGAATTTCTCTTTCCTCTGATGTGATCGCACATCAGAGGAGAGAGAAATAGGGTCCCCGATCCCCCCCTGTACCTCCCGGTGGTCCTGGATTCCCTCCCGGTGGTCCTCTGTCCCGCCGGCGTCCTCCGGTGGGTGCCGCCATCTTGGATCCGGAAGAAAATGGCGGGCGCATGGTTAGGGCGCAGGGTTAGGGCGAATTAGGATTAGGGTTAGAATTAGGATTACGGATTAGGGTTGAGATTAGGGTTAGGGGTGTGTTGAGATTAGGGTTGGAGCAAGAATTGAGGGGTTTCCACTATTTACCAACTTTGGGGGTCTAATTTCTCCTGTTACCCTTGTGAAAATAAAAAAATTGGGAGCTAAAAAAAATCACTTTTGTGGAAAACAAAAAGACTTTTTTATTTTCATGGCTCTGCGTTATAAACTTCTGTGAAGCACTTGGGGGTTCAAAGTGCTCACCACACATCTAGATAAGCTCCTTGGGGGTCTAGTTTCCAAAATGGGGTCACTTGTGGGGGGTTATACTGTTTAGGCACATCAGGGGTTCTGCAAATGCAACATGACGCCCGCAGACCATTCCATCAAAGTCTGCATTCCAAAATGGCGCTCCTTCTCTTCCGAGCTCTACCGTGCACCCAAACAGTGGTTCCCCCCACAAATGGGATATCAGCATACTCAGGACAAATTGCACAACAACTTTGGGGGTCCAATTTCTCCTGTTACCCTTTGGGAAATAAAAAAGAGCGGGCTAAAAAATCATTTTTGAGGAAAAAAAAAGATTTTTAATTTTCACGCCTCTGCGTCTATAAACTTCTGTGAAGCACTTGGGGGATCAAAGTGCTCACCACATATCTAGATAAGCTCCTTCAGGGGTCTAGTTTCCAAAATAGGGTCACTTGTGGGTTTTTTTTACTGTTTAGGCACATCAGGGGCTCTGCAAACGCAACATGACGCCAGCAGACCATTCCATCAAAGTCTGAATTCCAAAATGGCGCTCCTTCCTTTCCGAGCTCTCCCATGCGCACAAACATTGGTTCCCCCCACATATGGGGTATCATCGTACTCAGGACAACTTGCAAAACAACTTTTGTGGTCCAATTTCTCCTGTTACCCTTGAGAAAATAAAACATAGCGGGCTAAATTATCATTTTTGAGGAAAAAAAAGTGATTATTTTATTTTCACTGCTCTGCGTTATAAACTTCCGTGAAGCACTTGGGGGTTCAAAGTGCTCACCACACATCTAGATAAGTTCCTTAAGGGGTCTAGTTTCCAAAATAGTGTCACTTGTGGGTTTTTTTCACTGTTTAGGCACACCAGGGGCTCTCCAAATGCAACGACGTCCAATCTCAATTCCAGCCAATTCTGCATTGAAAAAGTCAAACGGTACACCTTCCCTTCTGAGCTCTGCAGTGCGCCCAAACAGTGGTTTACCCCCACATATGGGGTATCAGCGTACTCAGGACAAATCGCACAACAACTTTGGGGATATGATTTCTCCTCTTACCCTTGTAAAAATAAAATTTTGGGGGTGAAAAGATCATTTTTGTGGAAAAAAAATGGATTTCTTATTTTCACGGCTCTACGTTATAAACTTCTGTGAAGCACTTGAAGGTTCAAAGTGCTCACCACACATCTAGATAAATTACTGGGTCTAATTTCCAAAATGGGGTCACTTGTTGGAGTTTTCCACTGTTTAGGCACATTAAGGGCTCTCCGAACGCAACATAGCATCCAATCTCAATTCCAGCCAATTCTGCGTTGAAAAAGTCAAACAGCGCTCCATCCCTTGCGAGCTCTGCCGTGTGCTGAAAAAGTGGTTTACCCCCACATAAGGGGGAACCGGCGTATTCAGGAGAAATTGGACAACAAATTTTGTGGTTGATTTTCTCTTTTAACACTTGTGAAAATAAAAAAAATTGGTTCTGAAGTAAATTTTTTGCAAAAAAAAGTTAAATGTTAATTTTTCCCTTCCACATTGCTTTAGTTCCTGTGAAGCACTTAAAGGGTTAATAAACTTCTTGAATGTGGTTTTGAGCACCTTGAGGGGTCTAGTTTTTAGAATGGTATCACTTTTGGGTATTTTCTGTCATGTACACCCCTCAAAATGACTTTAAATATGATGTGGTCCCTAAAAAAAATGGATTTGTAAATTTTGGTTTGAAAATGAGAAATCACTAGTCAACTTTTAACCCTTACAACTTCCTAACAAAAAAAATTTTGTTTCCAAAATTGCACTGATGTAAAGTAGACATGTGGGAAATGTTATTTATTAAGAAATTTGTGTGATACATCTCTCTGATTTAAGGGCATAAAAATGTACGTTTTAAAATTGCAAAATTTTCGCCATATTTCCGTTTTTTTCATAAATAAACACAAGACATATCGAAGAAATTTTACCACTAACATGAAGTACAATATGTCATAAAAAAACAGTCTCAGAATCAGCGGGATCCGTTAAAGCGTTCCAGAGTTATAACCTCATAAAGTGACAGTGGTCAGAATTGTAAAAATTGGCCTGGTCATTAAGCTGCAAACTGGCTGTCATTAAGGGGTTAATAACAGCTGTGGCTATGGGAGTTATGAGATACAGGACACAGCCAACAATGATTCGTCATTTAGCCACCATCAATTACCAGAATCGGTTTCATGCCCATTTGAAGATCGGTGTAAGAAATGCCCGACCAAAATATGTTGCCAAAGATGCACGTGTCTGTTTAAAGGGCAAAGTGCAACATGTTCATGAGATGCTGAATTAGAGAAAGCAGATCAGTGTCAGAGGAAAACCAAACAAACTGATGGATGCTCATGAAAAACTAAGTTTAAAGAGGAGTTCACTATAAACAAACCCGTGGCACAAGCTTCTTCATCTTCACCCATACATATTACCAATAATATCCTAATGTTCCAGTCTAAAATTAATTGTCGTAGTGTAACCAACACTGTTAAAGGAATGACACAAAACGTGCATAACCACGACCCTTGGAAACACCTGATTTCCTCTTTACAACAGATGGACGATAATGGTATTGATGATGACTTAGAAATTTACCACGTCCACAACAATATGAAGATCACAGCTGCAAAAAATGTGCAAAAAAGGCAGTGAATCTCTGGGAAATCATTTTCTCTAGGGCAAAGTTTACCTCTTAGTAAAGTGGTACCGAATGAAGCATACACAGCTCTCAGGTGTACTCAGGGTGAGATGCTTGAAAGATTATGTATTCTGATTTGTCTCTTTTAAAAGTGCAGAAAAAAGGATGATATAACGGGAAGACGTGTGATTTTTGTCAGGAAGGAGGTGATGTCAGGTACAGATAGGTAGATCTGCGTGTCATCGGCATCGTGATGATATTGCAAACCGCGCCATTACATCAGCTGTCCCAGGCCGAAAGTGTAGATGGAGAAGATTAGGGGTACTAGAACAGAGCCTTGGAGAACACCGAAAGACAGGTATCGAGGTGAGGAGGTGGTGTGGGAGAAGGAGACAATGAATATCCCCCTACCAGTCTTGTTTTTTTTAAAGACCCTGCCGATAATGCCAAAAAGAACATTTGCAACACCGGCCATGGCTGCATCAGCAGGGGTAGTAAAACTACCAGAATTATCACCACCAGCATGATCAGGCACATGGCAGCAAAGCACCCGACTTTGTTGGTTGAACACCAGGCTCCATGAGCAGTGTCTGCGTGTGATACCACTGCTTCTTCCGCTGTTGTGCATGTAAGCCAATCCCCTGTCCACGGTGCATGAGAAGATGCCTCCTCCCCTGCCGCTGACCATCGGCAAATAGCACCATCATCAAACATGTCCACGTCCTTGTCCCAGCGCAGCCTTCAGTTGTCCATACCCCAGTCATTGGACCGTGAGCAGAAAAACGCAGCCAACGGCCCACAGGCCACAGTACTAAATTCACAAATTTCTCATCTGCTTGCGCTCTAAATGTTGCATTTTAGGCTCGTGGGAGACGGACGCTTTCTACAACCTGAGGGCGGTGACAGTAACAAGGTACTCGGTCCCTACCCACCACTATTTCTCCGGGTATGCCATCACGACATTACACAAGCAAGCATGTGTCCCACAACATTACACGGGACATCAACAATGCTGTTACAGGGAAAGTGCACCTAACCATGGACCCCTGGAAAGTGCTTGTGGGCAGGGACATCTCGCTGTCAGCACACTTGGTTTGTGCAGAAGAAGTCATGACCCAGTCGGACATTGGGAGACCATGTCACAGATGTATGGAGGAGACAGGTTATGGAAGGCATTGTATGTCATATTTAGGGTTTTGAACTGTAGCCTATGGGCAATAGGAAGGCAGTGAAGGGCATGGCAGAGAGAAGAGGCTGGGGAATAATGGAGGGACAGTTGGATTACTCTGACAGCAGAGTTTTGGATAGATTTGAGTGGTGCAAGAGTGCTAGAGGGGAGGCTAGAGAGTATAAGGTTGCAATAGTTGATGAGGGAGATCATGAGGGTGTGCACAAACATTTTTTAATATTTTCTTGGAATGTACGGATCCAGGAAATGTTTTTGAGTTGTAATGGGCAGGAGGAGGCAAGAGCTTGGATATTAGCTTGAAAGAGAGGGCAGAGTCGAGTATCACCACGTGGACAAAAACATGCAGGGATATTTGTCCCGGTGTACCATCCCGGCATTACACAGGCACATGTCCCACAACATTACCTGTGCCCTCCACAATGCTGTTACTTGGAAAGTCCACCTAACCACAAACACGTGGAGAAGTGCTTGTGGTCAGGGACGGTACATCTCACTGAGGGCACAATGGGTTAACATAGTGGAAGCAGGGACCAACTCCAACCTTGGTATGGTGCACGTCCTCCCAAACCCAGAGTATTGCGGGCCCTAAGTCAATCTGGGTTGCCCCCACAGTCTACAGCTCCTGCACTTCCTCCTCCTCCTTCGCCTCCTCTTCAGTCTACAGCTATAAAAGGTAGCACGTCAGTCACAGCACTGCCAAATAAAAGCAGGAACAGGCTGTGTTGAAGCTAATATGCTTTTGTGACAAACCCGAAAATGCTAAAGAGTTGTAGACAGCTCTGAAAGAGCAGGCAGATCGGTGGCTGAGATGGCTGAACCCATAGCCAGGCATGGTTGTGTGTAAGAATGGCTGGAACCTGGTGGCTGCTCTGTGCAAGGTGAGCTCACACACGTGCCATGCCTGGCTCATGCACTTAAGCAAATTGGTCAACGTTTTTTGAAAAGCGACACGGAGCTGGCAGATCTGCTCGGAAAAGTGCAATGCTCGAAATACCCATTTTGGAAAGTCAGTTACAGCTTCATCCGCCCTTGTCGTAATTCAGCAGCGCTTGCAGCTTCTGGCTCAACAACTGGTGTGTGATGCCCCCAGGCCTTGGAACTCTACACTACAGAAGTTGGAAAGAATTTGTGAGCAGAAGAGGGCAGTTGGTGAATAGTCTACCAGCATCAAAACGGTTGTCGGTATTCATTTCTGTCTTCACACATAAAATGTGAGGAGTGGACAAGGATGTCTGATATATGTAACATCCTACAAAATTTTGACGAATCCACAAAGAGGATGAGAGTCAATGACACCATAATTATCGTCTCCATCCTGCTTATGTGTTCTAATTTGAAGATTGAGAGATATTATAGAGCGAAAACATATTTACAGTTTAACAGTTTCAAACACAACAGTCCTAAGTAACAACGATAACAATAATCCAATAACACAGGTCTGCAAAAAAAAAATTTTCAAGAGCTGTTTTGGTTATTCCATGTAATCTTTATGTTTTTGAGTGCGCTGAATCCGAAAATGACCTCCGTTTTGTCATAGGACATCACGTTTTCTGACAATTTAAGTAACTATGTTAAATAAGACAATACCTCAAAATAAATTAAAATAGACTCATAAAATTAATTATTTATTACAAATGTTTCATGAAAATCATTTTTTTTAACTGCAATGAGCTCATTAACACACACGAAAATTGATTATTCTTCCCTGTGAGGCTTCTCTTGGTACATTGATGCTTGTGAGTAGCATCTGTAATGTCTCTCTGAAGAGTCCAACAGTAGTCTGCCATCATTGTAATGCTCCATCTTCCCTGGTATCTTCTTTCCATCTCTTTAATGTCCTGGTGGAATTGTTCACCTTGCTCTTCACTCACAGCTCCCAAATTTTCAGGAAAGTTGTCAAGGTGGGAATGGAGGAAAGGCACTTTCAAACTCATAAGGCAACCTAAAGCTTGAAATGCTTTCAGCATTCATCCGACGATTTTTTGTAGTCAGGGTCTTTGTTATTGACCTCTTTAAATGCAATCCACCCTTCTTTTTGAGGATGCGTCATGGTATTGATAAACTCTTGATCAGCTATAAGCCTTCTAATGTCTGGTCCGACGAACACACCTTCCTTCAATTTTGCCTCCGAGAGGCCTGGAAACTTGGTGACCAAGTATTTGAAGCATTCTCCATCTTTTGGAAGTGATTTTACGAATTGCTTCATCAATCCCAATTTTGATGTGGCGAGGTGGTAGAAGAACTTTATGGGGAGGAACCAAAGTTTCTCGGAGGACATTTTTTTCACCAACTGTGAGCACCCTCGGCTGCCATTTCTTCTTGGTCCAGTGATTTTGCCGGTCTCGACTGTCCCATAGACACAGAAAACAAGGGTATTTGGTATACCCAGCTTGTTGCCAGAGCAGCATGCACAAGACTTTCAAATCCCTCCACACTTGCTAACCGTGGTCTTCATATTTAAGTTTACGAAGAACTAATTCCAAGTTCTCGTAGGTTTCCTTGAGGTGCACGGAATGACCTACAGGGATGGAAGCATAAAAACCGCCATTGTGGAGTAAAACTGCTTTGAGACTTCTTTTTGAAGAATCTATAAAAAACCGCCATTGCGCTGAATCATATAGGATTTTGAATTGACCCATCAAACCTTCGACATCGATGCAATAAACCAACTTATCTTCCTGGGCAAAGTAAGGAACAAACTCATCTTCACGATATCTGAACCATGAAAAAGACACTCCTGGCAACAATAAATTCTTGCTTTTGAGCCTTGATCCGAGTAACTCAGCGGCATCTTTGGGACGATTCAAATCTCTTACCAAATCATTCATCTCCTCCTGGGAAAACAATTTTGGTCTTGTATCATCTTCAAAGTCAGAACTTGATTCATCATCTGGTTCAGGTATGACTCCACCTTCATCGGAGCTAGTTATCTCTTCCAAGGTAGCAGGGGCCTTGGGTACTGGTATATCTGTGCCATGGGGGATGGGACGAATTGCTGAGTGAATATTGGGGAATGAAATGGAATGCTTCCATTTTGAATTATACCCTTTCACATCGCATGAACAAAAGTAACAATCATCACTATGGTTCTTTTGCTCTCGCCATACCATAGGAATCCCATAACAGAAAGCTTTTTTCTTACCCTTGAACCAATTTCGCAGGTCCTCAACACACCGTTTGCACACTTTATGAGGCGCCCAAGCTTTATCTTGATCTCCAAGCTTTAGTCCGAAATATGCGAAGTATACTTTTTCACAAAGTCTGTAATATTCAGCTGTTGCTTCAACACTGTATATTCACCACAAATGTAACAGAAACTGTCAGGCGAATTAATACACTTCCGCTGAGCCATAATGCTAATTTTGGGAAACACGGTTGAATATGACGAGCTAACACGAACTGAGATTAAAAAGTGTGAACAGGCAAGAACCAAGATAAAACAATTGAAGCAAGACCGGGCATGTCAGAGCCCGCTCGTTCAGCTTGCAACATGTTGATGCTGGTTTCATTAGCTCACTCTGCAAGTTCTTTTCTTTGAAAGTTATATTTTTTTGGCATTGTATATCTTCAATGCATTGATGTGAATTAATTAATAGTTTGACTTTCAAAACCCTAAGCTAAAAAAACAAAAATTGAGAAAAATTTACTAAATTTGAAGAGAATTTTGCATTTTGTGGCAAATCCCGACGTCCAGGATTTTTTTCAATATTTTTTTCGTTTTCAGCACACCAAAATACATGGAAATTAGATGAAAATAATCAAACAGCTTTTTAGTCGCAGACCTGTGAACCAAAACAAAACTACCCTGCTGGTGACAGCTTACAATCTACACTAAGTAACAACGATAACAATAATTAAACCAAAACAAAACAATCCTGCTCATGACAACTTACAATCTAAAATGAGGTGGGGGAGATAAAAATTCAGGGGTGTATTTACAAGAAGGTATTTACAATGATGTTTGTACAATGATATTACTGAGGTTAGTTCTAAGTGTTGGAGGCCTGAGGTCAAGGAGGAGGAGAGCATGGTCCGTCGTCCTCTTGGTGAGGACAGGGAAGTATTGACTGTTAACAGTCTTGCACACATGGCTGAGTTTATGTTACGCTGCATTTCCTGTCACCCTCGCGTTATCAAAATTTGGGGTGATGGGCAATACTGATTGGTGACACTTCTAGACCCACGCTACAAGGAGAACTTTACATCTCTTATTCCAGAGGCAGACAGGTGTACTAAAATGTTTGAGGAGCAGAGGGTCCTTCTTGCGGAATTATTAAAAAAGTTACATCTGAAAACGTTGGCAGCAGAGGTCAAAGTTTGTTGGCCAAGCAAGGAGTACAGGTGAGAGAGACACAACTCCAAGCCAGCAAAGGCAGTGGAACACTGGCAATGTTTGGCAGACAGGTGTAATAAAATGTTGCAGTGCCACAGGGCCCTTATAGTGGAATTATTAATAAAATTACTATCTCAAACACTGGCGGCAGAGGACACAGTTCATTGGCCAACCAAGGAGTACAGGTGAGAGAGACACAACTCCAATACAGCAGAGGCAGTGGAACAATGGCAAAGTTCTTGTAGAGTTTTAACAGACCCTCTCATCACCCTGACACAGAGGCGCAGGGTACTGTCACAAAGAATGCAATGTTTTGGAAGATGCTGAGAGAGTACCCTGCTGACGTACGAACATCCTTTGTCATTCCTCTGTGCCTTATAAATATTGGTTATCCAAACTGGGCATGTGGCATGAACTGGCTCTCTCTACTGCACACGTGCGCTGTACTCATGGTCGATGAGCGCACAGCGCCTCGCTCTCTGGCGGTTACTGGCCAAATGGCACCTTTGAGAAATGGCAGTACTGCTTTTAGTGGCAGGAGACTATGGGAACAGTACTTTGCAGCGCCACTGCTCTAAGGACAGAGCACGCTACTCAGCCTCCTATGCGCTGCTTGTCCACGCCAAAAATCATTGCTGTCTTGCCCGCTTTCTCTTAAGCTGGCCCCTTGCCTCTAGGTCACCAGGTCTGTCTGTCTGCAGCATTTTGCTGCAGTGTCAGCGCTTCGGGTGCATAGTGTACTGCCCCCCTTGATGCTAACATGGTCACAGCTGGGGACTCACTCCTTCTTCTCTTTTTTTCCCTCAGCTTCCGTGCTTGTTCCCTGTCTAAACACAACCCCACATTCTGTGTAATGGGGCCTGTTTGTTCCCCTATTCCTTCCGCCAGCAAACAGGGGACGCAGCCAAAACAAGTCCTGAAACAGCACAGCACAGGTACCCATGGACCGATCATCCTGACTCAGTACATATCTGGCAAATCAGTTCTTTAGTGCAAGCAGCATAGAGGGCATGTACTTCCAAATTTCAAGAGAAGATTCTGCAGTACATCCACAACAGTTTCAATTTGAAGGGCTTTGTGGCTCATATCATTGAACAAGATGACACTAGTCTGATACTTTAAATATTCGGTGGAAAATAATTTCACCACTGATAGGTTGTGTATGTTTAGAATTATGTAACATTATTGGTGTGATTAATTATTCATACCTATTAGCTTCACAATATATTCATCTTTTTCTTCAAGGCTTTTGAATATAATGTGTTATAAGAGTTTAAGGAAATTGTTGAATTGTGTTTTACATCAAATGTGAAACTACTTGTCAATTGTCATCTTTACTATTTCTCCATTCCATGTGTGGCTAACCACCTCATTGATGTTATTTTGTTTCTTTGGCAAGAAAATAACAGCTACACCAATACCACATGCTTTTCCAATTAATTCATCATGCTGCTGAAGTACAGGTGAGATTAGGGACCTACATAACATCTGGGGTCTGTAGTCAACATGAGACTGCCAACACCCACTGGGGTATAGCTACCAATTTGACATAGTTTGTGCCCAGCTGAACAAAGTAGTCATTAAAAGAACCTTCAATAAGATATTTGATGGATTGTATCTAGGAAACACCCATATAATATTATTATTAGTAGTATTTAGTTATTTATATAGCGCCATTTATTTCATGGTGCTGTACATGACAAGGGGTTACATACAAAGGAATAAATATTGTTTAAACCAAAAAATTTACAATGACAGACAGTTAGGCTATGTACCCACATGCGGATTTTTCACTGAATTTTCCGCGGCAATTCCGCAACTCCCTGATGCGGGAAATATGTGAAAAATCTGCATGCTGATTGACAGGTTGGTCACACTTGTCAAACATAGTGTTTGACAAGTGTGACCAACTTTTTCACTATTGATGCTGCCTATGCGGCATCAATAGTAAAAAGATATGTTAAAAATAATAAAAAAAATAAAAAAATTGTGATATTCTCACCTTCTGGCATCTGCCGCAGCCTTCCTGGTCCTCGCGATGCTCCCAGCAGCTCCTGGTCCTAGTAATGCCTTGAGACAATGACCTCTGAAGACGTAGCGGTCTCGCGAGACCGCTATGTCATCACAGGTCATTGTCGCACAAGGAGACGGGAGCGGGACTTGCCGGGAGCATCGCTGAGGCCTGGGGACGCTGGAAGATGAGAATATCAACAATTTATTATTTTAATTTTTACCAGGGATATGGTGCCCAGGGCCTGGAGGACAGTCTCCTCTCCTCCAAACCCTGGGTACCATCCACACATTTTCCACAAAAAGAATGAGCCTGCTGTGTATCTTTCCATGATGCGATTTAGCCACGGAAAAATACACAGCATTAGCACAGCATGTGCGGAAAGCCATTGAATTCAATGGCTTGCTTATGTTATGCTTTTTCGCGGCAAAACGCATAAAATCCACAAAAAATCCACACGTGGGTACATAGCCTTAGAGAGGGGAGAGGACCTTGTCCTTGCTGACTTTCATTCTGCGGGAGAATAAGAAAGACACGGAAGGTGGGCGGTGCGGCAAATCGGGTGGTGGAGAGGCGGCAGCTCATGTGGTAGTGTAGAAGTCCGACCACGACGCTATCCAATTGACATCTCTAGAAATGCATCCAAAATGTCAAAATCTCTATCTTCAGTTCTAGACAATGCCTGGGCTCCTTTTAAACGTCAGCGGCCAACCAGTTAAGTATTAGTAGGTGAGGGCTTGTCAGAATCCTGCCCAGGAACACCAGGCTTCAGTTGTTGCGAGTCCTGTCTCAGTGAACTTCCACGTAATCTTGTTCTGGCACTTCCAGGCATGATTTCATCACAAAAATTTAGCCTTCATAATACAGAGACAGAGTACAAGACAGAGTACAACAGTGCTTAAGCATTCACCCTCTGCTACTCAGACTTTCTATCTGCACAGTGACTGCCTCTAGGTGGAAGATGATGATGGTGGTAGTAGTTGGAGCATTTAACACAGTCATGAAGCTGCCATAACAACTTTAAACCGAATTCTTTATACCTACATCCCCCACTGTAAAATGTGGCCTGTTTTTTAAAAAAAAGCAACAGAGTGCTGTATATAACTGGAGTGCAAGACAGGAAAACACTGAAATACCAGCCTAAAATCTCCAAATTTTAATCACATGGATGTATGAGGCGTGTCACAGATATACCACACTGTAAAATATATTTCTTTTTTTTTATTGGATGCAAAAGAGTGCTGGATATAACAAGAGTGACAGACTGGCCAAAAAAGGGAATTTAAGCCAAAAATGTAACATTATTGGTGTGATTAATTATTCATACCTATTAGCTTCACAATATATTCATCTTTTTCTTCAAGGCTTTTGAATATAATGTGTTATAAGAGTTTAAGGAAATTGTTGAATTGTGTTTTACATCAAATGTGAAACTACTTGTCAATTGTCATCTTTACTATTTCTCCATTCCATGTGTGGCTAACCACCTCATTGATGTTATTTTGTTTCTTTGGCAAGAAAATAACAGCTACACCAATACCACGTGCTTTTCCAATTAATTCATCATGCTGCTGAAGTACAGGTGAGATTAGGGACCTACATAACATCTGGGGTCTGTAGTCAACATGAGACTGCCAACACCCACTGGGGTATAGCTACCAATTTGACATAGTTTGTGCCCAGCTGAACAAAGTTGTCATAAAAAGAACCTTCAATAAGATATTTGATGGATTGTATCTAGGAAACACCCATATAATATTATTAGTAGTAGTATTTAGTTATTTATATAGCGCCATTTATTTCATGGTGCTGTACATGACAAGGGGTTACATACAAAGGAATAAATATTGTTTAAACCAAAAAATTTACAATGACAGACAGTTAGGCTATGTACCCACATGCGGATTTTTCACTGAATTTTCCGCGGCAATTCCGCAACTCCCTGATGCGGGAAATATGTGAAAAATCTGCATGCTGATTGACAGGTTGGTCACACTTGTCAAACATAGTGTTTGACAAGTGTGACCAACTTTTTCACTATTGATGCTGCCTATGCGGCATCAATAGTAAAAAGATATGTTAAAAATAATAAAAAAAATAAAAAATTGTGATATTCTCACCTTCTGGCATCTGCCGCAGCCTTCCTGGTCCTCGCGATGCTCCCAGCAGCTCCTGGTCCTAGTAATGCCTTGAGACAATGACCTCTGAAGACGTAGCGGTCTCGCGAGACCGCTATGTCATCACAGGTCATTGTCGCACAAGGGGACGGGAGCGGGACTTGCCGGGAGCATCGCTGAGGCCTGGGGACGCTGGAAGATGAGAATATCAACAATTTATTATTTTAATTTTTACCAGGGATATGGTGCCCAGGGCCTGGAGGACAGTCTCCTCTCCTCCAAACCCTGGGTACCATCCACACATTTTCCACAAAAAGAATGAGCCTGCTGTGTATTTTTCCATGATGCGATTTAGCCAACGGAAAAATACACAGCATTAGCACAGCATGTGCGGAAAGCCATTGAATTCAATGGCTTGCTTATGTTATGCTTTTTCGCGGCAAAACGCATAAAATCCACAAAAAATCCACACGTGGGTACATAGCCTTAGAGAGGGGAGAGGACCTTGTCCTTGCTGACTTTCATTCTGCGGGAGAATAAGAAAGACACGGAAGGTGGGAGGTGCGGCAAATCGGGTGGTGGAGAGGCGGCAGCTCATGTGGTAGTGTAGAAGTCCGACCACGACGCTATCCAATTGACATCTCTAGAAATGCATCCAAAATGTCAAAATCTCTATCTTCAGTTCTAGACAATGCCTGGGCTCCTTTTAAACGTCAGCGGCCAACCAGTTAAGTATTAGTAGGTGAGGGCTTGTCAGAATCCTGCCCAGGAACACCAGGCTTCAGTTGTTGCGAGTCCTGTCTCAGTGAACTTCCACGTAATCTTGTTCTGGCACTTCCAGGCATGATTTCATCACAAAAATTTAGCCTTCATAATACAGAGACAGAGTACAAGACAGAGTACAACAGCGCCTAAGCATTCACCCTCTGCTACTCAGACTTTCTATCTGCACAGTGACTGCCTCTAGGTGGAAGATGATGACGGTGGTAGTAGTTGGAGCATTTAACACAGTCATGAAGCTGCCATAACAACTTTAAACCGAATTCTTTATACCTACATCCCCCACTGTAAAATGTGGCCTGTTTTTTTAAAAAAAGCAACAGAGTGCTGTATATAACTGGAGTGCAAGACAGGAAAACACTGAAATACCAGCCTAAAATCTCCAAATTTTAATCACATGGATGTATGAGGCGTGTCACAGATATACCACACTGTAAAATATATTTCTTTTTTTTATTGGATGCAAAAGAGTGCTGGATATAACAAGAGTGACAGACTGGCCAAAAAAGGGAATTTAAGCCAAAAATGCCTCAATTTTTGAGACACGGATGTATGAGGCATTTCACAGATGTACCCCACTTTAAAATGTGGGCTGTTTTTTAAATTAATGCAACATAGTGCTGTATCTAAGTCCAGTGACACCCAGGACCAAAAAAGAAAACAGCCGTAAACTGGCCAAACTTTGAGCACACACAGATATGAGCTGTCACGCAGATACCACACCGAAAAATGTGTGGCTTGCATTTTTTTCATTTTGGGGCTTATACTGCTGTATCTAAGTCCAGTGACACCCCGGAACAAAAAAAGAAAACAGCCGTAAACTGGCCAAACTTTGAGCACACACAGATATAAGCTGCACGGAGATACCACTACGACAATTTAAAAAAAAAACTTGGGGCGTGCTATATAGTGCTGTATATAAGTCCAGTGACACCCAGGACCAAAAAAAGAAAACAGCCGTAAACTGGCCAAACTTTGAGCACACACAGGTATGAGCTAGCACGCAGATACCACACCGAAAAATGTATGGCCTGTATTTTTTGTAATTTTTGGGCTAAATACTGCTGTATCTAAGTCCGGTGACACCCCGGACCCAAAAAGAAACAGCTGTAAACTGGCCAAACTTTGAGCACGCACAGATATGAGCTGGCACGAAGATACCACTACGACAAATGGGTGCCCTGTTTTTGTTTTATTTTTGGGCTACAATAGTGCTATATATACAGTAAGTACTGTGACACCCAGGACAAAAAAAGGAAAACCAGCCTAAACTGGCCAAACTTTGAGCACGCACAGATATCAGCTGGCACGGCGATACCACTACAATAAATGTGTGCTTTTTTTATTTTTGGGCTAACTAGTGCTGTATGTCAGTACTGTGACACCCAGGACAAAAAAAGGAAAACCGGCCTAAACTGGCCAAACTTTTAACACGCACAGATATCAGTTAGCACGGCGATACCACTACGACAAATCTTTGTTTTTTTGTTTTTTTTTGGCTAAATAGTGCTGTATACAAGTACAGTTTCACCCAGGGTAAAAAAAGAAAATCGCCGTAAACTGGCCAAACTTTGAGCACACACAGATATGATCTGCCACGGAGATACCAGTATGACAAATATGTGCCCTTTTTATTTTTGGGCTAACTAGTGCTGTATATAAGAACAGTTTCACCCAGGACAAAAAAGAAATCAGCCGTAAACTGGCCAAACTTTGAGCATACACAGATATGAGCTAGCACGGAGATACCACACCAAAAAATGTATGGCCTGTATTTTTATAATTTTTTTGGCTAAATACTGCTGTATCTAAGTCCAGTGACACCCAGGACCAAAAAAAGAAATCAGCCGTAAGCTGGCCAAACTTTGAGCACACACAGATATGAACTGGCACGAGATAACACACTAAAAATGTGTGGCCTGTATTTTTATAATTTTTGGGCTAAATACTGCTGTATCTAAGTCCAGTGACACTCAGGACCAAAAAAAGAAAACTGCCATAAACTGGCCAAACTTATGCATGCACAGATATGCGCTGGCATGGAGCTACCACTAAGACAAATGTGTTTTTTGTTTTTTTTGCTTTTTTTTTGGCTAAGTAGTGCTGTAGATAAGTACAGTTTCACCCAGGACAAAAAATTAAAATGCCGCAAATTGGCCAAACTTTGAGCACACGCAGATATGAGCTAGCACGGAGATACCACACCAAAAAATGTGAGGCCTGTATTCAAAATACACCTGGGGCTAGCTATATACCGCTAATATATCCTACAGGTAGCAGCAGCAGCACCAGAACACAGGAACGGAATGGACCCTCTTGATGTATGCAATGATCTATCTACACACATACAGCGCCTGCAGGCTTTGCACTGATGTGTATAGAGCGACGTACACTATCCTGCCTGCCTAAAGCCCCCGCTACACACTACGATATCGCTAGCAATATCGCTGTAAAGTCACCGATTTTGTGACGTTGCAGCAATATTGCTAGCGATATCGCTATGTGTGATACTTACCTCCGACCAGCTCCCCCGCTGGTTATCGCTGATCGCGCGAGAAGCTCCTGGACCATTCCTCGTCGGCCACTTCCTGCTGCGCTTCCTGTGGCGCCGACGAGCGAGGCGTGGAGCCGGGCGGGAGGACGTCAGAATCGCCTCGTCTGACAGGTAAGTAGCGACCCCCGACCCCTGCGATGTCGCTGGTGAGATCTGCCTGTGAGGCAGCTCACTAGCGACCACCTAGCGATGCACCAGCGATCCTGACCGCGTCATATCGCTAGTCGGGATCACTGGTGCATCGCTAGGTGTAACGGTACTGGTAACACTGGAACCTATACACTCTGGAATTAGTCCTTAGAAGGACTGTTGGTTTAGCTGGATATGAGTAGCTTAGGATGGTAGACTCCACACTAACTAATGAATCCCCAATTCTGACCCTATATTGGCAGCCGCTCTCCCTACACTATCTCTATCCGGAGCTGTATGCGCTGAGCAGGGCAGCGCCCGGTTTCTTATACCCCTGTTGATGTTGTGCGGCCAGCCAATCACTGCACAACCACAACAAAGATGGCTGCGGCGTTTCATGGCCTAGCAGACAATCCCTGCATTGTGATTGGGTCCGTAAAGTCCACCAAAAAAGCTAGGTGGAGACCCGATATCCCGCCGAGTAATCCCGGAAATGCTCGGTGCTCGCCGAGTATACTGAGTACCATGATACTCGGGCGAGTAATGAGTAGTGGTGAGCACGTTCGCTCATCACTACTCACCACACATCTAGATAAGTTCCTTAGGGAGTCTAGTTTCAAAAATGGTGTCACTTGTGGGGGTTTCCACTATTTAGGCACATCAGAGGCTCTCCAAATGCGACATGGCGTCCGATATTAATTCCAGCCAATTTTGTGTTGAAAAAGTAAAATGGCGCTCTTTCCCTTCCGAGCTCTGCCATGCGCCCAAATAGTGGTTTACCTGCACATATCAGCGTACTCAGGCCAAATTGCACAACTTTTGGGGTCCAATTTCTTCTGTTTCCCTTGGGAAAATAAAAGAATTGTATCTGAAGTAATTTTTTTGTGAGAAAAAGTTAAATGTTAATTTTGTAAAAACATTCCAAAAATTCCTGTGAAGCACCTGAAGGGATAATAAACGTCTTGAATATGGTTTTGAGCACCTTGAGGGGTGCAGTTTTTCAGAATGGTGTCACTTTTGAATATTTTCTATCATATAGGCCCCTCAAAGTAACTTCAAATGTGATGTGGTCTCTATAAAAAAAATTATGTAAAATTTTAACCCTTATAACTTCCTAACAAAAAAAAATTTGGTTCCAAATATGTGCTGATGTAAAGTAGATATGTGGGAAATGTTACTTATTAAGTACCAGCTGAGGACTAATGGCTGTACTAGCTCAAAAGGGTTCTTCTACTCAATACTAAGCAAAGGATCTGAATACTTATGACCATGTGATATTTCAGTTTTTCTTTTTTAATAAATTTGCAAAAATTTCTACATTTCTGTTTTTTTCAATCAAGATGGGGTGCAGAGTGTACATTAATGAGGAAAAAAATGAATTTTTTTACTTTCCAAAATGGCTGCAATAATCACTTTTTATTATGCATTTCTCCTCCGTTGCACATTTGCACTTTCACTGTCCACTTGTTTTGTTTCCTGACATCCCTCACTATCACTTTACCTGATTGATCGCTACCAGATAGCTCTATGCAGCATTCTTCATTTTGTTCTTACCAACAGATATTTATCCTGAACCTCCTGCTTCACTGGGGATGCTGAATGCTTGCGTGGCGTGGGCCAGTCTGTTCTCCATGGCGACACACCCATCCTTTGTCGTTCCGGTCACTCCCTCTCAGTGACTATGTCCAATCAGCTGTGTCCAGAGGCGGAGTTACCTGGGATGGTGTGTGACTCCGTTTCCTGGATCCTTCACGTGACACACCACTCGGGAACATCGCAAATGCATTTACCCACGTGGGGTATACTCACTCCCTGTGAGCTCTGATCGGCATTTGCCTCAGGTCATTCGGTTTACACCAATAAACCATCAGGGGTATGTCCCAACCACTATTAGGTGTCACACCAATAACATGAGTCTGGATAGGAAAGGGCTGGTATAAACAATAACCACCAATGTGATTGGCTTACATTGGCAGACTCAGTCATGTGTTCCATAGATAGGACCGGGGAACAGCCCCAGTTCCTTTAGAAACACTCCCACTGTATCCCAGAGTTACTCTTCTTGCCTGGATTAGTGGAGGACCTTGGTTTGTTGGAAACCCTATAAAAACACCTTTGGAAACCCTTATCCATACCCTCTCTGAGGAAGCTGATGTGGCGAAACACATGTAAGAGGGAATAGTGGTAAATATCTCATCTTTATCTGTACACTACTGGCATGTCGTCTATAGGATTTGTAATCTCCATCTCTTGTTAGGATGTTTACACCTTTATATGGGCTGTAATATATTCCTGGAATATTCCATATAGCACTTGCTGCACTTTATATCTCCTATTTTTATTCCAGGAATGTAATGCGCTGTTATCTCTTTATTTTCTTACTATTTATACCCTCTGCTCTGTGTCCTCTCATTATATAAGCTATATTTTTAGACTTAACAAGTGTCCCTCATTCGGTATTTACATAAAGGTTAAGAAAGGAGATGAGATCATGTAGCATTACTTGATTACTTAAACTATTTGCATAGTTTTTCTCTCTCTGCTTATGAAGTCAACAAACTGGTTCCATAACACAATGCATAATTAGCATCTCAGCAAACATCACTAGTGATCAAGGATAAGAGCATGATAAAAGTCAATATTATAGGCTTACACAAACAAAAAAGTCTGTTTTACACTCATGAAAAGTACATAAGTGTAAAGTGACAGAGTGCAAACATGATAAGTTCACAAAACTCCATTTCATAATATTATAAAGTGCATAAGAGCAATCCTACTAAATAAAACCAATAAGAATAACAAAACCCTGATTTGAATTAGGTTTCCTATCTAAAGTGCATCATACCTAATGCAAAGTGATAAAGTGCGAATAAGAGAATTTCACATGATTAAATTTCACAAAATTCTAAGCATGCTCAGAAAAGTCTTCCTCAATAAATAACAGAAATTGTGAAATCCATTTCACAATATTATAAGCCTGCTCCAGGACAGTCTTCCTCCATAGTAGATGAAAATCAGGAATCCCCCACAATATCAGTAAATATCCCGAAAAAATGGTGCAAAATCTAAATAATCGAAAGAAAGAAATGAATGAAATAAATTTTATTAAAAACCACAGAGAACATCAATTAGATTAATAATTAGTAGGATTGCTCTTATGCACTTAATAATATTATGAAATGGAGTTTTGTGAACTTATCATGTTTGCACTCTGTCACTTTACACTCATGTACTTTTTATGAGATATTTAAGCATATTTTGGGTTTCGATACTCATTATTTTTTTTATTATAAATGATCATTAATAAAAATTTGATTATTAAGATCACCTTTTTCACTAGTGCACTTTTTCTGTAATTAATTTTCCTGCACATTCACTCCCCTCCAGTTTTCCTTATTTTCTGCACTTTATAATATTTATTTCCTTTGGGCCGATATTGTTAATCTTGAGAGGTGAATACAGCTCGTTTACACATCTTCACATTTTCATTTAACATCGCGAATGACTATCACGTCTCTCTTTGACAGCGCGCCTGCGCTGGATCTGTTGCGCTGTTCATTTCCGAGTGCACTCCACCATTGAACCTCATGCGTTCCAGCACGCGGTTCAAGGAGCACGTCACGGGAAGTGACGTTATGTCCAACTGCACGGATCCGCACATGCACCGCCTACGTCAGTGATGATGCTGTATCACTCCCCTATTCTAAATACTTTCCCCGGATTGGTGCTTTGGGCTATTTAATCACATGCCACGCACAACCTAGACACGAACCCAGGAGAAGCTAGTGTGAAACGCACGTTGGGATGGAGGAGGTCACGCCACTTGGAGTCACCGCTGTCCTGCCTATTTATGTAATTTAGCGTTTGGGTCCCCTGTATAATTATCTATCCTCTGTATACCTTTTTAGGATTTCTATTTCAGATTTACTGTTACATATACTTCAATGTTGGTATATATATATATATATATAGGGATTTATATTTATGTGTATGCTATATACAGGGGTTGGACAAAATAATGGAAACACCTAACGTTTTGGCATCATAATCTCATAATCTTTGAACATGTTATAAACATGCAAACCGTGACATATGGTAGTGTTTTGTTGTTGATTATTTGTGTTATGTGATATGTGTATCTAAATTAACTGTTTGTTTTGCAGAATTGTAAGAACATTGATGAAAACCTGATACCAATGGCAGACCTCTCAGATTTTCAAAGAGGCCAAATTGTTTGTGCTCGTATGGCAGGCGCTAGTGTAACAGAAAGTGCCCGAATGCTTGGCATGTCAAGAGGTACTGTCTCCAAAGTAATGACTGCGTTTGAAAAACGTCCGCAGCAAAGCACAGGTCTGACTGAGACCGTCGGACTCTAAAGCGAATTGTGAGAGAGGATCGCAAGACCACGGCTCCGAAAATCACTGCTGAGCGCAATGAACACATACAGAACCCAGTTTCCACGAAAACTGTTCGTCGGGATCTGCACAAATCTGGATTCCACCGAAGAGCTGCAATTAAAAAAACGCTGCTCTCAATGACAAATGTTTCAAAGTGTTTAAAGTGGTGTAGAAACCTCGAGCATTGGTACCTCGAGCAGTGGAAACGTGATATTCTCAGACGAATCATCGGTTACCCTATTTCCGACCTCTGTCCGAGTGTACGTTTGGAGACAGCCGAAAGAAGCATTCCATCCAGACCGCCTTCTCCCAACCGTAAAACATGGTGGTGGTTCTGTGATGATCTGGGGTACTATTTCGTGGAGATCCGCCGGGCCAATGATATCCCTTCTTGGAAGAATTAACAGCCGCGATTATTTAGGCATTTTGGGCGACCAAGTGCATCCTATGGTTCAAGCACTGTTCCCGGAGGGGAACGCCATTTTTCAGGATGATAATGCACCAATTCATACAGCTAGGATCGTTAAAGCACAAGGAACATTGTAATGAAGTTGAGCATCTCATCTGGCCCCCACAATCCCCAGACCTCAACATTATTGAGCATTTATGGTGGATTTTAGAGATTCAAGTTAGACGTCGATTTCCGCCACCATCGTCGCTCAAAGAACTGGAGGTTGTTTTAACTGAATAATGGGCTAAAATTCCTTTGGAAACAATTCACACCTTGTATGAATCCATGCCTTGGAGAATTGAGGCCGCAAAAGGTGGACCTACACCATATTAAACTAACTTTTGTTGATGTTTCCAGGTGTTTCCATTATTTTGTCCAACCCCTGTATGGGAGGCATGTACAATTGATACTGACATCATATGATTTAGTTATTCTCTCTTTTTGGCATAATATTTACAGTATATCTATATTTAGAGGGATAGCCTGGCAGCTTTAAGAAGTTCACTTTATACCAATTTTTGGTGACGGTGAAATATTATGGTATTGTTTACCTCCTACTGGGCATTTTTGTTATTTTAAATTATATTTTAATATACATCAATAAATTTTGTTTTTGAAAAGAATCATTTTGCTGGATCTCTCTTCTCGGTTACTTGATGATGTAAATCCATAGGTTGTTGCTTGAAACTATATACTTCGTAAGTTTATAAGCCACTCCAGTGTGAGGAATAGATAGTATGTGAAAATACAGTATGTACCACTCAGGGAACACTTAACTTCCAGAGATCATTTCCAAATTCTTACTAAATAATTGCACAGATCTCCCAGACATTATGGCTGCACATATCCCTAGTCTTTATGATATTGCACTCATTCCCTGACAGACCGCAGCATGGTCATTAGTTAGAAGCTGCTAATGATCTTTGGAGCAGGGAAGGTTTCCCTGAGTGGTATATATTGGGCCATCTGAAAACTGAGTTTAGTTTAGGACAAATTGTCTGCACTACTAATTGACAGCTGTTACAATACCAAACTAGGGCAGTCCCTATAGGAGAAAAAAAAACACAATTATACTGTATTTTCACATACTTTATATTCCTGACACTGGAGTGGCTTATAAACTTACAAAGTATATAGTGTGAAGTCTGGGATCTGCCAATATGTGGCTAGTTTTCTGACTGCTTCAGATAACATGATACATGATTTTAGGGTTTTCTTTGTCTAGTCTTGCTTGAATATAGCATAATATCACAGCAGAGGTATATAACAGCAAACTGTAAATAAATATCCGTACAGATGTGCTGTTAAATAGTGGACAATTGAAGATCGGTCGTTATATAACACAAAACGAGGATGTGGAGAACCACACAAATCACGACTACTAGATCCAAATATTACAACAAAGGATATACACTGACTGGCCACTTTATTAGGTACACCATGCTAGTAAGGGGTTGGACCCCCTTTTGCCTTCAGAACTGCCTCAATTCTTCGTGGCAGAGATTCAACAAGGTGCTGTAAGCATTCCTCAGAGATTTTGGACCATATTGACATGATGGCATCACACAGTTGGCGCAGATTTGTCGGCTGCACATCCCTGATGCGAATCTCCCGTTCCATCACATCCCAAAGATGCTCTATTGGATTGAGATCTGGTGACTGAGGAGGCCATTTGAGTACAGTAAACTCATTGTCATGTTCAAGAAACCAATCTGAGATGATTCGAGCTTTATGACATGGCGCATTATCCTGCTGAAAGTAGCCATCAGATGTTGGGTACATTGTGGTCATAAAGGGATGGACATGGTCAGCAACAATACTCAGGTAGGCTGTGGCATTGCAACGATGCTCAATTGGTACCAAGGGGCCCAAAGAGTGCCCAGAAAAAATTCCCCACACCATGACACCACCACCACCAGCCTGAACCGTTGATACAAGGCAGGATGGATCCATGCTTTCATGTTGTTTACGCCAAATTCTGACCCTACCATCCGAATGTCGCAGCAGAAATCGAGACTCATCAGACCAGGCAACGTTTTTCCAATCTTCTACTGTCCAATTTCGATGAGCTTGTGCAAATTGTAGCCTCAGTTTCCTGTTCTTAGCTGAGAGGAGTGGTACCCAGTGTGGTCTTCTGCTGCTGTAGCCCATCTGCCTCAAAGTTCGACGCACTGTGCGTTCAGAGATGCTCTTCTGCCTACCTTGGTTGTAACGGGTGGCAATTTGAGTCACTGTTGCCTTTCTATCAGCTCGAACCAGTCTGCCCATTCTCCTCTGACCTCTGGCATCAACATGGCATTTCCGGCCACAGAACTGCCGCTCACTGGATTTTTTTTCTTTTTCGGACCATTCTCTGTAAACCCTAGAGATGGTTGTGCGTGAAAATCCCAGTAGATCAGCAGTTTCTGAAATTCTCAGACCAGCCCTTCTGGCACCAACAATCATGCCACGTTCAAAGGCACTCAAATCACCTTTCTTCCCCATACTGATGCTCGGTTTGAACTGCAGGAGATTGTCTTGACCATGTCTACATGCCTAAATGCACTGAGTTGCCGCCATGTGATTGGCTGATTAGAAATTAAGTCTTAACACACAGTTGGACAGGTGTACCTAATAAAGTGGCCAGTGAGTGTACTTTATTGAGGAATGCGGACAGCACAGGAAAAGGGGGAGCATATGCAGGGGACAATAAAGTGCGACAGTGCAAAAAGGGCGTGACAAAGGGGCCTGGCTACAAAACGCGCGTCGGGGAGACACGCTGCAAGCCTGTCTGACCGCACTGGTGTCCACCTAGGTAATTAAGGCCTCTTTTTTCCTTTCCCCTGTCATGTTGTGGGAGCTCAATATGTGCTCTCTCCTGTGGGGGTTGTGCATTTCTTATATGTAGCTAACATTCCCTGGTCTGTGACTCTCCTGTGATACCATGTGGGGAGTGTATATTATGTCAGCCGTACCCTGAGACAGGTGATAATTGTATCACCTTATCATTCCATAACAGACTTATGGTCTAATTTTCCTATAGTTCTTATCATGGTTCCAATATGAAATTAAGAATGCATATATGACCGTTACCATAAATTATATTAATGTGGCACATGTTACTCAATTTCACAGTCGGTGTCTGCCTGCAGCCATTTACATATTGACACTACATTGTGGGATCTCAGTCAGGTTTAGCGCGCCTTTTTGCACTGTCGCACTTTATTGTCCCCTGCACATGCTCCCCCATTTTTCCTGTGCTGTCCGCATTCCTCAATGAAGTATATCCTTTGTTGTAATATTTGGATCTAGTAGTCGTGATTTGTGTGGTTCTCCACATCCTCGTTTTGCTTGAATATAGGTAAACTAGCTATGAACCCGTTCTACGCACGGGTGGCAAGCATTTTTATTAGTATACGGTCTCCCATCCTGGTATGTGCTGCCCCCCTCCTATCCTGGTATGCATGGCACCCCTCATCCCTATCCTGGTATGTATGGTACCCCTCATCCCTATCCTGGTATGCATGGTACCCCTCATCCCTATCTTGGTATGCATGGCACCCCCCATCCCTATCCTGGTATGCATGGAACCCCTCACCCCTATCCTGGTATGTATGGTACCCCTCATCCCTATCCTGCTATGCATGGCCCCCTCATCCCTATTCTGGTATGTATGGTCCCCTCCCAATCCTGGTATGCATGGCACCCCATTGCTCATCCTGGTATGCATGGTCCCCTCACCCTCCAATCCTGGTATGCATAGTATCCCCTCATCCCTATCCTGGTATGCATGGTATCCCCTCATCCCTATCCTGGTATGCATGGTACACCCTCATCCATATCCTAGTATTCATGGTTCCCTCACCCCACAATCCTGGTATGCATGGTACACCCTCATACCTATCATGGCATGCATGGTCCCCTCACCCCCACAATCCTAGTATGAATGGTCCCCTCAAACACCTATCCAGGTATGCATGGTCCCTCTCACCCCCCAATCCTGGAATGCATGGTCCCCTCACCCCTCAATCCTGGTATGCATGGTCCCGCTCACCCCGGAATCCTGGCATGCATGGTCCCCCTCACCCCTAATAAATTGCACACATAAAAAAAACAAAAACATTTATACTCACCTTTCTTCCCTATGCTCCAGCGCTGTCCTTTTCTGCCGGAGGCCGGGGGAGGAGTGTGGCTGGAGTTCACGCATGCCCATACCGCGCTGTCCGGCGCCATATTGCTGAAGACACACTGCAAATGTGTCTTCATTAAAATGGCGCCGGATAGCGCTATGCGCATGCGCGATTCCAACGTGCACTCCTGCCGCGGTCTCCGGTGAGAAGAGAAGCGCCGCGGCAACGCTCCTCTCGGACAGGTAAGTATGTAAGTATGGCGCCGGAGATCACGGTATGCATTCAGTGACTACGCGTACCGCTATCTCCGGCACCATACCGGTTACCTGTAAAGCTGGATGCCGTCTTCTGTCTGGAGCCAGACTGCGCAGGCGAGTTGCGCTTCTGCAGTCTATAAAGGCTTCGGACAGAGTGACGCTCCCAGCATTATATTATAGATATTAAATAGTCTTCTGATGAGTCGCCTTGGGTGAGGACAATGAAACCCATAAAAATGAGAGTCTTGGAGAGCAAGTGTGTATATGTCACCTCATGATATACACTGAAGCATGTGGTATATTAGTCCCCTTCTGACTAACCTTCAGGGGGTGAATTATGGGTATAGTTTTACATTGGGAATTAAGTTTAAGTTTTTTCCTTTTGTCAGCAAACATGAGGAATGACAAGAGGCCACCCCTATAAGAAGATCCAATTTTGGTTAAAACGATTCCAACATTCTGAACAGAAAACAAGGCTTCTCCCCTATGTGACAGCTCTGATGTTTATTAACAGTTGATTTCCAAGTAAATTATTTCCCACATTAAGAAAATGAAAAAGGCTTCTCCCCTGTGTGACCGCTCTGATGTCTAACAAGAAGCGCTTTCCGGCTAAAACATTTCCCACATTCTGAACAGGAAAAAGGTTTCTCCCCTGTGTGACTGCTCTGATGTCTAATAAGATGCTCTTTCCGGCTAAAACATTTCCCACATTCTGAACAGGAAAAAGGCTTCTCCCCTGTGTGGGTTCTCTGGTGGCTATCAAGATACTCTTTCCGGTTAAAACATTTCCCACATTCTGAACAGGAAAAAGGCTTCTCCCCTGTATGTGCTCTTTGGTGGTTATCAAGATACTCTTTCCGGTTAAAACATTTCCCACATTCTGAACAGGAAAAAGGTTTCTCCCCTGTGTGTGCTCTCTGGTGGATATCAAGATGCTCTTTCCGGTTAAAACATTTCCCACATTCTGAACAGGAAAAAGGTTTCTCCCCTGTGTGACTGCTCTGATGTCTAACAAGATGCTCTTTCCGGTTAAAACATTTCCCACATTCTGAACAGGAAAAAGGCTTCTCCCCTGTGTGTGCTCTCTGGTGGTTATCAAGATGCTCTTTCCGGGTAAAACATTTCTCACATTCTGAACAGGAAAAAGGCTTCTCCCCTGTGTGAATTCTCTGGTGCTTAACAAGATGCTCTTTCTGGTTAAAATAATTCCCACATTCTGAACATGAAAAAGGCTTCTCCCCTCTGTGCATTCTCTGGTGGTTATCAAGATTTGTTTTCCAATTAAAACATTTCCCACATTCTGAACATGAAAAAGGCTTCTCACCTGTGTGTGTTCTTTGATGTATAAAAACATCTGATTTCCGGTAAAAACACTTTCCACATTCTGAACATGCAAAAGGCCTCTCCCCTGTGTGGGTTCTCTGGTGCTTAACCAAATCTGGTTTCTGTGTAAAACATTTCCCACATTCTGAACAGGAAAAAGGCTTCTCCCCTGTATGAGTTCTCTGGTGGCTATCAAGAATCGATTTCCGGTTAAAACATTTCCCACATTCTGAACAGGAAAAAGGTTTCTCCCCTGTGTGAGTTCTCTGGTGTCTATCAAGATGCGCTTTCCGGTTAAAACATTTTCCACATTCTGAACAGGAAAAAGGCTTCTCCCCTGTGTGAATTCTCTGGTGCTTAATAAAATACGATTTCCATGTAAAATATTTCCCACATTCTGAACATGAAAATGACTTCTTTGCTTTAGGAGCAGTTTGTTTTTTAATGCCTCTTTTGCGACTTTGATTTTCCTTAGTAGTCGGTAATGAGTCAGAAGAGGAGACCTGTTCCATAGGCTCAGATGACAGATTGGTGTTGTGAATGGATGATGGTATATCTGGAGTAATAGCAATCACTTCAGTTGTATCTTGAAGGATCTCAAGATCGTCAGATTTAAAAATTAAAGATGTCATCTGTCCCTCTGATATCCTGGTACAGTAATCTGCTAAGATAAAAAAAAATATTTTTAATAATACATCCTTGAGTTTTATATTTTTGAACATTTATACTTAAACTGTCCATAAAAATGGCAAGATATGTAAAAAACTTTATTTACAAAGACAATGACAGTTCACAGTCTAATAGAAAACCTTGTTGGATGAACGAGTAGTGTGTGGTGTTCAACTGTTCGTTCATTCTGCCTCCCAAATATAGAATTATAAGAAACCAAACAATGTTATGTAGGCAAAAATAATACCAATTCTCATCTCACAAAAAAACAGTTCCCATTCAGGTCCATCACCTGTCGATGGAAAAACAAAGGTTCCCACACTATTAGTGGCTCAAAGCCTGTTTGTCACTGTCACGTGTGTCTGGACGCAGCGAGTACCGCAAGGCGAACCCATGACACGTGTGACCCTGGATACACCGTCTCCAGTAGGGCGAATTTAAATAATAAACCATGCAGCTGGATACACCGCCTCCAACTGGCGAATTTAGGTAATACACGTTATATATACAGTGGTCTGGAAACCCCGCCTCCAGTAAGGCGAATTTAAATAATAAAGGGGAAACCTGGGTAACAATAACAATGGTGGGCCCTGCGATAGGGAATAGGGACGTGCAGACCTCCTGTACTCCCCTGAGCCAGTGTCCCTGCACTCCTAACGTTCCCTATGCTGGTTCTGCACCGGGCAACGCACGCGTACCTCAAACCCTGACTCGCCCTGCACCTAAACCCTCACTAGGGAATTGGTCGGTGCGGAAACTAATCCCACCACTGCACTAAACACACATAAGGGAAAATGACAATACAGGGGGAACACCACTTAGCTTTGCTCTGTTGCGTACGCTCCTAGCAACAGAGCCCACCACCTGCGTGCATCTTCTCCTCCAACCGGATCCATCACCACAACCGGATCCATCACCCCAGTGCAGCCATGGAGCAGAGTCCACCACCAGTTGCAGCTGCCCAGCAAACAGAGTCCCAAAGATGAGTCCAGCTTCTGCCAAAAAGTCCAGCATGCTTGAGTCCAACTTTTCTGCCAATAAGTCCAGCATGCTTGAGTCCAGTTTTCAGCAACCAAGTCCAGCATGCTGAGTGCAACTCTCACCACAGTCGCCACTCCACCAAGCCATGCAAGCACCTCCTGCTGACACCATAAACTGCGACTCCACCACGCCATGCCAGCCCTTCCTGCAGACCCCATCATTGGACTCCACCAATCCATGCCAGCACTCCATGCAGACTCCATAGCTGCCACTCGTCCCCTCTGGCTGGGCTGCCCAGGACTCCTGTTCAGCTCCATCTTTCACCCAGGCTTACTTGTGACTGAATACCTATCACCAACAGTGATTGAACACACCTGATACTCTTTTATAGAGCCTCACACCAGATTTGTAATACGTGCACATTAAAACTAAAGAACTAAAGTGCGATACCACTCACCACCACCGGGGCAACTTAGAATGAACGACACCACGTGTAATAATTCTAATGGCCACCGGGGGGCAATCAACCCACTTTGGCACCAAGACAAAGGAAAAAAAGTTCACTTTGTCCATTTACTTGTCAGATCCACCTTGGATCATGACACTGTTGAAAAGCAACAGGGTTTCTAGAAACTAATCCAGCAAAATCCGCTCTCATTTCTCAGCCTTGCAGTGTGCTCAAACAACATTTAGGATCCCTGTATTTAGCAATACTATAGTGAGAAGAATCCACTGAATTTGCAGTCTGTGTCTCCTGGAGCACAATCTGGGCACTATGTTTTGGGTAATAAAATGGCAAATGTGTTATCTTCACTCTCCAACATCCACTGCGTGTTAATTTCCGGAAAGTGGCCGTGGAGTCAAATATTCAGTTCTCCTATAGATTATAACTCTCAGTGAATTAATTTATAAAATGGAATCACTTTATGGGGATTTCGACTATTCTGGTTTTCTGTCATTTAGTTACTTTAGGGATTCTGCATATGGTGTGTCCAATCTCATCTAGGATCTGTTCCTGTTGTCCAGCTGGAGTAATCTGCTCCCTACTTCAGCCAATTGGAAAGTACCACACCCTACTATATCTCAAAGCATATGGCAGGAATCTGCCAGATAAAGCGATGTTCTTCTCTGGTTCAGTCCTCTGTGTTCAGCTTGCGGCTTGTGTATTTGTTTCCTGCTGTGACCGTGGCCCGTTTATTGACTACTCTTGTGTCTTCTGATTGTGTATTCTGTCTCTGACCAAGCTACCTGACTATTCTTCTTGACATGTAATACCACAGAATAGCAGGTAACACCATGGTCACAGCCTAGGGGCCCCAGTGTAGGTCCAGATCCATGTAAGGGTGTTTAACCCCTTAACCCGCAAGTGTGGTTTGAACGTTAATGACCGGGCCAATTTTTCCAATTCTGACCACTGTCCCTTTATGTCATAACTCTGGAACGCTTCCATGAATCCCGGTGATTCTGACATTGTTTTCTCGTGACATATTGTACTTCATGTTAGTGGTAAAATTTCATTGATATAACTTGCGTTTATTTGTGAAAAAAAACGGAAATTTGGCGAAAATTTTGGAAATGTTTGCAATTTTCCAACTTTTTATTTTCATGCTCTTAAATCACAGAGATATGGCACACAAAATACTTAATAAGTAACATTTCCCACATGTCTAATTTACATCAGCACAATTTTGGAACCAACTTTTTTTTCGTTAGGAAGTTATAAGGGTTAAAAGTTGACCAGCGATTTCTCATTTTTACAACACCGTTTTTTTAGGGACCACATCACATTTGAAGTCACTTTGAGAGGTCTATATGATAGAAAATACACAAAAGTGACTCCATCCTAAAAACTGCACCCCTCAAGGTGCTCAAAACCACATTTAAGAAGTTTATTAACCCTTCAGGTGCTTCACAGGAATTTCTTGAATGTTTAAAAAAAAATGAACATTTAACTTTTTTCACAAAAAAATTACTTCAGGTCCATTTTGTTATTTTACCAAGGGTGACAGGAGAAATTGGACCCCAAAATTTATTGTGCAATTTGTCCTCAGTACGCTGATACCTGATATGTGTGGGGGGAACTACTGTTGCAGCACATGACAGAGCTTGGAAAGGGAAGGAGCGCCGTTTGACTTTTTCAGCGCAAAATTGGCTGGAATTGAGATCGGACGCCATGTCGCATTTGGAGACGCCTTGATGTGCCTAAACAATGGAAACCCCCCACAAATGGTCCCATTTTGGAAACTATACCACCCAAGGAACTTATCGAGATGTGTGGTGAGAACTTTGAACCCCCAAGGGCTTCAGAGAAGTTTATAACGTACAGCCGTAAAATTAAAAAATCATATATTTTTCCACAAAAATCATATTTTCACCCCCAATTTTTATTTTCCCAAGGGAAACAGGACCCCAAAAGTTATTGTGCAATTTGTCCTGAGCACACTGATACCTCATATGTGGGAGGAAACTACTGTATGGACACACTTTGGGGCTTGGAAGGGAAGTAGTAACGTTTTGGAATGCAGACTTGAATGGTCTGCTGGTGTCATGTCACGTTTGGAGAGCCCCTGATGTGCCTAAACAGTTGAAACCCCCACAAGTGACCCCATTTTGGAAACTAGACCCCCCCAAGGAACTTATCTAGATGTGCGGTGAGCACTTTGACCCTCCAAGTGCTTGACAGAAGTTTATAACGTAGAGCCATAAAATAAAAAATAATCATTTTTTTTCCACAAAAATGATCTTTTTGCCCCTAATTTTTTATTTTCCCAAGGGTAACAGGAGAAATTATACCCCATAAGTTGTTGTCCAATTTGTCCTGAGTAGGCTGATACCCCATATGTGGGGGCAAACCACTGTTTGAGCACATGGCAGAGCTTGGAAGGGAAGGAGCACCGTTTGACTTTTTCAACGCAGAATTGGCTAGAATTGAGATCAGACGCCATGTCGAGTTTGGAGAGCCCCTGATGTGCCCAAACAGTGGAAACCCCCCAATTCTAACTCCAACCCTAACCCCAACACACCCCTATCCCTAATCTCAACCCTAACCCTAGCCCTAACGGGAAAACGGAAATAAATATATTTTTTTAATATTATTATTTTTCCCTAACTAAGGGGGAGATAATGGGGGGTTTGATTTACTATTGATGGCGGGGTTTTTTTGTTTGGCAGCTGTCACATGCTAAAAGACACTTTTTATTGCAAAAAATAGTTTTTGCATCACCACATTTGGAGAGCTATAATTTTTCCATATTTTGACCCACAGAGTCATGTGAGATCTTATTTTTTGTGGGAAGATTTGACATTTTTATTGGTACCATTTTCAGGCACATGACATTTTTTGATCGCTTTCTATTCCGATTTTTGGGAGGCAGAATGAACAGAAAACAGTAATTTGTGAATTTCTTTTGGGGGGGTGTTTACACCGTGTGTTGAGTGGCGAGAGTGGACCCTCTGGGTCACGGCACCGAAGCTCCCAGGGACGAGCTGACCAGGTGGTGCCGACCCCTATACAGGGACCGTTAGGAGCAGGCCAGAGGGAGTTGAATACCGCGACAGCTTATACCAAGAGGGACGGCTCGTGTGAACGAGATTGCCTAACCGGGCCTGGGGAAATGAGGCTAGCAAGTTGGAGGCTAAGACAGGTGGAAAGGAATACGGATGTGGAGGTGCAGGAGACTAAGCTGGAGGACACACCAAGCAGGGATCAGGGGCAACCGGAGGCAGGGGCGATCGCAGTCAGGAGCGACCGGAGCCAGGAGTGACCGGAGTCAGGAGCGACCGGAGTCAGGGGCGACCGGAGTCAGGGGCGACCGGAGTCAGAGCGACCGGAGTCAGGAGCGACCAGAGTCAGGGGCGACTGGAGTCAGAACAACTGAAGTCAGAGAGCGTCAGGACGGGGCCAGAGTACCGTACAGGATGCACTCGATAATCAGGTGCCTCCATGAGGGAGGAGCCGCCTGATATACCCTGTGCTGGAGCTTGATTAGAGATCGCTCCCCCGGGATGGTGCAGAAGGAGTTAAGGGGAGAGAGGAGGGCGGGCCCGCGGCCTAGGGCGCATGCCCAGGACAGGAGCAAGACAAGGAGGATTAGCATGCTGAATCCCCTGGGCTGCTGGACGGAAGGCTGAGGACGCAGCGCGGCGGCAGGAGGAGAGAGCGGGGAGTCAGGAGGAGATCCTGGGAGCAGCAGCAGGGGGAGCGGGGCCCGGCATGACAGTGCGTGCTGATACCGACCTGACAGCCGGCGCCGGTATGACAGAGAGCGCCGGCAACGGCCTGACAGGCGGCGCCGGCATGACAGTACCCCCCTTTTACGTCTCCCCCTCCGGAGATTGGCCAAGAATCTGTCTATGATGCATGGAGCATCAACATTCTCTTGAGGTTCCCATAACCTCTCCTCAGGACCGAAACCCTTCCAATCGATGAGGAAGCAGGTCTTACCCCTAACCTTTTTCATGGCCAAAATATCTTTCACTTCAAAGACGTCATCTGCCCCTAGTGGCTGAGGAGCACCAGGGGAGCAAGGCAAAACTGGTTGAGGATGACTGGTTTCAGGAGCGAGACATGGAAGGCGTTAGGGACCCGGAGTGAAGCAGGCAGCCTCAATTTATAGGTCACGTTGTTAATGCATCCAAGAATCTCAAAGGGGCCAATGTACCGGGGACGCAGCTTGTAGGAAGGGATTTTCAAGCGGATATGTTTGGTCGACAGCCAGACTTTGTCTCTAGGACGGTATGGTGGAAGATCCCTCCGCCTCTTGTTGGCATGTCTCTTCATCCGGAGTGCAGCCTGTACGAGAGCCTCCTTGGTCTTCCTCCAGACTTGGGCAAATTCTTGGGAGAGTGCATCGGCAGCAGGAACGCCAAAGGATGAAGATATAGGAAGAGGTACACCTGGGTTCTAACCATAGACGACAAAAAAACGGGGATCAGGTGGTAGATTCGTTAGAATGGTTATTATGGGTGAACTCTGCCCAGGGAAGGAGATCTACCCAATTATCTTGATGTGCATTAGTGAAGTTGCATAGGTAGGAGGTCAAAACTTGGTTGACTCGTTCGACTTGCCCGTTGGTCTGTGGGTGATATGCTGAAGAGAAATCCAGAGATATGCCCAAGAGTTTACAGAGCGCTCTCCAGAAGCGGGAGGTAAACTGTACCCCGCGATCAGACACGATCCGTTGAGGGAGCCCATGCAGTCTGAAAATTTGATGAATGAAGATCTTGGCCAATTCAGGGGCCGTGGGTAAGCCACGCAATGGAGCGAAATGAGCCATCTTGGAAAATCTATCTACTACCACCAAAATAGTTGTGCATTCGGAGGAGCGAGGTAGATCAGTAACAAAATCCATGGCGATATGTTGCCATGGAGCTTCGGGGACAGGCAACGGATGTAGGAGGCCGGAGTGACAACTGGAATCCGGAACTTGTCAACTTCTTCCAACCGAATGAAGTTGCCAGCCGCACCCGAGTCCACATACGCCTCCACAGATCTACGCTCCCGACCTAGGATAATCAATGCTGAGACAGTAAGGGGTAGAGAGGAAACAGAGTTACCTAGGGAGGCCTCTCCTACCTGGCCTAGGCGGAGGAGTTTCCCGGTCTCTCTGGACAGGAACGTAGAAAGTGATTGGTTCCACCACAATAGAGGCATATCCCTTGCGCAAGTCTCTCCCTGCGCCGCAGCTCAGACAACTTCACGTGGTCCACCTGCATGGGCTCCGGGGCAGCACTACTGGGAGGCTTGGTGGGACATGGACTAAATACCGGATTAAACCTAGAGGGCCCTCTCTCCCTGACCGACTCGCGGGAGCGTTCCTGGAACCGTAGATCAATACGTGTGGCCAGGTACAAAAGGTCCTCTAATGCAGTGGGGGTGTCCCTACCAGCAAGCTCGTCTTTGATTTTACTCGAAAGACCCCTCCAAAAGGCCCCTACCAAAGCCTCATTATTCCATCCCAGCTCCGAGGAAAGTGTTCTAAAATGAATGGCATACTGTCCCACTGTATGAGTTCCCTGACGGACTCAGTGGTGGAAGCAAAGCGCCTTGGTTCATCAAAAACTCGGCGGAAGGTGTCCATGAAGTTTTGTATGGTGGACACAACTGGGTCATCCCGCTCCCATAGGGGATTCACCCACGCCAAGGCCTCCCCATCGAGATGGGACACGATAAATGCCACCTTGGCACGATCAGACGGGTACTGCTGGGGCAAAAGCTCGAAATGTAAGCGGCATTGGTTGAGGAACCCCCGACACAATTTAGGATTCCTGTTATACCTATGAGGCTTACCCAAATGTGGCGGCCGGCGAGGGACTGAGTCACGAGACGGGGCAGAGGCCCCGGCAGAGGACTGAAGGGAAAGTAAACGATCATCAACTGAAACCATATAACTAAGGCTATAGGACTGAGTATCACGCTGCTGCGCGAGCTCCTCCTGGAGTCCCGCCAGCAGGGGGGCACTCCCGGGATCGGAGGTTTGCATGGCGGACAATCGGGTGTCCATGGATTTCATAAAGGCCATAATCCAGGTTTGGTTTTCCCGCAAAAAGAGTAATTCTTTTTGGGTCGCGGCCGAGGCACCAGCGGGGTCCATGGCCTAATTATACTGTCATGAGTGGCAAGAGTGGACCCTCTGGGTCACGGCACCGAAGCTCCCAGGGGCGAGCTGACCAGGTGGTGCCGACCCCTATACAAGGACCGTTAGGAGCATGCTAGAGGGAGTCGAATACCGCGACAGCTGATAGCAAGATGGACGGCTCCGTGTGAACGAGATTGCCTAACCGGGCCAGGGGAAATGAGGCTAGCAAGGTGGAGGCTAAGACAGGCGGAAAGGAATACAGATGTGGAGGTGCAGAGGACTAAGCTGGAGGACACACCAAGCAGGGATCAGGGGCAACCGGAGACAGGGGCGACCAGAGTGAGAGCGACCGGAGTCAGGAGTAACCAGAGTCAGGAGCGACCAGAGTCAGAGCGACCAGAGTCAGAGCAACCAGAGTCAGAGCGACCAGAGTCAGGACGACTGAAGTCAGAGAGCGTCAGGACGGGGCCAGAGTACCGTACAGGATGCACACGATAATCAGGCGCCTCCATGAGGGAGGAGCCGCCTGATATACCCTGTGCTGGAGCTTGATTAGAGATCGCTCCACCGGGAGGGTGCAGAAGGAGTTAAGGGGAGAGAGGAGCGTGCGCCTGCGGCCTAAGGCGCATGCCCAGGACAGGAGCAAGAAAGGGAGGAGGATTAGCATGCTGGATCCCCTGGGCTGCTGGACGGAAGGCTGAGGACGCAGCGCGGCGGCAGGAGTGGTGAGCCGATCCTGGGAGCAGCAGCAGAGGGCGCGGGGCCCGGCATGACAGTGTGTGTCGGGACCGACCTGACAGCCGGCGCCGGCATGACAGGGAGCGCCGGCACCGGCCTGACAGGCGGCGCCGACATGACACACCGTTCCGCGTGTGGTAAAATTGATAAAGTGGTTTTATTCTTCGGGTCAGTACGCTTACAGCGATACCTCATTTATATTATTTTTTTATGTTTTGGTGCCTTTATACAATAAAAACAATTTTATATAAAAAATAATTATTTTTGCATCGCTTTATTCTGCGAGCTTTAACTTTTTTGTTTTTGCTGATGATGCTGTATGGTGGCTCATTTTTTGTGGGACAAGATGTCATTTTCAGCGGTACCATGTTCATTTACATCTGTCTTTTTGATCACGTATTATTGCACTTTTTGTTTGGTGGTATGATGATAAAGCATTGTTTTTTGCCTTGATTTTATTTTTAAGGAGTTCTCTAGCAGGGTTAACTAGTGGGACAGTCTTATAGGGCAGGTCGTTATGGACGCAGCAATAGTAAATGTGTATTGTTATTGTTTTGTTATTTACAAAAAAATAAGACTTTATCAGGGAATTTTTTTTTAAATTTATTTAGGAATTTTTTAAAAATTATTTTTACACTTTTTTTTTTACTTTATTACATTGTCCCGGGGGGACATTACTATATGTTACTGCACTGTGTCTGATCAGCGATCTGACAGGCAGTGCAGGATGCTTCTCTGCAGGGAGGAGGCCCTTGGAACAACGCAAGCATATTGCGTTGTTCCGAGGGTCTCAGGGAAGCACGCAGGGAGCCCCCTCCTTGCACGATTCTTCCCTATGCCCCTGGAACACTGAGATCATGTTTGATCGCAGTGTGCTGGGGGTTAATGTGCTGGGAGTGGTCCGTGATCGCTCCTGGCACATAGTGCCGGGTGTCAGCTGTGGTAATCAGCTGACACCCGTCCGCGATTAGCGGCGCATCCCCCGTGAGTGCCGCTGATCGATAATGACGTACTGTCCAGTCCTTGGGAGTTAAGTCCTAGGGCACATGGACGGGATAGTGTGTCATCTGTCAAAAAGGGGTTAAGGACAATGAGCAAGCCAATCCTTGGGATATGGAAAGCAGAGAAGATAGTGCCTAGCATGTTCATGGTGGCCATCTTTTGAGTTGCCAGGTGACCACAGTGCTCCCAATACATTGTGTCTGCAAACTATTCCAGCAAGATCTGCATTCAAATAGGTAAATGGCGCTCCTTTCCTTCTGAATACTGCCATGTGCTGAGACAGTAGTGTACAATCGTATATAGGGTATTGTGCGAAGTTGGAAAATAATTTGTAAGATCCATTTGTTTTCTATTATCCTTTGTGAATAATTCCAAAGTTATCACCACATAAAGTGACACACGACAGATATTAAAAATGGGGCCTGATTAGGAACACAAAACTGGCTGTGGGAAGAGGTTAAATCGAGTATTTTGGCCACTACTGTAGTCAAAAACTGTGACTATAGACAATAACACATCTACTGAAATGATCAAATTCAACAGTCTTCATCAGTAATAAATGAGTAACTAGTGGTGAAACCTCTCTGGGGTAATTAGCGTATGGGGCTCGGTGACTTCACAATCTAAACTATTGTGAGGGCTAATATTTTCTGTCAGATGAGTTTCAAGAAGAAATATTACACATTTAAAAGAGAACTGTGTATAATAATGCAGAGCTGAGATGTCTTAAAGGGAACCTGTCAGCAGGATTGTGCACAGTAACCTACAGACACTGTCAGGTCGGTGCCGTTATACTGATTACAATGATACCTGGTGATGAAATCCGTCTTGTGGTTGTTGTTTAATCTGTAGTTGTAGTTTTTAGTTAATGAGATTCTCATGCTTCGTGGTGGTGCTGTGGGCGGCCTGTGGGCGGGGCTTTGTGGTGCTCCGATTACATATTCATCTGTATTGGCTTATGGCAGGTCACTGATCCCTCAGTGACCTGCCCCCATTTTTACATAATGCATAATGTTGATATTATTGTTGATAATACCTATACTATTGTGTCTATTGTGAGACTTAGAAAAAAAATACATCCAGCAAAATGTCACCAGTGGTGGCGGCGCCTGCGCAGTAGCATCTATAAGTAAGAGATAGAGGATACTGGACAGGCGCCGCCGGAGTCATTTTGCTGGATGTAGTTTTTTTTTCTAAGCCTCACAATATCCACAATATTATAGGCATTATCAACAATATCAACACTATTATATGTATTACGTAAAATAGGGGCCAGGTCACTGAAGGATCAATGTCCTGTCATAAGCCAATACAGGCGAATATTTAAGCAGGACACCAGATAAAACCCGCCCACAGCTCTACTCACAGCCCCACCCACAGCCACACCCCAGAACACGAGAATCTCATTAACTGAAAACTACAAATACAAATTAAACAACAACCACAAGACAGATTTCATCACCTGGTATCATTGTAATCAATATAACGGCGCCGACCTGACACTGTCAGTAGGTTACTGTGCACAATCCTGCTGACAGGTTCACTTTAAATTTAGATCTCGGGCATTTGAAAAAGGCGATGGAGAGTTCTTTTTAACACTATCATGGAGTTACAGACTCATAAGTGAGGCAGATCCCACCACAATCAAACTGTCATACAGAATGAACAGGTAAAAAAAGACATAGGATAAAAAAAAAATGTTTTATTCCCAACAACTACGTATGTATGAGGGGAGAACTCCAACAGTAAACCGGAGTTGCACTCATTTATGGTGGACCATTGGAGCTACTATGAGTCCTGGCCAGAAGAGTAAAGAAAGTATTAGCGCCCCTCATTTCAGGAGAGATTGTGCACTAATCTGAATTCCTTAGGATCGAAAACAATGTAATTTATGATATGGAGGGATTCCATGAAACCAGGGCTAGAGCCATGCCAACATATCTCCTGCAAGTGTGAATAAATGTATATTACAGCCATCAGCCACGCTCCGCTTTCTCTTACTGGCCTATCATAATACTTTTCATTAAGTGATTTTCTAACTTGTCAGCATAATCTACGTACGCTGTCATTGGGCTGGATGGGAAAATATAAATTTATACATTGACTTATTATTTATTATTTTTAATGTATTATGTCCTTTGTCTATATATAAAATGACTCAAAGATGGACGAAGTAGATTTATTTCCGAAACGCGCGTCGGGGCGCGTTTAAATACATTTCACACAGCGTTAATTGGCTTACAGGTATTTTATACACTGCACTCTGTTCATTGTGATCATGTTGCACATTTTTTAGTGGGATCTCATGCTTGCACAGTTGCACTTTAGCACCTTGAGCACATATTGCTTTTACATATTTGATCATATTTTTTGTGTCACTTGATTAATTACCTGGTTCATTAATTAAGCCTTATGTTATGGACTGGTTTTTCTGTATTACATACATATATTGCTAATGTGGTTGTACATGTTACTTCTTTTTTATGCACTTACAGTGGGGCAAAAAAGTATTTAGTAAGTCAGCAATAGTGCAAGTTCCACCACTTAAAAAGATGAGAGGTGTCTGTAATTTACATCATAGGTAGACCTCAACTATGGGAGACAAACTGAGAAAAAAAAAATCCAGAAAATCACATTGTCTGTTTTTTTTTCATTTTATTTGCATATTATGGTGGAAAATAAGTATTTGGTCAGAAACAAGCAATCAAGATTTCTGGCTCTCACAGACCTGTAACTTCTTCTTTAAGAGTCTCCTCTTTCCTCCACTCATTACCTGTAGTAATGGCACCTGTTTAAACTTGTTATCAGTATAAAAAGACACCTGTGCACACCCTCAAACAGTCTGACTCCAAACTCCACTATGGTGAATACCAAAGAGCTGTCAAAGGACACCAGAAACAAAATTGTAGCCCTGCACCAGGCTGGGAAGACTGAATCTGCAATAGCCAACCAGCTTGGAGTGAAGAAATCAACTGTGGGAGCAATAATTAGAAAATGGAAGACATACAAGACCACTGATAATCTCCCTCGATCTGGTGCTCCACGCAAAATCCCAGCCCGTGGGGTCAGAATGATCACAAGAACGGTGAGCAAAAATCCCAGAACCACGCGGGGGGACCTAGTGAATGAACTGCAGAGAGCTGGGACCAATGTAACAAGGCCTACCATAAGTAACACACTACGCCACCATGGACTCAGATCCTGCAATACCAGACGTGTCCCACTGCTTAAGCCTGTACATGTCCGGGCCCGTCTGAAGTTTGCTAGAGAGCATTTGGATGATCCAGAGGAGTTTTGGGAGAATGTCCTATGGTCTGATGAAACCAAACTGGAACTGTTTGGTAGAAACACAACTTGTCGTGTTTGGAGGAAAAAGAATACTGAGTTGCATCCATCAAACACCATACCTACTGTAAAGCATGGTGGTGGAAACATCATGCTTTGGGGCTGTTTCTCTGCAAAGGGGCCAGGACGACTGATCCGGGTACATGAAAGAATGAATGGGGCCATGTATCGTGAGATTTTGAGTGCAAACCTCCTTCCATCAGCAAGGGCATTGAAGATGAAACGTGGCTGGGTCTTTCAACATGACAATGATCCAAAGCACACCGCCAGGGCAACGAAGGAGTGGCTTCGTAAGAAGCATTTCAAGGTCCTGGAGTGGCCTAGCCAGTCTCCAGATCTCAACCCTATAGAAAACCTTTGGAGGGAGTTGAAAGTCCGTGTTGCCAAGCGAAAAGCCAAAAACATCACTGCTCTAGAGGAGATCTGCATGGAGGAATGGGCCAACATACCAACAACAGTGTGTGGCAACCTTGTGAAGACTTACAGAAAACGTTTGACCTCTGTCATTGCCAACAAAGGATATATCACAAAGTATTGAGATGAAATTTTGTTTCTGACCAAATACTTATTTTCCACCATAATATGCTAATAAAATGAAAAAAAAAACAGACAATGTGATTTTCTGGATTTTTTTTTCTCAGTTTGTCTCCCATAGTTGAGGTCTACCTATGATGTAAATTACAGACGCCTCTCATCTTTTTAAGTGGTGGAACTTGCACTATTGCTGACTGACTAAATACTTTTTTGCCCCACTGTATATGCTGTGCCAATACTTTAATAAAGGCACTTTTTAATACTTAAGCATTGTGGTCCTGATCATTCATCATTATATATATATATATATATTTTATATATATTTTTTATATATTTGTTTATTTTAATATATAAGGGATTTTATTTCCATCCATCTTTGAGACATTTTACTTTTACATACATCGGATGGTCTGCCATCCTTTTTCAAGGGGGATTGGTTCAAACATAGTTTTGAGACAATATATATTATCATACATATGTTTATAAATTATTCAAATATATTGTGAGTTTGAATTCTCTTTCCTTTGTTTATTTTCTTTGTCTATATATGTATATTATATAATTGAATAGGTATGAAACATTGTTTTATTTCTTATTAATATGTACTAATATGCAGTATTATTATTCGTCTTATTGTTATCCCTTTTATTGTTTAAGCATTATGGCTTTTTAAAGCATGGACCTTACACCTCTGATTGCGGTACGTGCGTGTGGCAGTGGGGTGCTGTGGTCTCTGTGTGCTGCCACGACTTCAGGTATCCTGGAAACAACTCCCTTGTTCCCCGGGTGCTTGACGCGTCGGACATAGTCCCCGCCTCAATTCCCGCCCTGCGTGCGTCACACAACGCTCCCGCTGCTTTTGATGCCAAGGACGCTCTCCTCTGTGCTTAGGACGCTGCATCACATACTGTATTTGTGTGAGCGACGTACCTTCCTTCCCTGCGCATTCAGCTATTGCTGAATATACAGTTTTATTTCCAGGTATGCGCAGTGAGAAGTTGGTCTCATATTATTCTGGCTACGTCATGCAGCTTGTCAAACACATCTCTTCACTTTCATTGGTAGTTCATTTAACACCCATCCTGTTGATTGGCTTTTTTATATATTGTGGTGTAGTGACCACTGTGTCCGCTAGCGGGCGCTGTGTGGGTGGTCCAGGACAGGCGTATAAGCATTTCCAGTGTACTGATAGGAATAGGATGCTAAATGATCGTAATGTATCTCAAGGTGGGTGGCCTTGAGATGAAGACTTGTGTATGTGCTGATCAGCAGTGATACTGCTGAGGTTCCGTGTCAATGTCTTAGGGAAGTCTTCAGGTAGCTAGAGAGATGGGCGTGACCAGCTACCTTCAAATCCACCCAGGGGTGTGTCTGAAAACGCTGGTAGTAAAAGACTATGTGAGTGTGAAGGACCTGTGATGAGGTCATAGCTATGAGATGGGGCTTCCTGCCTGACAGCACGTGAATGCTGTGCTAAATGGCTGCAAGTGTCTGACAGTTCCCAGGGAGAGGGAATGAACGTCTGCAGTGAGCTGAAGCAGCCATGAGGTAACCCTGACGGAGTGAGATATCTGTGAGGCTGAAGAGCCTGAGAACTGGACATTGCGTAACCTGTGTGAGTACAGGATTGTTACAGAACCACTCAGCACCCAGAATATGTTGTGCAGTTATATGTATATATAATAGGTTCCATGTGAGATGCATGTCCCTAATGTATCAGCAGTGTCCGCCCTCCCCCCACCTTTGTAATTCCCACAGTAAACATCCGCGGGCTCCGGCCACCTGCGGCTTTTGTAATGCATGTCTGGCCTGACGCCTGTCTATTGGCCGGCCCTCTGTATCTGTGTGATATATTCTGTGTCCTGTGAGTAAAGTGTTGTCAGACTGGAAATACATGGAGAAGCAGTGATCTTTTATATGCGCCCATGCACTCAGAGGAATTCCAGGCAGCATCCTTCATTCAGACTCCAGCTAACGCAGAGCGGACCTCCGAAAACACGGGGTGGTACTGAAAGAGGTACCCCAGCTTGGAATACCCCATTACAAGGATAAACAGAGTGAAGCTCTGTCATAAACGCTATGCTGAATATATGAACTTTATGCTGCTAGTCATGGTTTATGATGCCTGAATAAACCGCATGGACTGTTATTGTTTTATGAAAAACCCGTGACGGATCTGATTATTTGGCTGCCAAGTGAGTGTCCCCAACCTTGAATGACAGCGCTACCTTACAATTGGTGGAGAATGCTATGGGCAGTGTTGTAGCCTTGTTGCTAGGAGCAACAGAAGAGGACTTCAAAATTCGGTTGCTAAGGGCAATGGTTTCCAAAAGCACATGGTGCAGTTCTGGCAACGCTGAGCCAGGAGGGCTGACGGTCTTGAAAGCCGTGTGATATACTGACCGGGGTCAGTGGAAAAGACTTATAGGACACCTCTGCGGTAGAGGGGTCCAAGAACCTGCACGGCCAGCAGGTGACGGTTGTGAAAACCGAGTGATATGCTGACCGGGGTCAGAGAAAGAGACTGTGGATTGTGATAGGGTGCCTCTGTGGATAAGAGGTACCCGAGGACCTGTGTAGCCGACACAGGTAACGGACAGGTGTTCGTGTTGTACTGACTGGGGTCAGTGAGAAAGACTGTGTACCTGGAGGGTTCAGTGAGCAAGGTCCTGGAGGGTCAGTGTTGGGAGGTTCTGGGAGAAGAATCGGATCGCTGGAGCACGTGTGACCTTGGACCTGGTGAGGCGTGAGTGTTGGGCAGTCTCAGGCGGAGACGGATGTCCGGAAGAGCACCCGCTGAGCCCCTAGACCTAGTGAGGCCGGTGTGTTGGGAGACCCTGGGAGGAGGGTCGGCTCCCTGAATAGCACCCAGAGCGCCCTGTGTGTTGGACGGTTTCCAGAGAGGAGACGGACGTCCTGAAGAGCACACAGACAGGACACGTGAGTTTTGTGTTGCATGTGTTTTTTTTCTTTTCCCTTTCAAGTCAGTCTGCGGTGGCTCAGTGGGGGTCAGGAAGGTGACAAGCGGCTTGCTGTAACTCGGCGGGGTTACGAAGGTGACAAGCGGCTTGCTGTAACTCGGCGGGGTTACGAAGAGGACAAGCGGCTTCCTGTAACTCGGTGGGGTTACGAAGGTGACACCAGCAGCTGTGTGTGAACAGCAGCCGGAGGTGTCGGAGATCGGTGACAGCAGGAGCTGTGGTAGTGCCAACAAGGACTTGTGTGGTATTGTTAAAGAGACATAAACTGTGTTGTGTGAACTGTGGTCTAAGAAGACCTGTAGAACGGACATGGGAAAATCCCGAAAGGGGGCGGTGGCCCAAATCGGGGTGGTAGCCCAAAAGGGGGTGGAGTCCCAGAGGGGGCGGCGACCCAAATTGGAGTGGTAACCCAAAAAGGGGTGGAGTCCCGGGGGGGCGGCAACCCAAATCGTGGTGGTTCAGGAAATGGCAGCACTGGTTGCCTCAGTGGGTATGTCTGGGGAACCGCAGTGTGTGTGTATAACTTTTGAAGAATCGGGGACAGTCTTTCCAGATAATGAGGTGTGTACCGTGATGTTGCACCGAGAAGGAGTCTCTGGACGGTTGAACTCAAAGAGTCAGGTGACTCTGACAGGAACTCTCTCTCGCTTTCTCGAGAGAAACGTCAGGGTTCGCTGTAAACACGGGGTCACGGTGGACTATGCAGTAGACAGAGTAATGTTTGAGGGCACCGAAGGTGGTGAGTGCCAAGGGGGCGGGATACCACGTGACTTAGTGTATGCCTTGGAGAGGGGCCGGGACTTTGTTTTGTTTGATGACGTATGGTCGGACGATGGAGACGTTTCGACTGTGGGGACAGCAGACACTGAGACGGTGATGCCTCCTAAAGTGGACAGGTCAGAGGTAGAGCTGACCAGAAGAAGAGGTACATCTGCCGAACTTACGGACCTAATGTCTCGTGACATGATGGATGGTGACCTGACTGACGAGACAACTGGGGTAAAAACACGGTTAGACGGTAACGGTACGCTTCACTCGGCTGATGGGACAGACCCAGTGGTACCCTTTGACAATATAATTAAAGAGGTAGTGGTGCGACACATGCTGGCCAAAACAGAACAAGATCATGAGATACAGTTAATAGAAGAAACAGTGGAAGAACATCTCAAACAAGAAAGAGTCCTGAGACAAATAGCCGAGCACAGGGTGGAGGGGCTCGAGAAAGAAGTCTTGGAGCTCAGAGGTCACCTGTCCACCTGGCAAAGTGTGAACAAGACCCTTAGGGAAGAGATGGACGAACTCAGAGGAGTAGTAAAAGGTCTTCTGCGGTAGAAGAGCTTGGAAGAAGACTTACAGCCGCCGAGCACGAGTGATAACAAGACGGAACTGCCAGAACCCATCTTGGCAAAGGGTCGTGAAGGGATAAAAACTCATGAAGTTTGTGAGCTAAGAAATGAAGAAGACAGTCACCCGGTCGGGTCAACTGTAGTGAGGGAAGTGTCCGTGGTAAAGCCAGAGCCTTATGTCCAGGAAGAGAGAAAGACCACGACCTTCAAATCTGTGATCGTGGTACCCGAAGATATGCAAGAAGCCTGTGCTGAGGAAGGTGTGCATGAGGCTTTCAAAGAGGCGGTCAAGGCGTGTAAGGTGCACTGGGCACCTGAGACTCGGCAATTGGTGATAATATCAGCCAGGGAAGATACAGCAAACCGGGTAGCTGTTCTAAAAGAGATGCTTTTGCAATGTCTCCACGTCAAACAGCTGGTCAGGCGGAGTAATAAGAAAGCTGCTCGACGCCTAGAGTTAGCAAGGGAGGTTATGGATCGGCTGGGTTTGCGGAAAGATGTAGTTCCGGTACCCAAAGGTCGGATTGGGAGAATCATTGGAAGATTCAGGAAGGTAATGCAAGACCTTGCAAATATCTACGGTGTGGTGAGGGTGAGGATCCCTCCTGATGATGAAGACCAGGTATCCAGTGAAGAGGGTAGGATCCCCATCATGGTGGTTGGCTCCGTGGAAAGCCTGAGAAACTTTCGGATGCTATTGGTGTATCGAGTGGGGTACATGCAAGAGATTGAGCAGTTGAGGCTGGACCGTCGGCGGATCAATAAAGAGGTACGGAACACCAGGTGGCGGCCACCTTCAACCCAAGATGTAAGGACCCGAAGGGTTTCTCCAAGTAGTGACATGGCAGATGGCTGAAGAATGTCAGCAAGTGGCAGGTCGACGGGCTGTACGAGGCTGAGAGACCTTAGTTCCTGTGAGACGCTGAATGGGTCAGACTCAGGCCAGACAGTAGGCTCGATTAAGACTTATGACCGCACCAACCGGGAGAGCCGGTCTGTGAGAGAAAGGAGTGTGGTGACTAAACAGTGTCTGATGACGCAGACAGACTGTGACTGGAGGGCCAAAGATCATGGCCGATATTCAGACTGCTGGGGAAGGGGAGGCCTAACGTAGAGATGAGGACGGAGACGGTTCTCTCGACCTGTGGGGCAAGGTGTAATGAGAACCCGGTCTCGAGATCCCGGGGTAATGTTGTGTGTTCAACCTCACAAGTTTGATCAGAGGGGGGAGGTATGTGGTGTAGTGACCACTGTGTCCGCTAGGGGGCGCTGTGTGGGTGGTCCAGGACAGGCGTATAAGCATTTCCAGTGTCCTGATAGGAGTAGGATGTTGAATGATCGTAATGTATCTCAAGGTGGGTGGCCTTGAGATGAAGAATTGTGTATGTGTTGATCAGCAGAGATACTGCTGAGGTTCCATGTCAGTGTCTTAGGAAGTCTTCAGGTAGCTAGAGAGACAGGCGAGGCCAGCTACCTACAAATCCACCCAGGGGTGTGTCTGAAAACGCTGGCAGTAAAAGACTATGAGTGTGAAGGACCTATGATGAGGTCATAGCCATGTGACCGGGTGGGCGTGACTACGGACCATATAAGGTGGCCAGAGTAGGTCACATGGGTGAATGCTTGGACCTGGTTGGTCCGTTGTGGAAGGTCCCCCTGGGAGATGGGGCTTCCTGTCTGACAGCACGTGAATGCTATGTTTAATGGCTGCAAGCGTCTGACAGTTCCCAGGGAGAGTGAATGAACGTCTGCAGTGAGCTGAAGCAGCCATGAGGTAACCCTGATGGGGTGAGATATCTGTGAGGCTGAAGAGCCTGAGTACTGGACATTGCGTAACCTGTGTGACCACAGGGATAACAGAGGGAAGCTCTGTCATGAACGCTATGCTGATTATATGAACTTTATGTTGCTGGTCATGGTTTATGATGCCTGAATAAACCGCATGGACTGTTATTGCTTTATGGAAAACCCGTGCCGGATCTGATTATTTGGCTACCAAGCGAGTATCCCCAACCTTGAATGACAGCGCTACCTTACAATATATATATCATCCTCTCTCCTACTTGCGCCACCCCCTGACGAAGGCAGCGTTCCAAAACGCGCGTTGTGGAGGGCGCCCGTCCAGGACCATATCATTTTGTAAGTTACATATCATTAACCCTTGGTACTATATATTTATTTATGCCTCTGGATACATCTATTCCCTGGTCATACAGTGTATGATGTGGATACACTGACACCTGGTGGTGTTTTTTGCACTTCGCACTTTATTTTTGTCTTATCTCTTGGATTTTCCAATACACAGTTGTGGTATAGGCACTTTTGAGATATTTGTTTACACATTGTATGCACTTTATATGGGATTTTTCCCTTTTTGAGATCTGTGCACTTTATATTGGATGTTTTTTCGGTAAAAATTTTTTTTTAACATATATCTATAGACACTTTTTTCCCTTATATGATTATCCACATCATTTTATTATATGCAAACTGGATAGTTGCGCTCTGGATCAGCATACAGAAATTTCACTTCTATTGTTACATCTGACATTTATTCTACATTATTTTAATCTGTAATACTAATAAAAACATCTTTTAAACAGTATATATTATATGGACTGTGGGTCGTTTTTTTTCTTTGGTTTTATGTTAGATTGATTTCCGATTGTCCAGTTGCTCATAATTGTCCAGTTTTTTGGTCAGCAAATTTACCCATTGTGGTTCTTGAGGCGTGATACTATATTGACTCCACCGATATATTTTAGCCTATTTGTGCTCCAATATATGGTTCCCTTATTTGTTGTTTTTGTCATTTGGCTTTGTAGTTTACAGACCTGGGCAGGTAACAGTCAGCGTCTTCTTATTTCAGATGATAGTTGGATCTGCCAGGTGCTAAGTTCTATAGAAAAGGGCTTTCAATGCCTAAAGTCATTTGAACATTTTTGGGTGGTTGAATACGTTGTGGTCAAAAAGCAAAATGGTGATCACACAATTGTAATACATCCGGACTACACCATCGATAAAGCAGCCACAGCCGGTGACTGAGAAGAATCTGTGACTTCTCTGCATTTAGTGGTCACTACTCACCTGGGTAGTCATATGTAGGAATCTCCTCTTTACACCGCTCATCACCCCTCACATATGTCTCTGTAGTATTAATATGGGTCAGATCTTCACCCTGAAACAAATATTGTAAAAGTCACAGACAGATGGAGAAGTCACATCTATGATCAGCTCTAATCCTGTCATCTCCACCTTTCTCATTACACAAGTATAAAACAGATAATACTGGTGGATAAATCAAGACTGAACACAAGACCTTCACAGCCGTCTACACATCATAGGGGAGATCTCATGACACCTTCTCTCCATCTACCTGATGATCCTGAGGAACATTGGGATCTTCTTGTTTACAGTCCTGTGGAAGAAGAGGACGGGGACATCTCCCTGGTGTTGTCCTCTTACTGGATAGAACTGGAGAAAACACATACAGAGACTGAATTCATTCTTTACATACAGATAATGGCTGTGTGTATTTAGTCCTGTCTATTACCTGGTGATGTGAGGGGCTGGGGAACCTCCATCATGAAGTCCTTGTACAGGTCTTTGTGTCCTTCTAAATACTCCCACTCCTCCATGGAGAAATAGACAGCAACACCCTGACACCTTATAGGAACCTGACACATACAATGATACCGTCATCCCCGATCCCTTCATAGTGTTACTGCATAATATCCCAGCATTCCCAGCGGTGTCACCTCTCCAGTTAGCAGCTCAATCATATTATAGGTGAGTTTTAGGATCTTCTGGTCATTGATGTCCTCATGTATCAGGGGGTGAGGTGGAAGCCCCATGATTGGGCTCAGGGGTGTTTCCCATCCCTCAGACACAGGGTCCTGACAGCGATCACTAGAGGTCTTCTTCACTACTGTGTAGTCCTGGTTATGGAGAGACACATTAATAAATCTTACTACAGACATTTCCAGAGTCCTCACTTCTCCAGTTCTGTCCATCTGTTATTCCCATAGATAAGAATGATGTAATGTGATGTCATCAGAATCTCTCACCTCTCCAGTAAGCCGGAAGAGGATCTCTAGGGTGAGGTGTAATATCCTCTCCACCATCTTGTCTCTGTCCATATCCATCCTTGATGGGTAAATCAGGAAAATTCTGTTATATAGAAGATCTTCACTGAGAGGATCCGATATTAAAGAGACCTGAATGAGAAGATGAGCCGTTGTAACATCATAAAAATGTTGTATAATAATACAACTACTGGAGATAATAAGGGAAACATAAGATTTATTATTTTACAATATTTAGTTTTCTCTTTTACATCTACCTTTATAAATCAGAAAATCTGTGTGTGGTAGCCGTGACGGAAGGAAGTTTCAGACGTATGTTCTTGGTAAACAACCACACTTTATCTCCTACCAGAAACTTAGGTCCTACAGATTGTCGCTTATCAGCAAAATGTTTCTGTTTGCCCTGAGCCACCCCAATGTTCTTCTGGACCTCCCTCCAAACCTCCCCCAACTGATGAACTGCCGAATCAGCCCCTGGACACCCCAAATCCAGCCTGGAAATTCACTAAAATTGGGGTTAAACCGTAGCTACAGAAAAAAGAGAGGTGCTAGTGGACTGATATATCCGATTATTAAATGCGAACTCAGCCACGGGCAATGAGGAACACCAATCATTCTGCTGGGACGTGGCAAGACACCACAAAATCTGTTCTAGTGACTGATTGGTCCTCTCCGTCTGACCGTTAATCTCGGGATGGAAGGCAGAGGAGAAGGTCAAGCTAATATCCAATCTCTTGCAAAACGTCCTCCAATATTTGGACACAAATTGCACCCCTTTGTCAGACACCACATTCAGAGGCACACCATGCAACCATTGAACGTGCTCAATAAACTTAGATATTGTTTCAGTGTTAGGTAGTCCTGCCAAAGGAGCAAAATGCGCCAGTTTACTAATTCTGTCAACTACAAACGAGACCACTGTTTTGCCATTAGAAGGAGGAAAATCAGTGGTAAAATCCATGGACAAATGAGTCCAAGGTCTATCCGGAATTGGCAATGCCACCAATTCCCTGGCCGGCAAATTATGGGAGACTTTATCACGAGCACACGTATCACAAGCAGACACAAACACGGCGATGTCAGAAGACATGGACGACCACCGAAACAGTCTAGCAATAGCTCTCTGGGTGGCCGTGACACCAGAGAGTCCACTGAAAGCAGATTCGTGAAACTCCCAGAACACCCTCAACCGATACTGAACTGGGACGAAGAGCTTGTTATCGGGCAATGACGGAGAAACAAGAGACTGAGCCCCACAAATTTCAAGTTCCAATTCGGAGGACACCCCAGCCACAACCATCCCATGCTGAAGAATGGAGGAAGGAGGTTGAGGAGGCGATATCGGATCCAAGTTGCGAGATAAGGCATCAGCCTTGCCTTTCTTGGAACCAGGCTGAAATGTGACAAAAAAATGAAAGGGTGAAAAAGAAAGCAACCACCTCACCTCTCTAGGAGTCAAACGTTTGGCAGACTCAATGTAAGACAGGTTCTTGTGGTCCGTATTCACTGTGATCCGATGAACAGCCCCTCTAAAAAATGCCTCCATTTTTCAAAAGCCAATTTTATGGCTAAAAATAGAATTAGACTTACCGGTAATTCGTTTTCTAGGAACCTTCCACGACAGCCACCTTGGAGGTTGTCTCCCCGCCCTAATAGGGGACAGGAACACAAAGATGTTAAATAACCCTCCCCTTCCTGCTACCTCAGTGTTTTTTTCTGAATGTACTAGCATGAATAGTTACTGCCAGTAGAGCAGGAATCATGAGATATTATATAGGGAGGGGAAATTAGTGCTGTCGTGGAAGGTTCCTAGAAACCGAATTACCGGTAAGTCTAATTCTATTTTCTCTAGTCACCTTCCACGACAGACACCTTGGAATCATGCCAACGTTAATTTTTTTAGGGAGGGACTACGGCTTGCAAGACGCGTCTGCCGAACGTCAGATCCCTATTGAAATCCAGTCTATAGTGTCTGGTAAAGGTGTGCACAGAGGACCAGGTGGCCGCTCTGCATATCTGCTCCGAAGACGTATTTCCTCTTGCTGCCCAGGACGTAGTAACTGATCGAGTGGAGTGGGCTTTTAACGACTCGGGAGGAGAGAGATGTCTTGAAGAATATGCCAGGAAGATGGACTGCTTGATCCAACCTGCTATCGTGTTCTTTGCCGCTTTCTTCCCCTTATTTCTTCCCGAATACTGAAGGAACAGGTTCTGATCGATTCTCCAATCCTTGGTTGCCTCGAGGTAGCGGAGAACTACCCTGCGGACATCCAAGGTATGAAATTTTCCTTCCTTCGGATTAGAAGGATTTGGGCAAAATGAGGGCAACACGATATCTTGACTTCTATGAAAGTCTGACACCACTTTGGGCATAAAGGAGGGTTCTAGACACAGTACTATACTGTCTGAATTGAGTAGGAGGTAAGGTTCCTGTACCGAAAGGGCCTGTAGCTCCCCCACCCGTCGAGCCGATGTGATTGCCACCAGAAACACCGTTTTAAGTGTGAGAATTTTTAATGGGATTTCTGACAGGGGCTCAAACGGGGCCTGTGTTAGGCTATTGGGTACTAAATTAAGATCCCAGGGAGGAACCCGGTTAGGGAGCGAAGGGCGAATTCTGCCTGCCGCTGTCATGAACCGCTTGACCCAGCAGTGTTTGTCTAGGTCTTGGTCAAAAAAAGAACTAAGGGCAGATACCTGTACTTTCAACGTACTTGGAGTAAGCCCTAGTTCTAACCCTTTCTGCACGAAGTCTAGTATTTGGGCAATATTTGGGTGGGTGGGGTCAGGGGCCCACGGAAGGCACCAGGAGGAAATTTTTTTCCATACTTTGCCGTAAATTGCATTTGTTACCGGCTTTCTACTTTTTTGAAGGGTCCGGATTACCTCATCCGACAACCCTTTGGCCCTCAGAATGTCAGCCTCAATAACCAAGCTGCTAGACATAAATTGGTTGGGTTTGGGTGTAGTAATGGACCCTGAAAAAGGAGGTTGGTCTTCTGGGGTAGAAGCAAGGGACCTTCCTGGGCCATGTCCAACAGAGCGCTGTACCAGCTTCGTCCTGGCCACATGGGAGCCACCAGGATTGTCGTGTCCCCGTCCGCTCTGATCTTTTGTAACGTTTTTGCCAGCATCGGGATTGGTGGAAAGGCATAGGCTAGTCTGAAGATCCATGGATGGGCAAATGCGTCCGTCCCCTGGGCTCCGTACGTGGGACGCTGCTTTTGTGTTTTGCGCATTCGCGAACAGGTCGACCTCTGGGTCTCCCCATCTCGAGGCTAGAGCCTGGAAGACCTCTTGGTTTAGCACCATTCTCCTGGATGGACGTCCTTCCTGCTCAGAAAGTCTGCCTGGATGTTTTCAAACCCCTTCAAGTGTACCGCAGAAATGGATAACAGGTGCTTCTCTGCCCAGAGGAAGATCCTTGCTGCTACCTTATTTAGACTGGCGTACCTTGTGCCCCCTTGGTGTCTGAGATATGCCACCGTGGTCATGTTGTCGGAGTATATCCGAGCATGATGGTTCTTGACAAGGGTTGATGCGGCCTTCAGTGACTCTTCCACCGCCGTCAACTCCCTTAGGTTCGAAGATCCGGATCTTATGTTCTGGGGCCACTGCCCCTGGAAGTATGAATCCTCGACCACGGCTCCCCAGCCTCTCAGACTGGCATCGGTACATAATGTTCTTACAGGAAGCTGATCCCAGTTTACTCCTCACCTCAGGTTTCGGTAGCTCAGCCACCACCAGAGGGTCGATTTTACATGTCCTGGAAGTGGAACCCTTTTTGATAGGTTGTTTGGGTACTTCCTCACGTTTATCAGGACGTATGACTGGAGGACTCGCGTGTGAGCTTGTGCCCAAGATACCGCCTGAATGCACGCTGTCAGGGAACCCAGGATGGACATGGCGTCCCTCAGCGTCGGTGCCCTTTGGTCTCTGAACCGGATTATTCTCTGCCGAAGGTCTTTTTGACGATCTTTGGGAAGAAAGGACGTCCTCTTCTCTGAATCCAAGAGGATCCTCAGGAATTTTTTCCTCGGGGAAGGATAGAGGGCTGACTTCTGGAGATTCGGTATCCACACTAGGGTTTCGAGTATCTGTAGGGTTCTTGATACCTCCTGGTTCAGCCGGGTTACCGATGGGTCGACGATCAGCAGATCGTCTAGATATGGCACAATGCATATCCCCTGAAGTCGAATGGAGATGACTGCTTCCTTCATGATCTTCGTGAACACCCTTGGTGCTGGGGATACCCCAAACGGAAGGGCTTTGAACTGGAGGTGGCTGATTCCTCGGCCGTGGGAGATCGCGAACCTCAGGAACTTCCGGTGGTCTGGATGAATGGGAACGTGATAATACGCATCCCTTAGATCTATTGTAGCCATCTGCCAACCTCGTCCAATAAGAGGGATCGCTGATTTCACTGACTCCATCTTGAACCTTCGCTACTTGATGAAGTGGTTCAGGGGCTTTAGGTTTATTATGAGCCTGTGCATTCCTGAGGGTTTCTTTATCAGGAACAGGCGAGAGTAATGTCCTCTGCCTGCCTCTTGTGGAGGTACATACGAGACCACTCCTTCCCGTAGAAGTTCTTCTATCTGAAGCAACAGGACTTTTTGCAGGCTTGGGGACTGTGCCGGGGCAATTCTTAGGGCATGCGGGGCGGTGCTCGAACTCTAGTTTCAGCCCAAATTGTATAGTGTGCAGGACCGACCAGTTCAAGGTCGTGGCCTGCCATTGGGCAAGAAACTGTGTGAGTCGACCCCCGACCCGGGAGTCACTGCTTCTCCGGGGGCTGCTGCTGCTGGGGCACAAGGATGTTTCTTCCTCTACCCCCTTTCGGGTAGCTCCAACGACCCATCTTGCCCTTCCCTCTGAATGCCCTCTGAGAGGTCTGTTCTCTTGAGGGACGAAAAAACCGCCTTTTGGTGGATTTCTGTTCTGGCTGTGACTTATTCTTGTCGGAAGCCTTCTCAAGGATATCATCCAGGACAGGCCCGAACACGTGGTGCTCCTGGAAGGGGATGGCGCAGAGTTTCGTCTTGGAGGTGATGTCGTCCCCCCTTGACTTCAGCCACAAGGCTCTCCTGGCCGAGTTTGAAAAGACTAGGGATCTTGCTGCCACCTGTACCGTTTCTCCTGAAGCATCAGCTAAATAACCTGTTGCCTTCTGCAGGATTGACAGGGAGTCTAAGATTTCCTCTCTTGGGGTACCCCCTGATAGGTGGTCTTCCAACGTACGTAGCCAGAAAAACAAAGATCTGGCTATGCAGGTGGAAGCAATATTTGCTTTGAGCAGGTTCATAGAAGCTTCCCAGGACTTTTTAAGGCGGCTTTCTATTTTGCAATCCATCGGATCTTTCAATTGGGAAGCATCCTCAAAGGGCAAGGACGCTTTCTTAGTGACCTTAGACACTTGGATGACTATCTTAGGGATCTTCCAAATAGAACTATCACCTTCTAGGGGAAACCAATTTTTTAGCTCAGAAGGCACAGTAAGTGCCTTCTCGGGGGGAGGACCACTCCTGAGCTATTAGGTCCTGTATAACCTCATGAACCAGGAAACCCTTTCTACCTCTGGGTTTCAACCCTCCAAACATCTCATCCTGGACTGAGAGCCTGACATCCTCCACCTCCAACCCCATGGTATTTCTTACCATGGAGACTAACTCCTCCATATCCTCCGAGGAGAAATAGTATTTTTTTGCATCATGACTGGAGGCGGACGTGTAGCCCTCATTTTCCCAAATATCCTCCGATCCCGAGGAACGGACTTCTCCCGAGTCTGAGTCGGCTTCCATAGGAGCCCTTTTTCTCTTTATTGAGGCAGGGCCCTGGGCCACCGGGGTTTGGGCTGCTATGGAGGTTTGAACCTCCTGCATAATGAGAGTTTTTATGCTGTCAAACAGGGAGGGCTGCTCGGTACGCAGAATATTCAGCGTACAAGGTTGGCATAACTTCTTTTTATAGTCAGAAGGAAACCTGGCACCACATATACCACACTTGCGGGGGTTTTTAGGGGCAGAGGCCTTGTCTTCCTGCAAGAAGAAGAAAACGCTTACTCAGACCTGTGCCACCAATTATTTGACAGGCAAGGGACCGGCCCTGCTACTCACTGTAGGAGGGGGAACGCTGGGCTCTGCAGATGCTGCAGTTGAGGGCTACTCACCATCCATGTCTGCACACACCACAGACACACTGCGCTTACCTGGAGCTGCTGCACCCTTTTAAGGATGATGCTGCGTTCGTTTGCTGGGTGCTCCTCCCTCCTCCATGGGGAGGATACCGCTCGACCCCCGCCGCCATTGGATTCATTTCCCGGGTCCCCCGGGTGCCGGCGCGCGTTTCCCCCTCACAGGACGCCGGAGGCTGCAAACCGGAAGTGCGCGTCACCGCTACTTCCAGTCGATTGCCCGCCCCCTCTGACACACGCGCGCGGCTCCAATGCAGCGCTGGGAGGAAGGAGGAAGCCGGGGAGCTATACAGGACCCCGGCAGGCACCATACCACCCCGCTTAACCCCGGAGGGCGTGGGAGGGGCTGCAGAAGTCCCGAGTCACACCGCGGTGGAGACGGGAGCAGCCCATGGAGGAGGAGAGGCGAACCCCCCGACCTCGGCTGCCTAGCTCGGTGAGTACATAGGGGCTCCGCTCGCTGGCCATGGCAGCCCCTTGTGACCTCTTCATGCCACGATAGGGGACAGGAAAAACACTGAGGTAGCAGGAAGGGGAGGGTTATTTAACCTCTTTGTGTTCCTGTCCCCTATTAGGGCGGGGAGACAACCTCCAAGGTGGCTGTCGTGGAAGGTGACTAGAGAAAACTCCCGATTCCCGACATCATAATTTCTCTCCACAAGAGAAAATTTCCTGGAGAAATAGGCACAAGGTCTTTACTTAGTCAAAGTGACAGGTCCCTGAGACAGCACTGCCCCCACTCCCACCTCTGATGCGTCCAACTCTACAATGAATGGTTCAGATGGATCGGGCTGAACCAACACAGGAGCAGACAGAAAACATTTTTTCATTGAAGAAAAAGCTTCAACTGCCGGAGAAGACCAGTTTTTATGATCAGCCCCTTTACAAGTGAGATCAGTGAGAGGCTTGACCACCTGAGAAAACCTCTTAATAAATTTGTGGTATTAATTGGCAAAACCCCAAAAACGCTGAAGACCCTTGAGGTCTCTGGTTGCCACCCAGTCAACAATGGCCTGTACCTTTCCAGGGTCCATGCAAAACCCATCGGCAGAAAGGATGAACCCCAGAAAGGACAGCTCTTGGACAAAAAATGAACACTTCTCCGGTTTAGCGAACAAAGAGTTCTCCCATAACCTAAGAACTGCACGTAAATAACCCAAGTGAGATTCTTTGTCAGATGAAAATATGAGAATGTCATCTAGATCAGGGTTCCCCAACTCCAGTCCTCAAGGCCCACCAACAGGTCATGTTTTCAGGATTTCCTTAGTATTGCCTAGGTGATAATTGAATCACCTGTACAATACAAGGGAAATCCTGAAAACATGACCTGTTGGTGGGCCTTGAGAACTGGAGTTGGGGAACCCTGATATAGATATACCACCATAAAGTGCCCAATGAAGTCAGAAAATCCATCATTAATGAAATTTTGAAAAACAGCTGGTGCGTTCGTGAGACCAAAGGGCGTGACCAAATTTTCAAACAAACCCTCAGAGGTGAGAAATGCAGTTTTTCACTCATCCCCCTCTTGAATATGGATAAGATTATACACTCCCCTGAGGTCCAACTTGGAAAATAACTTAGCCGCAGATAATTGGTTGTAAAGATCTGCAATAAGTGGGAGAGGGTAGGTATTTCTCACCATAATTTTATTTAGTTCCTGAAAATCGAAGCAAGGGCGTAAACCACCACCCTTGTTTTTGGCAAAAAAGAATCCAGTAGCCACATGAGAGTCAGAGGGACAGATGTGACCTTTATGTAAGCTTACTGAGATATAATACCGGGTGAGTCATAAAGGACGGACGTTTTTAAACTAATCATAAAATCGTTAAATATTTATTAAATATAAATGTATTCACAGATTTGGTTACGTATACTAATAGCATTTGACAAATTCAAGTGTGGAAAACAACATCTGCCATGTGGTGGCCATTATCAGTGATGCATTTCCAAAGGCGTTCTTGGAAGTTGGCATCAACACGTTCCAACACAACTCTGTCGATTTGGGCAACTTCCACTCGAATAGCTTCCTTCAGTTCTTGTAATGATCGAGGCTTAAGCTTGTATACACGTGATTTGAGGTGACCCCATAAGTAATAATCGCACATGGACAGGTCTGGGGACCTAGGAGGCCAATTAATATCGCCAAACCTGGAAATGATGCGACCAGGGAAGAGAGGGCGAAGAACGTTCATTGTTGCTCCGGCTGTGTGGGCCGTTGCCCCATCTTGTTGAAACCACACACTAGAGATGGGGATATGTTGCCGTCGTAACTCAGGAACAAAGAAGTTATTTATCATGGCGATATAACGTTGTGAGTTCACGGTAACAGTATTGCCATTATCGCCTTCGAAAAAGTACGGACCGATCACGCCATATTTGCCCATAGCGCACCACACCGTTACCTTAGGGCTGTGCAGCGGTCGTTCATGTAATTCTTTCGGATTTTCATAGGCCCAATAACGGCAGTTCTGCTGATTAACCATGCCATTGACATGGAAATGAGCTTCATCACTCATGAATAAAATAAGGTTGTCGTTTTGCTCAATAATTGCTTCCATCTCATGTGCGAACTTCAGTCGCGCTGCGTAATCCCCGCGCTCCAACTGTTGCACAATGGCCAATTTATAGGGGTGGAAATGCAGGTCTAAATGCAAAATACGCCTTACTGTACGATTACTGAGGGCAAGTTCTAAAGAATGTTTCCGAGCAGATCGACTCGGACTACGCAGCATGGCTTGCCTGACGCGTTCCACATTTTCAGGGGTACGTGCCGTTCGTGGAGCCCCCGGTGGTCGTTTGTTCATTATCGTACCTCGTGTACGGAGTGCTTCAACCCAACGTAGGATAGTGTTACGAGCGGGAACAGCTTGATTTCTGTGAATATTGAAATGACGCCGAAACTCACGCTGAACGGCTGTGATACACTCATTATTCTTGACAAAACTGTCGTACGCAAAAACGCGATGTTCTATCGTCCACGGCACCATAGCTTAAACTGAAACTAAAATAAAAACAATGCTTTCACCTCACAAACATAACCCCGCCTCCCGCACATCTCTACCTCCACCTGGTGGTGAGTTATAGCCACTTCAAATACATCCGTCCTTTATATTTAACGATTTTATGATTAGTTTAAAAACGTCCGTCCTTTATGACTCACCCGGTATTTCATAGCGATATGTTTCAGGCAGGAGAGATTCTACAAACGGGCCTTGGGCAATTTAGCATCCGGAATGAGATTATGGCCGGAATCACACATGCGAGAAACTCGCACGAGTCTCGCATGTTAATATCCGTCACTGCCGCTGGCACTCAGGAGCGGAGCATGCGGCTGCATGTATTGCTATGCGGTTGCACGCTCCGATCTGGGTGCCGGCGGCAGTGCCAGGTATTAACATGCGAGACTCGTCCGAGTTTCTCGCATGTGTGATCCCAGCCTAAGAGTACAATCATAGGGCCGATGTGGTGGCAAGACCTCAGCCTCTTTTTCAGAAAACATGTTCTCAAAATCCTTCAGGTACTCCGGAATACCCTCCAGACTAACGGACGACACCAGAACAGCAGAAAGACAACCATTTGAACAATTAGGACCCCATTTCACAATATCCCAAGATTCCCAGTCAATAACAGGATTATGCACTTGTAACCAGGGGAATCCCAACACCAGTCCCGCTGGAAGATTATCCAGAACATAATATGAAATTCATTCCTGGTGCAAGGAACCCACCTTGAGGAGAAATTCCTCAGAGGCAAACTTAACAATATTTTTAACCAGCGGGGTCTTATCAATGGCAATAATATGGATTGGGGTTTCAAGCCTAACTGTCCCTATCTTACTCTTGGACACCAAGCTCGAGTCAATGAAGTTCATGGACGACCCACAGTCCACAAAAGCTGAAGTGGGTATTTAACCATGCCACAATAAAGTTCCACCTCCAGCAAATGATTTGCCACCTGCTGAAGACAGGGTTAATTGTTGAAACACGTTGTGGGTTAAAGAAGAAACATTTGTGGTGTCTTTCTGTCCACAGCGCTCCACTGACCGTTCATTTTCATCGTCCTAGTTCACTATCCTCCATCGGAGGTGTACGGCTGGAGCTGCAGTGGATCTATTGACCTTCATTCACTTTAATTGCCACCCTCCTTGTGCTCCCCAGTGACCGCTACCTGTTGTGAGCTCATTTTCGGGTTTGCCTCTGGCTTCTGGTGAGGGTTATGGAGCTGGCTGACAGAGTAGTGAGTTCTCTATCTGGACTCCCTCTGTTGGTGAAGGGAGGTAATGAAGCTGATCTAAATGGCAGAGACCGGCCACCTGAGGAAGAGGACTGTGTTTGGACATCAGGAATTTCTGATTGGATTTAAGGCAGCCGACTCCCTAGTATCTCCTGACTGTGGCTTCTGGTTTCCAGTTTGGTTCCTGCCTTCTTAAAGCTAAGTTTTCTCTGCTACTGTTCATATGAGTTTTCGTCTGGTTTACTTAGTTTTTGTGTTCAGCCAGCCCTGGCTGGGACTGGGCTGAATCCCCATTTTGTCTCTGATCAGTTGGTCTCTTTTGCTCTATCTTCAGAATATACCCGAGTGCTGATATAGGGAATTGAAGTCTAGCGACTTCAGGGCCTTTTTCTATCAGATGTGTTGGACATTTTTTGGCAGGGTTTTTTGCGTGATTGCAGACAGCAGCTTTTCTTTCCTGTCCTTTCTAGTTAGTGAGGGCCCCATTATTTGCTCAGCCTATCTTTCTATCTGTGTTTGTGTTTTCATCTTGTTTCACCGACAATACATGTTGGGAGCTGTCTATTGCTTTGGGGTCTGCTCTGGGGCAGTTTAGATTTTCCCTTTCTTTCTTTAGGCTTATTTAGTTCTTCGGCCGTGACGAGGCGTCTAGGACCACCGTAGGCACGCTCCACGGCTACTGCAAGTTGTTGTGGATAGGGTCAGGGGTCTGCAATCTGCTAGTTACCAACCTCTCCGGTTTTCTGGGCTTAGCATGCATTTTGCGCTTTTCTGCTCGGTGACTCATTCATAACAGCTACCCCTATTGAACCTTAAGTGAACAATGTGAGCCCTGGCTTCAAAGGAAATAGATGAGACAGGCTGAATCAAAGGCAGCTGAAACATCTGAGCAATAGAAATGTCATCTTCAGGAAAAATGGATGAGACAGACTGAATCAACGTATGCAGAAACATCTGAACAAAAAGGATGAATGTTGTCAAAATGACCGCATATGACATATGCAATGATGTAGGCAGGCTGACTTGAGTTTGGAAGTGTTTCACTACGACCCAATTCAGGACTGTAGGTGACGCCTGAAAGTCATAATAAGCAAAATTGATGTAATATGAGAACATTGTCAAGCAAAAAAGTTTAACTTTAAATTGCCTGTTATCTGCTGCTCAAATGGTAAAGTCAATTTGCCACGTATTACAGAAACACACAGATCACATGATGCTCTACAATATCCTATAATATTGTGGAACGGCCAAAACGACGATCACTATAATCTAACGCAGACTGATCCCAACACTGCGAGGCCAACCAATAACAAGTATCAGCTATGGACGTCTACACCTACCAAATAATGATCAGACAACAATGTAGGAAACTTTACATAAATGTATTATAGATATGTATGGCAAGGTGGAAAGCGAGCGTCTTCTGTACAACTGAACCAACAAAAACTTACAGGGAGGCCAGAAGCGAGGTCTGATGGAGGATGGTCCACACCGGGACATTGCAGGAGGCGTCCCTCACTCACTTTCCACCTCACCCTCGAAGCCTGGTCCCTATAATAACTCCAACCTGTGCTCCTTCCAATCCCCGGGCTCTATGGGACTGAGAATATCCTAGAGAAGATATTCATAGCGAGCAGAGGAGAGGTAATCCGGACTGAGACATCAATGTCACTGCCGACATATTCACCAAAGTCCTCCTGACTCCAGAAGAAAGGAGCGAATGTATCAGTAGGAAAACTCTAATAGCATTAGGGTCACCGGCACCAGCTCCACCGGACTCCGGGGTTATGGGCAGAGAGATTCTGAGAGGAGCCCGGATTTATAAAGGATGGAGGAACGTGTCCCCTTATATAAGCCTCTATGGTGATGAGCACAGATCGGAGGATTCAGCAATTACGGCTCAGACTCCAAGTGGAAATGGGAGACGGATTTTCCGGGAAAACATTCTTCATTGATTTACTGCTCCCAGAAATTTCCTCAATCACTAACATTGCTCCGGCCGCTACATCGTCTGGGATTGTGGCCGCTCTCTAAAGGTGCTGTCACACTTAGCGATGCACCAGCGATCCCGACCAGCGATATGACGCGGTCAGGATCGCTGGTGCATCGCTAAGTGGTCGCTACTTACCTGTCACACTAGGCGATCCTGCATCCTCCAGCCCGGCTCCACGTGTCACTCGTCGTCACAGCAAGAAGCGCCGCAGGAAGCTGACGAGAAATAGTCCACCCTGTTCTCGCGCGATCAGCAATAACCAGTGGGGGAGCGGTCGGAGGTAAGTATCAGACACAGTGATATCGCTAGCAATATCACTATAACGTCACTAGTTATAGCTATATTGCTAGCGATATCTCTTAGTGTGACAGGCCCTTTAGATGGAGGCCGCACGGCTCATTCAGCACCAGAATTACCCCTGAATCTAGCGCTAATGGAAACTCCCGTCTGTAATATCACTAAGATCTGGGAGGATCCAATCACTTAATGGGGGGAATTGTTCTACTGTTCACAATGTTACCTGTTCTTAAAGGAGCAACACCAGCAGAAGAGCGAATACAGCACAGCAGAGTCCTGTATACACTGAGGCCCTGATCATGTGACCCCTGACTCCTCCCCTCCTGTGACCTCATCACAGGTCCTGTGCGCACAGAGCAGCCATCTATGAGGAGTGCGGCTCTGCGGGTGGAGGTCGGTGCTGGAGGCTCCATTATTCTCTATGTGGAGTGCGGCTCTGCGGGTGGAGGTCGCTGCTGGAGGCTCCATTATTCTCTATGTGGAGTGCGGCTCTGCGGGTGGAGGTCGGTGCCGGAGGCTCCATTATTCTCTATGTGGAGTGCGGCTCTGCGGGTGGAGGTCGGTGCCGGGGGCTCCATTATTCTCTATGTGGAGTGTGGCTCTGCGGGTGGAGGTCGGTGCTGGAGGCTCCATTATTCTCTATGTGGAGTGCGGCTCTGCAGGTGGAGGTCGGTGCCGGAGGCTCCATTATTCTCTATGTGGAGTGCGGCTCTGCGGGTGGAGGTCGGTGCTGGAGGCTCCATTATTCTCTATGTGGAGTGCGGCTCTGCGGGTGGAGGTCGGTGCTGGAGGCTCCATTATTCTCTATGTGGAGTGCGGCTCTGCGGGTGGAGGTCGGTGCTGGAGGCTCCATTATTCTCTATGTGTAGTGCGGCTCTGCGGGTGGAGGTCGGTGCTGGAGGCTCCATTATTCTCTATGTGGAGTGCGGCTCTGCAGGTGGAGGTCGGTGCCGGGGGCTCCATTATTCTCTATGTGGAGTGTGGCTCTGCGGGTGGAGGTCGGTGCTGGAGGCTCCATTATTCTCTATGTGGAGTGCGGCTCTGCAGGTGGAGGTCGGTGCCGGAGGCTCCATTATTCTCTATGTGGAGTGCGGCTCTGCGGGTGGAGGTCGGTGCTGGAGGCTCCATTATTCTCTATGTGGAGTGCGGCTCTGCGGGTGGAGGTCGGTGCTGGAGGCTCCATTATTCTCTATGTGGAGTGCGGCTCTGCGGGTGGAGGTCGGTGCTGGAGGCTCCATTATTCTCTATGTGTAGTGCGGCTCTGCGGGTGGAGGTCGGTGCTGGAGGCTCCATTATTCTCTATGTGGAGTACGGCTCTGCGGGTGGAGGTCGGTGCCGGAGGCTCCATTATTCTCTATGTGGAGTGCGGCTCTGCGAGTGGAGGTCGGTGCCGGAGGCTCCATTATTCTCTATGTGGAGTGCGGCTCTGTGGTTGGAGGTCAGTGCTGGAGGCTCCATTATTCTCTATGTGGAGTGCGGCTCTGCGGGTGGAGGTCGGTGCTGGAGGCTCCATTATTCTCTATGTGGAGTGCGGCTCTGCGAGTGGAGGTCGGTGCTGGAGGCTCCATTATTCTCTATGTGGAGTGCGGCTCTGCGGGTGGAGGTCGGTGCTGGAGGCTCCATTATTCTCTATGTAGAGTGTGGCTCTGCGGGTGGAGGTCGGTGCTGGAGGCTCCATTATTCTTTATGTGGAGTGTGGCTCTGCGGGTGGAGGTCGGTGCTGGAGGCTCCATTATTCTTTATGTGGAGTGTGGCTCTGCGGGTGGAGGTCGGTGCCGGAGGCTCCATTATTCTCTATGTGGAGTGCGGCTCTGCGGGTGGAGGACAGTGCCGGAGGCTCCATTATTCTCTATGTGGAGTGTGGCTCTGCGGGTGGAGGTCGGTGCTGGAGGCTCCATTATTCTTTATGTGGAGTGTGGCTCTGCGGGTGGAGGTCGGTGCTGGAGGCTCCATTATTCTTTATGTGGAGTGCGGCTCTGCGGGTGGAGGTCGGTGCTGGAGGCTCCATTATTCTCTATGTGGAGTGTGGCTCTGCGGGTGGAGGTCGGTGCCGGAGGCTCCATTATTCTCTATGTGGAGTGTGGCTCTGCGGGTGGAGGTCGGTGCTGGAGGCTCCATTATTCTCTATGTGGAGTGCGGCTCTGCGGGTGGAGGTCGGTGCTCGAGGCTCCATTATTCTCTATGTGGAGTGCGGCTCTGCGGGTGGAGGTCGGTGCTCGAGGCTCCATTATTCTCTATGTGGAGTGCGGCTCTGCGGGTGGAGGTCGGTGCCGGAGGCTCCATTATTCTCTATGTGGAGTGTGGCTCTGCGGGTGGAGGTCGGTGCTGGAGGCTCCATTATTCTCTATGTGGAGTGTGGCTCTGCGGGTGGAGGTCGGTGCTGGAGGCTCCATTATTCTTTATGTGGAGTGTGGCTCTGCGGGTGGAGGTCGGTGCTGGAGGCTCCATTATTCTTTATGTGGAGTATGGCTCTGCGGGTGGAGGTCGGTGCCGGAGGCTCCATTATTCTCTACTAGATTAAGGCCCGATGCTATCGCATCGAGAGGATAGTGATACACCTCTTGCCATGTTAACCCTCAATACACACACACCTCCTCAACACACACTCCTCTCACCTTTCACCATCTCCACTCACATCCACTCACTCTTTCACTCCACATACGACCCTTTCTCTCACTCCGTCTCTCATACTCACACCGTCATCGTCGCTGCTCCATGATCCCCGACATCTTCTTCCGCCGGCGCCATCCTGCATCCCGACGTTGTCCACGCCGGCGACATGTTCTTGCGGCCATGCCATCTTGAGTATTCTGAAATCCTGCGAGTGGACATTAGTGGAGATAGTGAAAGGTGAGAGGAGTTTGTGTTGAGGAGTGGTGTGTTGAGGGTTAACATGGCAAGAGGTGTGCTGTGACGTCACCAGTTACAACTGGACGGAAGTTGTTACAACCTGGAAGCTGCTTAGCGCATTTATTATAGTTGATTAAGGCCCGATGATATCGCATCGAGAGGATAGTGACACACCTCTTGCCATGTGAACCCTCAACACACAGTCCTCCTCAACACACCACACCGCCTCAACACACACTCCTCTCACCTTTCACCATCTCCACTCACTTCCACTCACTCTTTCACTCCACATACGACCCTTTCTCTCACTCCGTCTCTCATACTCACACCGTCATCGTCGCTGCTCCACGATCCCCGACATCATCTTCCGCCGGCGCCATCCTGGATCCCGACGTTGTCCACGCCGGCGACATGTTCTTGCGGCTATGCCATCTTGAGTATTCTGAAATCCTGCGAGTGGACATTAGTGGAGATAGTGAAAGGTGACAGGAGTGTGTGTTGAGGAGGAGTGGTGTGTTGAGGGTTAACATGGCAAGAGGTGTGCTGTGACGTCACCAGTTACAACTGGACGGAAGTTGTTACAACCCGGAAGCTGCTTAGCGCATTTATTATAGTAGATTAAGGCCCGATGCTATCGCATCGAGAGGATAGTGACACACCTCTTGCCATGTTAACCCTCAATACACACACACCTCCTCAACACACCACACCGCCTCAACACACACTCCTCTCACCTTTCACCATCTCCACTCACTCTTTCACTCCACATACGACCCTTTCTCTCACTCCGTCTCTCATACTCACACCGTCATCGTCGCTGCTCCACGATCCCCGACATCTTCTTCCGCCGGCGCCATCCTGGATCCCGACGTTGTCCACGCCGGCGACATGTTCTTGCGGCCATGCCATCTTGAGTATTCTGAAATCCTGCGAGTGGACATTAGTGGAGATAGTGAAAGTTGAGAGGAGTTTGTGTTGAGGAGTGGTGTGTTGAGGGTTAACATGGCAAGAGGTGTGCTGTGACGTCACCAGTTACAACTGGACGGAAGTTGTTACAACCTGGAAGCTGCTTAGCGCATTTATTATAGTAGATTAAGGCCCGATGCTATCGCATCGAGAGGATAGTGACACACCTCTTGCCATGTGAACCCTCAACACACAGTCCTCCTCAACACACCACACCGCCTCAACACACACTCCTCTCACCTTTCACCATCTCCACTCACGTCCACTCACTCTTTCACTCCACATACGACCCTTTCTCTCACTCCGTCTCTCATACTCACACCGTCATCGTCGCTGCTCCACGATCCCCGACATCATCTTCCGCCGGCGCCATCCTGGATCCCGACGTTGTCCACGCCGGCGACATGTTCTTGCGGCTATGCCATCTTGAGTATTCTGAAATCCTGCGAGTGGACATTAGTGGAGATAGTGAAAGGTGAAAGGAGTGTGTGTTGAGGAGTGGTGTGTTGAGGGTTAACATGGCAAGAGGTGTGCTGTGACGTCACCAGTTACAACTGGACGGAAGTTGTTACAATCCGGAAGCTGCTTAGCGCATTTATTATAGTAGATTAAGGCCCGATGCTATCGCATCGAGAGGATAGTGACACACCTCTTGCCATGTTAACCCTCAATACACACACACCTCCTCAACACACCACACCACCTCAACACACACTCCTCTCACCTTTCACCATCTCCACTCACTCTTTCACTCCACATACGACCCTTTCTCTCACTCCGTCTCTCATACTCACACCGTCATCGTCGCTGCTCCACGATCCCCGACATCTTCTTCCGCCGGCGCCATCCTGGATCCCGACATTGTCCACGCCGGCGACATGTTCTTGCGGCCACGCCATCTTGAGTATTCTGAAATCCTGCGAGTGGACATTAGTGGAGATAGTGAAAGGTGAGAGGAGTGTGTGTTGAGGAGTGGTGTGTTGAGGGTTAACATGGCAAGAGGTGTGCTGTGACGTCACCAGTTACAACTGGACGGAAGTTGTTACAACCTGGAAGCTGCTTAGCGCATTTATTATAGTAGATAGATGTATTACACCTATGTTTTTATGTGGATAAGATATTTACATAGTGAGCCTCAAGAAGGACAGTATTACTGATGTATGTAAAGTGCTATTGAAATAATAGTACTCTATTAATAAATAAAAAATTAATTATTATTACCTAAGTTATGTAGGTATGTGTTAGCTATGTAGTTGAAGTCTACGTATGTTTGCCTAAATTTTTTTTTTGTTTTTGCCTTTTTTTTTTTTTAATCTATATATACCTATACCTATGTATATTTTTATGGATTTAAATATGTCTATGACATATATGTGAAAGAGATAATTAGTGTAAGATATATCTATCTGCTTAAAATATTTATATATATATAACATATATCAAGCTATGTATAGAAGTCTTAGAAGTCTATTATCTATATCTATTTAGAATGTAACTATTATTTATATATCTATATATCTATCAATTCTAGGACCAACTTAACCCCTTAACGACCGCCGATACGCCTTTTAACGGCGGTAATTAAGGGTACTTAAACCACAGCGCCGTTAATTCACGGCGCTGTGATTTAAGTGAATAGCGCCCCCCAGTGTCGGATTTTCTCCGGGGTCTCGGCTGCCAGGGGTAGCCGAGACCCCAGAGAACATGAATCGGTCGGTTTTTACCGACCACCGCTTTTGCTATCGCCGTTATTAACCCTATAACCGTCGACCGAAAAAAAAAAAAAAGCTGCGATTTTACATTTAATTTCTCTTTCCTCTGATGTGATCGCACATCAGAGGATAGAGAAATAGGGTCCCCGGTCCCCTCCCGGTACCTCTCCCTTGTCCTCCGTCCCCTCCCGGTGGTCCCGCGCCCGCCGGCGTCATCCGATGGGCGCCGCCATCTTGAAAATGGCGGGCGCATGCGCAGTGCGCCCGCCGGGAATCTGCTGGCTCCGGCTGGCAGATTCCATTCATTATTTTGATCACTATGATAAACGATCATAGTGATCAAAATAATCAAAATAGTACATAACCCCCCCGTTTATCACCCCCTTATATAGGCACACATAATGAAATAAAAAAAATATTTTTTTTTTCAGTTTTCCATAAGGGCTAGGGTTAGGGTTAGGCTAGGGTTAGGGTTAGGCTAGGGTTAGGGTTAGGCTAGGGTTCGGGTTAGGCTAGGGTTAGGCTAGGGTTAGGGTTAGGCTAGGGTTAGGGTTAGGCTAGGGTTAGGCTAGGGTTAGGGTTAGGCTAGGGTTAGGGTTAGGCTAGGGTTAGGGTTGGGCTAGGGTTAAGGGTTAGGGTTGGGCTAGGGTTAGGGTTGGGCTAGGGTTAAGGGTTAGGGTTGGGCTAGGGTTAAGGGTTAGGGTTGGGCTAGGGTTAGGGTTAGGGCTAGGGTTAGGGCGAACTAGGATTAGGGTTATGATTAGGGATTAGGGTTGGGATTAGGGTTAGGGGTGTGTTGGGGTTAGGGTTGGAGCAAGAATTGAGGGGTTTCCACTATTTACCAACTTTGGGTGTCTAAAAATTGGGGTCAAAAAATCACTTTTGTGGAAATAAAAAAGACTTTATTTTCACGGCTCTGCGTTTATAAACTTCTGTGACGCGCTTGGGGGTTCAAAGTGCTCACCACACATCTAGACAAGTTCCTTAGGGGGTCTAATTTCCAAAATGGGGTCACTTGTGGGGGGTTTCCACTGTTTAGGCCCATCAGGGGCTCTGCAAACGCAACATGATGCCCGCAGACCATTCCATCAAAGTCTGCATTCCAAAATGGCACTCCTTCCCTTCCGAGCTCTCCCATGGGCCCAAACAGTGGTTCCCCCCCACATATGGGGTATCTGTACTCGGGACAAATCGCATAATAACTGTGGGGGTATGATTTCTCCTGTTACCCTTGTAAAAATAAAAATTTGGGCGCGAAAAGATCATTTTTGTGGAAAAAAAATGGATTTCTTATTTTCACGGCTCTACGTTATAAACTTCTGTGAAGCACTTGAAGGTTCAAAGTGCTCACCACACATCTAGATAAGTTCCTTCATGGGTCTAGTTTCCAAAATGGAGTCACTTGTTGGGGGTTTCCACTGTTTAGGCCCATCAGGGGCTCTGCAAGCGCAACATGATGCCCGCAGACCATTCCATCAAAGTCTGCATTCCAAAAAAAATGGATTTCTTATTTTCACGGCTCTACGTAATAAACTTCTGTGAAGCACTTGAAGGTTCAAAGTGCTCACCACACATCTAGATAAGTTCCTTAATGGGTCTAGTTTCCAAAATGGGGTCACTTGTTGGAGTTTTCCACTGTTTAGGCACATTAAGGGCTCTCCGAACGCAACATGGCATCCGATCTTAATTCCAGCCAATTCTGCGTTGAAAAAGTCAAACGGTGCTCCATCCCTTGCGAGCTCTGCCGTGTGCTGAAAAAGGGGTTTACCCCCACATATGGGGTATCGGTGTATTCAGGAGAAATTGTACAACAAATTTTGTGGTTGATTTTCTCTTTTAACACTTGTGAAAATAAAAAAAATTGGTTCTGAAGTAATTTTTTTCCAAAAAAAAGTTAAATGTTAATTTTTTCCATCCACATTGCTTTCGTTCCTGTGAAGCACTTAAAGGGTTAATAAACTTCTTTAATGTGGTTTTGAGCACCTTGAGGGGTCTAGTTTTTAGAATGGTGCCACTTTTGGGTATTTTCTGTCATGTACACCCCTCAAAATGACTTTAAATATGATGTGGTCCCTAAAAAAAAAAATGGCTTTGTAAATTTTGTTGTAACAATGAGAAATCGCTGGTCAACTTTTAACCCTTATAACTTCCTAACAAAAAAAAATTTTGCTTCCAAAATTGTGCTGATGTAAAGTAGACATGTGGGAAATGTTATTTATTAAGAAATTTATGTGACACATCTCTCTGATTTAAGGGCATAAAAATTTAAAGTTTTAAAATTGCAAAATTTTAAAATTTTTTGCCATATTTCTGTTTTTTTCATAAATAAACACAAGACTTATCGAAGAAATTTTACCACTACCATGAAGTACAATATGTCACGAAAAAACAGTCTCAGAATCAGCAGGATCCATTAAAGCGTTCCAGAGTTATAACCTCATAAAGGGACAGTGGTCAGAATTGTAAAAATTGGCCTGGTCATTAAGCTGCAAACTGGCTCTGTCGCTAAGGGGTTAAATAGTTTAAAGTAAGACATTTTTGTAAACGACATTTCTAGTGAAGATTTTTGGGCTATTAGGTAGCAATTGTCCTTGAAGTGGTGTATCCACCACTTTGACCCTAAGGTTGCTGCGTTGCTTTACTCGGGAGAATGCAACATACAATTGTCCATGGGCAAATACAGGTTCGGGCAAAAAAAATTCCAACTCGATTGAGGGTCTGTCCTTGGGATTTGTTAATGGTCATAGCAAAAGCAGGTTTTAGAGGAAACTGTCGACGTTTTATTTTAAAAGGTAACCCAGTTTCTGAAGGACACAAATCGATGCGTGGAATAAACACAATGTCTCCTTCAGCTGAGCCAGTAATCACTTTAGCCTGTATGATGTTGCGGAGTAAGGCATTGACAATGAGGCGAGTGCCATTGCAGAGACCTTTCTTGGTGTTTAGGTTTCTTAATAGCATCACAATGGTGCCAGTTTTAAGAGATGTGATGGCATTCCTGATGGTGTCAGAGAGTTTAAAAATTCAACTGGGTAGTTTTCACATTCCTCTGCCTCATCAGCATCGACAGAATCATCACTTGTACATACAGTATGATCACCACTAATGCGATCCATTACTTTACAGTTCAGAAAATCGACGTCATCATTTTTCGGACATAGTATAGCATGTGATGCAGCAGTGTCGAGGCTTTGTTGGTCATTAACATCAATGCAAATATGGTCTCCAAAGATCTCGGTTACTATAGAGCCAGTGCAAAGCATGTCTGGAGGAATTTCAATGACATCCTCTCGAAGGTTATGTTCATTAGACAGCTCACCATTTCCAAGTTTAAGCAACCAAGTGCTGTATTCAGGATCAGTGGAGCGCATGTTGTTGATTAGCGGTAGTCTGGTAAAATGTTGCCAATGTTCTGAATAATGCAGGAATCTACAATGTCTATTCTTGTTCCATGAGCGATGACGGGAAGACATAGTCTGAAGTCTCCTCCAAGAACAATAACTTTACCTCCAAATGGTGTTTTATTTTTTTCAGCAACATTTGTTGTCATGATGTCACGTAGAAGTCTATCTATCACATTCAATGCATGTTTTTGGACCATAGTGCACTCATCAATAATAAAAAGTTTTGTACTCTGTAAATGTTTTCCTGCATTTGTATCGTTTTTAATCCTGGAAACAGATGTTTCGTTGATCGGATTAGGTATGCCATATAGAGAGTGGATTGTTCGGCCTCCTTGTATCAAGTTAGATGCTATTCCTGTAGTTGCTGCAGGTGACACAATTTCTCCTTGTCCTCTTAAATGATGTGTAAGTAGATGGTATAGGTAGGTCTTTCCACTGCCACCAGGTCCATCGAGAAAAAAGCACTTTGGTATTAAACTGCTATTTTGTAAAGCTTCAGTAATGACATCATAGGCAAAAAGTTGCTCCTGATTAAGAGTTTCTTTCATCTCTGCAGCTTTTTTTAACTCATAATCCTTATCATATTGTTTAAGGAGTTGTTTAATATTTTTTGCTGGGCGTGGTAAATTATAATCAGCAAAAGTTTTTCCATGGACTATGAGGACATCTTGGACATCTTTCATAGCATATCCTTCACAATCGATACACTCTTCAGTGTTGCTGTGGTATGTATGACAATAGTCTTGTAAAAAATGGTCCTTAAATTCATTCCACAATTCAAGTGGATTACTGGGGGGGCCAAAAATACAGATATAAGCAAACATGTCTCTAAGTTGGGAAGGCATGTTAAGAATGCAAGCATCTGTTAAAGTATGTCTCCAGATGCTATCATCGAATAATAATCCAAGTGCTAACGCAGCATCCTTAAAGGTTTCATGCATAACTCCATTGACGGTTTTAATGCTGTCAAAACTGGTAGCAGCTTTTACATGCAGTAACAACAAACGTAAATAATAGCGTTCTTGGTCTTTCACACTAACAGTGTACATTCTTCCAATAACTGTGAGACCCCCTCGTTTTCTTTGTTCCCATGTGCCTTGTTTCCAAACATAGTGTTCTGGAATTTCGCGGTAGAAATAGTTATGTGCATTGTGGTCGATCTTATTAAGGTTGAAATACGCCATAAGTGTAGAATTGGAATTGAGCTTTTGATGGATGTTGTCTGCAGAGTCATTCTCATGAAAATAGAGTGGTTGAGAATTAGGCAGATGTACGGCTAGGCGAATGATGGCATGAGATTGTTTATGCATAGGAAAAGCAAATATCCGCCATGCAGCCTCAGGTGCACTAACATATCTGGTATCCGTAAATTGGTGTGTTTCATCATGTTGGATGTTATTTTGGGAAATTTCAAGGTTGGCTTTGTCATGTCCTTTGTAAACGTATTTAAATAAATATTTTACACTTTGAATGGAAGCACATATTTCTACATTAATATGGCACTTGTATTTGGTGAGTAAAAATGGGTTATATGGAACTACCCATGAATTGTCAATCGTCTTAGAATGGTGTTCATATGTTTTGCCAATGGGTCTGCGGTAAGTGGGATAGCCATCCTTTTCTTTGATGGTATATGGTTGGTTTTGTTTTGGGAAACCTTTGCTACACTTTCCAAGATCCATACAGGGAGAATTAGGATTGTGTTCTCCACAGGGACCATGAATCATGTGTTGAAGGACAATGTGATGGAGCTGAGGGTAGATTGTTTCATCAGGTATTTCAGCCCAGACTATATTGTCTATGTCCGCCTCAGTCCGTAATTTAGACAGGCTGTCAAGAATAATTAAAATATGAGCGTGTGGGAGACCACGCTTCTGAAATTCAATGACATGGACCACTGCAGTGACGTTTCCAAATAATCCACTGCTAATGTCTTTTAAGAGGGATTCCAGTTTAATTTTAAAGACACGTGCAACCAAGTCTGGTCTGTGTTCAACACGCTGCCACAGTTCTAAATGTGTAGTAATCTCATTCCACTTAGGATTACATGTCATGGTGATAAATAGATCTGGTCGACCATACTTTGTAACAATAGCCATAGCATCCTGGTAGCGCTGCTGCATGTTTCTTGGACTGCCTTCAAAAGAAGATGGTAAAATGACGGTTTTCCCAATAGGGATGCCCTTTTGAACCGATTTTTTGAGTAGATGTTCTTGAAGGAGGCAGTAATCCTCCACTTTTAAATCTTTTTGGTGTTTGCGGATGTAATGTAGGCGATTAGCTTCGATTTTTGACATAAGCATCTACTAAATATTGCTGTGTTAGCTTACCACCATTGAGGAGTGGATTAAAGTAATTTCTGACAGATAACATATAGCAATAGTATTGGAGTTGAGTGATCCTCCTCGAACTTTTGCCTTGTTGTTTGAGTCCATCATGCCATCCTTGGTCTCCATAAGGGAAAAATATTGGATAGAGGAGGGCATCCAAATTGCTATGGAGAATACTAATTTGTTGTGTTTTTGGAGCTAAAGGGTTATGGGGATCAGGTTTTAAATGAATTAATATGTCTCTATTGAAAGGTGGCTCACCATTGTCATTTTGAAACATGACTGCTACTTCACTGACAGTGGGATTATTGTAGCGTCGAGGGTCTTGAGTACGATCTTGTTTAATAGCCATAGTGATGTTTGGCATGACAGTTCCGTTTTGTAGAGATTTAATTTTTTCTTGTTCTTCCACATCATGTAACATTTGATAAGCTTCCACAAAAGGATTAATAGTTTGGATTTGAAGGGCAATAATGTTCATCAATGTAGGATGACATTTTTGATTTTCTTTACATCGTAAGCGTTGTTCGTTTGCGGTAGTGGTATCAAGAATGTAAAGTTGGGCAAATGCGCGTTGCTGGTCATCTGAGGGATGTAGTGTTCCAGTTCTATGATAGATCTGGCCATGTATGCGGAAACAGTATGGGCCATATCCAGGAGGTGGTGAAATATTTGCACCCATGGAGGCAAAAGCAAAGGAACTGTTAATACTTCGAATATTATCCATGAAATTTTTGCTAAATTCACTTTGCCCTTTCAGCAAACGTGTAAAGACATCAGGATATTGTGGTATGGGTACATGGACTTTACCCTTCTGACAGCAGAGCGTAAAGTTGTTATCAGAAGGTATCTCTGCTACAAAATGCAAAGCTTCGCAATGCTCACATACATGGGTCATGTCACCACAGCTGTGTTCGGTAATACTATTTTCATCATTAGTGAAAATGTGAGGTTGTAGTAGAAGTGCATGTCCAACCGATGGGGTGCGCCTAGTTTTGAGACCAACGTATATTTGTCTTGGTTGCACTTTCTGCGGGCTAACTGCAGCTTGTATGTGAAGAAACTGTGCGTTGGTATTGACTAATGGTGGTATTGATAGGGCAGAAACAGATTGCTGATTAGTTATGTCAGTGAACGGCATATAGGATGAAGTGTGGTAGTAACTTGTTCCACATGCTGATGTGGAAGCATCCTGTTGTGAGTCTACTAATAATGATGAGGAAGAAGCCGTCTGTTGTTGGCGGTGATGGCGTGTAGAGGCTTCTTCAGCCAATGTAATAGATTTAGAGTTAGGGGATTCGTGTGTGAGACGACGGCGTTTATAAGCCTTAATCTTGTCAAGTCGATGCTGTTTTCCCTCAGGAGTCTCATTAGCACGGCGTTGTTTTAGTCGTAGTGCTAAAGCTGCTTTCCTTTCACTGGCATTGGCATACCGTGCATCGGTATTGAATGGTGGTATTGATAGGGCAGAAACAGATTGCTGATTAGTTATGTCAGTGAACGGCATATGGGATGAAGTGTAGCAGTAAATTGTTCCACATGCTGATGTGGAAGCATCCTGTTGTGAGTCTAATAATAATGATGAGGAAGAGGCCGTCTGTTGTCGGCGGTGACGGCGTGCAGAGGCTTCTTCAGCCAATCTTATGGATTTAGAGTTAGGGGATTCGTGTGTGAGGCGACGGCGTTTATAAGCCTTAATCTTCTCAGGGCGATGGTGTTTTTCCTCAGGAGTCTCATTAGCACGGCGTTGTTTTTGTCGTAGTGCTAAAGCTGCTTTCCTTTCACTGGCATTGGCATACTTTTTGTTAGACTCCTTTACCTGTGCCAACATGAGTCATATTTGGCAGTTATCTGGCAGTGAAGAAGGCGTCCTGGAGTATTGTAGAGTAAACAGATACTAATTGACCCTGTAATTGCCCAGCAGTAGTTATGAAGTGGTAGTGGCAAATTGGCCCTGTAGTTAGACACCGGCAGAGGAGCAAGGCAGCAGTAGTTATGGCGGTAGAGGCAAATTGGCCCTGTAATTAGACACCGGCAGAGGAGCAAGGCAGCAGTAGTTATGGCGGTAGAGGCAAATTGGCCCTGTAATTAGACACAGGCAGTGAACAGTCAGAGGAGCAAGGCAGCAGTACTTATGGCGGTAGAGGCAAATTGGCCCTGTAATTAGACACCAGCAGAGGAGCAAGGCATCAGTAGTTATGGCGGTATTGGCAAATTGGCCCTGTAATTAGACACCAGCAGAGGAGCAATGCAGCAGTAGTTATCGCGGTAGAGGCAAATTGATCCTGTAATTAGACACCGGCAGAGGAGCAAGACAGCAGTAGTTATGGCGGTAGAGGCAAATTGGCACTGTAAATTAGACACCGGCAGAGGAGCAAGGCAGCAGTAGTTATGGCGGTAGAGGCAAATTGGCCCTGTAATTAGACACCGGCAGAGGAGCAAGGCAGCAGTAGTTATGGCGGTAGAGGCAAATTAGCCCTGTAATTAGACCGGCAGAGGAGCAAGGCAGCAGTAGTTATGGCGGTAGAGGCAAATTGGCCTTGTAATTAGACACCGGCAGTAAACAGGCAGATGACCAAAGCAGCAGTAGTTATGGCCATAGAGGCAAATTGGCCCTGTAACTAGACACTGGCAGAGGACAAAGGCAGTAGTTATGGCGGTATAGGCAAATTGGCCCTGTAATTAGACACCGGCAGAGGAGCCAAGGCAGCAGTAGTTATGGCGGTAGAGGCAAATTGGCCCTGTAATTAGACACCGGCAGAGGAGCAAGGCAGCAGTAGTTATGGCGGTAGAGGCAAATTAGCCCTGTAATTAGACACCGGCAGAGTAGCAAGGCAGCAATAGTTATGGCAGTACAGGCAAATTGGTCCAGTAATTAGACACCGGCAGTAAACAGGCATAGGACCAAGGCAGCAGTAGTTATGGTGGTACAGGCAATGTCAAGCGTCCGCACAGCAAGTCGGCGTGAGGTAAATTACGCAATTTCACGAATGCAAGATGGCGTCGACGAAATCTCGCGAGATTTCGCCGACGTCGTTAACACCTCTTGCCATGTTAACCCTCAACACACCACACCGCCTCAACACACACTCCTCTCACCTTTCACCTCCACTCATGTCCACTCACTCTTTCACTCCACATACGTTCCTTTCTCTCACTCCGTTTCTCATACTCACACCGTCATCGTCGCTGCCCCGACATCTTCCTCCGCCGCCGCGATCCAGGATCCAGACGTTCTCCAGGCCGCCGACATGTTCTTGCGGGACGCCATCTTGGATTTCGTGAAATCCCGCGATATTCAAGATGGCGTCGCCGCAACAACATGTCGCTGGCGTGGACGACATCGGGATCCAAAAAGATGGCGTCGGCGAAATCTCACGAGATTACGCCAACGCCATTTTGGATCTCGATGTCGCCCACGCCAGCGACATGTTCTTGCGGGACGCCATCTTGGATTTCGTGAAGTCCCGCGATATTCAAGATGGCGTCGCCGCAACAACATGTCGCTGGCATGGGCGACATCGGGATCCAAAATGGCGTCGGCGTAATCTCGCGAGATTTCGCCGACGCCATCTTTTTGGATCCCAATGTCGTCCACGCCAGCGACATGTTGTTGCGGTGACGCCATCTTAAATATCGCGGGATTTCACGAAATCCAAGATGGCGTCCCGCAAGAACATGTCGGCGGCCTGGAGAACGTCTGGATCGCGGCGGCGGAGGAAGATGTCGGGGCAGCGACGATGACGGTGTGAGTATGAGAAACGGAGTGAGAGAAAGGAACGTATGTGGAGTGAAAGAGTGAGTGGAGGTGAAAGGTGAGAGGAGTGTGTGTTGAGGCGGTGTGGTGTGTTGAGGGTTAACATGTGCGTGTGTGTGGTGACGTCACCGGTTACAACTGGACGGAAGTTGTTACAACCGGAAGCTGGTTAGGGCATTTATTATTATAGATGTGGAGTGCGGCTCTGCGGGTGGAGGTCGGTGCTGGAGGCTCCATTATTCTCTATGTGGAGTGCGACTCTGCGGGTGGAGGTAGGTGCCGGAGGCCCCATTATTCTCTATGTGGAGTGCGGCTCTGCGGGTGGAGGTCGGTGCCGGAGGCTCCATTATTCTCTATATGGAGTGCGGCTCTGCGGTTGGAGGTCGGTGCTGGAGGCTCCATTATTCTCTATGTGGACTGCGGGTGGAGGTCTGTGCTGGAGGCTCCATTATTCTCTATGAGGGGGGTGGCTCTGCGGGTGGAGGTCGGTGCCGGAGGCTCCGTTATTGTCTATGTGGAGTGTGGCTCTGCGGGTGGAGTTCGGTGCTGGAGGATCCATTATTCTCTTTGTGGAGTGCGGCTCTGAAGGTGGAGATCGGTGCGGGAGGCTCCATTATTCTCTATGTGGAGTGCGGGTGGAGGTCTGTGCCGGAGGCTCCATTATTCTCTATGTGGAGTGCGGCTCTGCGGGTGGAGGTCGGTGCTGGAGGCTCCATTATTCTCTATGTGGAGGGCAGCTCTGCAGGTGGAGGTCGGTGCCGGAGGCTCCATTATTCTCTGTATGGAGTGCGGCTCTGCGGGTGGAGGTCGGTGCTGGAGGCTCCATTATTCTCTATGTGGAGTGTGGCTCTGCGGGTGGAGGTCGGTGCTGGAGGCTCCATTATTCTCTATGTGGATTTCGGCTCTGTGGGTGGAGGTCTGTGCTGGTGGCTCCGTTATTCTCTGTGGAGTGCGGCTCTGCGGGTGGAGGTCGGTGCTGGAGGCTCCATTATTCTCTATGTGGAGTGCGGCTCTGCGGGTGGAAGTCTGTGCTGGAGACTCCATTATTCTCTATGTGGAGTGCGGCTCTGTGGGTGTAGGTAGTTGCCGAAGATTCCCTATTACGCGCTTGGGACATTAACCCCTTCAGCAGAGTCTCTGTGAGGCCAAATTAGGAGGTACGCCCTTAATTGTCAAGTTCTTGGAGACAAAGGAGGCTGCACACAGGTCGTGGGCAAAACACTTTATCTGCCATAATGAAACACGAGGCAATTTTTATACCATTTACAACTAATGTATCTCCTTGCAATTTATGTAGCCCCCCCCCCCGTTACCCAAGGTCACATTTTATTTACCATGTACCCAGAACATATTGTTGCTGACTATTGAGAACATAAGATAAGTGTGGTCTTCTTGAATAGGAACCTACCAGACTGCTGACATGACTGAACACATTCTAACAATTAAAGGCAAAACATTAACCCTTCTATATCAACAGTGACGTAACAGTTGTGGACAGAATGCGGCTTCGCTGGTTCCCAGCTCCACATTAGACCCATTCACACAACTGCAGGATGAGAGGACAGAAGCCCAGAGATGTTCTCACACAATGTGATTATTTCCCTCCTCGCTCCACTCCAGCACAATAATGTAGATACTAGTGATGAGTGAGCTCTCCACTACTCGATCAGGCATCGGGAAGCTTGTTACTCGATTATCGCAGGTGATTGAGCGCCATGCTCGAGTTCCCAGCCAACAACCATGCTGGGGTTGGCCACCATACATGGTAATGCTGTGGCTATGTTGGTTACTGACATTACTGTGACTGTCCGGCCGCATCATGTTATCGGGTTTATAGAAGACCCAGTGATGCGATGCTCGGCACACCGTCCTCAGGAAGCAGCTCATGGAGAGTTGTTATAGGAAGGAGATTAGATTATTGTCAGTCCCCTAAGTATTATAAAGTTGTATCCATTAGTGTCTTGCATGTGTCCCTATAGGGTGTATTTAACCCCTTCACCCTGAAGCCTGTTTTCACCTTAGCTACCAACTTCCTGAGATGAAAGAATGTGTCCCATTATATAAGCCTCTATTGGTGATGAGCACAGATCGGAGGATTCGGCTATTATGGCTTAAGGTACTGTCACACTAAGCGATATTGCTATAACTTGTGACGTTATAGCGATATTGTTAGCGATATCGCTGTGTCTGATACTTACCTATGACCCGCTCCCCCGCTGGTTATCGCTGATTGCACGAGAACATTCAGGACCGCTTCTCGTCGTCAGCTTCCTGCGGCGCTTCCTGTGGAGCAACGAGTGTGGAGCCGGGCAGGAGGACGCAGGATCGCCTAGTGTGACAGGTAAGTAGCGACCCCCGACCCCAGCGATGTCGCTGGTGAGATCTGCCTGTGTGGCAGCTCACTAGTGACCACTTAGCGATGCACCAGCGATCCTGACCGCGTCATATCGCTGGTCGGGATCGCTGGTACATCGCTAAGTGACAGTACCTTTAGATTCCAAGTGGAAATGTGTGTGTACCTAAACCACAGATGGCGCTTGCTGCCCCACGCTTCCAGCTCATCTCAGGACCTCTGCCTGGTCCCTGCCAGACCGGACTTTTAAATATGGCACTTTAGCCCCTCCTGCACATTCATACTGCCGTGCTTGCTTCTTTTTCTCTTGTGCTTTAAGTGAGGTTTGAAAAAGACCTGACATAGGGTCGAAACGTTATCTCAACGCACTATTCCCCTGTGGTGTCTTCAATAAAAAATTTTTTGCATTGAAAATCAAAATTTCCCCGAGTGCAGCTGTTTTCTCTTCACTGGATGACCGTCTGGACTAAGTTCCAGGTTCAGCTTGCGCCTACCTCATATCCACAGAGTGCACTCCTTGTCTGTATCACTATGTCCTGCATCATGATATGTCTGTTCTTTCTCTCCCTCTGTTCTTCCTTTCACCTTTCTTTTTTTCTCTGTTCTTTTTTCTGTCCTCTTTTTTTCTCTCTCTTTTCCTCTTTATTTCTCATTGTTTCTCTCTGTTCTTTCTTTCCCCTTTCTTTTTTTCTCTTTCTCTGTTCTTTCTTTGCCCTCTTTCTCTTTGTTTGTTCTTTCTTTCTCTCTCTAATCTTTCTTTCTCACTGTTCTTTCTTTTTCTCTCTCTGTTCTAGCTTTCTCTCTCTGTTTTTTTCTCTCTGTTTTCTTTCTGTTCCTCAGTACCAGTCAATGTGCCAACAGTACCAGTCAGTGTGATCAACAGTGCTAAATGGGTGTGGTTGGGGACGTGGCCTAAAATTTGCCACGACACGTACCGCAGCCTTTGTCCCTCTTTCCCTTCTTCAAAAGTTGGGAGGCATGGTTTACACCTTCCTGACCAGGTCAATGTTTGCCATTCTGACCGCTGTCACTTTATGAGGTAATAACTCTGGACACTTCAATAGATCCCACAGGTTCTGAGATTGTTTTTTTTTTCATGACATATTGTACCTCATGAGAGGCTGGGATCACACATGCAAGAAACTCGGACAAGTCTTGCATCTTAATACCCGGCACTTGGAAGCAGAGCGTGCGGCGGCATAGAAATACATGTGTCAAAGAAATGGTTAATCCTAGTTCTCTAAACTCTAGAAAAATAACTGAAAAACAACTTGTAACCCATGACACCATTTTAATTGTTATCATCTGTCTACGTGATAGGATAATTCTGCCAGTGATCAGTTCCAAATCTCATAATAAATGTCTAAATATGTTGAGGCCAAATCCAGTTTCTTGCCAAAACACACTAGCAGGATGCAGTTCCACGAATTTTTAAATTAATAAAAGGGAAATGCCAAAAACTCCTGTCACCTTCAATTAAATATATCTTATATAACGACATGTCAACTATATCATAAGTTATAACTATCATTCTTGCCAATTATTTTGTAAGCTCTCCGCCATTTTTTAATTATTACACAATATTACGGAATTGTCCATATTTGTTCATTTGCTCTTCTGATGAGCTATAAAAGATCTACCCTGACCCTCCCAATAAAGGAGTTTAACTTGAAAGACAAGCAACCTGTGTCTCTTTTTATTTCTCCACGCCTAGGATCCTAGGTAAGAGAAGCTCTAAGTGAGCTTTACCTGAGGTTGGTGACTAGAAAAGAAATCCCGACGCTGACAACTTGGAGGCCCACAGCAGGATTGCATTCCCCTTTAACTATCGATTTGGACTGAAAAAGATTGCCTTGCTTTGTCGGAGGGAGAGCAGAAAAGAGGACCCTGGTAAGTGAGCATTTTTGCTCGCATCCTTTCTTGTCTCCCTCAGACAAGGTAGGTAGATCAATCTGTCTGGATCTTTGAATGGGAATCCCCTCGGGTAACAAAAATTAAGGTTTATTTTATTTTTGTCTCTTTGCCTTAATCTAGTTGGTTTTGTGTTTTTGTTTGTTGTTGCATATTTGCATTTGTTTATCTGTCTAAAAATACTAACCATCTTAACATTCTAATATTGTGTGCTTAATTGTTGTTGCAAAGCAAAGACCGGGCAATAGACTAAAAGTGCTGTTAACAATTGTTTTGTTTCAGGATGAAGTGCGATGATTTTCCATTTGTTTTGTCTGTATCTGTAATAAAGGTTCCTGTCTTTCTGTTTGTAATGATATCAGTGTTTGTTAATATTGAAAATATTGCAATCAAATTGTCTTGATCCTGCTTTGCTATACTTGGTTTATGTTTGTTCTAACTTTTATTCTTCTTTTGTTTGTTGATGCCTTGTCAGATGTTAATTGATAAGTTGTACTGATAATGCTGTGCTGAACTGTTCTGATTATAATGCAGTCCTGATATGTTGCTATATCTGTGTTGTGGAGCACTAAGCTGCGCTGTTGAGATTGAGAGATGGAAGCGATTTAGCAGAGAACATGATAAATGGATTAAGAAACATGGTTATGAGGAGCAAGTGGTCGCATGGATGAGATCAGCTGAGCAGTATGATCCATATTTTAATACTGATGACGAGAGGGAGTTCGCCCAGAATAGGAGAGGGAGAAATCAAATAGCGCAGGGACGAGCAGCAGCCCCTCCTTTACAGCGACAGTCTGTGTCCGCAGCTCCCTCCACCACTTTGAGTGAGAGTAGGGCAGTCTCTCTTAGTGACTCAAATGTTACCAGTAGTTGCAGTCCTACAGGGGACAGAATCCAGTTGGTAAGTAGTAAAAGGAAAAGTAAGTAGTAAAAGGGTAAGAATTGGTTGATTGGTGTGAATCTAAAAACCCCACATTATTGGAAGTCTGAGGAAATGATTACTGGAGGAGTTGGCTGGTGGGCAGGCATAACTTGGCTCGGACCTGTGAGAGTGTATACATTGACTATAAATATTCATTTTAGAGTGCCTCAAGATACCCCGGTCAATTATGAGATGGCGGAGATATTGCAAAGATTTGCAAGTGCAGGAGCCAGTTATTGCCTGGTGGCTTTGAGACACTTTGAGATGAATACTAGTCTGTGAAGTGTACGTGTCACATGCCGTGTGAAAATTGTTTGTGTTCGGTTACTATAGTTGGAAAAAGAGTGCGAAGATTAAGGTCTGATTGGTTTCTGGAAAGAATACATTTGACGCCAGTTATTTCCCATCAGTACAGGAGAGCAAATAAGTTGTATAGAGTATTCTCTTGTCATGTAAAAAGTTGGTCATACATCTTAGAGACTAGATGGTACATGCCAAGGTGGCAAGATATAGTTTCACATGAATATTATTTTGATTTCTCTGAAACAGACTCAGGAATAGATTTGGCATGCTCATAGTCTAGCGAGAATTCAGGTTCTGATTCTGCTGTATGAGGAGTATACAGCGCTTGTGTTTGGAACTGTGTTGTTGACAGTAATCTGTCTAATTGTTTGGGAGAGTATATCAGCATTAGGACAGAACAGAGAGCTGCGGTTTAGGTTATTGCTTTGATAGTGGGATTGCTGGCTATTGTAGGTAGACCAGTGGGATCCCACTAATACATAACAGGGCTGAAGATAGGGGTTGCTACCTTTGACAGCTGTTATAGGTAGGTCAACTAATACATAACAGGGCTGAAGACGGGTCGCTACCCTTGACAGCTGTTATGGGTGCTAGGCACACCAGGTCAGGACAGACTACGTATCCAAGATATAAGATAAAGGACCTGCAGGATTGTGAAGCAGTTAACGATACCGCTGACAATTCTTGAAAAGGCAGAAGTGCCAAGAAATGGATGATTGGATGCTGAGAGATACGAGTGTTTAAGTGAGCATGCTATATGGATTGGAAAATGTGATTATGGTGTGCAAGTTGCAGCGTGGATCAGAACTTCTGAATGGTATGGTCTGTTTTAATTCTAAGAATGATGAAGTTATTACTAAGAAGTTATGATGAATTATGAAGTTAATACTAAGTGTGATGAAGTTAGGCTGAGAGAATGTACTGTATATCAGGCAATCTGCAGCGTCTCCACACACAGGCTGCTCCCCCTTCACAAGATCAGTCTGTGTTTCCACAGCTCCCTCCGCCCCACCAGCCCAAAGAGCGAAGTTATGTGCTGACAGGAGATTTCGTCTGTGTCTGCAGCCTTAACATCTGTATAATTCTATACACCCCAGCTCTGGTAGACCCTGGTGATATACCATCAGCCAGGGGTCCCATAGGAGCCAAACACGGGGGAAGGACTGATCCCCATGTCTCCGCAGATGCAAACTAGATGACTGTTATATGATGCTTCTCCTCTATACTTATTACCCTTGGGTTGCCACAGGGGTTCACAGACAGTTTCTCCACTCCGGTAAGGAACAGCCCCAAGCAATTCCTACGGAGGGGAGAAATGAAACATTTTACATTACACTTGCAGACAACCCTTACACCTCATAACTATGATTTGAAAAACCCCAGAGAAGCTAGATTTGTAAAAATATGTTACTGATAGGATTGAAGGAAGATTTGAGAACAGAAGTAATGAGAATACGGCCAGAATGTATATACAATCCCTTCCCATGTTTAGGGGATAGAGGACCAGATTAACAATAGGAAAGTAAAGAAGCAGCAGAAGGCAACTCCTGTTATGGTGAATATACCTCCGGATGCATTTAATAATGCTGTGAAAACTGGTGCAGGCGCCAGGTATACTTCACAGGGTAATAGTAGAGAGAGAAGAAAAGGAAAGATGGGATAACAGACCCAGAGAAGTGGAAACAAGAATAGTGGTTCCCCCACAGGATGGTCCAATCACTAATCACATAATTAAATCTTCCTGGGAAACCATTAAAATGCCTGATTGATAGGAGGTGAGCCGTACTATAATATATAAGAAGAAGGGTATGCTACAACAATTCATGATAGGAAAAATGGTACAAGAATTAGGAGCAGGAGGAATGGTTTATCCTTTGTATGAAACGGAGCCTATGAATGTGCAAATAGCTCAGACTACTGACCTATGTGCCCAATTGTTAGTTTCAGAAAAGTGTCCACTGAATTTGAGAGGCGCTGATATTTTGAATGCTGTCAATGCAATCATTAAGTTTGGGAAAAAGGGAATTACTGTTTCAGGCCCTTTATCAGAAGAAGCCCTATCCACGGTGATGTTCATGATGCAGTTAGAAGAACAGGAAAAACAACAGGTTGAGCAAGATGAGGAAATACTGCAAATGCTCGAGCAGATACCAGCTGCAGTATGGGTAAAGGATAAGACAGGTGTTGGTTTAGGATAGTACCAGTATTCATTAGATTGAAGCCAGGAACTGTACCGGTGCGTATTAGACAATATCCCCTGAGCAGAGAGAAAACAGGTACTGTATGTCTAATGGAAACAGCTTCCTTGTTAATATTTTTGTACCATGAAGTATGTAAAGTCTAAAGAGGTAACTGCTAATAGCAAAGGAAAAGGTTGTTTTCTTAGGCCGGTTTCACATTCACGCTTTATGGCGTAGCAACGGCCTGTGCACGGCTGCCACTAAGCCCCGCCCCCTGCCGCCTCCCTGTCCGCCCCTTCCGGTCATCGCTGCCTACTAGTGCACATGGACGCTTGCGATCTGCACAGGGTGTGCAGATCGTGCACTGGCCGTGCGCTAGCAGGATTTTTCCGTGCGCTGCGCACTTTTGATGGTGCGCCCGTGTGCGCCGAACGCAGCATGTTGCATTTCGGCGCGCACGGCGCACCTTCAGAAGTGCGCAGCGCACGGCAAAATCCTGCTAGCGCACGATCTGCGCACCCTATGCTAAAGATAGGGTGCGCAGATAGCAAGCGTCCATGTGCACTAGTAGGCGGCGATGACCGGAAGGGGCTGGCAGGGGGTGGGGCTTAGCGGTGGCCATGCGCAGGCCGTCGCTGCGCCATAAAGCGCAAATGTGAAACCGGCCTTAGGTCATTGCATTTCACTTCAGCTGAAACACATAACACCAGAAGAAAAAACCATAAGCTAAGCAATGGAGCTCACTTCCATCTGCCACTGAGTATATTCCTGGGGCGGACCAGCTACTGTAGAGAAGTCATGCCAACTGACCCTGGAACCAAAAGAGGGGTTCAAGAACCTGAAGGAAGTCATTCTCTCAGCCTCGGCTCTAGGAATCCCAAATTATGACCTCCACTTCCATTTGCACTGTCATGAATGGGGGACATGCTAAGGGCATACTGTATTTTTAACATGGCTACTTGCCAATGTGCAAGAGACACCAATCCCTAATGTAGATCAAGAGTTTTATGTAGATGTGTCACAGGTTTATCAAAATGAAGTACCTTATACAGGTTATTTATTCAATAGTTGATCAATATAAGGTGGTACAAAGTAAAGCTTTGCCTTCTAGAATGTCTAGGATGTCTACTTGAGAAGCTGAATTAAAAGCACTCGCTGAGGTGTGTGTAATCACTGAACATTTGACAGAAAAATACTTTTACAGATAGCCGCTATGCATTTGGCATCTGCCATGATTATGGTCCCATATGGAAGATCAGAAAGTTTGCTGGTTCCTCTGGGAAGCCCATTAAAAAAGCAGAATTGGTAGCCCAGCTTCCCAGAGCATTGGAGCTGCCTAAAGAAAGTTGCTATAGTGAAAGTGCAAGCTTACACTAAGGAAGCCGAAGGCAACAACCGAGCTGATATTGCAGCCAAGGCTGCTGCTTTATTCCCTCTTCCCACAGGAACATACACTGTACAGGTGTTGGGGGAGGTGGATCTTCAATTACTCCAGAGCCTGCAAGAACAGGTCTCTGCACCAGAAAAGGAAGAATGGCAAAGGCACACAGGTGCGAAGGAAGAGGATGGATTGTGGAGAGCGGACGGTAGGTATTGCTTGCCTAGGGCGCTGTTCCCTATGGTATGCTCCCTCTCCCACAGATTAACACGCCAATCCAAGGATGGAATGGTAAGCCAGGTAAAAGCAAGTTGGGTCACACCAGGGTTCCATTATGCTGCTGCAAAATTCATACAGGGATGTGTAATCTGCGCATGCCATAATGTGGGAAAAACGGTGAAGGTGCCACTAAAGTGCACCCCTAGGCCATTGTACCCTTTTCAGCGACTGCAGATTGATTTTATTCAGCTTCCAAGGGTAGGCAACTATGAATACGTGCTGGTATGTGTAGATCTTTTCTCCAATTGGCCAGAGGCATGGCCCTGGAGGCCCCAGCAAATGCACGCACTGTGGTTAAAAAGCTAATGTCAGAAGTTTGCAGATTTGGAGTGCCAGAGGTAATTGAAAGTGACTGAGGTAGTCATTTCATGTCACAAGTGTGCCAAGGAATCACTCGAGCCTTAGGGATGGAACAATCTTTTCACACTCCTTATCATCCTCAGAGCAGTGGCAGGGTGGAAAGGTTAAATGGTACACTGAAATTGAAAATTCAGAAAGCAATGGCAGAAACAGGTAAACCATGGACTGAGCGTCTTTCCATTGCATTGTACACTGTTAGGGTAACTCCCAACCAAAAGACAAGTTTAAGTCCATATGAGGTATTGTTTGGGAGCCCTCCCAAGACAGGATTGTACTTTCCCCAGCAGATGCAGGCCTCTCATTCAAATATGACGGCCTATGTGGGCACATTACAACAGGTGTTGCAGCAAATTCATACGCGTGTTTTCAGTTCCCTTCCAGATCCGTCCTCCTTATCAGGCTCGCATGACCTTAAACCTGGAGATTGGGTGGTAACGTGAAAGCACCTGAGGAAAAGTCTAGATCCTCACTGTGAAGGACCCTACCAAGTCCAGCTGATCATGCCCACATCTGTTAAGCTGGAAGGAAAGTCTGCCTGGATTCACACGTCTCACTGCAAGAAATTCTACAAGAATTAAAAGAATGGAATTTGGGAAGTGCCATCCATTCTTGCTTCTCACTGTGATTATCTATTCAATGTAAATAATAATAATGATGTCTTCGAACCATGGGATAGTGATGTGTCAAAACGATGGGCTAATAAATTTATCCAGTACCATAGCTATATTGCCCAGGTCAGAAATCTATCCAATTGCTGGATTTGTTCACATGCCCCAATTGCTGCAAAAACGATGCAATATTTTGTAACTCCATTGAGAGAGAGAGGCAGTTTACATAGATGAAGAAACTAGAGAAGGTCAGTATGGAGATGGAGCTGCTGAGACGTCCATAAGCATAAATACTGACCCAGAATGCCAGTCATTACGATATTCTTGGTGTCTTTACACTGCCACTACTCGGTTAGTTTCAATGACAATAGCTGTTCTTAATGGATTTCAGTTTATAAGCATAGTATGTGGGAGTAGAGTTGAGCGAAACGGGTCGAAAAATTTCAAAAGTCGCCGACTTTTGTCAAAGTCGGGTTTCATGAAACGAAACCCGACCCTAGGATGAGGTCGGCCACGAGGTAGGCGACTTACGCGCCAAAGTCGCATTTCAAAAGTTTGTTTTGCGCTCTTTTTCAGCCAATCAGGATCCACGGACACTGTGGGCAATGTGATGACATAGGCAGGGGTCACCACCATCTTTCAGAAGGGCATGCAAGTGAGTGGCTTGCTTTGGTGGGCGTCACAGTGGGTATAAAAGGGCGTGCACGCCGACCGCCATCTTACTTCTGCCGATCTCAGTATAGGGAGAGGTTGCTGCTGATTCTGTAGGGAGAGCGTTAGGCAGGGAAGAAGACAAAAAAACTGCTTCTGCTGCTAGCGATTTGGCCTGCACAACACACCAGTCACTGTGTGTGCAGTGCAAGGGGAGGCTATATAGTGGTGTTGGTTGTTGGGCTGCCTTCTAAGGCTTCCTGCATTGCTGTTTACCCACTGCTCCGCAAACTGCTTTTTTAAAAGCAATCCCAATTTTTTTTTTTTTGTCCTGCTGAGAAGAAAAAAAAACTGCTTCTGCTGCTAGCAATTTGGCCTGCACAACACACCAGTCACTGTGTGTGCAGTGCAAGGGGAGGCTATATTGTGGTGTATCAGTGGTGTTGGTTGTTGGGCTGCCTTTTAAGGCTTCCTGACAGGCTGGCATTGCTGTTTACCCACTGCTCCGCAAACTGCTTTTTTAAAAGCAATCCAATCTCCCTTATCCTCTAGTCACTTTTGTCACAGCTGTGCCATCAAGCCTGTGACATAGCGCTCAGATATCAGTGGGCCTCACACAATCCAAAAGTGTCCAGTGTCCAAAAGTGTGTGCAGAGATTCAAAATCTCCCTTATCCTCTAGTCACTTTGGTCACAGCTGTGCCATCGAGCCTGTCACATAGCGCTCAGATATTCATTGGGCCTCACACAATCCAAAAGTGTCCAGTGTCCAAAAGTGTGTGCAGAGATTCAAAATCTCCCTTATCCTCTAGTCACTTTGGTCACAGCTGTGCCATCGAGCCTGTCACATAGCGCTCAGATATCAGTGGGCCTCACACAATCCCAAAGTGTCCAGTGTCCAAAAGTGTGTGCAGAGATTCAAAATCTCCCTTATCCTCTAGTCACTTTGGTCACAGCTGTGCCATCGAGCCTGTCACATAGCGCTCAGATATTCATTGGGCCTCACACAATCCAAAAGTGTCCAGTGTCCAAAAGTGTGTGCAGAGATTCAAAATCTCCCTTATCCTCTAGTCACTTTGGTCACAGCTGTGCCATCGAGCCTGTGACATAGCGCTCAGATATCAGTGGGCCTCACACAATCCAAAAGTGTCCAGTGTCCAAAAGTGTGTGCAGAGATTCAAAATCTCCCTTATCCTCTAGTCACTTTGGTCACAGCTGTGCCATCGAGCCTGTGACATAGCGCTCAGATATCAGTGGGCCTCACACAATCCAAAAGTGTCCAAAAGTGTGTGCAGAGATTCAAAATCTCCCTTATCCTCTAGTCACTTTGGTCACAGCTGTGCCATCGAGCCTGTCACATAGCGCTCAGATATCAGTGGGCCTCACACAATCCAAAAGTGTCCAGTGTCCAAAAGTGTGTGCAGAGATTCAAAATCTCCCTTATCCTCTAGTCACTTTGGTCACAGCTGTGCCATCGAGCCTGTCACATAGCGCTCAGATATTCATTGGGCCTCACACAATCCAAAAGTGTGTGCAGAGATTCAAAATCTCCCTTATCCTCTAGTCACTTTGGTCACAGCTGTGCCATCGAGCCTGTGACATAGCGCTCAGATATCAGTGGACCTCACACAATCCAAAAGTGTCCAGTGTCCAAAAGTGTGTGCAGAGATTCAAAATCTCCCTTATCCTCTAGTCACTTTGGTCACAGCTGTGCCATCGAGCCTGTCACATAGCGCTCAGATATCAGTGGGCCTCACACAATCCAAAAGTGTCCAGTGTCCAAAAGTGTGTGCAGAGATTCAAAATCTCCCTTATCCTCTAGTCACTTTGGTCACAGCTGTGCCATCGAGCCTGTCACATAGCGCTCAGATATCAGTAAGCCTCACACAATCCAAAAGTGTCCAGTGTCCACAAGTGTCTGCAGAAATTCAAAATCTCCCCTGTCCTATAGACACCTTGTACCTTGTTTTACATTACTATATAGTTTGTTGGATTTTGTCTACATTTCTACCAAAAATGAGGAAGGCTGGTGGAAGAGGCCGTGGAATTGGGCGGGGGTTGGCAGCTGGTAATGATGGTGTTGGTGGTGGATCTGATGGTAGTGGCAAGAGCAAAATAGGACCGAATGCAGGAGGTGTTGAGCCTGCGTCATCGTCTGGCTACATAAGGCCTCGAACGCTTAGTTTTCTAGGAGTTGGCAAACCGCTTTTAAAGCCAGAGCATCAGGAAAAAGTTTTGTCTTACATTGCTGACTCAGCCTCCAGCTCTATCGCCTCCTCTTCTTCAGTTGTAAAAAGTAAAAGCACTGAGTCGTCATTGGAGGCTCATGTTCATGAACCACACCTTTCCTTGTGTCCTTCACCCCAACCAAGATTGAAGGATGATGCAGGCCATACTACTGATTACTCCATGGAGCTGTTTTCACATACCATGCCTGGATTATCAAGTCAAATGGTGAATTACCCAGGCCAAGATGAATCTGACATGGAGTGCACTGATGCACAGCCGCTGATGGATGATTCTGCTGGTACATTCACTCAGAGCACTACATTGTCCTCGCAGTGTACAGAGCCAGATTCTGACCCTGATGAGACTCAGGTGCCCCTTCCCGCACACTATACCACCATACACGGTGACACAGAGGAAGGTGCACATGACATAGAAGAGGAGGTGATGGATGACCCAGTTGTTGACCCAGATTGGCATCCATTGGGGGAAGAGGGTGCTGCTTCCAATAGCTCAGATGAGGAGCATCCACAGCAGACATCGACATCGCAACAGCTGTTATCTGGCAGGCCCGGAGCACTCCAAAGACAGGTTCCAAACATCAAAAGAGTTGCTGGACAGCTTGTCCAGAGGGTCAAAAGATCACAGCGTGCTAGGCCGCAAAATGTCTGCCAAAGTAGGAAGAGTGCAGTGTGGCAGTTTTTTGAACAAAATCCTCATGATCAGGCCAAGGTTATCTGTAAGAAGTGCGCAAAGACCTTTAGCCGAGGGAAAAATCTGAAAAATTTGAATACCAGTTGCATGCTTAGACATTTAACCAGCATGCACTTGCAAGCGTGGACACAACACCAAACCTCAAGTGCCACATGTGCAACTGATCACAACGAAGGTAGTCAGCAACGCTACATTGTTTCCCCCACTGTAAGCCCACCGGTTAGCACAGCAGCAAATGTTGAGGTGTCGTTGCAAGGCCACAGCAGTCAGGGAATCCCACTGTTATATCAACGAAAGACTGATTCTAGGCCATCAGAAAGAACACCAACTCCATCACCATCATCAACCCTCTCTCAGTCCGCCCTGTCCACCGCTAGTTCCACCATATGCAGCTCTCAAGTCCAGCTCACCCTCCCAGACACTATGAGTAGGTCAAGAAAGTACTCAGTCTCTCATCCGCGTACACTGGGTTTGAACGCCCACATTGCCAAACTAATCTCGTTTGAGATGATGCCCTTTCGGTTGGTGGAAAGCACAGTTTTCCGCGAACTCATGGCCTATGCATTACCACGCTATGACCTACCCAGTCGCCACTTCTTCTCTCGCAAAGCCATCCCATCCCTCCACCATCATGTGAAAGACCGCATTGTCCATGCACTCAAGCAGTCAGTGAGCGGAAAGGTGCACCTCACAACTGATGCATGGTCCAGTCGGCATGGCCAGGGCCGTTACGTGTCCATCACTGCGCACTGGGTTAATGTGGTGGATGCAGGGTCCACAGGGGACAGCGGTGGTGGGACAGTGCTGCCTAGCCCATGGTATAGGAAACAGTTGGCTGTAGGCGTTCGACCCTCCTCCTCCTCCTCCAGAAGCGAAAGCTCGTCCACAGAGCGCAGTCGTACGAGCACTCCATCTGCAGCTGCCACTGTTGCACACGATGTGTCCCCCTATCGAGCAGCTAGTGGAAAGCGTCAGCAGGCGGTGTTGCAGATGATGTGTTTGGGCAACAGACACACCGCCGAGGTGCTGGCCGAGTACTTGAAGCAACAAACTGAGTCATGGCTGGGCAGTGTACATCTTGAGGCAGGCAAGGTAGTTAGTGATAACGGCCGTAATTTTGTGGCAGCCATAGCCCTTTCAAAACTCAGCCACATACCTTGCTTGGCTCACACCTTGAACCTGGTGGTGCAGTGCTTCCTCAAAAATTATCCGGAGTTAACAGCCCTGCTCCAGAAGGTGCGAAGACTGTGCGCGCACATCCACCGGTCGCCTGTACACTCCGTTCGTATGCAGAAGCTGCAGCGATTGCTCCACCTTCCCAACCACCGCCTCATTATCGACATTGCAACAAGGTGGAACTCCACCCTGCACATGGTGGAGCGGCTGTGCGAGCAGAGGCAGGCCATAATGCATTTGTGGGAGGATACACGGCCAGGCACTTTGAGAGCAGACATGGAGTTGACAGGTGTGCAGTGGTCGAAGCTGAAAGACCTCTGTAAAGTCCTTCAGTGTTTTGAGGAATGCACACGGCTGGTAAGCGCAGACGACGCCATCCTAAGCATGAGCATCCCACTTATGCGTCTGCTCATGCAAACTTTGACGCACCTTAAGGAGCAGGCGTCTGCAGCCAATGTTGATGAGGAGGAGGGAATCCTTGATGACATTCAGCCATTGTCTGCTCAGGGACCTCTCCTGGACGAGGAGGAGGAGGAGGATGATGATGGGGATGATTACTTAGGGGAGGAGGATGCATCTCGTGGGGCAAGTGAAAATGTTGGCGTGGCAAGGTCTGGTACAGGGTTTGTGCGTGACTGGAGGGATGTGGATTTGCCAGAAAGTGCTCCTCCACCCAGCACTCGCAGTGCATCATTGACACCGGGAACATTGGCCCACATGTCAGATTATGCCTTGCAGATCCTAAAAAGGGACCCCCGCATTGCCAAAATGATGAACGATGACGACTACTGGTTGGCCAGCATCCTGGATCCACGCTATAAAGGCAAATTACAAAACATCATGCCACAGGAGAACCTTGACCTAATATTGGGTAATAAACAAGCAACTCTGGTAAATCGGTTGCTTGAGGCATTCCCAGCACACAGCAGCGGTGATGGTTCTCACACGAGCCGTACGGGCCGGGGGCAGCTTGGCAGAGGTGTTCGTGGTGCACACAGCAGAAGTGGCGTTGGAGACAGGGGTTTCATGACAATGTTGTGGACTGATTTTTCAAATACCGCTCAAACAACTGGTAATACTGCATCGATGGAAAGTGACAGGAGACAGCAGTTGTCAACTATGGTTACAAACTACTTTTCCTCCCATATCGATGTTCTCCCACACAGGTCATTCCCCTTTGACTATTGGGCCGCTAAACTGGACACCTGGCCTGAATTGGCCCAATATGCCTTACAGGAGCTCGCTTGCCCAGCTGCAAGTGTGCTATCGGAAAGAGTCTTCAGTGCAGCTGGATCAATCCTGACAGAAAAAAGGACCCGTTTGTCAACCCAAAATGTGGATGATCTAACCTTCATTAAAATGAACCATGCATGGGTTTCCAAGGATTTTGTCCCACCTTCCCCTGATGACAAATAGGGTGACAGAAAAATGGCTTGCTTTGGTCCACCTCTTCCTGGGACTTCACCTATTTCGCCTTTTGCATCAGCTGACTGTCCAACATCAACATATGCCACTTTCTAAAACTCCCTAACTGTGCTGCCTCCCCCCCATGGCCGGGGTCACCACCTAGCGCACGACACCGTGCGAGTGCCGTTGCCCTGGACAGGTGGGTAGGCCGACTCTTGGGCGCGGGCACTGGCACAGGGTCCCTCATAGTGCAATCAAGTGTCTCTGACGGTGGTGGTGCACACCCGCCGTCAGACACACCGCTGTACTATGAGGGGCCCAGTGCCAGTACCGACGCCCACGAGTGTGCCCCCCTTGCTTGGGCAGGGCCCCAGCATTTGCAATCTTTACCTCTCCCTGCTCCTCCGCTGTGTAATCTGGGCCGTCAAATCCATACTGTGCCTGACACCGTCTGAGCCTGCCTCCTGAAGTATAGACATATTTTGAATGTGTACGCTATCCATACATGTTATCCGGGGATACGGTACCCTTTCTAACCTTTGTGCAATCACGTGCAATCCATACTGGGCCTAACACCGTCTGAGCCTGCATCCTGAGACATATATTTTGAATGTGTACGCTATCCATACATGTTATCCGGGGATACGGTACCCTTTCTAACCTTTGTGCAATCACGTGCAATCCATATTGGGCCTAACACCGTCTGAGCCTGCCTCCTGAGACATATATTTTGAATGTGTACGCTATCCATACATGTTTTCCAGGGATACGGTACCCTTTCCAACCTTTGTGCAATCACGTGCAATCCATACTGGGCCTAACACCGTCTGAGCCTGCCTCCTGAGACATATATTTTGAATGTGTACGCTATCCATACATGTTATCCGGGGAAACGGTACCCTTTCTAACCTTTGCAATCACGTGCAATCCATACTGGGCCTAACACCGTCTGAGCCTGCCTCCTGAAGTATAGACATATATTTTGAATGTGTACGCTATCCATACATGTTATCCGGGGATACGGTACCCTTTCTAACCTTTGTGCAATCACGTGCAATCCATACTGGGCCTAACACCGTCTGAGCCTGCATCCTGAGACATATATTTTGAATGTGTACGCTATCCATACATGTTATCCGGGGATACGGTACCCTTTCTAAACTTTGTGCAATCACGTGCAATCCATATTGGGCCTAACACCGTCTGAGCCTGCCTCCTGAGACATATATTTTGAATGTGTACGCTATCCATACATGTTTTCCAGGGATACGGTACCCTTTCTAACCTTTGTGCAATCACGTGCAATCCATACTGGGCCTAACACCGTCTGAGCCTGCCTCCTGAGACATATATTTTGAATGTGTACGCTATCCATACATGTTATCCGGGGAAACGGTACCCTTTCTAACCTTTGTGCAATCACGTGCAATCCATACTGGGCCTAACACCGTCTGAGCCTGCCTCCTGATGTATAGACATATATTTTGAATGTGTACGCTATCCATACATGTTATCTGGGGATACGGTACCCTTTCTAACCTTTGTGCAATCACGTGCAATCCATACTGGGCCTAACACCGTCTGAGCCTGCCTCCTGAGACATATATTTTGAATGTGTACGCTATCCATACATGTTATCCGGGGATACGGTACCCTTTCTAACCTTTGTGCAATCACGTGCAATCCATACTGGGCCTAACACCGTCTGAGCCTGCCTCCTGAGACATATATTTTGAATGTGTACGCTATCCATACATGTTATCCGGGGATACGGTACCCTTTCTAACCTTTGTGCAATCACATGCAATCCATACTGGGCCTAACACCATCTGAGCCTGCCTCCTGAGACATATATTTTGAATGTGTACGCTATCCATGCATGTTATCCAGGGAAACGGTACCCTTTCTAACCTTTGTGCAATCACGTGCAATCCATACTGGGCCTAACACCGTCTAAGCCTGCCTCCTGAGACATATATTTTGAATGTGTACGCTATTCATACATGTTATCCGGGGAAACGGTACCCTTTCTAACCTTTGTGCAATCACGTGCAATCCATACTGGGCCTAACACCGTCTGAGCCTGCCTCCTGAGACATATATTTTGAATGTGTACGCTATCAATACATGTTATCTGGGGATACGGTACCCTTTCTAACCTTTGTGCAATCACGTGCAATCCATACTGGGCCTAACACCGTCTGAGCCTGCATCCTGAGACATATATTTTGAATGTGTACGCTATCCATACGTTATCCGGGGATACGGTACCCTTTCTAACCTTTGTGCAATCACGTGCAATCCATACTGGGCCTAACACCGTCTGAGCCTGCCTCCTGAGACATATATTTTGAATGTGTACGCTATCCATACATGTTATCCGGGGAAACGGTACCCTTTCTAACCTTTGTGCAATCACGTGCAATCCATACTGGGCCTAACACCGTCTGAGCCTGCCTCCTGATGTATAGACATATATTTTGAATGTGTACGCTATCCATACATGTTATCTGGGGATACGGTACCCTTTCTAACCTTTGTGCAATCACGTGCAATCCATACTGGGCCTAACACCGTCTGAGCCTGCCTCCTGAGACATATATTTTGAATGTGTACGCTATCCATACATGTTATCTGGGGATACGGTACCCTTTCTAACCTTTGTGCAATCACGTGCAATCCATACTGGGCCTAACACCGTCTGAGCCTGCCTCCTGAGACATATATTTTGAATGTGTACGCTATCCATACATGTTATCCGGGGATACGGTACCCTTTCTAACCTTTGTGCAATCACGTGCAATCCATACTGGGCCTAACACCGTCTGAGCCTGCCTCCTGATGTATAGACATATATTTTGAATGTGTACGCTATCCATACATGTTATCCGGGGATACGGTACCCTTTCTAACCTTTGTGCAATCACGTGCAATCCATACTGGGCCTAACACCGTCTGAGCCTGCCTCCTGAGACATATATTTTGAATGTGTACGCTATCCATACATGTTATCCGGGGATACAGTACCCTTTCTCACCTTTGTGCAATCACGTGTAATCCATACTGGGCGTGAGAACGGCTGGCGAGCTGTTAAGCAAGCTACAGCACCTGTGGTTTGCACACGTAAGTTTTTCATTTTTTCAGGAATGACGGTTAGGCCTAATTCCGGAACTTCGGTTGACCTGCACTTACTGGGAAATCATTGTTCGCTGGTAATAATTGTAATCAGTGATCCCCATCACTAATGTTGTTCAGCGGGTTATCTGCACCTGTAAGCGACAAATGCTGGCCTTTTCAGTGTAGCGCACATGCAGCCACGGACATGTAAGGGCATGACTCACCAGTTATTGGCCAATCTCATGTGCCAGAGCCTCACGTGTCCCTCTAGTAAGCCGGACTCGGACCGCGGGGCATGACGGAGTCTCGTTTGTTAACGGAATTAAGCTTGCAATGTGTGCATCTGTTCTGTAGCTGGCATGGTTGAGGTTTCCCAGGTGGAGTCGAATTTAACCGTAGGCTCCACTCCTGGTGGTGCCCTTCTGGACATTCCTTTAAGGTTCAGCTGTGCAACCATACTGCCCACGTAAAACAAACACTTTGCCTTCATGAACGCTGTTTGGAGGGTCATGACTCGTGGGAATAACGCCGCCCAATCAGTTAACCTGCTAGAGAGATCCTTCGTTGCTCCCAAGCATGACATCACACTCCCTAGGAAGAAGGTAATGCCACTGTGGCGACCGTACTCCTGGGGGCGACACAAGTGCACTGATGCCCAGCCACTGCTCGATGAATCTGCTGGTACATTGACCCAGACCACTACATTCCCCTCGCACGCTACCCGGCCTGAATCTGACCCTGATGAAACTCAGGTTACCCTTCCCATATACAGTTCCATCTTACACGGTGACAAAGAGGAAGCTGCAGATGAAAGTGCAGGTTCGGCCCACCCGCCATCAGACACACCACCGTACTATCCGGGGCCCTGTGCCAGTGCCGTCGCCAACGAGTGGGCCCCCCCTGCTTGCCCAGGATCACAGCACTTGCAAAGTTGAAATACTGTGCAGTGAGATGGAAGATGGGGACGACGAGGAGTCTAGACTAGTACAGGGATTCCCTAGCGAGGAGACTTATTTGATTGTTTTCAATGTTGGGACAGCAATTTTTGGGGAGCACTATACTCTGGAGAATGATAGATGTGGCCCACCATACACTGGAACATTCCAAAGGTGGACATCAGACACTGGAGCAGCATTTACAGGGCCCATTATACACTAGAGCATTAGAAATGGGGCCCATTATGTTTGGAGCATTATTTGGGCCCATAAGACAGTGGAGCTTCATCCATGGGGACCAACATATACTGTAGCATTATGTGGAGCTCATCATATACTGTTTCAAACATTATATGGGACCAATGATTCTGTATGGAGAAATAGATGGGCCTCGTCATGAGATGTAAAAAGTGAGGTATTTTTCATTGTACTATACCGCTATTTCTCTGCCGTATCGGAGCATGATGAGTTGTGGTATGTGTTAAAGGGGCGCTCTTTCGCCCAGGGCACATGAAAACCTGCAGCCAGCCCTACCCCCCCACAACTTTAGCCAAATAACGCCCATTTTTCAGTGCGTAACTTGTATTATGAAGTTAATTAAGGTTGACAAGCTTAAGTAAGAAGAATTGATGCTTTTGGCATTCAAATGGGCACTGTAGGTGTGTTTCCTGTCCTCCTCTCACTGCCGACTTTTATTCCCCATTGACTTACATTGGGTTTTGTGTTTCGGGACGACCCCGACTTTTCCCTATAATCGGACGATCTTGCTCGACCCGACTTTTGGAAAAGTCGGGTTTCACGAAACGAAACGCGACCCTAAAAAACCAAAAGTCGCTCAACTCTATGTGGGAGTAATGCATATATGTGGATTCCTAAAGGAGCTGAAGGTGCATGTACACTGGATAGGTTAGAGCCGGCCACCTGGGTATGGAATGAGAATGACTTTCCTTATAAAAACGTTCCTAGCCACATGATAGCAAAGCGTAGTGCACCCTCTCCCCAGCCACCCAAGCATTTAATGCACACACCATGGTATCTTAAAACAGGGATGGTTCTCACTGGTCCTTTTGGAATTATGTTTGGAACTTTAAGGAATGCTCAAATGATAGAAGAATTGGGTGATATCTTTGATAATGTAACTGAGTATTTATTTGACGCCATCAATGTAGAATCTGCATATATGAGACAGCTCGTTGTTATAACTAACCGACACTCTATGGTGCTTGACTATCTTACAGCATCTCAAGGGGATTCTGTCAGGTAGTGGGACTTGCCTGTTGTCATTATATAGATCAAACCGGACTGATGAGAGTCACTCATGATATAGAACAAGCTAGGCTGATAAAGGAAGGAATACGGAAGGTTAATTCCCTGGAAAATCCTTTGAATCTGTTTAAAGGGATAGGCGGATGGATATCAGGAATAATTTATTTTCTAATTCGAGCAGTTTTTGTGATATTGGTTATTGCAGTAATGATAAGAATATTTGTTTTACTCATAAAGAAAATTCTTGGCTCTAATTGTAAATATTTTCCAGGTAAACATAAAGCTAGAATCAATACTGACTCTGATATATAGCAAACCCAAGTGATGACGACCTTCATAACCACTGTTCAGTGTGAATGTATATTCTGCAACAAGCAAACTTCAGTAGACCTGGCTGATTGTATGCATTGTGGAAAACCACTGGTTTGAGCAAAGACAAAAGCTCTACAAAGAACTACAATGATGAAGATTACATGCATTATGGACATTAAATGATTAACACTTACTAATGAATAAAGATATAAAAATATATATATACTAATATATCAAAATATATGTTACCATGTATTACAGTAATTATGAATTTACTATATCTTATTAACACGTTACACACAAAACATACATAAACTCCCCTCAATAAAATCTGTATTCCTCTGAGATAGGGCAATAAGTAAAAGAGAAGTAGGGAAAGGAGGTCTGATTTACAGGTATAATCTGATTGGATGCACAGAAGGACTGGTATCCCATGATATACATAGGACAAGCCGTGTATTTTGTGAAGTAGGGTTATCTTGCAGGCCTTGGATAAAGGCAAGGAAAGACAAAGGTAAAGGTAGACATAATAAAAAGGGGAGTTGTCAAAGAAATGGTTAATCCTAGTTCTCTAAACTCTAGAAAAATAACTGAAAAACAACTTGTAACCCATGACACCATTTTAATTGTTATTATCTGTCTACGTGATAGGATAATTCTGCCAGTGGTCAGTTCCAAATCTTTCTCATAATAAATGTCTAAATATGTTGAGGCCAAATCCAGTTCCTGGCCAAAACACACTAACAGGATGCAGTTCCACGAATTGTTAAATTAATAAAAGGGAAATGCCAAAAACTCCCGTCACCTCCAATTAAATATATCTTATAACTTAGTTATATAACGACATGTCAACTATATAATATCATTCTTGCCAATTATTTTGTAAGCTCTCCGCCATTTTTTAATAATTACACAATAATAATTGTCCATATTTGTTCATTTCCTCTTCTGATGAGCTATAAAAGATCTACCCTGACCCTCCCAATAAAGGAGATTAACTTGAAAGACAAGCAACCTGTGTCTCTCTTTTTATTCCTCCACTCCTAGGTTCCTAGGTAAGAGAAGCTCTAAGTGAGCTTTACCCGAGGTTGGTGACTAGAAAAGAAATCCCGACGCTGACAACATGCAGCCGCACACTCCGCTCCCGAGTGATGGCGGCAGTGCTGGGTATTAACATGCGAGACTCGTGTGAGTTTCTCGCATGTGTGATCCTGGCCATAGTGGTAAAATTTATTTGATATGATTTTCATTGAATTGTTAAAAAAATTGACAATTAGGCGAAAATTTATAAATTTCCAAACTTTTAATTTTTATGCCCTTAAATCAGATAGGTCACACAAAATAGTTAATAAATAACATTTCCCACGTCTACTTTACGTTAGCACAATTTTTGAAGCATTTTTTTTTGTTAGGAAGTTATAAGGGTTTAAAGCTGACCAGCGATTTCCCATTTTTGCAATAACATTTTTTGAAAGTCATTTTCTTAGCGACTACATCGCATTTGAAGTGACTTTGAGGGGCCTATATGACATAGTACCCAAAAGTGACACCATTCTAAAAACTGCACCCCTAAGGTGCTCAAAACCACATTCATTAAGTTTATTAACCCTTCAAGTGCTTTACAGGAACTGAAGCAACGTGGAAGGAAAAAATTAACATGTAACGTTTTAGTCACCAAAATGATCTTTTAGCCCCAATTTTTTTTCACAAGGGTAACAGGAGAAAATGGACCAGCAGAAAAGCTATTGTGCAATTTCTCCTGAGCACGCTGATACCCCTTATGTGGGGTAAAACCATTGTTTGGGGGCACGGCAGGAAAGGAGCTCCAATAAATTTTTTGAAAGCAAAATTGGCTGGGATTGAGACCGGACACAATGTCGCATTTGAAGAGCCCTTAAAAAGTGGAAACCACTCACAAGTGACCCCATTTTGGAACCTAAGCCCCTCAAAGAACTTATCTAGATGTGTGGCGAGCAGTGCCGGGTATTAATATACGAGACTCGGCGATGTTTCTTGCATGTGTGGGATTCTAGCAGGAACGAGGGATGCAGCAACGCGCAGGAGGCAGAGCAAGGGTTAACAGGTTTATTTACAGGGGAAATTACTCCATGCAGGGAGATAAAAGAGTTAAACGTTATTAAAGGCACAGCACAATGGTACCTGTGCAAATACACAACAATTTGCGTAACCGGTATATTAGGAAGTCCTGACTCTGCAGCTTCTGCTGCTTAATAGCGCCGACAACGGCAGTGGAGCGCCTGCCAGGGCAAGTGGGGTGCTCGGTACCAGGCCTCTTTCTTAAAGGGCAGTATCACAGCGGCGGTGACCTGGTTCGTGGCCCTAGGCGTCCAATAAAAGGGGTATATTTACAGGAGATCAAAAATAAAGAGTTTATGTAATGAGTATTCGTGACACCACCTAACTAAAAACTAACTTCCCATTCCTGACCACAGAGAGCAGCTCCCCTGCAGTCAGGTTCAGAGCTCCCTCTGCTGGCCTGGAGTAGGAACCGTGTTGCGTGCTGGAACTACCTGACAGAGAGACCCTTTCACTGCTCCCAGGCATGACATCACTCCCCCCTGGAAGGAAGCAAAGCCACTGTGGCAACCATACTCTTGGGGGTGCCACAGTGGGCGCTGCGCCTCCTGGAGGTCGCTGTAAACGTTCTTCTGGTGAGTGGTCAGTCTCTGGCACCTTCCACTGCTCCTTGGAAAGTCTGTCCTAACAGACACGGTCAGGTCACAAAGGATCAGAACAACTATTGAGGGTCCACCTCAGGGATGTGGGTGTCAGGCCTATGAGTGGTGCCTCTTGGGCAGCGTGTGTGCGGTACTCACGGTCACGTTGTGCTCGGCACTGGTACTCTGGCCTCTGGCAGTCACTAGGCACACACCTTAGGCCCCAGGTCCCCGCTGTTGGGGCAGACGGCGCTGGACTGTCTGGCGTTGTTACTCTCAGCCAAAGCACTACTCCCGGGTTGGCTCCGTTCTGGGCATATGGCTCAGCAAGGCTCTACTCTGCGTGGTTAGGCTCCGCAAGAATCTACTCTGCATGACTTGGCTCCGCAAGACTATCTCTGCTGGCAACCGTAGCTCCCTCTTTCTTGCCCATCGCCACACCGGAACTCTCTTGGGGCGGAAAGCAGGGCGCGCCGCTCACCGTTCTCCCAGCTGCTCTCAGCGCATCCCTCTGCACTCCTGTCTGCCGGTGCCAGGCTTTGCAGTTTACCGCGCTTTTTCCCTTTATCCTGTCGACGATGTGCGCTCTTTACAGTTTCCCCCCGCCCTCCTGTCACTGCAGGAAGCTCCGTCTCTCTCAAGCTTCCCCCAGACTGCAGGGGAAGCTTCGCCTCCCTAATCCTTCCTCCCGGGGACAGAGGATGCAGCCTCTCAAGTTCTGGACTCAGCATGCAAGTACCTGTGGTCCGGTCCACCTCCCTACACTTGTGATCCCGGCCTAACGTGTATTAGCTGTTAATTAAAGGTGTCTTCCAATTTCAGGCAACCCTTCTCATTAGCTGCAGTTCTAAAAAAGTTTTTTTTTTCTCCCCCTCCCAGGACCTGCGCCGAGTCTCTGTGACAGTCTGCAGTGCTCACGTCACGTCTACAGCGCTGCAGCCAGTCGGTGAGCTCCTTGGCTATGGGTGACTCATGGCGTCAGCCCATGTGAAGCTGCTGAGCTCAGGTACTGGATCCAGTAGCGTCGACAAGGCGTCAGTGCTGCAGACAACAGGCACCGGAATCAGCGGCTGAACCTGGAAGGCCGAGTAAGAGCACACTCAGACATTTTTTTCATGTATCAGAAGATCAGTCCTTGTTTCATCAGTGATTCTGTTCAGCGTTTCATCAGATCATCCACCATGTCAACATTTCATCTGAGTTTGAAGTCTGAGTTTCATCAGTTTTTTTCCAATGAGAAAAAAACAAGTTTCTCCACCTTTTCCTATCTAGCAGCCAATGACTCCCCAGTGCTGTCTGATTCTTTTTTCACAGACTTGCATTGCTGATTTTTGGACCACACTCGGATCAATACCAGACGTGTGTCTGTGATTTTGCAAAGACCAACTCCTTCTGCAAAAATAAAAAAGTGGGACGTGAGAACAGCCCCCTCCCCCAGAAGATACTCGGTATGAGTGCTGTCCAGGAAAAACAAGGATAGAACTCGTACGTGAAAAACTGATGTATGATTAAGCCCTAAAGAAGGTATATGTTTTTAAACTACATTTGGGGAACAATGAGTTTTCTGAATCTGGAAAACCCCTTTAAGAAAAAAAAAAATGAGAACATTCGAAAAATTAATTGCTCACCGCTCATATTTGGAGAGGTGACGGACAAGCCGTAAGAAGTCTTCCTTTCAGTCCATGGAGTGGAGAAGAGATGCACGCACAGATATGCGTGCACACAGACACTGGCACAGACATACACAGACCAGCCACTAGGGTACATGGGGCACACAGAAAGAAGTTTGAGAAGCATATTTCACTACTGGAGGATAGAGGGAGGGGGGTGCACACAGAATGTGAGATTTACAGGCTGCATGTATTGAGGCTGAGGGGGCACTTCACTATTGGACACTATACTTGGCCCATGTGTTATATCTCCTTTCAGCCTGATCCCTGAGCTCCTAGAAGTTGCCAGGGAGGGAGGGAAGGGTGCAGCAGCTGCTCTCCCTCCAGTTTGATTTCAATCTGTGATCCAGCAGTTGTTGGGTTAAAAGGACACAGCTCTGCTGGTCTTCATTTACACAGCACAGGACTGTCTCCTAGCTCTAATCTCAAACATCCCCAGGAGGTGAATAAGGCTAGGTTCACATTTGCATTTGATTCCGCAGCATATCATCTGCATTCCCAAACGCATGTTTACGCAGCATTTTTATCCGCATAATCTTACCATGACGTAAAAAAATGCAGCATTTACATGCGTGTGTATGTGTTTTTGCATGCGTTTTGCGTTTTTATGCGCATGCATTAGAAATTTCCAATTTTTTCCAGTAGCTTTTCCTTGACATCAGACACCCAGTAGGCGTGTCTCATGGGATTTCTATATTTATAAACACATTGCACTGCAAATCCTCATCTTTTGTTGCTGTATCTACCTGCAAGATGGATCTTGACCTGGACAGCTTCCTAGAAGATCTGGATTTACAAATGAAGTTGGCTGCTGCCTTTGCTTTTGCTTGTCAAGAACACAGAAGAGAGAGACTGAGAAGACGTCGTCATCGCAATTGGCAACACCCCTTCCTTGAACTCCGAGAGAGCCGTGAAGACTACTATTCCTTGTACAGCGAGCGGCATCAAAACCATGAGAAGTTTTTTACTACACCAGGATGTCGCAACAGAGCTTCCATGACTTGCTGCTACGTGTCCAACGATCCATCGCTAGGCAGTACACAGCTCCGTCGAGCAATTCCTGCTGAGGAACGTCTCTTGGTCACTCTGAGGTATGTAGTAGAATCATAGAATCGTAGAGTTGGAAGGGATCTCCTGGGCCATCTGGTCCAACCCTCTGCTCAAAAGCAGGATTCGCTACATCATCCCAGACAGATGTCTGTCCAGCCTCTGTTTGAAGACTTCTATTGAAGGAGAACTCACCACCACTCGTGGCAGCCTGTTCCAATCATTGATCACTCTGTCAAAAAGTTGTTTCTAATATCTAATCTGTGTCTCCTCCCATTCAGTTTCATCCCACTGCTTCTAGTCTTTCCTTGTGCAAATGAGAATAAAGTTGATCCTTCTACAATGTGACAGCCCTTGAGATATTTGTAGACAGCTATTAAGTCTCTTCTCAGTCTTCTCTTCTGCAAGCTAACAATCCCAAATCCTGCAACCTTTCCTCATAAGACAGGGTTTGCAGACCGGTCACCATTCTGGTCGCTCTTTTCTGAACTTGCTCCAGTTTGTTGATGTCTTTTTTAAAATGTGCCCAAAACTGGATGAAAAAAAGAAACTCCTGTCACAAATAACCCTAACCCTATCCCTAAGCAGTGTACTGATTTTTGTTTTTCATTTTCTTTTCCGCAGATTTCTGGCTACTAGAGAGACATTGTCATTGTTACATTTCCAATTCCAGATTGGGGTATCCACCCTTTCTGGGATTATTGTAGACACTTGTCGTGCTTTAGTTGGCATTCTGTGGCAGAATTCCTCCCCCAACCCACAAGTGAACTCTGGATTGAAAATGCTTCCAAATTCCTGGAAATTTGCAATTTTCTACCTGTGTGGGGGCTGTGGACAGCAAACACAGGATTATGTAACCAGTTGGAAGTGGAACAGAGTACTTCAATTATAAAAAATATTTTTCCATTGTTCTAATGACTTATGTGGATGTAGATTTGTTGCCGTGGACATTGGCTTATTTGGATGAGGCAATGACTTGCAGATGTTCAAAAACTCAGACACGGGCCAACGTCTGTATGGGAATTATTTTAATTTTCTGCCGCCACTGCCTCTGCCCAACACTGATGGACCCCAATGACTTTTGTTGTTGTTGGTGATGAGGTGTTCCAAATGTTAGCCAAACTCATTAAACCATACTCTAGTCGAAACTTAAATCACATGAAAAAAATTTTCAACTACAGAATGACAAGGGCACGAAGAACTGTGGAGTGTGCATTTGGATTGCTGGTATCGAAATAGCACCTTTCTCTTTCCCCCATGATGACCCCACGGAGAGAGGGGATCCACCCCACGGGGACAGGAAACCTACAGATAAAAAGGTGGTACCACTCTCCCGCATCAGTTGGTTTCCTGTCCCCGTAGGGAACCTACAGATTCACCGATCGTCATTGGATACCAGGGCTGACCAGTCCGGAGGACGACAGCGGGGGTTCCTGTCCTGGCTGGGGGCATCCAGGGTGTGCGGGGGGAGAGGCAGAAGTCTTTCCAGAAGACCGCCTCCCCCAGGAGTATGTGGACCCTCAGGACGCGATGGCTGGCATCCGGGTGGGGGCCGCACCTGTGTTCCCCACGGGCTCCGGCAGCGGCATGTGAGGGCGGTTAGGCCAGTGTACCACCAGTCAACGTGGGGCCTGCCGCAATGCATCCCTGGGAGCAGCAGTTGGGCACACGCGTGCAGAAGAATGCTCCCCACGTGGCAGTGGCCAGAGGGGGAGCAACGGTATTTAAATAACCATAGGCAGGCACCGCTGCATCTCCTGGAAGCATGAGCGAGCCTCCAGAGGAGCATCCACTGCTGGACATGTCCTCAGACACGGGACACCAGCAGCAACCGTGGCAAAATCACTAACAGCAGCACCGTAAGAAGGATTCCAAGGGGAACCAGTCTCAGCGACACAGCAGAGCCACTCAGAATCCCGGCGCAGCAAGAAGTCCAGTGAGGCAGTGATCCCAAAAGACAAGTCTTCTGCAGACCCGGTGGCCCCTCCAAACTCGCTATCCTTCGGCCTGGTGGGTAAGTGAACCACGTGAATGTATAAACTGTAACTAGGGCCTGTCCTCTTTTAGGGGAAGAAGTGCAAGCAAAAGGCCAACCACAAAATTTGCCCACTGTGTAAAGAGGAGCTTCCCACGGCGTGGGGAAAAAGGCTATGCCAAACCTACATTGAGCATACAATATGCAGAGAATCGCCAAGTTTCGCCTCCGACCTTGGGGCCCTAATCAAACATCAAGTAGAGGCCACCTTCAAATCCCTTCAGGGAGAAAGCAAAAAGCATAGGAAGGCTAAGAGCAGGGACCCTGAGTCAGACCACAGTGATAGGGAGAGCGAATCTTCAACATCAGGCACGGAGGGGGATCGCAGCTTAATAAAGTCAATTAGAACCACTATGGGGCTGGTAGACACCAGTTCCAAAAGAGCCATTCAGGATGCCATGTTCAGTGGGTTAGAACAAAAAAAGAGAAGATCATTCCCTATGAACGAGAAAATTCAGGCACTAATACAGAGGGAGTGGAAAAGGCCAGAAAAAATGGGCCTCCTAGCTCCTAAAAGGAAATATCTCTTTGAAGATCCAAGCTGTTCATTTTGGCACAAAGCGCCGAAGGGGAATGTAGCCATAGCAAAAGCCTCAAAAAAGTTTACTCTGCCATTTGAGGATATGGGAACATTGAAGGACTCCATGGACAAAAAAGCAGATACGTTCCTGAAGGGTTCTTGGGAGGCAGCCGGAGGAGGGATGAAACCCGCTATAGCCGCCACTTGCACAGCCAGAGCCCTGATGGTGTGGTTAGATTAGTTGGAGGACCAACTGAAGAACAAAACCCCAAGAGACGCAATTCTCGACTTCGTCCCATTGATGAGGGGAGCTGCAGCTTTTTTGGCGGATGCATCTGCAGATTCAATCCGACTGACAGCTAGGCCAGCCTCTTTCTCGAACGCAGCGAGGAGAGCACTCTGGCTCAAATGCTGGACGGGGGACCTGCAGACAAAACCCAAACTTTGCTCCATCCCCTGTGAAGACTAATTCCCTTTTGGCCCCACACTGGACAATATCCTTGACAAAGCAGGGAATAAAAAGAAGTCTTTCACCAACCAGTCTAATTTCCCCTTCAAACGTTTTCGGAGCAGGAAATTTATCCAGCGAAAGTTGCCTAAAAACTCCCAGGATAAGTGGGAGGACAGCAGAGGAAAAGGGTTCATGTTCGGGAAACCAGCAGACAAAAAGCAACCCCAATGAAGGTGTCTCCCAGGTAGGAGGAAGAATGGGCCACTTCTTCCCAACCTGGGAAAATATATCAATCAGTTCCTGGATCTTAAACGTCATAAAATAGGCCTCAAATTAAATTTCCATACCTCATCCAAACCCTCTTTTGTAGTGACCCCGCAGAGGCAGTCAGTGGAAAAGCAAGCTGCGGTTCAACAAGATATTCAGACCCTGGTGGAGAAATCAGTGTTACAAGAGATCCCCCACTGAGAAAAAGGAGAAGGCTTCTATTCCCCTATTTTCCTGAGGAGGAAGCCAGATGGGACATTCAGGATGATAGTGAACCTGAAAAGTTAGACAAGTGCCTGATAATCCATCCATTCAAAATGGAAACAATAAAATCTGCAGTAAAAATGCTGCTTGCAGCCTGTTACATGACGGTACTCACAAAACAGATAGCAGCAGGGGCAAGAATTCATACAGTAACAACACTGAGGAAGACCATGTCCCTGCTCAGCTCAATGACAGCCTGTATACCAGCTGTTCAGTGGGCCCAAGCTCATACAAGGGATCTCCAGTGGGAAATACTAGCGGCAGAAATTTCTCTTCATGGAGATTTAGAAGGGCGGTTAGACATCTCACCCGAAACAGCTCGCTCACTGCAGTGGTGGACGGAGCCATCCAACATATCCAGGGGGTCCCTTGAATGATAAGTCTCTCGATTACCTACTACAGATGCAAGCCTCAGGGGGTGGGGGACTCACTTGGACAACCAGGTAGCACAAGGGGTCTGGACAGAGGACGAAATTGCAGCCTCCTCAAATATGAAGGCGCTCTTAGCGGTAAAGCTTGCCCTCATGTATTTTCTGGACTCCCTCAGGACCCACCACGTAAGGGTGTTTTCAGACAACCGCATGGTAGTCGATTACTTGAACCATCGGGGGTACAAGATCCCGCTCCCTAATGGAAGTGACAGTCAATTTTCCAGTTTGCAGAGGGAAACCTAGGGTCACTGACTGCACTACACATAAAAGGGCAGACAATGTTGCAGCAGACTTCTTAAGTCGCACACAGCTGAGACAGGGCGAGTGGGAGTTAAACCAGGAAATCTTCAACCAGATCACGGAACTATGGGGGAAACCCAACATAAACCTGTTTGCCAACAGGTCGAATTGGATGGTGAAAGCCTTCTGCTCCATAGACCCCCTCCGGGAACCCAGTAGTCCTGGACGCCCTCATGATCCCTTGGCACTTTCCCCTTGCATATGCATTTCCACCAATAGCCTTAATCCCATCAGTTCTGAGGAAGATTTAGGAGGACAAAGCAAGGGTAATCTTAATAGCTCCCTTCTGGCCGAGAAGGACATGGTTCTCTTGGTTGAGGAGAATGTCCATCTCCAACCCTTGGGTCTTCCCGGATATCCCGAACTTACTCTCACAGGGCCCAGTACTGCACCCTCAGGTGGAGAACCTACATATGACGGCCTGGAATTTGAAAGGGCTCTGTTAAGCAACAGAGGTTTCTCCCCAAATTTAGTGTCTACCCTGCTACGGAGTAGAAAACCGGTAACCACTAAATTGTACGGGAGGATCTGGAGGAAGTTCCATTCAGTATCAAGGGCCAGTTCAAGTGGGAATGCACCCCTATCAAAGATCTTAGAGTTCCTGCAAAAGGGCCTAGAGCAAGGTCTAGCTACCAGCACACTAAAGGTTCAAGTGGTGGGCCTAGGGGCCCTATACAACTATGACTTGGCAGGAAACCATTGGTTGTCAAGGTTCATTAAGGCAGCCAGTAGATCCAGGCCTATGTCTTCCCTGTACACTCCTCCCTGGGATCTAAACTTGGTGCTCTCAGCTCTGACCAAGCCCCCGTTTGAACCTTTGCCAGAAGCACCACTAAAGTTGATATCACTTAAGACCTCCCTCTTGATAGCCCTGACATCGGCCTGTAGAATCAGTGATTTCCAGGCCCTGTCAGCCTTCCCTCCATTTACACAGATTCTGGATGACAGGGTGGTACTTAGGACAGACCCAGCCTACCTGCCGAAGGTGCCATCCCGATTCCACAGAACCCAGGAAATCTCCCCTCCTTTTGCCCCTATCCCAAAAGCAAGGGAGAAGTTCTACACACATTAGATGTCAGGAGATGCCTAATTGAATACCTAGTGGCCACCAGGGAGTGTAGAAAGGATAGGTCTCTTTATGTGCTTCCAGGGGCCAAGAAAGCATCAAAGAGCAAGCTGGCGAGGTGGATAAGAGACGCCATCACCTTGTCATACTCGTCACAGGGGATGGATACCCCGGACAGAGTAACAGCCCATTCTACAAGAGCGGTGTCAGATATGTAGAGCTGCTACTTGGTCTTCTTCAACTTTCTTCAACCACAATCGGCTGGACCTTGCCACCTCCAAGTCTAACCTTTGGTAGAAGGGTGCTGGAGGCAGTGGTCCCCCCAATTGATAGTCACATAGCGTTAGGGGGGTGCGTTTAACACATCCGTTACATAGCGGCATTAACGCTATGTAACTGATGCGTTAACGCACCCATAGACTGCTATAGATGAGCGCATCACTAACGCATGTCATAATCGGCATGCGATAGCGATGTGCCGTCATTCTGCGATGGACCCTCTGTCGCTATCTGCAGCGTTCGGGGGTCCGTCACTGCTAGCGTAGATGGAGCATCTACGCTTGCGCGATCACATAACGCGATCGTGTTAGGGAGTTGCGTTAAGGCAGTCCGTTAACGCTATGCGTTGAATGGACTGTATTAACGCTATGTGAATCTAGCCTTACATACCTGTTGTTTTAATGTACCTGTGATGTTAACATGTACATGTAATGTAAAAATTTACCCCTAATGTTTGTTGAGGTAAATATAAACTACCTTCCCTCAAAAAAAGTGTTTGTGTCATACCTTACCTCAAAAATAAAGTGTGTTTTAGTCGGCGGCAGCATATAAAGATAAAAATACACAAGGTATAGTGCTAACAAAATACAACTTTTATTTTCAACACTTTTATAACTTTTAGTTTCAGCAATTCAAAAAAAAATGGTTAAGGTTGGGGTGATTTTGTTTTTTCTTCGGGGTTTACGTGAGGGTGAAATGAGGAGGACCTTTGGGGGTATGGAGCTGTGAGGATTGGGTGGTAGTCGATGAGGAAGGGATTACAGGGGAAGGGTCTACAGGGGAAGGGGCAACAAACTGAAGGATTGGATCAGGGATGGGAGTGGAGACATTGAAGATAGATGACAAAGTGGAATCATGGGAATCTATAGACAAACTGGAAGGAACAGACAGACAAAAGGGAAGGTAGTAACAAATTGGTAGGTGAGGATGGAGGTGGGTTCAAGGTGGGCATATTTTTTTGACTCCTGGTTTTGGTCCTGATGTCAAGATTTTTTTTTTTTTTTTTGGACCTCGCTTTTCTTGGCCGAGTGGGAGTGCTGGGCTATGTAACCGTTATCTGGCATGGTGCTGGACTGGGCTGCATTGTGGATACTGCTGGCTGCAGGGGTGCTGGACTGGGCAGGGGTGATGGACTGGGCAGCATCGTTTATCCTGCTGGCTGCATGGGTGCTGGACGCTGGAGCATGGTGGATGCTGCCGGCTGCAGGGTTGAAGGACTTGGCAGCGTGGTCGCTCAGTGAACTCGAGGCAGTGGTGGTGGCGGATAGTATCCTCCGGCCTGTTGACTGTAGGATTGTGACTGCTGCTGCTGTAATGCGTGGCTGTAAGAAACCTGGCAGGCCTGCATGACATTAAGCTGGAATTGAGGCGTAAGGTTTTCTGACACGCCTCGCTCAATTGCAGAAAAAAAATGTCATGCTGGTCTCAAATTTGGCTTCCAGGCGGTCAAGGCGTTTATTGACTTCCTTGAACCAACTCTTCACTCTGCCAGCAATCAGCCTAATCCCATCCTGGAAGACCATGCTTAATTGCAGAAACTCGGGCATGCCTGACCTCTCCCAGGCCCTCTGCCACTGATGAGAAGACCCAGCAGAGGCAGAGGGCTGGGAGAGGGGAAAACCTGATGGACCGACTGCCTCTTCCCCAGCCTGTGAAGCCTGCAAGGTTGCTCCATTGCTGGTGGATGACTGGGACTGCGTCTGTTCAATGGCTGGTAGATGAGGGACCACTTCAACTGAGGATGATCCGGGGTGTGTGGTGCTGCACCAGGTTCTATGTGGAAAATAGAAAAACATTAGTGCAAAAATCAAGGTTGTGTTGTGCTGCTCCTGGTTCTGTGTGAGGAAAAAATGTTAACATTATTAAAAAGAAAAAAAATGATATACTTACATTCACTGAGCAAGCGCAGGCCTCAGAAAGGCAAGTTCCCGGTGGTACTTGTATTTGCGGAACCTTGCAGCAGAACCAATTTGAACCTGAACCTCCTCTCTCATGTCCTTGTTGAAGCGGTCCTTCATTGAGCGCTAACGGATTTTGATTCGCTTCACTGTGAAGGGGAAAGAAAAATTAGAAAACAATGCACATCCATTCACAGGTTCACTGCCAGTCCCAGACCACATTGCAATACTCAACAAAATCAGTTCTGGCTCGCAGCGTGGCACGATCTGGTGACATCAAGGCAACCACTAGCTTGCCAGCCTGATAATACCAGCCCCCAGCTGTGAGCTTTAGCAAGGCTGGTTGTCAAAAATGGGGGGACACCACGCCATTTTTTAAAGTTATTTATTTAAATAATTTTAAACAGCGTGGGGACCACTCTATTCTTGATAACCAGCTTTGCTGAAGCTGACAGCTGAGGGTTGCAGCCCCCAGCTGTGCGTTTTGTCTGGCTGGTTATCAAAAATAGGGGGGAACCCACTCCTTTTTTTAAATTACCATATTAATTTACAGCGCAGGAGCGGCAGATGAGTACTCCCATCCGCCGCTCCTGCTACTGTTGCTATTAACAGCAGCAGATGTAGGCTGGGAGTAATAGTCCCATCAGCAATCTCCTGCTGTCTCTCTTATTACTTAATTGTAACTCACATCATTCTCCCCTGCTTGCGCCGATCGCCGGCAGAGCAGGGAAGAATGATGAGAGCCGCGTTCAGCACCCGGCTCCGGTGCACAGCATTTACTGTAACACTTCTTCCCCGGTGCCGATGTGTGTCACATGGATGATATCCATGTGTGTTGTGCTTATGCACGTGTGCTTGATGTTTTGTGGCCCGTGCCGACATTAAAAAAACGAACATGTCAGCGTGTTTTGCCCACGGAGACACGGTCCGTGGAAACACAATGATATGTGCAAAGACCCATTCATTTGAATAGGCAAATAGCGCTCCATTCCTCCTGAGTCTCTCCACATGGCTAAATAGCACTGTACAGCCATATATGGGGTACTGCCACGTTCAGTAAAAATTGTGGGACAAATTTTGTTGCCATTTTTATTCACTTGTGTGTAAATGTTTATTTTTACAGCTCTTCATTATAAACCTCTGTGAAACACTTGGGGGTTCAAAGTGCTCACCACACAGCTAGATAAGTTTCTTAGGGAGTCTAGTTTTCAAAATGGTGTCACTTGTGGGGGTTTCCACCATTTAGGCACATCAGGGGCTCTCCAAACACGACATGGCGCCGATCTTAATACCAGCCAATTTTGCGTTGAAAAAGTAAAACGGCGCTCCTTCCCTTCCAAGCTCTGCCATGCGCCCAAACAGTGGTTTACCTGCACATATCAGGCATCAGCGTACTCAGGACAAATTGCACAACAACTTTTGGTGTCCAATTTCATCTGTTACCCTTGGAGAAAAAAAACATTGTATCTGATGTAATTTTTTTGTGAAAAAAAGTAAAATTTTCATTTTTTTTATACATTCCAAAAATTTCTGTGAAGCACCTGAAAGGTTAATAAACGTCTTGAATGTGGTTTTGAGCACCTTGAGGGGTGCAGTTTTTAGAAAGGTGTCACTTTTGGGTATTTTATATCATATAGACCCCTCAAAGTGACTTCAAATGTGATGTGGTCCCTAAAAAAAATGATGTTGTAAAATTAAGAAATTGCTATATAACTTTTAACCTGTATAACTTCCTAACAAAAAAATGTGGGTTCCAAAATAGTGCTGATGTGTAAAGTAAACATGTGGGAAATGTTAATTATTAAGTACTAGCTAAGGAACCTGGCGTTGCCCGGGCATAGTAACTGTGTTTAGTTATATCAAATTATAATGATTATCCTCCATCCCATAGTCCAGTTCCCATATACCCATCATACATATCCTCCATCCCATAATCCTGTGCCCATATACCCATCATACATATCCTCCATCCCATAATCCTGTGCCCCTATACCCATCAATCATATCCGCCATCCCATAGTCTCATGCCCATATACCCATCACAGTCTCCATCCCATAGTCCCATGCCCATATACCATTATGACACCATCTTCGCCATGGCAACCATTCTGACATAATCGTCGCCATGGCAACCTATTATGACATAATCGTCACCATGGCAACCATTATGACATAATCATCACCATTACATCCTATTATGACATCGTCGTCGATAAACATACATCTTAGACCTTTTGTTGTCAGTCTGCCATCCTATATTAGGGATACCACGTCTGCCCTGCAAAGACTTGATAACATGTATCTTACAGATAACATGGTGATGGTCACGGCAGACGTGGAATCCCTTTATACATCCATTAGACATAAAGATGGCTTGGAGTCGGTTTCCTGGTACCTTAGAACTAGCAATTTGGATGTACATTTGGTCGATCTCCTTTTGGTTTTATTAGAATTCATCCTGACCCACAACTGTTTTATTTTTAATAAAAAGTTTTTTTTACAAAAACGGGACTGCAATGGGTGCTTCCTGCGCACCTTCTTACGCAAACTTATTTTTGGGTGCGTGGGAAAGGGAGATCTTTATCAGCAATCCGATCCCCGGCATGGAGAACACACATCATTGGATGAGATACATCGATGATGTGTGGTTCCTATGGGAGGGATCGAGATCTGAATTGGATTGTCTGATGGCTAAATTAAACCATAATGATAAGAATATTAAGCTAACCTACAATGTAGGTAGAGAACTTGATTTTTTCGACATAAAGATTAAAACGTCAGAGAATGGTAGTCTCATGACTGAAGTGAACAGAAAGCCGACTGCGACAAATAGTCTTTTGCATGCCACATCATCTCATCCTTTATCCACGCTCAGGGGAATACCGACTGGGCAATTTTTAAGAATAAGGAGAATTTGCTCTGATGACAATTCCTTTGAACAACAGTCTCGTATTGTAAAAAAAAGGTTTAACGAGAGAAGATACAGTAAAAAAATGATAACACAGGGTTACCATCGTGCTAGACACACTCCTAGAAATGAATTGCTGTATAAAAATTCTGTTAAAAAGGATGCTGATAATCAAGTTCGCCTTATATCAACATATAGTAGCCAGTGGATAGAGTTCAAAAAGATAGTACAGAATCACTGGCCGATTTTGATGTCGGATCCCATTCTGAAAAAATGTTTGTCTGAATCGCCCCTCATAACTGCACGTAGATCTAAAAATCTAAAGGACCTATTGGTCCATAGCCATTATGAATCATCATCAGTTGTCAAGAATACCTGGCTTGATATGAAGGGATTTTACCCGTGCGGTCATTGTAAGGGGTGTGACAACATGGTTAAAACTAACGAATTTTCCAATGTATCTGGAACTCGCAAATATACAATCAGACATTTCATTACCTGCTCCACTAAAGGAGTGGCGTATAGTGCTGAATGTCCGTGTGGGAAACTATACATTGGTTTAACAACTCGGGAATTACGGGTTCGCATCAGAGAGCATGTCAGGGATATTGATAAGGGTCGTACTGTGACTGATTTGTCACTTTTGAAAACTGTACCGAGACATTTTTATCAATATCACAACAGTGATTCTAGTCTGTTTGTGGCTAGAGGTATTGATGTGTTGCAACTTGGTCCTAGAGGTGGGGATTTGGCTAAAAATCTAGCTAAACTGGAATGCAAGTGGATATATAGGTTAGGCTCTTTAGTTCCTCATGGCCTAAATGAAAGTTTTGGCTTCGGTGCGTTCTTATAAAAAATTAAAAAAAATTTCAGTTTAAATATTTTGCCTTGTATTGCTACATGACTGTTTTATGAGATTGGGTATTGTTTGGGTTTTAAATTATTTTTTTATTTTATTTAGTTGGAAGCTTATTCTCATGAATTGTTCTTCTCATTCGGGGATGTTCTGAAAACTAATTTTCCTTCATTTTCAACGTTATGATGAAGACTTCCATTAATAAGAAGAAAAACTGTTTTATTGTAAACGTTCTTGCGCAGGATTTTGAAATTATTGGGTATATTGATTGGTGTCATGATATATGTCTTTTTCAATGCTTAATTATTGTAGATTAATGTTTTCTGGTTATATATCACACTATTGGATATTAAACATGTATTTTTGTAATGTATATTCACTATTTTTTATGAAATATAGAGCAATTTATTTGCATCATATTTATATGAATTATTTGTGAAGTAAATTATATATTTGCACAATGTTTGTAGTTTAATTGATCTAGCATTATTGAATTTTGAATGTAATATTAATTGTGTTTATCACATTTGTTAGTTATTTGTAAGACTTTTTTGCACATGATTGAGCACAGTTCACTTTATATAGTTTTTTGCACGGGAACGTCTTTTTTGTCAGCATTGATTGATTTTCCAAGGAGCGCGCCCGTCCTTTTGTCTGCTGCATGACTCTGAATTCTCCGGCAAGATGGTGAGTGCTGGCATGCACGTGTCCATTACTATGGCCACCTGTATGCTTACGTTTCACAGACCGGGGTTAAAGAGTATTTTGTATAGGCAGCGGCTTTATGACGTTGTGCGCCACAATATGGAGAATCACTCTTGATTGACTTGGGCTGTGTAGCTTAACACCTATTGGTGCTGCACTGTTTAAAAGACCCGCTTTTTCCTGTCCTTGTTACACGCCCCCTGAGGAAGAGGACGAAACGCGCGTCGGGGAGCGGGACACGCTGCTACTTACATCCATGTAAGCAAGTTGTGCTTTAATTGTTTCTTAGCGCGGGTGTAGCATTATCTGCAAACACAGATTTTTATATAGTAGTGCTATTAAGCTACAAATTTGGTTGGGGCACTTATAATTAATTGTGTTGCAAGAATCGCTACCTAGCGGTATCGGACATTTGAAAGGAGAGTGAGTTGTGCTATTTATGGTATGGTGTCCATGAGGAGCCTTTTCTAATTCTGTAATAACTATGATTGTGATTTGAGCTGAATGTTTACAATTATTTATTTGGCTTACCTCTTGGTAATATTTTTTCCATAGTATTTTTATCCATTGTTTAGCATTTAATGATCTCTCCATTGTCCAATATTATAGATCTTTTGGATTCATATAGCAATTCACGTGTCTTATAACAGAGGTTTTCCATGTTTGTTTGTTTTTTAATATTATTCAATAAATAAATGTTTTTATTATGTTTGTGCATAGTGCTGTTTCTGTCTCGGGGTAATTCGTACTACCTATGGGACGGACGGGATTTTGTATTGTTAAAAGGCACTTGATAATGATAGGTTGGATTTCATATTGATCTAAATAACTTTTAACCTGTATTACTTCCTAACAAAAAAAAATTTGGGTTCCAAAATAGTGCTGATGTGTAAAGTAAACATGTGGGAAATGTTAATTATTAAGTACTAGCTAAGGAACCTGGCGTTGCCCGGGCATAGTAACTGTGTTTAGTTATATCAAATTATAATGATTATCCTCCATCCCATAGTCCAGTTCCCATATACCCATCATACATATCCTCCATCCCATAATCCTGTGCCCATATACCCATCATACATATCCTCCATCCCATAATCCTGTGCCCCTATACCCATCAATCATATCCGCCATCCCATAGTCCCATGCCCATATACCCATCACAGTCTCCATCCCATAGTCCCATGCCCATATACCATTATGACACCATCTTCGCCATGGCAACCATTCTGACATAATCGTCGCCATGGCAACCTATTATGACATAATCGTCACCATGGCAACCATTATGACATAACCATCACCATTACATCCTATTATGACATCGTCGCCGATAAGCATACACTCGTTTTTATATACCGTATTTTTCAGACTATAAGACGCACCCCAATTTTCAGTTGGAAAATAGGGGGAAAAAAAATAATGTGTCAAATGGGGGTCCGTCTTACAGTCCGAATTCAGCTTACCTGGGAAGGGATCCGGCACAGGTGGAGAAGTAGTCACAGGGGTCATTCAGTGGTCCAGGCTCGTGCGGTGGCGGCTCTGTGCTGGGGCAGGTTGGTTGTGCTGGGGCAGCTGCGCTGGGGCAGGGGCAGCTGTGCTGGGGCAGCTGCGCTGGGGCAGGGGCAGCTGTGCTGGGGCAGGGGCAGCTGTGCTGGGGCAGTGGCAGCTGTGCTGGGGCAGGGGCAGCTGTGCTGGGGCAGCGGCAGCTGTGCTGGGGCAGGGGCAGCTGTGCTGAGGCAGGGGCAGCTGTGCTGGGGCAGGGGCAGCTGTGCTGGGGCAGCAGTGCTGGGGCTGGGGCAGCTGTGCTGAGGCAGGGGCAGCTGTGCTGGGGCAGGGGCAGCTGTGCTGGAGCTGTGGCTGGGGCAGCAGTGCTGGGGCTGGGGCAGCAGTGCTGGGGCAGAGGCAGCAGTGCTGGGGCAGGGGCAGCAGTGCTGGGGCAGGGGCAGCTGTGCTGGGGCTGGGGCAGGTGGGCTCTGCGGTGGTGGCAGCGTGCGGCGCTCTGCGGTGCGGTGGTGGCGGGCTGTGCTCTGGTGCAGGGGCCGCGGCTCCACCGGCAGTTCCCTTGCTGGCCGCCGCCATGTTGCGGTGGCCTCCGGGAGCATGGAAGCCGGAAAGATGGCCGCTGGTCCGGGGACGGCGCATGTGCGGGATCAGATCTCGTCCCGAGATCTCGGGGGACGAGATTCAAATCTCGGCAATGAGATATCATCCCCCGAGATCTCGAGACGAGATCCGAAGCTGCGCATGCGCCGTCCCTAGACCGGCGGCCATCTTCCCGGCGTCCATGCTCCCGGAGGCCACCGCAACATGGCGACAGCCAGCAAGGGAACTGGGGGGGCCTCCGGGCTGCGAAGAAATGCCGGCGGAGCCGCCGCCCGCTGCCACCACCGCACCGCAGAGCCCCGCCCGCTGCCACCAGCCACCAGGTTAGTACCGTGTATTGCGACCATAAGACGCACCCCCCACTTTCCCCAAAAATTTTGGGGAAAAAAGTGCGTCTTATGGTCGGAAAAATACGGTATATAGATTTTGTGTGACATATCTCTGTGGTTTAAGGGCATGAAAATTCAAATTTGGAAAATTGTGAATTTTTTGCCAAATTTCCACTTTTTTTTCACAAATAAATGCAAGTCATATCAAAGAAATTTTACCTCTATCATGAAGTACAATACTGTATGTCACACAAAAAAACAGTTATTACGTCATAAAGGGACAGTGGTCAGAATTGTAAAAATTGGCCAGGTCATTAACGTGCAAGCAACACTCGGGGTAAAGAGTTTATAATAGGTCTGGATACACATGATGAAAGCATTATACTGCCTCTGTACAAATCCCTGGTTAGACTACAAATGGAATACTGTGCACGGTTTTGGGCATCGGTGCTCAGGAAGGAAATAATGGAACTAAAGCGAGTACAAAGGAGGGGAGCAAAATTAATAAAGGGGAAGGGGGAGCTACAATACCCAGAGAGATTAGCAAAGTTAGGATTATTTAGTCTTTGTTAACATGCTTTACTGTGGGAATCCCACTGCACAAAAATGCAGACCAGCAGACATCAACAACCATCAGCTGCCCCATCAATTGCATCTGCTGCTTCTTCCTCCTCTGTTACTATGCCAACTGTTTAGATGCAGGTCTTCAACCGCAGAACCTCGGGTTCACCATACTCCGCCCTCTCACAACCTGCAGCCAGCCCACAATTCCACAGTTGTGGTCACGTAAAAGATAGCTTTGTCATACGTAGGAGGAAACAAAAGGTCGAACTCCACCATTTCCAATTTGTTGGCCACGGAAATGCTGCCTTTCCACCTGATAGATACAGATGGTTTCCGAAAGCTGATGACTGCCACGGTCTTCCAATGTCAATTACCCAGTCACCATCACTATTCTAAGAAAGCTGTGTCTGCGCTTCTCCAGCATGTCGCAGACACCACCCTTTCCTTGACAAAATCACTGTCTGCCAGAATGCATTTAACCACAGACGCTTGGAAGATATAGCATGGCCAACGGCATTACATCTCTCTGACTGTGCACTGAGTGACTCTGGTGGCTGTGGGGACAAACCTCTACATGTAACACTTCCTCCACTGCCTCTTCCTCCTCTATCTCCTCTAGGGCCTCCACCTCTGCCTTAACAAGACACGCATTCCAACAGTGCAGAGCGAATCAGGCAGTCTTAACATTGATATACGTAGGAGATCGCTTTCATACAGCTGAAGAGTTGTGGACAGCTCTCCAGGCTCAGTTTGATCAATGGCTGTCTCCACTGAACCTGCATGCAGGGAAGGCTGTGTCCGATAACGGTTGAACCTGATGGCGGCCCTACAGCGAGGCAAGACCACACACGTGCCTGGCATGGCTCACGTCCTCAACCTGGTAGTACAGTGTTTTTCAGCCAATATCCCGGCCTGGGTGAGCTGCTTCAGAAAGCACGTAAGCTGTGTGCTTATTTCTGCCATTCACACCCCTCTCCTCATTGACTTGCATCAATACAGAGGTCTTTGTTCATGCCAGTTAACAGGTTGATATGCGATGTGCCGACAAAGTGGAATTCCACTCTGCACTTGTTGAAGCGGCTGTGGCAGCAGTATGTCATGTCGTATAGCCTAGGCCAATGCAGTATGGACATGGCGCATATCACATTTAAAGAGTGGGCACAGATTAAGGACCTCTGCACCCTTCTGCACAGTCTTGAAATGGCTACTGAGATGGTTAGCCATCATCAGCATCACTATTCCTGTCATCTATATGCTGGAGCGGACTTTGAAAAGTCTGCGGGAGGAGATGGTGGTCCCCGAAGACAAGGAGGAAGCAGACGAGGATGCGGAAGGGATAACATTGTCTCTAAGTTCAAGACTGTCGCCACACAGGCAGGTGCCAAGGGACGGTGGATTACTGAAATGGTGGGGGGCTGGTGATAACAGACAAACTGTTATCAAAGGTGCAAGATCCGAGGAACAAATGGAAGAGGTGATGGGCGAGCAACTGTCAGATGAAGAGGATAATCCTCCCTTCTCTGTTGTTCGTGGATGACGGGATGGGACAGAGGAAACAAGCCTCACTGTTACCCAGCCACCAAGACAGCATGGGCTCGGACCTCATGGGTAGAGCCTGACATATGAGTGCATTCTTGCTGCACTATCTGCCACATGATCCCCATATAGTTATGATTAGGAATAATGCTGACTACTGGGTTGCCACTTTGTTAGATCCACGTTATAAACCCAAATTTTGCCACATGATTCCCGCCCTAGAAAAGGACCTGCGAGTGCTGGAGTATCGAAACATGCTTTTACACAACCTTAAGGGAGCTTTTCCCCAAGACAGCATTGAAGCACACAGTTCGCATCACAGCTGTAGACTTCCAACCTCCAACCCATCAATTGGTCAACACCAAAACATTAGCAGCAGCGGTGGAAGTGAAAGAAGCAATTTCTGTGAGTCATCTGACACTTTTTTTAGGCCAACTCGTGCACCAGCACAACAGAGTCCAAGTCTTACACATGGTGAACGAATGGAGAGGATGGCGCTGGAGTGTCTAGAACTAAATATCAATATCATTGGGGAGGGCTTGGACCCTTTCACATTTTGGTCTTTAGATGAGTGGCCTGAGCTCACCTCACATACCTTGGAGGTTTGATCATGCCCGGCTGCCAGTGTTCTCTCAGAACATGTCTTCAGCACTGCAGGTGGTGTCCTGACGGATAAGGTTGTCCCCTGAAAGTGTAGACTGCCTAACTTTCATTAAGATGAACAAGTCATGGATCTCCAAGGACATTTGCACCCCAATCTCAGACTGTACAGACATGGTGATATTGCATTTTTAGCGTGATGCATTAATGTCACGTAACTGCACTGTGATATCTTTAGTGTGGCTTCTGTGCCTGCTGTGGCTGCTGCCGATGATGTTATCACAAATTTTTGGAAATATGAACAGTCATGGTTGGTCTACACCTGCTGTGTTAGCTGTAGTGGAAGATGTGTTGGTCCCAATTATACTATTATTATTCTTGTGACAGTGTCAGGCTCTCATTTTTTAAAATGTATCCACTCCTGGTTGGGTCTCCTTCATGCGTGTTGCCTGTAGCAGTAGGCCTCCAACACCGTCAGTCCTCCACTTCCTTGGACTCAACTACCCGTGTTACTATCCTTAAATTTTTCTGTCAAGGGTAGTCTACAAAACTGATATTGTTTTCCCATCTGAGTGTGGCTCAGCATGAAAGCAGGTAGAGGTGTTGCATGTGATATCAGGGCTCCCAGCAAAGGGTTCCTACACTTATCCCTCACCCACCTTGGCTTATTGTGACATTTAGTTGAAAACTGTTAATGCTGTCCCAGACCCCGGTACCTCATGCCTGGCTGATTGCTGCAGTTCCATGCTGCAATTTGTACTGTGGGTGAATTGAGGCCACTTTCCTGGTGTGTGTCCCTCATTTGATGTGTTTTGGCAGCATTTGGGGCCGTTATAAGGTGCTGTGCATGCATTTGTTTTTGCTTCACATTGAGGTGAATGGCGATTGGTTATGGTCGGCGAATATTCAATGAATCGGCGAATATTGCAAATTTGGTGAACATAATCCGAACCAAACATTGAAATGTTTGCTCATCTCTAGTTATGAGTTGTTTGGTGCCTGTTTTTTTTTCTTTGCTCTGACCCTTTTTCCTTTGTTTTTCTCTTTACAGTTGGTTACAAGGGATTCTAATGCCCATATATACCTGTAAGTATTTCAGGTTCTGTGTTTTACTAATATTTTTTAATAACAATTTCAGTCACAGTTTTTCACTTAATTTATTGTTCATTACATTGTCTTATTAAAGTAACATATTTCTCTTTGTTACACATCCTAATACGGATTTATTTATATTTCTATATTTTAAAGAAAACATTTTTTAGAAGTGTATACACTTCACAACAAACACTTTTCCATATATTTTATTATACAGTGGGTACGGAAAGTATTGAGACCCCTTTACATTTTCCCTCTTTGTTTCATTGCAGCCAGGGCTGCCACTAGGAATTTCAGGTCACCATACTGGCAAAATTTTGGGGGCCCCCTTGAGACTACGCCCAGGCTCCACCCTAGCCCCGCCTCCACACCTTAAACTGTCCACAGTCCCACCGCTCTCTCTTGGAAAAACTCCACTTTTCACCAATCACAAATTAACAGTTCCCATCACCAGATCACACATATAGCCAGCAGCTTTTGTTTTGGCCAAAAGATTTTTTTAAGCCACCACCAAGAGATGGACTGTTTTGGCCGGGCCCTACTCTACTCTAACCAATTAAACATTTGTTAAAAAATATCCAATATCCAATATAATTTAGGTGTATTTTTATTTATTTTTCAATTTTTAAAATGACCAATAATATCACATACAGGGGACAAATACCACCGCACCATGACCATACACCATATTACCACCACATAGTGACCAAATAATAGCACATACAAGGAACAAATACCACCACACCATGACCAGAATATATATTACCACCACATAGTGACCAAATAATAGCACATACAAGGAACAAATACCACCACAGTATGGCCGGACAACATATTACCACCACATAGTGACTGAAGATTACAATACTGATCGGTAATAAAAAAAACACAATACTAATATCACCATAAGTGTCATTATACACAGGAGCTCTGTATATGCTATATAGTGTACAGGTAATAGTGATCACCAGTGACTATACACAGGAGCTCTGTATATAGTATAAAGTGTATAGTGTCAATGTACAGGTAACACACTGACTCACCAGTGACGTCTCTAGGTGAAGGCCTTCATCTTTGCATTTCATCTTCATCCAGCACAGACCGCCATCACTTCTTCCAGCCAGGGTTCTTCTCTGCAGGAAATAACACAGTTATCTAGAGCACCGCTTGCAGAACACATTATCCCAAATTCTAAACTACACCAAATGAAGAAAAAAGGCAATAGTGTCGCTCTGCACAGTAACGGGACCTTCTCCATTTAAAACAGTATCCTCATAAAAGAAGTACATCACTGCAGTAATAATATCCCTTAATTAGCCCCTATGGTAATAATATCCCCCATCCTGGCCCTCATTTGTCAATTTCCTGGCTCCAGCCATATGTTCTCCCATCCTGACCCCATATTTTCTCCCATCTTGCCTTCATGAGTATCCATTCTGCCCCCTTGTGATGTCCCATCCTGCTCCTTATGATCTCCCCATCCTGCTTCATCAGTCCCATGATCCTGCCCCATCTGTCTCCATTCTGCCCCATGATCCTGCACCATCTGTCTCCATCCTGCCACATGATCCTGCACCAACTCTCTCCATGCTGCATCATCTGTCTCCAATTTTGCCCCATCTCCATTCTGCTCCCGTTTCTCCATTCTGCCAGTGAAACATATTACGGCTTGCCGCTTCCAATAAAAATAAACACTTTCTCCTTACCTTGCCACATTCCTGTGGTGAGCGATGATCCCTCCAGGCGTTTCAAGCACACACTCGCCAGTGAATGACAATGACGTCATACGCCAGTGACATGTGTGCTGACGTCAGCTGCCAGCCTCTGATTGGCTGACTGCTTTAACTACATATCGGATGCAGGTTCAGTTACTGCAGTTCTGGTGGGGCCCGGAGCAGAAGAAACGGGGCCGATGCAGGCCCCCTCTGCTGATCGGGCTCCATATGCCAGTCGGCAGTAATGCCCTGATGGCAGCCCTGATTGCAGCCATTTGGTAAATTCAAAGAAGATTTTTTCTCATTACTATACACTCTGCACCCCATCTTGACTGAGAAAAAACAGAAATGAAGAAATCTTTGCAAATTTATTAAAAAAGAAAACAATTAAATATATCATGGTCATAAGTATTCAGACCCTTTGCTCAGACACTCATATTTGTCACATGCTGTCAATTTCCTTATGATACTCCTTGATTATGGTTCTACTCCTTCATTGGAGTCCAGCTATGTTTAAACTGATAGGGCTTGATTTGGAAAGGCATACACCTGTCTATATAAGACCTCACAGGTCACAGTGCATGTCAGACCAAATTAGAATCATGAGGCAAAGGAACTGGCCAAGGAGCTCAGAGACAGAATTGTGGCAAGGCACGCATCTGGCCAAGGTTACAAAAGAATTTCTGCAGCACTCAAGGTTCCCAAGAACACAGTGGCCTCCATAATCCTTAAATGGAAGAAGTTTGGGACCACCAGAAGTCTTCCTCTACCTGGCTGTCCAGCCAAACAGCAATTGTGGGAGAAGAGCCTTGGAGAGAGAGGTAAAGAAGAACCCGAACAGGACTGTGGCTGAGCTCCACAGATGCAGTAGGGAGATGGGAGAAAGTTCCACAAACTCAACTATCACTGTAGCCCTCCACCAGTCGGGCCTTTATGACAGAGTTGCCTGACGGAAGCCTCTCCTCAGTGCAAGACATATGAAAACCCGTATAGAGTTTGCTCAAAAACACATGAAGGACTCCCAGACTATGAGAAATAAGGTTCTCTGGTCTGATGAGATGAAGATAGACCTTTTCGGTGATAATTGTAAGCGGTTTCTGTGGAGAAAACCAGACACTGCTCATCACCTGCCCAATACAATCCCAACAGTGAAACATGGTGGTGGCAGCATCATGCTATGGGGGTGTTTTTCAGCTGCAGGTACAGGATCACTGGTTGCCATTAAAGGAAACATGAATGAGGCCAAGTACAGAGATATCCTGGCTGAAAACCTCTTCCAGAGTGCTTTGGACCTCAGACTTGGCCAAAGGTTCACCTTCCAACAAGACAATGACCGTAAGCACACAGCTAAAATAGCAAAGGAGTGGCTTCAGAACAACTCTGTGACCATTCTTGACTGGCTCAGGCAGAGCCCTGACCTAAACCCAATTGAGCATCTCTGGAGAGACCTGAAAATGTCTGTCCACCAACGTTCACCATCCAACCTGATGGAATTGGAGGATCTGCAAGGAAGAATGGCAGAGGATCCCCAAATCCAGGTGTGAAAAACTTGTTGCATCATTCCCAAGAAGACTTATGGCTGTACTAGCTCAAAAGGGTTCTTCTACTCAATACTGAGCAAAGGGTCTGAATACTTATGACAATGTGATATTTCAGTTTTTCTTTTTTAATAAATTTGCAAAAAATTTTACATTTCTGTTTTTTTCAATCAAGATGGGGAGCAGTGTACATTAATGAGGAAAAAAATGAACTTTTTTGAATTTACAAAATGGCTGCAATGATCACTTTTTATTCTGCATTTCTCATCCATTGCACATTTGCACTTTCACTGGTCACTTGGCACTTTTCACATACATTCTTTTGTTTCCTGACACCCCTCACTATCACTTTACCTGATTGATCGCTACCAGATAGCTCAATGCAGCATTATTCATCTTGGTCTTACCAACAGGTTTTCAACCTGAACCTCCTGCTTCACTGGGGATGCTGAATGCTTGTGCGGTGTAGGTCAGTCAGGTCGCAATGGCGACACATCCATCCTTCGTCGTTCCGGTCACTCACTCTCAGCCACTACGTCCAATCAGAGGTGCCCAGAGGCAGACTTACCCGGGATGGCATGTGACGCTGTTTCCTGGATCCTTCATGTTACACACCACTCAGGAACGTCGCAAATGCATTTTCCCACGTAGGGTATGCTCACTCCCTGTGAGCTCTGATTGGCATTTGCCCCAGGTCATTCGGTTTACACCAATAATTCTTCAGGGGTATGTCCCAACCACTATTAGGTGTCACACCAATAACATGAACCTGGATAGGGAAGGGGTGGTAGAAACAATAACCACCAATGTGATTGGTTAACATTGGCAGGATCAATCATGTTTTCCATAGATGTGACCGGGGAGCAGCCCCAATTCCTTTAGAAACACTCCCACTCTATCCCAGAATTACTCTTCTTGCCTTGTTTAGTGCAGGACCTTGGTCTCACCCTTCCGCTGACTCGCCAGGATAATGGCAGCTGTGACTTCAGATCTTCCAGGGTCACTACCCCACCTGTGGCACACACACACAGAGGAGGTAACGACAAGTGTATGAAGATGACAGTCCATTCAGTTTATATAAGGCCAGTTGATCCGAGGATCACAACCTGGCTTCATATTCCAGGGTCGCTACCCCACCTGTCACACGCACACAGAGATGAGGTAACAACAAGTGTAGGAAGATGACAGTCCATTCAGTCCTTACAAGGCCAGTTGATCCGTGGTTCACAACCTGGCTTTATCTTCCAGGGTCTTACTCCACCTGTGGCATGCACACAGAGATGAGGTAACAAGTGTAGGAAGATGACAGGCTATTGATTCCATACAAGGTACAAGGCCAGTTGATCTGAGGATCTCAACCTGCCTTCTCCAAAAGTATCCATCGTTCAGCGATGGCAATGGAGCAGATCTGTATTCTTCCAACCAAGGCTGAAAACTTCTACGTTGTTTCCTATAGAATGATAGATCTGTGTCTCTCGTAATGGAGCCATGATGTAAAATGGCTGCTGTCCTGTCTCTGGTCCTTTTGGGATGTATGGATGTCTTGGCAGAACCTCTCTGGCTGTTTCTCTCTCCCAATCTCTTTATAGAGGCATGTAACCTATTTTTTAGACTAAAGTGTCCTTCATTCAGTATTTACATACAGGGTAAGAATAGAGATGAGACCAAGTAACATTACTTGATTACTTAAACTATTTGCATAGTTTTTCCCTCTCTGCTTATGAAGTCAACAAACTGGCTCCATAACACAATGCATAGTTAGTATATCAGCAAACATCACTAGTGATCAAGGATAAGAGCACAATAAAAGTCAATATTATAGGCTTAAACAAACAAAAGTCTGTTTTCTTGATCAACCAGAAAGCAACACTTAAATTTGAAAGCCAACATACAGATAACATTCTATTACTCTTCGTTTGCTAAAAAATAGTCATCTGGTTAATTAAGATACAATGCTGTATGTCTTCACAATGCCAAAAGTAAAAAAAAAAAAAAAGAAGGTTTTTAAAAATATTCAAAAAATATAAAAGTTCAAATCACCCCACCATTCAAAATAGCATAAGCAAAAATCAAACGTACACATATTTGGTATCGCTGCATTCAGAATTGCCCGATCAATATAAAAAAAGAATTAACCCGATCACTAAACTGCATAGTAAGAAAAAAGTAAAAACACCAGAATTACATTTTTTGGTTGACATAAATGGAGACGCTACGAGTATCGGAAAATGGCGCTTTTTTAAATAAATTTTTTTTCACCACTTCAATAAAATGGAACCTAGACATGTTTGGTGTTTATGAGAATTATAATGGCAGGTCACTTTTAACAATTAGTGAACATGGTAAAAAAAACAAAAAACAGAGAACAACTGTGGGATTGCACTTTTTTTGGCAATTTCACTGCATTTGGATTTTTTCCCATTTTCCAGTACAAGATATGTTAAAAACAATGGTGTGGTTCAAAAGTACAAGTCGTCCAGCAAAAAAATAAGCCCTCACACGGCCATTTTGACCAAAAAGTAAAAAAGTTATGGCTCTGGGAAGAAGGTGAGCAAAAAATAAAAATGCGGGGCATGGCCTAAGTGTGCATGGAGTAGGTCGCATCTTTCCTGCTTTCTGAGGAAGCTTCCTCAATAATCAACTAACATTGCCACAGATACGCATAATCTTCACCCATCTGCTAAGGAGACCTTATCCCTACTCCTCAGGCTTCATCTAGGGCCCAATACTACCCACATAGATGCTTCTGAAGTGAAGTTTTTCCTGCAGCGTCTGTGAAAATACTAGGCTGAGGGCCTGAGGCCTTCTCGCCTCCCTCACAGCGGGACTTCCCTGACTGAATCGGGCTGCTCCGGAGGGCCCGGTAATAGAGAGGAGTTGCAGGTATTCTCCCCCTCAGGACCGGTATCCAGCCTGACTCAGCCGTCCCAAACAGCAGGAGCCAGACCAGCAGAAGACCCGGGAGGAAATCACCGCCGCCAGTCCTGAGGTACACCGGCGTCTTACCGCGGCGCCACATCAGCCCAGCTCAAGTCCCCCTCTCCGACATTCCTCAGTCCTATTCACAAGCTTCCCTGGGATAAAGGCAGAGGCTGAAGAGGACTGCTGCCAGATGCGACTCCCGGGAGGCCCACACACGCGCCTGCACTTGTTAACACAGAAGCGGCTGACATCACAGAGATGTGCCGGACAATAGCTCAATCCGGTCCTTTGCTGTGGGCCGTGAAGTACAGTGAAAGTGCTATAGACGTCGCGGTGCCTGCTGTCAGCCACCTGGAGGTACCTCTGCATGTCACCATTTGCTCTTCACAAGGGGATTCCTCCCCCGTTCCAGACCAGCCGTGCCCGGGTGTCTGGCTGCAGCCAGCACGACCTCTGAAGATTCTGCTTAAACGCCTGCACTCGTGAGTACTGGAGCAGCTGACAACCCTAAGCGGTGTGGGAAAATAGTTCTGGTATAATTCTCTCCTGGGGGCTGTGGTGTGCGGCAGGGGGAGCTGTGGACACTGCAGCATCTACTATTAACCCCCTCTGGGTCTTCCTCCGTACCACCTAGCCCCTCATATTAAATTAAGCGGCTGACAACCCCGAGCGGTTTGGAAAATAGCTCCAGCATAATTCTCCCCTGGGGGCTGCAGTGTGCTACAGGGGAGCTGTAGACACTGCAACATCTGCTATTAACCCCTCGGAAGAAACTTGTCCCTATAGATAGTGTTATATAGGGCACAGTACAGATCGAAGTCACGCTTTTGTTCTACCATAATACCTGGCTATTACTGGAACTCTAGTGACACCTGGAGGCGATACATAAAAATTACAAATAGCCTTTGAAAATCCCTTATCTTTTGCCCAAGATTCTGTGGTTGGGGCCATTGCAGGACTTGGCCTCTGCCCCCAATGAATAAATAAATAAATGACTATGAAACATGGAGGGGGCTTGCTGATGACGGGCAGGGATTGATGGTTTAATTACTTCATCCCCCTGGTCTCCCCCCAAAAAAAACAAATATGAGTTAACAATAGACGTGATCATCTATGGGAAGGACAAGACGGTCAGTCAGGCAGAACGTAGCTAAACATAAGGAGTCTTCCTCAGTGGATAAGTGTTTTTTCTATCCGGCCCCATAGGTCAGGAACACACGATCCTCATCTTCACAAGTCATGTCCCAAGACGGCTGTCCCCTAGCAGAGTTCTCAAGCTTACGTAGTTCTACAAAATCCATGGGAGATTGTGACAAGGACCCAGTTGTCAATGACGAAATGAGTTTATATGAGCTGAGTAAATATATAAAGGCTTTGCCTACCAATTCTGACTTAGAAGGGTTTGCCTGCAGACTCGAAAGGTCATATACAAAAAGAGATAAATAATTTGAAGGCTGAACTTACTTCTCGAATTGAAGATGTGGAAAAAGCCCAGGAGGAAGTCCACCATGAACTCCAGGCCTACAGAGAAGTTATTACTGAGCATACCCTTAAAATAGAGGAGCTTGCGTCTGGCCTGGAGGACTTGGAAAATCGTAATAGGAGAAGCAACATTCATATTCGTGGTCTTCCTGAATCAATTGTTTTCCCTGACCTAGAGAAGACAGTGAAAAAGATTTTTCTGGAGATCCTTGATGATGCTGTGGACGGCTCAATCGAATTTGACAGACTCCACAGGTCCTTGGGGCCCAAACCCACCTCTGAGACCCGTCCTCGTGATGTCATATGTAGAGCACATTATTACAGAGTTAAAGAGGCCATAATGACCGCCGCAAGGAAAAGGGGAATATTAAGTTCGAAGGCCATCAAATCCTGATTCTTTCCAATCTATCCAGATGTACTTTGCTACTGCGCAGAGCCCTTAGACCCTTACTTGCCGAACTAAAAGAAAGAGACATTGCATACAGATGGGGTTACCCCTTCCAACTGACGGCTTTTAGGGGAGGCAAAACGGCTATTTTCCATCGCATTGGAGATCTAGCTAATTTCCTTGGAACTTTTGACCTACCAATGATCGATCTTTCCAGATTGGCCTCTGACTCTCGCTCTTCCTAAGGCTCCACTCAGATGGCTTACAGTCCAACATTCCAAGAAGAGTAGTGACGGGAATCCTTCAAGCATCACCTGATAACCCACTAACCCTCTGTGCATTTTCTCTACAGGGTGCGGGACTGATCCTGATAGGATTGGTCAACAGTTTTGCCTGACTGTCCTTAATGTGTTTGACTTTTTTTTATTCACGTTTGCTTTATAGTTATCACTAGGTCACGATTGCTGTCCTCTTTTACCTCTGGACCTGTGAGACATGGATGAGATACCCATGTGTGCATAATTTGGGGTATTATGTAGTCTCACCCGTTAATTACATGCAATGTTTTACAATGATCCGGGAAATGACTGCGTTTATATCCTACATAGAATGATTTCCCATAGGGACTCACCCCCATGTTTAGGGGACGTCTTAATGAATACTTGACCTGTTCATTTGGGGAGGTTCCTGTCCAGCTTTGGCTTTTTCCCTCCTGGAGTGGTGCAAAGGTAGTAGACTACCAATGCCGGCACCGGTAGAAAATACCGTAAGAAATGTTTATTTTTGTAAACTTCTACTTTCTTTTACTCTTTCTCTAACTCCTTTTACTTTCCTTTATCGCTTTCTCTCTCCTTTCCCTTCCCAATGTCCCTTCCCATTGGACCATCCATTTATACTAGGGATACCTAACAAGGGTAGACATTTAAAGGCGGGTGGCATAAGTGGGAGTCTAGACCATGGCTAAAATCAAATTTTGTTCCTTTAATGCTAGGGGGCTCAATGTTCCAGAAAAAAGAAGACAAATATTGTACTCTAACCATAAACGAGTCTCGTTTTTTTTGTTACAGGAGACCCACTTCAAATCTGGATCCATACCTCAGTGTTCATCAAAATACTACCTAAGTGGGTTTATGGTCCAAATCCGCATTCCAAGACTAGGGGGGTCTCTATTGCTTTCCACAGCTCCTTCATGCTATAGATCGCTGACTCAGTAATAGATTCCAAAGGCAGATTTATCTTCCTGATGATCTCATGGGGATCTCGTAAACTCGTAATAGCCAATGAGTATTTCCCAAATCAGGGCCAACAGAAGTTCGGTGCGGAGTGCAAAAGAAGTCTTGCGGATTTCGCTGGCTCCTCTCCTGTGATCCTCGGGGGGGACTTCAATACTCCCATGAACCCCACTGTTGATGCTTCCTCGGGTAAGTCTTCCTACTCCTCTTCTTCTATCACTCAAATAAAAAAACATGTTCAGCCTGAGGCTGGTGGATGTCTGCAGGGCTCTTCACCCTGACTCTAGAGACTTCAGCTTTTTCTTGTGGGTCCACAATACTTAGAGCAGAATCGATTACTTTTTCATATCTCACAGTTTGCTGGACTCGCCGGTAGAGGCTGATATAGGATCAATATTATGGTTGGATCATGCGCAAATTTATTTCTCGATTTTCCTTCATGCTCCAGTTAAATCCGTTTTTTCCTGGCGTTTGAATAAGAACCTTCTTCGGGACCCTTTATGTAGGTCTGATTTAGAACGTGCAATCATTAACTTCAGCACAGATCATGCTGCAGACCCTACTTCCCCTTTGGTTAAGTGGGAAGCATTAAAGAGTGTCCTGAGGAGGGTGCTTATTTCCCATGGGGCGCGTCTTAAGAGAGTCCGAGCCGCCGAAATAGTTGAATTGTCTAGGCAAATCCAAAAATAAGAAAACCAGCACAAAAAGGACTTAAAAGTCGATACTCTCACACACCTGTCTACATTGAGGCAAAAATTACTAGCTATAATTGATGAGAAATCACGGCAATTCAGAGAACTCCTCAAAAATCGTTTTTACCATTATGGCAACAAGAGTAGTAAATTAATGGCAAGAATCATCAATCCCCATTTATCAAGCACTTACATTCCTTACATTAAAAATAAAGAGGGGAAGAAGGTACACAGAATGAAGGATATACTGTCAAGCTTTAGTGATTATTATAGGGAGCTTTACAACATTGGTGGCCACTATAAAGATCTCCCAATAAATTTACTCTGGGACAAAATTAAGCTATACCTACAACAAACTAACATACCTGTAATCTCAGAGGACAGATTGTTGGACTTAGAGAGGGACTTCTCATTGGAGAAAATTTCTGAGACCATCAAAAGAACTGAAGCAGGGGAAGAGCCCAGGCCCCGATGGATACACTGCAGGATTTTATAAACATTTCTCTGCCTTATTAAGACCAATATTTCTCAATATGTGCTATTATATTTCATCAGGAGGTTCTTTTCCTCCACACTCCCTGGCAGCTAATATTACTGTTATTCCTAAACCTGGGAAGGACCCGTCTATGTGCAACAGCTACCGTCCAATCTCTCTGATAAATCTAGATTTTAAATTGTACGCAAAAATGATTGCAAAGAGATTGTGTCCACTGCTGCCGAGCCTGATCAATCAGGACCAGGTGGCATTCGTCCCAGGACGAGAAGCCAGGGACAATGCTATACGGACTATTTCCCTGATAGACAGGGCCACTAGGGTGGGGGTACTCCATGTGCATACTGTCGATTGATGCCGAGAAGGCTTTTGACAGGCTGCACTGGGAATTCATGTTCCAGACATTGGAGGGACTGGGTTTGAAGGAGAACATGCTCCATAGAATCTCTGCCCTATATACTTCTCCTAGTGCACAAGTAAAAACCAATGGCGCCTTATCCAACAATTTCCCTATTTGGAACGGCACAAGGCAGGGCTGCCCCCTTTCGCCCTTACTCTATATACTAACGATGGAGCATTTAGCAGCCGCAATTCGTAATAATCCGTCAATCAAAGGCCCAAAATTGCAATCAGGTGAACACAAACTGGCGCACTTCACGGATAATGTTCTCCTTTATATCTCCTCCCCGATTACAAGCCTCCCAAATATTATTCAAGAGCTACATAGATTTGGCCGCATAAGTAACTTTAAAATCAATTCCCATAAATCCGAGATCCTAAACATTTCCCTGAAACCACCTATGATAGAGCAACTGAGTGCCTCATTTCCTTTTCGCTGGCGCTTTGACCCTCTCACTTACTTGGGAGTCAAAATCACAGCCAAGATGTCACAATTATATGATACCAATTTTAAGGTAGCCTTACACAAGGCCGAATCGGATTTGGAAAGATGGCATAGACTGCAGCTTTCATGGTTGGGCCGGGTTAATGTGATAAATTTTTCTTTGTATCGATAGGAACATGCATTTTGGACCTCTTCCATAGTAAAGGACATAAAAAGTGGGTAGGATTGGAAAATGACCTCAATGGCCGTGACTCCCAAATAATGATCTGGTCCCCAAGAAAGGACGGTGAGAGCAACGAGGAGGCCGAACACTAGAGATCTCTTCATCTCCTGGCCCTCTAACTCCTATCTACGATAATCCGTATTTTCCGGCGGGACTACTAGGAAAAAATTTTTAAATAAAGATAAAAGCTCTCATTCTATAGTCTATGACTACATAACTCGATCAGGTATGAAGTCGTTGCAGGATATCGTCTCAGATGAGGAACCACTGGCGGGCTTCTGGTTCTTTTTTGAACAATTGAGAAGTTTTATAACAAAATTGGCTAATCGGACTAATGTTTTTAGAGCATTTACACCCTTTGAGACCCTCTGTATGTCCAAGAGCCCTCCAGATCATACCGTATCCTTGCTGTACAAACTCTTTCAAGAGGGGCAAACCCCTCCCCATGATTTTCCTCCATTCTTCTCTAAATGGGAGGCTAACCTGGGAAGATCTTTGTCGACTGAAGATAGATCAAAAATCCTTCTCTTTATGTTTAGATCTTCACTATGTTCTACGTCACAGGAGAGGAGCTACAAGATTCTTGCAAGATGGTATAGATGCCCATCAGCTGTCCACTCTATATTCCCGGTGGTCCCGGATACTTGTTGGAGATGCCTACATGAGGAAGGCACATTTACTCATATATGGTGGCACTGTCCGCCCATCAAAAACTTGAGGTCAGCATTTTTTGACCTACATAACAGATTATCCATTACCAATATTAGACCCACAATGGAAGCTGCATTATTGTCCTTGAGTGACATCTCAGTTTCCGGATTCAAAAAAGGCCTTTTTAGACATTTCCTTGCAGCTACCAGGAACTTGATCCCCAGATATTGGAAATAGGTAAAGTCACCTTCTCGTTCTGAGTTTGTCGCTGAGCTTAACGATATCTATAGAATGGAGCAAATGATAGGCCAAATAGTTGGTGATAGAGACAGAGTCTATAACACTTGGGCTCCCTGGTTTTTTTCTAGAGAGGCCCCTGGGTTGGAGGTATGGGTATCTGGACACTGAGGATACTTCAATAAATGAACACCCATTTCATTTGATTAGATGGTTTTCGGGGTGCCCTGGTTTCCTGGATGGCCATTCTGGATCTTGACTCCTATCAGAGTGGTCGAGGGATTTATGGCCTTCTGGGTCCGGGGAATGCTCGAATCCCATTTCTAATTTGTAATGTATATCTCCAACAATCATTTAATCCCCTCTCTTTTCTTCTTCTCTCTTCATCCCCTCTTGTTTCCTTTCTCCTTTCCTTTCACTTTCTTGTTTAGGTTGCATAAATAATTTCACTTCACAAGCATGTCAATATTCTCTTATTGACTACTCTATTAACCCCTTCATGACCCATCCTAGCGATTCTGAGATTGTTTTTTAGTGACATATTGGGCTTCATGTTAGTGGTAAATTGAGGTCGATAATTTTTGCGTTTATTTGTGAAAAAAATGGAAATTTGGCGAAAACTTTGAAAATTCCACAATTTTCAAATTTTGAATTTTTCTGTTAAACCAGAGAGTTATGTGACACAAAATAGTTAAAAAATAACATTTCCCACATGTCTACTTTACATCAGCACAATTTTGGAAGCAAAATTTTTTTTTGTTAGGAAGTTATAAGGGTTAAAAGTTGACCAGCGATTTCTCATTTTTACAGCAAAATTTACAAAACCATTTTTTTTAGGGACCACCTCACATTTGAAGTCACTTTGAGGGGTCTATATGGCAGAAAATACCCAAAAGTGACACCATTCTAAAAACTGCACCTCTCAAGCCACTCAAAACTACATTCAAGAAGATTATTAACCCTTCAGGTACTTCACAGGGACTAAAGCAACATGGAAGAAAAAAATGGACATTTTAATTTTTCCAACAAAAATTTTTTTTTTAGCATCATTTTTTTCATTTTCATATGGGTAATAGGATAAAATGGATCCTAAAATTTGTTGGGCAATTTCTTCTGAGTAAACCAATACCTCATATGTGGTCATAAACCACTGTTTGGACACACGGCAGGGCTCAGAAGGGAAGGAGCGCCATTTGACTTTTTGAATGGAAAATATGCTGGAATATTTATCGGTTGCCATGTCGCGTTTGGAAAGTCCCTGTGTGCCTAAACATTGGCGCTCCCCCACAAGTGACCCCATTTTGGAAACTAGACCCTCCAAGGAACTTATCTAGATGCATAATGAGCACTTTGAACCTCCAGGTGCTTCACAAATTGATCCGTAGGAAAAAAAGTACTTTTTTTTCACAAAAATTTTGTTTTAGCCTCAGGTTTTTCATTTTCACATGGACAACAGGGTAAAATGGATCCTAAAATTTGTTGGGAAATTTCTGCTGAGTACACCGATACCTCATATGTGGTCATAAACCACTGTTTGGACGCACGGCAGGGCCCGGAAGAGAAGGAGCGCCATTTGACTTTTTGAATGGAAAATTGGCTCCAATCGTTAGCAGACACCATGTCGCGTTTGGAAAGCCCCTGTGTGCCTAAACATTGGAGCTCCCCCACAAGTGACCCCATTTTGGAAACTAAACCCCCGAAGGAACTTATCTAGATGTGTGGTGAGCACTTTGAACCCCCAAGTGCTTCACAGAAGATTATAACGCAGAGAAAATAAAAAAATATTTTTTTTTTCCTCAAAAATGATTTTTTTAGCCCGCTAATTTTTATTTTCACAAGGCTAACAGAAGAAATTGGACCCCAAAAGTTTTTGTCCAGTTTGTCCTGAGTATGCTGGTACCCCATATGTGGGGGTAAACCACTGTTTGGGTGCACGGCAGGGCTCAGAAGGAAAGGAGCGCCATTTGACTTTTTGAATGAAAAATTAGCTCCAATCGTTAGCGGTCACCATGTCGTGTTTGGAGAGCCCCTGTGTGCCTAAACTTTGGAGCTCCCCCACAAATGCCGCCATTTTGGAAACTAGACCCCCCAAGGAACTTATCTAGATGCATAGTGAGCACTTTGAACCCTCAGGTGCTTCACAGAAGGTTATAAACACAGAGCCGTGAAAATAAAAATATTTTTTTTCCTCAAAAAATGATTTTTTAGCCCGCTAATTTTTATTTTCACAATGGTAACAGGAGAAATTGGACTCCTAAAGTTGTTGTCCAGTTTCTCCTGAGTACGCTGGTACCCCATATGTGGGGGGAATACTAGGCACACGTCGGGGCTCGGAAGGGAAGTAGTGACGTTTGGAAATGTCAACTTGATGGAATGGTCTGTGGGCGTCATGTTACGTTTGCAGAGCCCCTGATGCGCCTAAACAGTGGAAACCCCACACAAGTGACCCCATTTTGGAAACTAGACCATCCAAGGAACTAATCTAGATGTGTGGTATGAAAATAAAAAAATTTTTTTTTTCCTCAAAAAATGATTTTTTTAGCCCACAATTTTTTATTTTCACAAGGGTAACAGGAGAGATTGGACCCCAAAAGTTGTTATCCAGTTTGTCCTGAGTACGCTGGTACCCCATATGTGGGGGGAACAACTGTTTGGGTACACATCGGGGCTCGGAAGGGAAGTAGTGACGTTTTAAAATGCCGACTTCATGGAATGGTCTGCAGGTGTCATGTTACGTTTGCAGAGCCCCTGATGTGCCTAAACAGTAGAAACCCCCCACAAGTGACCCCATTTTGGAAACTAGACCCCCCAAGGAACTTATCTAGATGTGTGGTGAGCACTTCGAACCCCCAAGTGCTTCACAGAAGTTTATAACGCAGAGCCATGAAAATAAAAAATCATTTTTTTTCCACAAAAATAATTATTTTAGCCCCCAATTTTTTATTTTCCCAAGGGTAACAGGAGAAATTAGACCCCAAAAGTTGTTGTGGAATTTTTCCTGAGTACGCTGATACCCCATATGTGGGGGTAAACCATTGTTTGGGCATACGTCGGGGCTCGGAACAGAGGGTGCACTGTTTGACTTTTTAAACGCAAAATTGGCTGGATTAAATGGTGGTGCCATGACGCGTTTGGAGACCCCCTGATGTGCCTAAACAGTGGAAACCGCTCAATTCTAACTCCAACCCTAACCCAACACACCCCTAACCCTAATCCCAACCCTTATCATAACCTTAACCACAACCCTAACCCCAACACACCCCTAACCCTAATCCCATCTCTAACACTAACTGCAAGCCTAACCCTAATCCCAACCCCAACCCACCCCTAACCTTAACCCTAATTCCAACCCTAACCCTAATTCCAACCCTAACCACAACCCTAATCCCAACCCTAATTCCAACCCTAACCCTAATTCCAGCCCTAAGCCTCATTCCAACCCTAACCCTCATTCCAACCCTAACCCTCATTCCAGCCCTAACCCTCATTCCAACTCTAACCCTAATGGAAAAATAAAAATATTTTCTTTATTTTATTATATGTCCCTACCTATGGGGGTGATAAAGGGGGGTTTATTTCCTTTTTTTATTTTGATCACTGTGAGAGGTTCTCACAGTGATCAAAATAAATGAATGAATCTGCAGCCGGCGCACTGCGCATGCGCCCGCCATTTTCCAAGATGGCGGCGCCCATGACGCAGGACACTGGGAAGGCCAGAGGGACAGGAGGTACCGGGGCCGGTGGGGGGGGATCGGAAGGCTGGGGGAGCAGAGGGAAGGGGGAGGGGACATGATGACTGCGGCGTCTGATCGCTGCCATCAGTCGGTGGCGGCAGTCAATCGGCGCCATCAGTCAGTGGGTGAGGGGTCTGATTGCTGTCTCCAGCCATGGCCGATGCTATTGCAGCATCAGCCATGGACCGATTGTAATATTTCACCAAATTTAATTGGTGAAATATTACAATCGTACTGCGTATGCGCCCGCCATTTTCAAAGATGGTGGCGCCCATGCAGGAGGGACGGCGGGACACCGGGAGCCGGAGCGGGACGAGACAGGTACCGGGGAGGTTGAGGAGGTGATTGGACTTCGGGGGGATCGGAGGGAAGTAGATCGTGACAGCAGCGGCCCATCGCTGCTGTCAGTCTGTGGCGGGGGCCGATCGCCCCCGCCAGCCGGTGTGGGGGGGTTAAGTTAGTGTCTCCAGCCATGTTCGATGCTACTGCAGCATCGGCCACGGCTGGATTGTAATATTTCATCAAATTTCATTGATGAAATATTACTATCGCTCTGATTGGATGTTTCACTTTCAAAAGCCAATCAGAGTGATCGTAGCCATGTGGGGGCTAAGCCACCCCCCCCCGTTGTGAAGCATAAAGGGTCCTTTGTGTGCGAGTCGGGTGACTTTTCATTGACCCCGGTCACCCAACCCGCAGGAGCGCTATTTAGAGCATGATGCCTACGGGGGCGCGACTTCATGACCCCTACGTAGGCGTCATAGGTCGGGAAGGGGTTAATCAATGTACTGATTGCTGTCAGTTAAGCAAGTTTAATTATAATAGAAATGACACAGTTATCAGTAATATCCTACAGTTTATAATTTCATCCTAATATGGGTTATATGCTTTTGTTATACTTTATAACTAGTTTGGATTATGTATTGCATTATTTCAATAAACTTGATTTACACAAACATTGGCGTAACTCCCAGGGTAGCAGCCGAAGCAGTTGCTTTGGGGCCCGGCCCATATAGGGGCCCGGGTCCCTGGCTCCGATCGGCGCTACCCGGTAGTGCAATTAAGTGCAATTAAGTACATTATTGGCCCAACCACCTGTCCGTGGCCCAGCACCGGTCCGTTGCGGTGCTCTTGCTGGTCCGCGGACCCAAGGGGAGCCGGCGGCTGTGGTGTAGCAGCTGATACTCACCCTGTCATCCCTGTCGGCACGGCAGCTTCATCCAGTGCTGAGCGGTCACGTGCTACCGCTCATTTAAGGTCATGAATATGGACGCCACTCATCTCCCAAAGGCGTGGCGTCCATATTCATGGACCTTAATGAGCGGTAGCACGTGACCGCTCCGCACAGGAAGAAGCTGAAGCGCCGCGAGATGCAGGGACATGCAGCGACGGGAAGGAAGTTCAGCGACAGCGACGTGAGAGGTAAGTATGATGGGGAGGATGGGAGCAGAGCCATAAATACAAAGGAGGGAGAGTGGGAGCGGAGCCATAAATACATGGGAGGGGGAGCGGGAGCGGAGCCATAAATACATGGGAGGGAGAGTGGGAGCAAAGCCATAAATACATGGGAGGAAGCCATAACTACAAGGGAGGGAGAGTGGGAGCGAAGCCATAAATACATGGGAGCGGAGCCATAAATACATGGGAGCGGAGCCATAAATACATGGGAGGGAGAGTGGGAGCAAAGCCATAAATACATGGGAGGCAGCCATAAATACAAGGGAGGGAGAGTGGGAGCAGAGCCATAAATACATGGGAGGGAGCCATAAATACAAGGGAGGGAGAGTGGGAGCAGAGCCATAAATACATGGGAGGGAGCCATAAATACAAGGGAGGGAGAGATGGAGCGAAGCCATAAATACATGGGAGCGGAGCCATAAATACATGGGAGGGAGAGTGGGAGCGAAGCCATAAATACATGGGAGGGAGAGTGGGAGCGAAGCCATATATACAAGGGAGGGAGAGTGGGAGCGGAGCCATAAATACATGGGAGCGGAGCCATAAATACAAAGGAGGGAGAGTGGGAGCGAAGCCATAAATACATGGGAGCGGAGCCATAAATACAAGGGAGGGAGAGTGGGAGCGAAGCCATAAATACATGGGAGCGGAGCCATAAATACATGGGAGCGGAGCCATATATACAAGGGAGGGAGAGTGGGAGCGGAGCCATAAATACATGGGAGCGGAGCCATAAATACAAGGGAGGGAGAGTGGGAGTGAAGCCATAAATACATGGGAGCGGAGCCATAAATACATGGGAGCGGAGCCATATATACAAGGGAGGGAGAGTGGGAGCGGAGCCATAAATACATGGGAGCGGAGCCATAAATACAAGGGAGGGAGAGTGGGAGCGGAGCCATAAATACATGGGAGAGGAGCCATAAATACAAGGGAGGGAGAGTGGGAGTGGAGCCATAAATACAAGGGAGCGGAGAGTGGGAGCGGAGCCATAAATACAAGGGAGGGAGCCATAAATACAAGGGAGGGAGAGTGGGAGCAGAGCCATAAATAAATGGGAGTGGAGCCATAAATACAAGGGAGGGAGAGTGGGTGCGGAGCCATAAATACATTGGAGGGAGCCAAAAATACAAGGGAGGGAGAGTGGGAGCGGAGTCATAAATACATGGGAGGGAGAGTGGGAGCGAAGCCATAAATACATGGGAGGGAGAGTGGGAGCGGAGCCATAAATACATGGGAGGGAGCCATAAATAATACAAGGGAGGGAGAGTGGGAGCAGAGCCATAAATACATGGGAGCGGAGCCATAAATACAAGGGAGGGAGAGTGGGAGCGGAGCCATAAATACATGGGAGTGGAGCCATAAATACAAGGGAGGGAGAGTGGGAGCAGAGTCATAAATACATGGGAGGGAGAGTGGGAGCGAAGCCATAAATACATGGGAGGGAGAGTGGGAGCGGAGCCATAAATACATGGGAGGGAGCCATAAATACAAGGGAGGGAGAGTGGGAGCGGAGCCATAAATACATGAGAGCGGAGCCATAAATACAAGGGAGGGAGAGTGGGAGCGGAGCCATAAATACAGTGGGGAAAAAAAGTATTTAGTCAGTCAGCAATAGTGCAAGTTCCACCACTTAAAAAGATGAGAGGCGTCTGTAATTTACATCATAGGTAGACCTCAACTATGGGAGACAAACTGAGAAAAAAATATCCAGAAAATCACATTGTCTGTTTTTTTTTCATTTTATTTGCATATTATGGTGGAAAATAAGTATTTGGTCAGAAACAAAATTTAATCTCAATACTTTGTGATATATCCTTTGTTGGCAATGACAGAGGTCAAACGTTTTCTGTAAGTCTTCACAAGGTTGCCACACACTGTTGTTGGTATGTTGGCCCATTCCTCCATGCAGATCTCCTCTAGAGCAGTGATGTTTTTGGCTTTTCGCTTGGCAACACGGACTTTCAACTCCCTCCAAAGGTTTTCTATAGGGTTGAGATCTGGAGACTGGTAGGCCACTCCAGGACCTTGAAATGCTTCTTACGAAGCCACTCCTTCATTGCCCTGGCGGTGTGCTTTGGATCATTGTCATGTTGAAAGACCCAGCCACGTTTCATCTTCAATGCCCTTGCTGATGGAAGGAGGTTTGCACTCAAAATCTCACGATACATGGCCCCATTCATTCTTTCATGTACCCGGATCAGTCGTCCTGGCCCCTTTGCAGAGAAACAGCCCCAAAGCATGATGTTTCCACCACCATGCCTTACAGTAGGTATGGTGTTTGATGGATGCAACTCAGTATTCTTTTTCCTCCAAACACGACAAGTTGTGTTTCTACCAAACAGTTCCAGTTTGGTTTCATCAGACCATAGGACATTCTCCCAAAACTCCTCTGGATCATCCAAATGCTCTCTAGCAAACTTCAGACGGGCCCGGACATGTACAGGCTTAAGCAGTGGGACACGTCTGGCACTGCAGGATCTGAGTCCATGGTGGCGTAGTGTGTTACTTATGGTAGGCCTTGTTACATTGGTCCCAGCTCTCTGCAGTTCATTCACTAGGTCCCCCCGCGTGGTTCTGGGATTTTTGCTCACCGTTCTTGTGATCATTCTGACCCCACGGGGTGGGATTTTGCGTGGAGCACCAGATTGAGGGAGATTATCAGTGGTCTTGTATGTCTTCCATTTTCTAATTATTGCTCCCACAGTTGATTTCTTCACTCCAAGCTGGTTGGCTATTGCAGATTCAGTCTTCCCAGCCTGGTGCAGGGCTACAATTTTGTTTCTGGTGTCCTTTGACAGCTCTTTGGTCTTCACCATAGTGGAGTTTGGAGTCAGACTGTTTGAGGTTGTGCACAGGTGTCTTTTTATACTGATAACAAGTTTAAACAGGTGCCATTACTACAGGTAATGAGTGGAGGAAAGAGGAGACTCTTAAAGAAGAAGTTACAGGTCTGTGAGAGCCAGAAATCTTGATTGCTTGTTTCTGACCAAATACTTATTTTCCACCATAATATGCAAATAAAATGAAAAAAAAACAGACAATGTGATTTTCTGGATTTTTTTTTCTCAGTTTGTCTCCCATAGTTGAGGTCTACCTATGATGTAAATTACAGACGCCTCTCATCTTTTTAAGTGGTGGAACTTGCACTATTGCTGACTGACTAAATACTTTTTTTCCCCACTGTACATGGGAGCGGAGCCATAAATACAAGGGAAGGAGAGTGGGAGCGGAGCCATATATACAAGAGAGGGAGAGTGGAAGCAGAGCCATATATACAAGGGAGGGAGGGTGGGAGTGGAGCCATGCATACAGGATGGGACAGGGGAGCCATGTATACAGGATGGGAGGGTGGGAGCGGAGCCATGTATACAAGGATGGGAGGATGGGAGCAGAGTCATGTATGCAAGGATGGTGACAGGGGAGCCATGCATACAACAGGGGGGCCACACAGAGATGGACAGGACGGGGGGGAACCACACATACATTTTCTGATGATTAGAAAATAATCAGCATATACAGTACTCCAGTACAATTTTTCTTAAGTGCTCAATGCTCCATTTCCTTGTAGGTTCCAATCATCATTAGCAGTGACGGTCATCAGTAGAAGTAGCCCAGTGCTCCCACTGAAACAGAGAAACAAGCCAGGTGCTCCCACTCATTCAAAACCTATGGTGAGTTGAGTGACATTATAAATGTTATAATTAAATGATAAGTATGCACTGCTACAACCGCGTCCCTAGCCTCGCCCCCTTATGACCAAAGCCCCGCCCCTGTCACACCTCCATCCCCGCCCTGCCGGGCTATGGAAGAATGGTCTTGCTTGAAGCCGGTCCCTGGTGCAAAAAAGGTTGGGGACCACTGGTGTAGGGGATCCGGGGCCCCGGCGAAAAAAAATGTACACTATGAATGATTTTGCACTGCGTCTTGAAGGGGGTGTGTCTTTGAGGGGGTGTGTCTTTGAGGGGGCCCCGTTTAAAAGTTTGCTATGGGGCCCAATCAGTTCTAGTTACGCCCCTGTACACAAAAAAATAAAAATGCAAAACCAAAAATGCCTCTGGTCATTAAAGGGTTAAACTCTGGTTTTAATTGTATATTCTTTTATACATTACCTAATAAAGATGAGTTATTTTTACTGATAAATGTTTGTTTTGGGTCATTTATTTCCTGTTGGTATTTGGTTTATCCTATAAAACTCCCATATAATATTCCATACTTTAACGCACGCTGTGCGCACATCATGTTTTTGTACAATTTGTCAATAAGTTTTGTAGGTTTCTCCGTCTGAGTTATTTTTTATGATCAACAAAATAGAATTTTCTTGTAATACATTTCTCACACTCTAGGTATAATGACGACTTTTCTCTCTGTGTGGGATTTTTGATGTTTATTAAGGTTGTCTACTAGTTGGACAACCCCTTCTCATTCCTCATGTTTGGTCGTGTTGAAATAAAACCACTTATACAAACCTCCCATGCTGGCGCCGTTTCATCGGTGTCGGCACTTGCGTTCTTGGGGCTCTTTTGAGGTTGTTACGTCATGTGAGCACTGTACCCAATCAGTGCTAGTGTCACCTTCCCCACCTTCGGACAAATCGGGCAGTCAGAGAGCAGCCGCGGCCCTGGCTTCCTGTTGATGTTCAATATGTCCGAAGGCGGAAACAGTGAAGCTGCCGCTTATTGTGCACAGGGCTTGTGTGATGTGACAACCTCACATAAGCCCCCGGACAGCGAGTCTCGACACCGCTGAAGTGGAGAACGTACATTAGTGGAGTGTTAGTATTTTTATTTTAGTGAGGCCAAACATGATGAATAAGTTCACTGAGAAAAAGAAATTCATAAATATATATTATCATCCCTTGATTAGAAGATTCACTGACAAAAGGATAAGACCACACTTTATTAATTCCAAATGTAAAACTTGACCCATAATTCACCCCCTGAAGGTTAGTCAGAAGGTGACTAATAGAAAAATCATGTACCCCACGTCTCAGTATATAGGGTGAGGTGACGTATACACACTCACTCTCCAAACCTCTCATTTCTGCGGGTTTTGTCGTCCTCACCAAAGGCGACTCATCAGGAGACTATTTAATATTGACCTATATTCAAGCGAGACTAGATGAAGAAAACCCTAAAATCATGTATCATGTTATCCAAAACAGTCAGAAAACTTGCCACATATAGGGAGGCCCCAGACTTCAAACTATATACTTCGTAAGTTTATAAGCCACTCCAGTGTGAGCCTTACACCTGGCTCTGCTACATCTACTTCTTTATACCATCTCCCCACTTGCCAACCTCATCTACACTGCCCTGGGACTACAGCTCCACCTGTGAGGAGCTTCAACATCATTGCTGCACCACACCATCTGTCCCAGAGAAGCAACCCTGCAGCGCTGGTCAAACTGACCAGAAACCGCAGGTGGCGTCACGAATCATCTCAACAACTTTATCCTCATCACGCTACCCCTTTTACATTGACTGCCTGAGGCCACGGACCGGGTCAGTGCCACTGTGACATCTCCCATTGAAGTCAACGGGCCCAGCACCGAGAACCTCACAGCCTCCGGGGGCAAGTCACACACGTCGGTGGCTCAGAAGGGAAGTAGTGACGTTTTGGAATGCAGACTTTGATGGAATGGTCTGCGGGTGTCATGTTGAATTTAGAAAGCCCCTGATGTGCTTAAACAGTGGAAACCCCCCACAACTGACCCCATTTTGGAAATTAGACCCCCCAAGGAACTTATCTAGATGTGTGGTGAGCACTTTGAACCCCCAAGTGCTTCACAGAACTTTATAACGTAGAGCCATACAAATGATATTTTTGCCCCTAATCTTTTATTTTCACATGGGCAACAGGAGAAATTGGACCCCAAAAGTTGCGCAATTTGTCCTGAGCTGATACCCTATATGTAGGGGTAAACCACTATTTGCGCATGGCAGAGCTTGGATGGGAAGGAGCACCGTTTGACCTTTTTCAACGCAGAATTGGCTGGAATTGAGATCAGATGCCATATTGCGTTTGGAGAGCTCCTGATGTCACCAAACAGTGGAAACCCCCCAATTCTAACTACAACCCTAACCCCAACACACCCCTAACCCTAATCTCAGCCCTAGCCCTAATGGAAATACATTTTTTTAATTTTATTAATTTTTCCCTAAGGGGGTGATAAAGAGGGGTTTGATTTACTATATTTGACACTTCCACCCCAGCTGCCTCTAAACTTCTATCGCTCACGGCTTCACTTGGCCTCACTCAATGGTCCTCTGCGGCCACTCACAAAGATGGTCACACGCTGGACCTTATTTTCACCCATCTCTGTTCCCTCACTAATCTCAATAATTCACCCCTCCCCGTCTGACCACAACCTACTGACGTTCTCTTCCCTCTCCTCTCCTACTGCGCAACACCCGCTCCATGAACTCGCTCACCCTCGCAGGAATCTCAAACACCTCAATTTACAATCACTCTCTGAGTCCCTTCTCCCTCTTACAGACATAGCTTCCCTTCATGACACAGAGGCTACTGCCACTTTTTATAACACCACAATAACAGCAACACTTGATTCGGCTGCCCCCCCCTCACGCAGAGCAAAACTCGTACAATCAACAGGCAGCCCTGGCTGACCAGCCTGACCAAAGAACTGAGACTGGTTTCCAGGGCCGCTGAGCGGAGATGGAAGAGAACCCATTCTACTGAGCACTTCAGCGCATACAAGCAGGCCCTTGCCAGCTTTAAGTCCACGCTCTCTGCCGCTAAACAAACTTACTTCGCATCTCTCATATCCTCCCTGTCTCACAACCCTAAACAACTCTTCAACACTTTCAATTCTCTACTCCGTCCCACAGCACCTCCTCCCCCTCCTCTCATTTCTGCTGAAGACTTTGCCTCCTTCTTTAAGCAGAAGATTGACAAGATCAGACAAAACTTTGGCCCACAGCCCCCAATGCCCCTCTTAGCCACTCAGCCCTGTTCTGCAAAAGCCGGCTTCTCCACCATGACAGAAGATCAGCTCTCCACCCTTCTGTCAAGATCACACCTCACCACTTGTGCCCTCGACCCACTCCCGTCTCACCTCATCCCTAACTTGGCCACAGTCTTTATCCCATCTCTAACACATCTCTTCAACCTTTCACTTACAAATGGTGTCTTTCCCTCATACTTCAAACATGCCTGAATCACAACCATCTTCAAAAAGCCCTCCCTTGATCCATCCTGTGTCTAACTATCGCCCGATATCTCTTCTCCCTTATGCCTCAAAACTACTGGAACAACATGTATATCTTGAACTGTCCTCCTACCTCTCCTCCTGTTCCCTTTGACCGGTTACAATCTGGCTTCCGACCGCATCACTCAACTGAAATTGCCCTAACTAAAGTCACTAATGACTTACAAACTGCCAAGAGCAAGCGACACTACTCTGTCCTCCTTCTCCTGGACCTGTCCACTGCCTTCTACACTGTAGACCATTCCCTCCTGCTACAGACTCTCTTATCTCTTGGCATCACAGACTTCGCCCTATCCTGGATCTCATCATACCTAACAGACCGAACATTTAGTGTCTCCCTCTCACACACCACCTCCTCACCTCGCCCCCTGTCTGTTGGTGTTCCTCAAGGCTCTGTCCTTGGACCCCTACTATTCTCCATCTACACCTTTGGCTTGGGACAGCTCATAGAATCCTACGGTTTGCAGTATCACCTCTATGCCGATGACATGCAGATCTACCTATCTGGACCCAACCTCGCCTCCTTACTGACTGAAATCCCACAATGTCTGTCTGCTATCTCAGCTTTCTTCTCTGCTCGCTTTCTCAAACTGAACATGGACAAAACAGAATTCATTATCTTTCCCCCATCTCACTCTACCCCTCCACCAGACCTATCCATCAATGTCAATGGCTGCTTTCTTTCCCCAGTCCCGCACGCTCGGTGCCTTGGGGTGATCCTCGACTCTGCGCTCTCTTTCAAATAATAATATAGCGGGTTTATATGTTTGGCAGCTGTCACACGCTAAAAGACACTTTATTGTAAAAATAGTTTTTGCATCACCACATATTGTGAGCTATAATTTTTCCATATTTTGACCCACAGAGTCATGTGAGGTCTTATTTTTTGCGGGACGAGATGAAATTTTTAACGGTACTATTTTCGGGCACGTGACATTTTTTGATCGCTTTTTATTCCGATTTTTAGGATGCAGAATGAACAAAAACCAGCAATTCATGAATTTCTTTCAAGTGGTGAGTTTACACCGTTCTGTGTGTGGTAAGATTAATAAAAGAGTTTTATTCTTCGAATCAGTAAGATTACAGCGATACCTCATTTATATAAGTTTTTTATGTTTTGATGCTTTTATACAATAAAAACAATTTTATCTAAAAAATTATTTTTGCATCACTTTATTCTGCGAGCTATAACTTTTTTATTTTTTCACTGATGATAAAGTGTGGCAGCTCGTTTTTTGCGGGAGATCACGTTTTCAGTAGTACCATGGGTATTTACTTGCGTCTTTTTGATCACGCGTTATTGCATTTTTTGTTCGATGGTATGATGATAAAGCATTGGTTTTTGCTTTTTTTTTTTAAGGGGTTCACTAAAGGGGTTAACTAGTGGGACAGTTTTATAGGGCGGATCATTACGGATGGGGCAATACTAAATATGTGTACTTTTGGTTTTTTTTTATTTAGAAAATAAAAATTTATTAGGGAATATTTTTATTCTATTTATTTAGGAATTTTTTTAAAATTAATTTTTACAAGTGTTTTTTTTTTTACTTTACTACATTTTCCCGGGGGGGGACATCACTATCTAGTGTCAGATCACTGATCTGACAGTTTGCACAGCACTCTGTCAGATCAGCAATCTGACAGGTGCTGCACAGGCTTACTGCAGGACCCGAAGGCCCCCGCGGCCATATTGGATCTGGGGGCCTGCAGGGAGACCCTCAGAGCGATGCAGCACATCGCATCACTCTGGGGGTCTTAGGGAAGCACGCAGGGAGCCCCCTCCCTGCCCGTTAATTCCCTGTCCCCCCTGTACACTGCGATCATGTTTGATCGCAGTGTGCCAGGGGTTACTGTGCCGGGGGCAGTCCATGACCGCCCTTGACACATAGTGCCGGGTGTCAGCTGTCACAATCAGTGAGCGCTGCTGATCATGTTGGACGTACTATTCTGTCCCTGGGACTTAGGTCCCAGGTCACATGGACGGAATAGTATATCCAATGTAGGTAAGGGGTTAAGAAGATCCAATTTTAGTTAAAACGATTCCAACATTCTGAAAAGAAAATAAGACTTCTCTCCCCTATGTGACATCTCTGAAGTTTATTAACAGTTGTTTTCCAAGTAAAATACTTCCCACATTAAGAAAATGAAAAAGGATTCTCCCCTGTGTGACTGCTCTGATGTCTAACAAGATGCTCTTTCCGGTTAAAACATTTCCCACATTCTGAACAGGAAAAAGGCTTCTCCCCTGTGTGACTGCTCTGATGTCTAACCAGATGATCTTTCCAGGTAAAACATTTCCCACATTTTGAACATGAAAAAGGCTTTTCCCCTGTGTGTGCTCTCTGGTGGCTATTAAGATACTCTTTCCGGTAAAAACATTTTCCACATTCTGAACAGGAAAAAGGCTTCTCCCCAGTGTGCGTTCTCTGGTGCTTAATCAAATTGGATTTCTGTGTAAAACATTTCCCACATTCTGAACAGGAAAAAGGCTTCTCCCCTGTATGAGTTCTCTGGTGGCTATCAAGAACCGATTTCTGGTTAAAACATTTTCCACATTCTGAACAGGAAAAAGGCTTCTCCCCTCTGTGCGCTCTCTGGTGGTTATCAAGAACCGATTTCCGGTTAAAACATTTTCCACATTCTGAACAGGAAAAAGGCTTCTCCCCGGTGTGCGTTCTCTGGTGCTTAACCAAATTGAATTTCTGTGTAAAACAATTTCCACATTCTGAACAGGAGAAAGGCTTCTCCCCTGTATGAGTTCTCTGGTGGCTATCAAGAACCGATTTCCGGTTAAAACATTTTCCACATTCTGAACAAGAAAAAGGCTTCTCCCCTGTGTGAGTTCTCTGGTGTATAACAAGACTGCATTTCCGGTTAAAACATTTCCCACATTCTGAACATGAAAAAGGCTTCTCCCCTGTGTGGGTTCTCTGGTGCTTAACAAAATGTGATTTCCATGTAAAATATTTCCCACATTCTGAACATGAAAATGACATCTTTGCTTTAGGAGCAGTGGGTATTTTAATGCCTCTTTTGTGACTTTGATTTTTCTTAGTAGTCGGTAATGAGTGAGAAGATGGGACCTGTTCCATAGGATCAGATGACAGATCTTTTCTGTGAAGGGATGATGGTATATCTGGAGTAATAGCAATCACTTCAGTTGTATCTTGTAGGATCTCAAGATCGTCAGATTTAAAAATTGAAGATGTCAGCTGTCCCCCTGATCTGGTACAGTAATCTGCTAAGAAAAAAACAATTATTATTTTTTAATAAAATATCTTACTTTATTTACAAAGACAATGACAGTTCACAGTCTAATAGAAAACCTTGTTGGATGAACGAGTAGTGTGTGGTGTTCAACTGTTTGTTCATTCTGCCTCCCAAATATAGAATTATAAGAAACCAATCAATGTTATGTAGGCAAAAAATAATACCAATTCTCATCTCACAAAAAACAGTTCCCATTCAGGTCCATCATCTGTTAATGGAAAAACAGATGTTCCCACACTATTTGTGGCTTAAAGGCTGTTAACAGAATAGCAACAAGGTTTTTATAAACCAATCCTGCAAAATCGGCGCTCACTTCTGAATCTTGCAGTGTGCGCAAACATTTAGGATCTTTTTATTTAGCAATATTATAGTGAGAAGAATCCACTTTTTTCTACAGTGTGTGTCTCCTGGAGCACAATCTGGGCACCATGTGTTGGGTAATAAAGTGGCAAATGTGTAATTTTCACTCTCCAGCATCCACTGCGTGTTAATTTCCGGAATGTGGTTCAGTGAATTAATTTATAAAATGGAATCACTTTACGGGGATTTCGACTATTCTGGTTTTTCTGTCATTTAGTTATATTAGGGCTTTTGCATATGGTATCACATGTATCAAAGTACGCTGGCAGTTATAACATGGCAGTTAGACAGGGCAGGAGACAGGTAAGGCCTGTTTCACACTTCCGTTTTTGACCATCAGTCAAAATCCGCCGTTTTTTTAAAAAAACGGATCCGCCATTTTTTTTTGGCGGATCCGTTTCTTCCCCATTGAGTTGCATTACCGGCGGATCTTGACGGATGGCCATCCGTTGGATCCGTTTTTTTGCGGATCCGCCAAATTTTTTGCGTCCGCCAACATGCCTGGACGGACCATGCAACGTTTTTTTTGCTGCAGGATCCGCATTTTACATTGCGCATGCCCGGATGAAGGAAGTCAGCCGGAAATTTAACCCTGAAATCCTTTCTTGCTAACGGAAAAAATTCTCACTCTCTCTCCCTCCCTCCCTCCCCTGGCTGCGGTAACTTTAAAATTCTTCATTCAACAGATCCGTCAAAAAAAACGTCCGGTGGCATCCGTTCACATCAGTTAGCAACAGATCCGCTTTCCGACATTTTGGCGGATTTTAACTGACACGAAAAAACTGAAGTGTGAAACAGGCCTAAGACAAATAAATCAATCTATTCCCTGTACATTTGGGCTACCGCAAAAATTTACCATATGCATTTGTATAATTTATATCCTGGCCGCTGCATTTACACACATCCAACGCCATGGTATTAACTCTCTACACTCCGTCCATATTGGCCCCTCACTCCTTTCCTCTCCTATGCATAGCACTCACGCTCTTTTCACATTGCTACACAGCACAGATCCAGTCAGTCCCACCATTCAACATCAGAGACGCTCTCACAAATCACTTAACCATCTGCTCACTCTTTCTATCCTCCTCCTAGTCACAGGAGACATTGCTCCCAACCCAGGTCCCCCATGTTATAGAAAGTCAACCCCCCCCAACTGCTACACTCAGAAACCCCTCTAATCTTATTAATATTCCCTGCCTGCCATCTGTCTCTCTTAATTGTGCCCTTTGGAATTCTCACTCAGTGTGTAACAAACTCTCCTTCATTCATGACTTTTTCCTTTCTAATTCTCTTAACCTCCTGGCTCTTACTGAAACCTGGATCCAGCAGTCAGACACTACCGCTGCTGCTGCTCTTTCATATGGTGGACTACACTTCTCTCATACCCCAAGATTAGACAATAGAGCAGGTGGAGGCGTTGGTCTGCTCCTATCACCAAAATGTACCTTTCAGGTTATCCCTCAAGTACCCTCACTTGTCTTCCCTTCTTTTGAGGTCCATGCCGTCAGACTCTACACCCCTTTCTCCATGCGAGTGGCGGTGGTATATCATCCTCCCGACCCCTCCAATCAGTTCCTGGATCATTTTGCCACTTGGCTACCACATTTTCTCTCCTGTGACATCCCTACCCTCATTATGGGCGATTTCAACATCCCCATTGCTCTTCCCCTCTCCCCATCTGCTACTCACGTTTTATCTCTAACCTCCTCGTTCGGCCTTTTGCAGCTTAATAATTCTCCAAAGCATGAAGACGGAAACTCCCTCGACTTGGTCTTCTCTCGGCTTTGTGCAGTGGATGATTTTGCAAACTCCCCTCTCCCGCTCTCTGACCACAACCTTCTTCCATTCTCTATCAAGAACTGCCATGCTGCTCAGGTCACCCCCACTGTCCATATTTATAGAAACATACAGGCCATTAACACCCAGAAACTTTTGAAGAACTTGCAGTCTTCATTGGCCCCTATCTCCTCCCTCTCATGTCCTGATTCTGCATTGAAGCATTACAACGAAACACTTCAAAGTGCCCTGGATGAATTTGCACCTCCTATACATAGAACACCACAACACAGACAGCGACAACCCTGGCACACCCTGCAAACACTTTTCCTGCAGCGGTGCTCCCGTTGCGCCAAACGTCTGTGGAGAAAATCCAACCTTCCCGAAGATTTCATCCATTATAAGTTTATGCTTCGAACATACAACACTGCCCTTCACCTCTCAAAACAAACCTATTTCAACACCCTCATCACCTCACTGTCCAATAACCCTAAACGTCTCTTTGACACGTTTCATTCTCTACTCAACCCAAGAGTACAGGCCCCAACCACGGAGCTTCGAGCTGACGATCTGGCCAATTACTTCAAAGAAAAAATTGACCAGATCCGACATGAAATTATCTCCCAATCACCTCATACCATGCACTGTCCTCCCTCCCCCACTGCATCTAGCTCACTCTCTGATTTTGAACCAGTCACAGAAGAAGAAGTAAGCAGGCTCCTTGCACCTTCTCGCCCAACCACTTGCACTAGTGACCCATTTCTGTCACATCTACTCCAGCCCCTTTCCCCTGCTGTCACCCCTCACCTAACTAAAATATTTAACCTCTCTCTCTCTTCTGGTATCTTTCCCTCCTCATTTAAGCATGCCGTCATACATCCACAACTTAAAAAACCATCCCTCGACCAAAACTGTGCCGCTAACTATAGACCTGTCTCTAGTCTTTCCTTCATCTCTAAACTCCTGGAACGCCTGGTCCACTCCTGTCTTATCCGCTATCTCTTTGATAGCTCTCTTCTAGACCCTCTCCAATCCGGTTTCCGCTCTTTACACTCTACTGAAACTGCCCTCACTAAAGTCCCTAATCATCTACTAACAGCTAAATCAAGTGGTCATTACTCCATGCTAATTCTCTTGGATCTCTCTGCAGCATTCGACACTGTGGATCATCAGCTCCTCCTCACTATGCTCCATTCCATTGGCCTCAAGGACACCGTTCTCTCCTGGTTCTCCTCCTATCTCTCTGACCGCTCCTTTACTGTATCTTTTGCTGGCTCCTCCTCCTCTCATCTTCCCCTTACTGTTGGGGTTCCTCAAGGATCAGTCCTAGGCCTCCTCCTCTTCTCTTTGTATACTGCTCCTATTGGTCAAACAATCAGTAGATTTGGTTTCCAGTACCATCTCTACGCTGATGACAACCAATTATACGCTTCTTCTCCTGACATCACGCCAGCCTTTCTAGAAAACACTGGCGATTGTCTAAACGCTGTGTCTAACATCATGTCCTCACTATATCTGAAACTGAACCTGTCAAAGACTGAACTCCTTGTGTTTCCTCCCGCTACTAATGTACCTATACCCGAAATTGCCATTTCCGTGTGTGGTTCCACTATTACTCCCCAGCAACATGCCCGCTGTCTTGGGGTCACACTTGACTCCGAGCTTTCCTTTGTCCCCCACATACGATCACTGGCTCGCTCTTGTTATCTGCACCTCAAAAACATTTCTAGAATTCGACCTTTTCTTACTTTTGACTCCGCAAAAACTCTGACTGTTTCTCTTATTCATTCTCGTCTCGACTATTGTAACTCTCTTCTAATCGGTCTCCCTCTTACCAAACTCTCCCCCCTCCAATCTGTCTTGAATGCTGCTGCCAGGATCATATTCCTCGCCAATCGTTACACCGATGCCTCTACCTTGTGCCAGTCATTACACTGGCTACCCATCCACTCCAGAATCCAGTACAAACTTATTACCCTCACCCACAAAGCTCTTCATGGCTCAGCACCACCCTACATTTCCTCAGTATACCATCCTAACCGCGCCCACCGTTCTGCTGATGACCTGAGGTTAGCATCCTCAATCAGAACTTCCCACTCCCGTCTCCAAGACTATACACGTGCTGCGCCAATTCTTTGGAATGCACTTCCCAGGTCAATACGATTAGTCCCCAATCCCCACAATTTTAAGTGTGCCCTGAAAACTCATTTATTCAGACTGGCCTACCGCCTCAACACATTAACCTAATCTATCCCTATGTGGCACAGCCAAAAGTTTTTACCATAACCAGGTTCCCCGCATCATGTTCCCACATTCTTTATTCATCCATTAGCCCTCTGCATCTGTACTATTACATACTTAACATTATGGCTGGTCCATACAATCAGGGCAACTGTTACCACCCACCTTTCGTGTCTCCCTTTTTTCCTCATAGATTGTAAGCTTGCGAGCAGGGCCCTCATTCCTCTTGGTATCTGTTATGATCTATTTGATTATTGTTATGATGTAATGTCTATTGTCTGTACAAGTCCCCTCTGAAATGTTAAGTGCTGCGGAATATGTCGGCGCTATAGAAGTAAAATTTATTATTATTATTATTATTATTATTATTATTATTATATGGTGTGTGCAATCTCATCTGAGATCTGTTCCTGCTGTCCAGCTGGAGTAATCTGCTCCTTACTTCAGCCAATTGGAAAGTATCACACCCTACTAAAGCTCAAAGCACATTTCTGGAATCTGCCAGATAAAGCAATGTTCTCCTCTGGTTCAGTCCTCTGTGTTCAGCTTGCGGCTTGTGTATTTGTTTCCTGTTGTGACCGTGGCCCGTTTATTGACTACTCTTTTGTCTTCTGATTCTGTATTCTGTCCTTCTGGTTCTGACCAAGCTACCTGACTATTCGTCTTGACATCTAATATCACAGAATAACAGGTAACACTATGGTCCAAGCCTAGGGGCCCCAGTGTAGGTCCAGATCCATGTAAGGGTGTTTAACCCCTTAACCCCCAAGGGTGATTTGCATGTTAATGACCGGGCCAATTTTTACAATTCTGACCAATGTCCCTTTATGAGGTCATAACTCTGGAATGCTTCCATGGATCCTGATGATTCAGACAATGTTTTCTCGTGACATATTGTACTTCATGTTAGTGGTAAAATTTCTTTGATATAACTTGCATTTATTTGTGAAAAAAGCAAATTTGGCGAAAATTCCGCAATTTTCCAACTTTGAATTTTTATGCCCTTAAATCACAGAGATATGGCACACCAAATACTTAATGAGTAACATTTCCCACATGTTTACTTTACATCAGCAAAATTTTGGAACAAAAATTTTTTGGCTGGGAAGTTATAAGGGTTAATAGTTGACCAGTGATTTCTCATTTTTACAACACCATTTTTTTTAGGGACCACATCACATTTGAAGTCACTTTGAGGGGTCTACATGATAGAAAATACCCAAAAGTGACACCATTCTAAAAACTGCACCCCTCAAGGTGTTCAAAACCACATTCAAGAAGTTTATTAACCCTTCAGGTGCTTCACAGGAATTTTTTGAATGTTTAAAAAAAAATGAACATTTAACTTTTTTCACAAAAAAAAATTACTTCAGGTCCATTTTGTTATTTTACCAAGGGTAACAGGAGAAATTGGACCCCAAAATTTATTGTGCAATTTGTCCTCAGTACGCTGATACCTGATATGTGGGGGGGGAACCACTGTTGCGACACATGGCAGAGCTCGGAAAGGGAAGGAGCGCCGTTTGACTTTTTCAACGCAAAATTGGCTGGAATTGAGATCAGACGTCATGTCGCGTTTGGAAAGCCCCTGATGTGCCTAAACAGTGGAAACCTCCCAATTCTAACTCCAACCCTAATCCAAACACACCCCTATCCCTAATCTCAACCCTAACGGGAAAACGGAAATAAATATATTTTTTTAATGTTATTATTTTTCCCTAACTAAGGGGGTGATAAAGGGGGGTTTGATTTACTATTTATGGTGGGTTTTCATATTTGGCAGCTGTCACATGCTAAAAGACACTTTATTGCAAAATATAGTTTTTGCATCACCACATTTTGAAAGCTATAATTTTTCCATATTTTGGTCCACAGAGTCATGTGAGGTCTTATTTTTTGCGGGACGAGTTAACATTTTTTATTGGTACCATTTTCGGACACAGGACATTTTTTGATCGCTTCTTTTTATTCTGATTTTTGGGACGCAGAATGAACAAAAAACAGTAATTGGTGAATTTCTTTTGGGGGATGCGTTTACACCGTTCCGCGTGTGGTAAAATTGATAAAGCAGTTTTATTCTTCAGGTCAGTACGCTTACAGCGATACCTCATTTATATTATTTTTTTATGTTTTGCCGCTTTTATACAATAAAAACAATTTTATATAAAAAATAATTATTTTTGCATCGCTTTATTCTTCGAGCTTTAACTTTTTTATTTGCTGATGGAGCTGTATGGTGGCTCATTTTTTGTGGACAAGATGTCATTTTCAGCGGTACCATGTTCATTTATATCTGTCTTTTTGATCGCGTATTATTGCACTTTTTGTTCGGCGGTATGATGATAAAGCATTGTTTTTTGCCTTGTTTCTTTTTTTTTAAGAGGTTCTCTAAAGGGGTTAACTAGTGGGACAGTCTTATAGGCCACGTCGTTATGGACGCAGCGATACTAAATATGTGTATTTTTATTGTTTTTTTTACTTACAAAAAATAAGAATTTATTAGGGAAAAATTTTTTTTAAGAAATTTTTAAAAATTGTTTTTACACATTTCTTTTATACTTTATTACATTGTTCCAGGGGGGGACATTACTATATGTTACTGCACTGTGTCTGATCAGCGATATGACAGGCAGTGCAGGAGGTTTCTCTGCAGGGAGGAGGCCCTTGGAACAACGCGAGCACATTGCGTTGTTCCGAGGGTCTCAGGGAAGCACGCAGGGAGCCCCCTCCCTGCACGATTCTTCTCTATGCCACTGGAACACTGAGATCATGTTTGATCGCAGTGTGCTGGGGGTTAATGTGCCGGGAGCGGTCCGTGACCGCTCCTGGCACATAGTGCCGGGTGTCAGCTGTGATAATCAGCTGTCACCCGTCCGTGATTAGCGGCGCCTTCCCCGTGAGTGCCACTGAACGATAATGACGTACTATCCTGTCCTTGGGAATTAAGTCCTAGGGCACATGGACGGGATAGTATGTCATCTGCCAAAAAGGGGTTAAGGACAATGAGCAAGGCAATCCTTGGGATATGGAAGGCAGAGAAGATAGTGCCAAGTATGTTCATGGTGGACATCTTTTGAGCTGCCAGGTGACCACAAACAGTGCTCCCAATACATTGTGTCTGCAAACTATTCCAGCAAGATCTGCATTCAAATAGCTAAATGGCGCTCCTTTCCTTCCCTTCTGAAAACTGCCATGTGCCCAGACAGTAGTGTACAACCGTATATAGGGTATTGTGCGAAGCTGGAAAATAATTTGTAAGATTCATTTGTTTTCTGTTATCCCTTGTGAATAATTCCAAAGTTATCACCACATAAAGTGACACATCATATTTTAAAAATGGGGCTGATTAGGAACACAAAACTGGCTGCAGGAATTGTTTAAATCAGAGTATTTTGGGTACTAACTACTATAGTCAAACCTGAGTATAGACAATAACACATCTAATGAAATGATCAAACTCAACAGTTTTCATCAGTAGTAAATGAGTAGCTAGTGGTGAAACCTCTCTGGGGTAATTAGCGTATGTAATCCCTCAATGACCTGGCCCCTATTTTACATAATGCATATAATAGTGTTGATATTGTTGATAATGCCTATAACATTGTGTTTATTGTGAAGCTTAGAAAAAAAATTACATCCAACAAAATGACACCGGTGGCGCCTGTCCAGTATCATCTATCTCTTACTTATAGATGCTACTGTGCAGGCGCCGCCATCGCCGGTGACATTTTGCTGGATGTAATTTTTTTCTAAGTCTCACAAGAGCCACAATATTATAGGCATCATCATCAATAATACCAACGCTATTATATGCATTATGTAAAAATGGGGGCAGGCCACTGAGGGATCAGTGACCTGTCATAAGCCAATACAGATGCATATGTAATCAGGGCACCACATAAAGCCTCGCATATAATCACACCCATAGCCCCGCCCCAGAACACGAGAATCTCATTAACTGAAAACTACAAATACAGACTAAACAACAACCACAAGACGGATTTCATCACCAGGTATCTGTTGTGAGCTCATTTTCGGGTTTGCTTCTGGTGAGGGTTATGGAGCTGGCTGTGCTGACAGAGGAGTGGTGAGTTCTCTATCTGGACTCCCTCTGTTGGTGAAGGGAGGTAATGAAGCTGATCTAAATGGCAGAGACCGGCCACCTGAGGAAGAGGACTGCGAGTGGATATCAGGAGTTTCTGATTGGATTTAAGGCAGCCGACTCCCTAGTTTCTTGCTGGTGATTTTTCCTGACTGTGGCTTCTGGTTTCCAGTTTGGTTCCTGCCTTCCTAAAGCTAAGTTTTCTCTGCTATTGTTCATATGAGTTTTGTCTGGTTTACTTAGTTTTTGTGTTCAGCTAGCCCTGGCTGGGTCTGGGCTGAATCCCCATTTTGTCCCTGATCAGTTGATCTCTTTTGCTCTATCTTCAGAATATACCTGAGTGCTGATATAGTGATTTGAAGTCTAGCGACTTCAGGTCCTTTTTCTATCAGACGTGTTGGACATTTTTTTTGGCAGGGTTTTTTGCGTGATTGCAGACAGCAGCTTTTCTTTCCTGTCCTTTCTAGTTAGTGAGGGCCCCATCGTTTGCTCAGCCTATCTTTCTATCTGTGCCTGTATTTTCATCTTGTTTCACCGACAATACATGTTGGAGGCTGTCTATTGCTTTGGGGTCTGCTCTGGGGCAGTTTAGATTTTCCCTTTCTTTCTTTAGGCTTATTTAGTTCTCCGGCCGTGACAAGGCGTCGAGGACCTCAGTAGGCAGGCTCCACAGCTACTGCTAGTTGTTGTGGATAGGATCAGGGGTCTGCAATCCGCTAGTTACCAACGTCTCCGGTTTTCTGGGCTTAGCTTGCTTTTTGTTTTTTCCTCCTCGGTGACTCATTCATAACAGTACGGGCTGTGACATCACATGCTCAGATACTTTCGGGCGGCTGTTTCCAAGCAGGTATCCAGGGACGCTTTCGGCTGAGGCTTCCCTGCTTTTACCTTGCACTTCTAACCTCCCGACCTCCCACCACTCTGTGTCAGCCAGCGTCTGCCTCTCTGCAGTTCGCTCCCCGTGCTGGGTTTCATTACAGCCTCACTGCCTTGGAGTTCATCTGGCTTCGGTCTATTGCTAGTAGCTCTCACTCCCTCCAGTTTTCACAAGCTGTCATTTGCATTTGTATTGTTAAGGAGCATGGCTCACTTAACCCCTTGGAGTAAGACATCTGTCGTGCATCTTCTCACCTCTATCAAAAAGTAGCAGTCACAGCCACCAATTTGCATCATATCTATTGGTCTGCCTTCTATTGGTGAGTGATATGCTATATATACTGTACATGCCATTATTTTATCCATGTATGTTTTAGAGTGGGTTGTTTCTCTATTTGGTTTTTTATCATTGCTTATTTTCTTTAGACCTATAGCGCAGGTCAATCTGTTTATTTTCGCTATTTTATGTAGTTTGGGCTGACACCGACCCCTATTTGACCTTAGCAGCTGAGGGCACAGTTCTCTTTTTTGCCGGTAAGCGCTTGTGTGATTTTTTTGTTCTTTTTGATTTTCTAACTTGTCAGCATAATCTACGCACGCTGTCATTGGGCTGGATGGGAAAATATAAATTTATACATTGACTTATTATTTATTATGTTCTTTGTCTATATATGTATATTATATAATTGAATAGGTATGAAACATTGTTTTATTTCTTATTAATATGTACTAATATGCAGTATTATTGGTCTTATTGTTATCCCTTTTATTGTTTAAGCATTATGGCTTTTTAAAGCATGGACCTTACACCTCTGATTGCGGTACGTGCGTGTGGCAGTGGGGTGCTGTGGTCTCTGTGTGCTGCCACGACTTCAGGTATCCTGGAAACAACTCCCTTGTTCCCCGGGTGCTTGACGGGTTGGACATAGAGCCCGCCTCACTTCCCGCCCTGTGTGCGTCACACAACGCTCTCAGCGGTGGGTCCCGCTGCTTTTGTTGCCAAGGAGGCTCTCCTCTGTGCTCAGGACGCTGCATCACATGTTTGTGTGAGCAACGTACCTTCCGTTCCTGCGCATTCAGCTATTGCTGAATATACAGTTTATTTCCGGGTATGCGCAGTGAGAAGTTGGTCTCATATTATTCTGGCTACGTCATGCAGCTTGTCAAACACATCTCTTCACTTTCATTGGTAGTTCATTTCACACACTCTGTTGTTGATTGGCTCTTTGTTTATATATATATATATATATATATATATATATATATATATATACAGTGGGGCAAAAAAGTATTTAGTCAGTCAGCAATAGTGCAAGTTCCACCACTTAAAAAGATGAGAGGCGTCTGTAATTTACATCATAGGTAGACCTCAACTATGGGAGACAAACTGAGAAAAAAAAATCCAGAAAATCACATTGTCTGTTTTTTTTTCATTTTATTTGCATATTATGGTGGAAAATAAGTATTTGGTCAGAAACAAGCAATCAAGATTTCTGGCTCTCACAGACCTGTAACTTCTTCTTTAAGAGTCTCCTCTTTCCTCCACTCATTACCTGTAGTAATGGCACCTGTTTAAACTTGTTATCAGTATAAAAAGACACCTGTGCACACCCTCAAACAGTCTGACTCCAAACTCCACTATGGTGAAGACCAAAGAGCTGTCAAAGGACACCAGAAACAAAATTGTAGCCCTGCACCAGGCTGGGAAGACTGAATCTGCAATAGCCAACCAGCTTGGAGTGAAGAAATCAACTGTGGGAGCAATAATTAGAAAATGGAAGACATACAAGACCACTGATAATCTCCCTCGATCTGGTGCTCCACGCAAAATCCCACCCCGTGGGGTCAGAATGATCACAGGAACGGTGAGCACAAATCCCAGAACCACGCGGGGGGCCCTAATGAATGAACTGCAGAGAGCTGGGACCAATGTAACAAGGCCTACCATAAGTAACACACTACGCCACCATGGACTCAGATCCTGCAGTGCCAGACGTGTCCCACTGCTTAAGCCTGTACATGTCCGGGCCCATCTGAAGTTTGCTAGAGAGTATTTGGATGATCCAGAGGAGTTTTGGGAGAATGTCCTATGGTCTGATGAAACCAAACTGGAACTGTTTGGTAGAAACACAACTTGTCGTGTTTGGAGGAAAAAGAATACTGAGTTGCATCCATCAAACACCATACCTACTGTAAAGCATGGTGGTGGAAACATCATGCTTTGGGGCTGTTTCTCTGCAAAGGGGCCAGGACGACTGATCCGGGTACATGAAAGAATGAATGGGGCCATGTATCGTGAGATTTTGAGTGCAAACCTCCTTCCATCAGCAAGGGCATTGAAGATGAAACGTGGCTGGGTCTTTCAACATGACAATGATCCAAAGCACACCGCCAGGGCAACGAAGGAGTGGCTTCGTAAGAAGCATTTCAAGGTCCTGGAGTGGCCTAGCCAGTCTCCAGATCTCAACCCTATAGAAAACCTTTGGAGGGAGTTGAAAGTCCGTGTTGCCAAGCGAAAAGCCAAAAACATCACTGCTCTAGAGGAGATCTGCATGGAGGAATGGGCCAACATACCAACAACAGTGTGTGGCAACCTTGTGAAGACTTACAGAAAACGTTTGACCTCTGTCATTGCCAACAAAGGATATATCACAAAGTATTGAGATGAAATTTTGTTTCTGACCAAATACTTATTTTCCACCATAATATGCAAATAAAATGAAAAAAAAACAGACAATGTGATTTTCTGGATTTTTTTTTCTCAGTTTGTCTCCCATAGTTGAGGTTTACCTATGATGTAAATTACAGACGCCTCTCATCTTTTTAAGTGGTGGAACTTGCACTATTGCTGACTGACTAAATACTTTTTTGCCCCACTGTATATATATACACACACACCATCCTCTCTCCTGCTGGCGCCACTCCCTGACGAAGGCAGCATTGTGAAACGCGCGTTGTGGAGGGCGCCTGTCCAGGAGCATATCATTTTGAAACTTACATATTATTAACCCTTGGTACTATATATTTATTTATGCCTCTGGATACATCTATTCCCTGGTCATACAGTGTATGATGTGGATACACTGACACCTGGTGGTGTTTTTTGCACTTCGCACATTATTTTTGTCTTATCTCTGGGATTTTCCAATACACAGTTGTGGTATATGCACTACTGAGATATTTGTTTACACATTGTATGCACTTTATATGGGATTTTTCCCTTTTTGAGATCTGTGCACTTTATATTGGATGTTTTTTCTGTAAAAAATTTTCTTTAACATATATGTATAGACACTTTTTTCCCTTATATAATTATCCACATCATTTTATTATATACAAAATGGATAGTTGCGCTCTGGATCAACATACCGAAATTTCATTTTTATTGTTATATCTGACATTTATGCTACATTATTTTAATCTGTAATACTAATAAAAAAATCTTTTAAACAGTATATATTATATGGACTGTGGGTCTTTTTTTTCTTTGGATTTATGTTAGATTGATTTCCGATTGTCCAGTTGCTCATAATTGTCCAGTTTTTTGGTCAGCAAATTTACCCATTGTGGTTCTTGAAGCGTGATACTATATGTATTCCACGGATATATTTTAGCCTATTTGTGCTCCAATATACGGTTACCTTATTTGTTGTTTTTGTCATTGGGCTTTGCAGTTTACAGACCTGGGAAGGTAACAGTCAGCGTCTTCTTATTTCAGATGATAGTTGGATCTGCCAGGTGCTAAGTTCTATAGAAAAGGGCTTTCAATGCCTAAAGTCATTTGAACACTTTTGGGTGGTTGAATACGTTGTGGTCAAGAAGCAAAATGGTGATCACACAATTGTAATACATCCGGACTACACCACCGATAAAGCAGCCACAGCCGGTGACTGAGAAGAACCTGTGACCTCTCTGTATTTAGTGGTTACTACTCACCTGGGTAGTCATATGTAGGAATCTCCTCTTTACACCACTCATCGCCCCTCACATATGTCTCCGTAATATTAATATGGGTCAGATCTTCACCCTGAAACAAATATTGTAAAAGTCACAGACAGATGGAGAAGTCACATCTATGATCAGCTCTAATCCTGCCATCTCCACCGTTCTCATTACACAAGTATAAAACATATAATACTGGTGGATAAAACAAGACTGCGCACAAGACCTTCACAGCCGTCTACACATCATAGGGGAGATCTCATGACACCTTCTCTCCATCTACCTGATGATCCTGAGGAACATTGGGATCTTCTTGTTTACAGTCCTGTGGAAGAAGAGGACGGGGACATCTCTCTGGTGTTGTCCTCTTACTGGATAGATCTGGAGGAAACATATACAGAGACTGAATTCATTCTTTACATACAGATAATTATAGGTCGTGTGTATTTAGTCCTGTCTATTACCTGGTGATGTGAGGGGCTGGGGAACCTCCATCGTGACATCCTTGTACACATCTTTGTATCCTTCTAAATACTCCCACTCCTCCATGGAGAAATAGACAGCGACATCCTGACACCTTATAGGAACCTGACACATACAATGATACCGTCATCCCCCAAATCCCTTCATAGCGTTACTGTATAATGTCCCAGCATTCCCAGCAGTGTCACCTCTCCAGTCAGCAGCTCAGTCATCTTGTAGGTGAGTTCTAGGATCTTCTGGTCATTGATGTCCTCATGTATCAGGGGGTGAGGTGGAGGCCCCGTGATTGGGCTCAGGGGTCTTCCCCATCCCTCAGACACAGGGTCCTGACAGCGCTCACTAGAGGTCTTCTTCACTACTGTGTAATCCTGGTTATGGAGAGACACATTAATAAATCTCACTACAGACATTTCCAGAGTCCTCACCTCTCCAGTTCTGTCCATCTGTTAGTCCCATAGATAAGAATGATGTAATGTGACGTCATCAGAATCTCTCACCTCTCCAGTAAGCCGGAAGAGGATCTCTAGGGTGAGGTGTAATATTTTCTCTGCCATCTTTTCTCTCTCCATATCTATTTGTGATGGGTAATTAAGAAAACTTCTTTTATATAGAAGATCTTCACTGAGAGGATCCGATATTGTAGAGACCTGAATGAGAAGAAGATGAGCCGATGTAACATCATAAAAATGTTGCGTAATAAAACAATTACTGGAAATAATAAGGGAAACATAAGATTTATTATTTTAACAGTATTTAGTTTTCTTTTTTTACATCTACATTTATAAAACAGAAAATCTGTGTGTGGTAGTCCGTGACGGAAGGAAGTTTCAGACGTATGTTTTTGGTAGACAACCACACTTTATCTCCTACCAGAAACTTAGGTCCTACAGATTGTTGATTATCAGCAAAATGTTTCAGTTTGCCCTGAGCCACCCCAATGTTCTTCTGGACCTCCATCGAAACCTCCCCCAACCGTTGAACTGCCAATTCAGCCCCTGGACACCCTGAATCCAGCCTGGAAATTCACCAAAATAGGGGTGAAAACCGTAGTTACAGAAAAACAGAGAGGTGCCAGTATACTGTTTAACCCGATTATTAAATGCGAACTCAGCCACGGGCAATGAGGAACACCAATAATTCTGCTGGGAAGTGGCAAGACACCGCAAAATCTGTTCTAGTGACTGATTGGTCCTCTCCGTCTGACCGTTGGTCTCGGGATGGTAGGCAGAGGAAAAGGTCAAGCTAATACCCAATATCTTGCAAAACGCCCTCCAAAATTTGGACACAAATTGCACCCCTCTGTCAGATACCACATTCAGAGGCACACCATGCAACCATTCAACGTGCTCAATAAAAAACTTAGATATTGTTTCAGTGTTAGGTAGTCCTGACAAAGGAACAAAATGCGCCTGTTTGCTAAATCTGTCAACTACAAACTAGACCACTGTTTTGCCATTAGAAGGAGGAAGATCAGTGATAAAATCTATGGATAAATGAGTTCAAGGTCTATCCGGAATTTGCAATGGCACCAATTCCCCAGTCGGCCAGGTATTGGAGACTTCAGCATGAGCACTGTAAGGTAGCACTGTTATTCATGGATGGGATACTCGCTTAGCCGCCACAAAACCAGATCCGGCACGGATTTTCCATAAACAATCATAGTCTATGCGGTTTATTTAGCATCATAAAACCCACAGCAGCAACATAAACTTCATCACATCAGCATAGCTTCCATGACAGAGTTCAGCTCTGTGATACCTGTGGTCACACAGGTTATGCATACACAGGCTCTTCAGCCTCAGTTATCTCACCCACGTCAGGGTTTCCTCATTGTCCCTTCATCATGCTGCAGACGTCCATTCCATCCAGGGAATCATCAGGCACGTGCAGCCATTCAACACAGCGTTCATTGCTGTCAGGAAGACAGCCCCCATCTCTCCCAGATGGGGCTTTCCAAAACGGACCAACCAGGTCCCTGCATTCACCCCATGTGACCTACCCTGGCCACCTTATATGGTCCGCAGCCATGCCCACTGGGTCACATGGCTATGACCTCATCACAGGTCCTTCAACCACTCATACACACTTTATACGAGCGTTCTTAAACACACCCTCTGGGTGGGTTTGTAGGTAACTAGTCCCTGACACATTGAACCAGCACCTCAGCAGTATCACTGCTGATCAACACACACATAAGTCTCCATCTCAAGGCCACCCACCTTGAGATACATAACAGTCATTCAGTATTCTGCCACTCATCCTCTCTCCTGGGACATCCACACAGCGCCCCCTAGCGGACACAGTGGTCACTACACCACAGCACACATATCACAAGCAGACACAAACACGGCGATGTCAGAAGACATGGAGGACCACCAAAACAGTCTAGCAATAGCTCTCCGGGTGGCCATGACACCCGAATGCCCACTGAGAGCAGATTTGTGAAACTCCTGGAACACCCTCAACAGATACTGAACTGGGACGAAAAGCTTGTTATCGGGCAATGACGGAGGAACAAGAGACTGAGCCCCACAAATTTCAAGTTCCAATTCGGAGGACACCCCAGACACAACCACCCCATGCTGAAGAATGGAGGAAGGAGGTTCGAGAGACGATATCGGATCCAAGTTGCGAGATGAGGCATCGGCCTTGCCATTCTTGGAACCAGGCCGAAAGGTGACATAAAAATAAAAGGGTGAAAAAAAAAGCGACCACCTCGCCTGTCTAGGAGTCAAAAATTTGGCAGACTGAATGTAAGACAGAAAATGAGGAGAAAAGGAGCAATCGAATCCAAATAGTATAAAAATATATCAAAATGTTTATTAAGTGCGGGCACAAACAGTATATATAACCAGCAAAGTTGCAGGTAGCAAATTAACACCAATGACAGGAAAAGCAGGCAAAGGGGGGAAGATTAGGTGCACCTGTACCGAACTTAGCCAAAATGGCTTGTGAAATATGCTGACATGTTCAGAGCAAGGCACACATGCCCAAATATAACCACATCAAGGAGGGAAAGGAAAAGGAGGGAGTCCCCAAGGGTCTGTCCCACGGCTTGGGGTATCCGTGAACCACCTGGTAAACTCCCTCCTTTCACGACTTTGCGCGTCATATGATGCAGTAAATGACGTTACGGATATAGCTTACTGCCATTGGCATTGTTGCCTGACTGCACACTGGCTGGCCAGCCTTTAGGATAATTTCCCAAGAATTGATGTGGTTATATTTGGGCATTTGTGCCAGCCACTGAACATGTCAGCATATTTCACAAGCCATTTTGGCTAAGTTTGGTACAGGTGCACCTAATCTTCCCCCCTTTGCCTGCCTTTCCTGTCATTGGTGTTAATTTGCTACCTGCAACTTTGCTGGCTATTTATATATACTGTTTGTGTCCGCACTTAATAAAGATTTTGATATATTTTTATACTATTTGGATTCGATTGCTCCTTTTCTCCTCATTTTTTGTCTATGCTTATGTAGCGGAACCTAATATTGCTATGGCGGTTCATTTTCAGGGGTTACCGCATCTTGCTTTGTTGAAAGTATTGGGCCATTGTCTATTTACAATGTAAGACAGGTTCTTGTTGTCTGTAATCACCGTGATCCGATGAACAACCCCTCCAAAAAATGCCTCCATTCTTCAAAAGCCAATTTTATGGCTAATAACTCCCAATTCCCGACATCGTAATTTCTCACCGCAAGAGAAAATTTCCTGGAGAAAAAGGCACAAGATCTTTAGTTAGTCAAAGTGACGGGTCCCTGCGACAGCACTGCCCCCACTCCCACCTCTTATGCGTCCAACTCTATAATGAATGGTTCAGATGGATCGGGCTGGACCAACACAGGAGCAGACAGAAAACATTTTTTCAATATAGAAAAGGCTTCAAGTGCTGGAGATGACCAGCTTTACGATCAGCCCCCTTACGAGTGAGATCAGTGAGAGGCTTGACCACCTGAGAAAACCCCTTAATAAATTTGCGATATTAATAATCAACAATGGCCTGTACCTTTCCAGGGTCCATACAAAACCCATTGGCAGAAAGGATGAACCCCAGAAAGGACAGCTCTTGGACAAAAAATGAACACTTCTCAGGTTTAGCGAACAGAGAGTTCTCCCATAACCTATGAAGAACTGCACGTAAATGACCCATGCGAGATTCTTTGTCAGATGAAAATACGAGAATGTCATCTAGATATACCACCATAAAGTGCCCAATGAAGTCAGAAAATACATCGTTAATGAAATTTTGAAAAACAGCTGGCGCGTTCGTGAGACCAAAGGATGTGACCACATTTTCAAACAAATCCTCAGAGTTAAGAAATGCAGTTCTTCACTCATCCCATCCTGAATACGGATAAGATTATATGCTCCCCTGAGGTCCAACTTGGAAAATCACTTAAGGTACTGTCACACTTAGCGATGTACCAGCGATCCCGACCAGCGATATGACGAGGTCAGGATCGCTGGTACATCGCTAAGTGGTCGCTAGTGAGCTGCAACATAGGCAGATCTCACTAGCGACATCGCTGGGGTCGCTACTTACCTGTCACACCAGGCGATCCTGCGTCCTCCCGCCCGGCTCCACGCGTCGCTCGTCCTCACAGCAGGAAGCGCCGCAGGAAGCCGACAACGAGAAACAGTCCTGAACGTTCTCGCGCGATCAGCGATAACAAGCGGGGGAGCCGGTCGTAGGTAAGTATCAGACACAGAGATATCGCTAGCAATATCGCTATAACGTCACTAGTTATAGCGATATTGCTAGCGATATCTCTTAGTGTGACAGGCCCTTTAGCCCCAGATAATTGGTTGTAAAGATCTGGAATAAGCGGGAGAGGGTAAGTATTTCTCACCGTAATTTTATTTAGTTCCTGAAAATCGAAGCATGAGTGTAAACTACCACCTTTCTTTTTGACAAAAAAGAATCCAGTAGTCACATGAGAGACAGAGGGACAGATGTGACCTTTATGTAAGCTTACTGAGATATAATATTTCATAGCGGTATGTTCCAGGCAGGAAAGATTCTACAAACGGGCCTTGGACAATTTAGCACCCGGAATGAGATTATGGCCGGGATCACACATGCGAGAAACTAGCACGAGTCTCGCAAGTTAATACCCGGCACTGCCACCGGCACTCAGGAGTGGAGCGTGCGGCTGCATGTATTGCTATGCGGCCGCACGCTCCGATCCGAGTGTCGGCGGCAGTGCCAGGTATTAACATGTGAGACTCGTCCGAGTTTCTCGTATGTGTGATCCCGGCCTGATAGTACAATCATAGGGCCGATGTGGTGGCAAGACCTCAGCCTCTTTTTCAGAAAACATTTCCTCAAAATCCTTCAGATACTCCGGAATACCCTCCAGACTAACGGACGACACCAGAACAGCAGAAAGACAACCATTTGAACAATTAGGACCCCATTTCACAATATCCCAAGAATCCCAGTCAATAACAGGATTATGCAATTGTACCCAGCAGGGCTGTGGAGTCGGAGTCGTGGAGTCGGTGATCATTTTGGTGGAGTCGGTATAAAATGGACTCCGACAATATATAATAAATTGGGTACAGTAGTTCAATGCAGAATATGCTGAATATTTTTTCATAGGAATTTGGGAAAGTTATGAAATGTCCTATAAATGACTGTTCTATTCCTGATCTAAGGCTACATTCACGCACAGCGTTTTTGCTGCGTTTTTTGAGGATACGTTTTTCAGCTGCAAAAGCAGATCAGCTTTTTAAAAAAAGCGCATCACCTGAAAGGTTTTTGATCTCATAGTGTTAGGAATCTGGGTTAAATAATGCCTATGCGGGAATCCAGATCCACACATTTGTCTCCAGAGGCTAAGTCCTTTGTCCCAGCTTCTGAGCATGCTCACGGGACTAGCTCTCATTGGAGTTCAGGAGTCAGCTGCTCAGGTCCTGCTCCTGATTCGATTGGTTATGCTCAGGGCTCTGGAGATTTCCGGCAGGTCCCGTACGCTATAAAAGGTGCGCATGGCCGCTATGCAATGCGCTAGTATTTTCATACTGCTGCTGTATGTATGGTGATGGATGCTTGGACTGGTGACTGACTTATTATGAAACCCCTTTCCTCTGATAATACGATTGTGTGAGTGATTGGGCAGCCGCCAGTAGCAGCGCTAGCGTCAGCGCACTCCAGCTATACTTTTCCAGTAGCTAGCGTCCAGCATCGCGCCAGCGAGTTTGCGGTGTCTCCTGTGGTGCTCCATGCACACCGCGCTGCGGTTGCAGTCTGTCGGACATTCGCAGTTGCGACGTTCCGCATCTTTTGTTACGGTAGGTCTAGACGGAGTAGTCCTGTGGTTTAAGGCTACTCCTGTGACCTTAAATACCGTATCTATGTTGCTGTCAGTCTGTGACATAGAACAGACTCAGCGTTTTTGTATACTCTGTGCGTGCAGCTCTATGTGTGAATAGAGCTTGCCTCAGTGCATATTGGGTGCAGTTATACCCAGTGCACACTACCGCCGTAGTGCTCTGCCTCTGTTAGCAACGGTTTTTCCATCTGCCGCACGGTGGACCCCGGGCAGCGAACACGCTTATTTATATATTTTTAAGCGTGTTCCACCGCCATAACATAATACTAGCGCCAGGGTCTGGCTAAAGATGGCAGACAGCAGCAGCTGTTACAGCTTGTGCGTCAGCTCGAGGATCGTCTTGCTACCCTTGAGAGAGCTCTCGCAGCTTCGCAGGCCACAGATGCTGCTGTCCAAGCACTTACGGACACGGTTGGGCGTATGTCCGTGTCCGCCCTTGCACCGACAGTTACCCGCCTCCCGTTACCCGAAAAATATTCTGGGGATGGCGCCTCCTGTAGAGGTTTTATCAGCCAGTGCTCGATTCACCTGGAGCTGGTGGCTGCGCAATTCCCTACAGAGCGGGCCAAAGTGGCCTTTATTATATCCCTACTGTCAGGCAAGGCGCTGGAATGGGCCACGCCATTATGGGAGCGTGGTGACCCGGATATCCGGACCGCAGCTAATTTGTTAACTGCTATCAGGCAGGTCTTTCTGGGTCCACGGGTCACACATGATACCTCCCTGCAATTGCTCGCCTTGTCCCAAGGATCACTCTCGGTCAGTCAATATGCCGTCCGTTTTCGAACACTGGCGTCCGAGCTGGAGTGGTCCGACTAGGCTCTAATTCCTGTGTTCTGGAAGGGATTAGCGGAGCATGTAAAGGATGCCCTCTCCACGAGAGAAATTCCTACCAATCTCGAGGAGTTAATATCAATCTCCTCGCGGATTGACCTCCGTTTTTCGGAGCGTGGTTTGGAGTGAGCACACTCCAAACGGAGAGGTACTCCGGCTCCCAAATTTTTTGAGCGTCTGGAGGTGTCTGAACTAGAGGTTCTGCCATCCGAGCCCATGGAGGTGTCTCGCGCCATGTCTGAGACATGTCCGGTTCAAGAGCCTGTATGCGGTTGTCACCACCTACTAGCTGCTTCCCAGGAAGACAGTTTCCCGCAATGCTCTGACTGTGAGCTGGTAAGCGAGACCTTTGTCCCTCCTTGCCAGCGGCCTAAAGTCCTCGCGTGGGCACACGCGCCCAATGCGGACGGCCATCGTGGTTATATGCAGACCACAAAGTCTTTGGCCGGTGCGTATTGGTGGCGGCACAGGGCTCGGGACGTAAAGAAATTTATACGGGCATGCACCCTATGTGCTCGGGATAGTCTTCCCGAACGGAGTGTGGCTACACCCGTCGTTACACGACGGCCATCTCCTAAAACTCCCATTGTCTCCTGGGTATCCCTCCTGAGACCTGGCGATCTGGCCTCTCCTGATACCGTCCGTGTATCCTGCTTTTCGGACATCAGGCTCACCTTTTGACGAGTCTGAGACCTGTACCTCTGTCGGGCACAGGTTGGTGGACTGGAGGGTTCAGGAAGGAGGGGGCCCTAGGAGGGGGGGGTAATGTTAGGAATCTGGGTTCTATAATGCCTATGCGGGAATCCAGATCCACACATTTGTCTCCAGAGGATAAGTCCTTTGTCCCAGCTTCTGAGCATGCTCACGGGACTAGCTCTCATTGGAGTTCAGGAGGCAGCTGCTCAGGTCCTGCTCCTGATTCGATTGGTTATGCTCAGGGCTCTGGAGATTTCCGTCAGGTCCCGTACGCTATAAAAAGTGCGCATGGCCGCTATGCCATGCGCTAGTATTTTCATACTGCTGCTGTATGTATGGTGATGGATGCTTGGACTGGTGACTGACATATTATGAAACCCCTTTCCTCTGATATTACGATTGTGTGAGTGATTGGGCAGCCGCCAGTAGCAGCGCTAGCGTCAGCGCGCTCCAGCTATACTTTTCCAGCAGCTAGCGTCCTGCATCACGCCAGCGAGTTTGTGGTGTCTCCTGTGGTGCTCCGTGCACACCGCGCTGCGGTTGCAGTCTGTCGGACGTTCGCAGTTGCGACGTTCCGCATCTTTTGTTACGGTAGGTCTAGACGGAGTAGTCCTGCGGTTTAAGGCTACTCCTGTGACCTTAAATACCGTATCTGTGTTGCTGTCAGTCTGTGACATAGAACAGACTCAGCGTTTTTGTATACTCTGTGCGTGCAGCTCTATGTGTGAATAGAGCTTGCCTCAGTGCATATTGGGTGCAGTTATACCCAGTGCACACTACCGCCGTAGTGCTTTGCCTCTGTTAGCAGCGGTTTTTCCATCTGCCGCACGGTGGACCCCGGGCGGCAAACACGCTTATTTATATTTTTTTAAGTGTGTTCCGCCCCCGTAACACATAGATAATGTTTTCAATAGCAAAAGCAGATTAGAAAAACGCCAGACAAACTGACATGCTCATTCAGCCCAAAAATGGATCCTCACAAAACGATGTGTCTGAATGTCATATCTTGAAATCCATTGACTTTTCTGGGATGACCAGAGTCACTGCAAAAAAATGGATCCGCAAAAACGCTGTGTGTGAATCATGGCCGTAGCCAGCGAGGGGCAGGGGGAGCAGCTGCCCCCCACTAGAAGCAGGGGCACGCACATCAAAACTCACTTGTATGCTGCAGTGCTCCCGTCCTGCACCGGCTCTAGACTGCAGGGGGCAATCTCCCCTCCTCTGTCCTGTCTTCTGCTGTCTTCACCAGAGAGAAGGGGGAGGGGTGCCTGCCCTGCACAGGATCCGATGCCTGGGCCCCAAACTGGAGAAAGTTGTGCACACGCTGCAGCTGGCAATAAGAGATAGTCTGCAAGAGGGACATGTGTTATGAATGAGTCATCATAGGAGGCAAAAACAGAAATGCTAGCTAAGTCCAGAAAACCAGAGAAGTTGGCAGCTATCGGATTGCAGACCCCTGAACCTATCAACAACAACTAGCAGTAGCCGTGGGGGGTTCCTACGGTGCCCTAGACCCCTCGATCACAGCCGGAGAGCTAAATAGCCTAAAGACAAAAAGGGAAATCTAAACTGCCCCAGAGCAGACCCCAAAGCAATAGGCAGCCCCCAACATATAATGACGGTGAAGCAAGAAGAAAAAACACTAACACAGATAGAAATATAGACTGAGCAAATGATGGGGCCCAAGCTAACTAGATAGGGCAGGATAGGAAAGCTGCTGTCTGCAATCCGCAAAAAACCCTATCAAAATAAGAGCCAACAGACTGACGGGGAAAAAGGCCCTGAAGACGCTAGGCTTCAAAAAGACTATGTCAGTACTCAGGTATTTTCTGAAGACAGAGCAAAAAGGAATTCAGCTCACCCCAGCAGGGAATGGCAGAATCCAGAAAAGCAAGGCAAACTAAAACCAAAAAACAAATGCAAAAAGGCAAAGCAGAAAACTTAGCTTTTGAGGAGCAGGAATCAGACTGGTCTCCTAGAATTCCACAGAGAAATCACCAGCGAGGCAGAAGGGAGTCAGCTGCCTTATATCCAGTCAGAGATCCCCGTCGCCCAGTCATCCTCTCCCACCTCAGGTGATTGGTAATCAGCCTCACTACCTTCCTTCACCAGAAGAGGGAGTTCATCAGACCTCAATGGTGAAGGGGAAAATGAACTCATAACAGTACCTCCCCCTTGAGGAGGGGTCACCGAACCCTCATCCACGCCACCAGGGCGATCAGGGTGAGCCCGATGAAAGGCATGCACCAATCTTTTGGCATGAATATCAGAGGCAGAGACCCAGGAATTATCCTCCTGACCATAACCCTTCCACTTAACCAAATACTGGAGTCTCCGTCTAGCCAGACGGGAATCCAGTATCTTCTCTACCTCATATTACGTGTTACCTTCAACCAATACAGGTTCCAGAGGTGCCACCCCAGGAACTACTGGTTCAACAAACCTCTTCAACAAGGACTTATGAAACACATTATGGATTTTAAATGTGACAGGAAGAGCCAACCGAAAAGAGACCGGATTAATGATCTCCAAAATCTTGTGAGGCCCAATAAATCTAGGCTTAAACTTAGGAGAAGCTACCTTCATAGCGATATTTTTTGATGATAACCAAACCATATCACCCACCTTAAACTGGGGACCAACGGTCCTATGTCGGTTAGAAAACCGCTGGGCCTTTTCCTGGGAGAGAGACAACTTATCCACCACTTGGTCCCAGATCTGGTGCATTCTCTCCACCACAGTGTCAACACCTGGGCAGGCAGAAGGCTCCACCTGCCCTGAAGAAAATCGAGGATGAAACCCAAAGTTCCAAAAAAAAGGTGACATCAAAGTGGCAGAACTAGCTCTATTATTTAAAGCAAATTCGGCCAAGGGCAAAAATGAAACCAAATCATCCTGATCAGCGGAAATAAAACATCTCAAATACGACTCCAAGGTCTGGTTTGTTCTCTCCGTCTGCCCATTGGTCTGAGGATGAAACGCAGAGGAGAAGGACAACTGAATTCCCAGCTTGGAACAGAACGTCCTCCAAAATCTAGACACAAACTGAACTCCTCTGTCAGATACAATGTTCTCAGGAACCCCATGCAAGCGAACCACCTGTTGCAAAAACAGGGGCACCAACTCAGAAGAAGATGGCAACTTAGGGAGTGGTACAAGATGAACCATCTTAGAGAACCTATCACAAATCACCCAAATAACAGTCATTCTCTGAGAGACAGGCATATCAGAGATGAAATCCATTGAAATATGAGTCCATGGCCTCCTGGGGACCGGCAAAGGCATCAACAACCCACTAGAGCGAGAACAAGGTTTAGACCGGGAGCAAGTCCCACAGGCCACCAAAAAGACCGACTCACCAGATCTCTAGTACCAAAAATACCTGGATGACCAGCCAATGCAGAGCAATGAACTTCAGACATCACTTTCTTCATCCACTGGTCACTAACATACAACTTTCCACTGGGACAACGCTCAGGTTTGTCCTCCTGGAACTCTTCCAGAGCACATCTCAAATCGGGCGAGATGGCAGAAAGAACTACCCCTTCGCCTAAGATGGTAGCAGGCTTGGTCACCACAGGAGAATCAGCAAAGAAGCTCCTAGAAAGAGCGTCAGCCTTGACATTTTTAGTGCCAGGAAGAAAAGAGACCACAAAATCAAAACGTGTAAAAAACAAGGCCCATCTAGCCTGTCTAGGGTTCAAGCGTTTGGCCGACTCCAGGTAAATCAAATTCTTTTGGTCAGTGAGGACCACGACTTGATGTTTAGCTCCCTCCAACCAATGTCTCCACTCCTCAAATGCCCATTTCATGGCCAACAGTTCCCGATTCCCCACATCATAGTTACGTTCAGATGGGGAGAACTTTCGGGAAAAGAAAGCACAGGGATTCATTTTAGATGTTACAGGATCCTTTTGGGACAAAACAGCTCCTGCACCAATCTCAGAAGCGTCCACCTCTACCTGGAACGGGAGTGAGACATCAGGTTGCCGCAAAACCAGGGCAGAAGTGAATCTTCGCTTCAGCTCCTGAAAGGAAGAAACAGCCTCCGGAGACCAATTCAACACATCAGCACCCTTCTTAGTCAGATCAGTCAATGGCTTGGCAATACTAGAAAATTTTGCTATAAATTTCCGATAAAAATTAGCAAAGCCCAAAAACTTCTGAAGGGCCTTCAAAGAAGTGGGCTGAACCCAATTATAAATGGCCTGTACCTTGGCCGGATCCATTTCAATAGTTGACGGAGACAAAATAAATCCCAAAAATGAAATCCTCTGTACCCCAAAAAGGCATTTCGATCCTTTGACATACAGGGAATTCTCCCTCAAGATCCAGATCACTGTCCGAACATGTTCCACATGAGAATCCCAATCCTTGGAGAAGATCAAAATATCATCCAGATAGATAATCAAAAATTTATCCACAAAGTCTCGGAAAATGTCGTTCATGAAGCACTGGAAGACAGAAGGGGCATTACCAGGTACTCAAAATGTCCCTCTGGAGTATTAAACACCGTCTTCCATTCATCCCCATGCTTAATGCGGATAAGATTATACGCCCCCCTGAGGTCAAGCTTGGTAAACCAGCAAGCACCTTTAACTCTGGAGAATAGATCCAAAATCAGGGGTAATGGATACTGATATTTAATAGTAATTTTGTTGAGGGCACGATAATCAATACAAGGCCTTAATGAACCATCGTTTTTGGCCACGAAAAAAAACCCAGCACCTAATGGTGAAGAGGATGGTCTAATATGACCCTTCTCCAAGGGCCTTAATATAGGATCGCATAGCCTCGTGCTCGGGTACAGGTAAATTGAAGAGCCGACCCTTGGGAAATTTACAACCCGGGCTCAGTTCAATTGCACAGTCATAACTCCTATGAGGAGGCAAAGACGCAGACTCATTCTCACTAAATACATCATAAAAGTCCGCCAAGAACATCATGCGACTGAGGAGAGGTGGAAAAAAACAGAGCCACACTAAGGGCACACCGACAACCCCAACTCACCACAGACACAGATTTCCAGTCCAAAACTGGATTATGAATTTGCAACCAGGGAAACCCCAGAACAATGGTATCATGCAAATTATGCAACACCAAAAATCTACAATTTTCTTGATGGTTTGGGGCGACCCGCATTACCACCTGGGTTCAAAACTGAGGTTTATTTTTCGCCAAAGGAGTAGCATCAATCCCCCTCAAAGGGATAGGCGTCCGCAGAGGTGTCATAGGAAATCCACAACGTTTAGCAAAATCCAAGTCCATTAGGTTCAGGGCTGCTCCCGAATCCACAAAAGCCTTGGCGGAAAATGTGGACAGGGAGCAGATCAGAGTAATTGCCAGAAGAAACTTAGGTTGAACACCACCCACAGAAAACGTGTGTGCAAAACGTTTCTCTCGTTTAGGACAGACAGAAATAATATGCGAGGCATCTCCACACAAAAAACACAGCTTATTACGCTTTCTGAACTCCTGACGTTGCTCCCTGGACAAAACTCTATCACACTGCATAGGTTCAGACACTTGTTCAACAGGTGGCAACACCTCTCGTGCAGTCCTGCGTTCACGTAAACGCCGATCAACCTGAATGGCTAATGACATAGAATCGTCCAGACCAGAGGGAACAGGAAATACCACCATAGTATCTTTTACGGCTTCTGACAAACCCATCCGAAAGAGAGCTGCCAAGGCATTATCATTCCAGGCAGTAAGGACCGCCCACTTTCGGAATTTTTGACAGTACAATTCTGCAGAATCTCGACCCTGGCTCAATGCCAACAGGGTCTTTTCAGCCTGATCAATAGCATTAGGTTCGTCATACAACAACCCCAAGGCTTGAAAAAATGCGTTCACATTAGTCAGAATAGGATCATCTGGTTTCAAAGAAAACGCACAATCCTGGGGATCGCCACGCAGCAAAGAGATGACAATTTTAACCTGCTGTGCGGAGCTCCCTGACGAGTTAGGCTTCAAGGCAAAAAATAATTTACAATTATTTTTGAAATTCAAAAATTTAGACCGATCCCCAAAAAACACATCAGGAGTAGGGATCTTTGGTTCAGCAGCATGTGAATAAGCAAGGTAGGTGGAAATTCCCCGCACTTCCGCAGCGAGTTGCTCCACACGATCAGACAATTGCTTTATCTCCATTGAGAGAAAAAAAAAAAATTCCCCCTACGGCCTCAGAGATATAGAGGAAAAAATATACACACTTTTTTTTTTTTTAAATTCTTTCCTGCTATTGAGTACCCTAGGATCTGCGGTATAGTTGGTGATTCTGTTATGAATGAGTCACCGTAGGAGGCAAAAACAGAAATGCTAGCTAAGTCCAGAAAACCAGAGAAGTTGGCAGCTATCGGATTGCAGACCCCTGAACCTATCAACAGCAACTAGCAGTAGTCGTGGGGGGTTCCTACGGTGCCCTAGACCCCTCAATCACAGCCGGAGAGCTAAATAGCCTAAAGACAGAAAGGGAAATCTAAACTGCCCCAGAGCAGACCCCAAAGCAATAGGCAGTCCCCAACATATAATGATGGTGAAGCAAGAAGAAAAAACACTAACACAGATAGAAAGATAGACTGAGCAAATGATGGGGCCCAAGCTAACTAGAGAGGACAGGATAGGAAAGCTGCTGTCTGCAATCCGCAAAAAAACCCTATCAAAATAAGTGCCAACAGACTGACAGAGAAAAAGGCCCTGAAGATGCTAGGCTTCAAAAAGACTGTCAGTACTCAGGTATTTTCTGAAGACAGAGCAAAAAGGCAAAAAGGAATTCAGCTCACCCCAGCAGGGAATGGCAGAATCCAGAAAAGCAAGGCAAACTAAAACCAAAACACAAATGCAAAAAGGCAAAGCAGAAAACTTAGCTTTTGAGGAGCAGGAATCAGACTGGAATTCCACAGAGAAATCACCAGCGAGGCAGAAGGGCGTCGGCTGCCTTATATCCAGTCAGAGATCCCCGTCGCCCAGTCATCCTCTCCCAGCTCAGGTGCTTGGTAATCAGCCTCACTACCTTCCTTCACCAGAAGAGGGAGTTCATCAGACCTCAATGGTGAAGGGGAAAATGAACTCATAACAGACATGCTGGAAATCTGGTTGGAAAAGTGAGGAAATTGGGTATTGCCGCCAGAACCCCTAAAATTGATTCCATCTTGAAGAGACGTGCTGGGAAAAGGGCAATTGTCGATCAAGCCACTCGGTGGGGCAGCACTTATTTAATGATTGAGCGATTGCTTGAACTAAAACCGTTTCTTATAGATATGGCTAACCCTAAATGAAGGTCAATGGACACAGGTGGCTGAATTGAAGGAATTGCTTAATCACCAATTTAACGTGACTAAAAAATTACAAACTGAGGATTTAACTCCTGGCATTTTCATAAGGAAGTGGAAGAACTTGCTATTTTGCCTGTCCCAAAGAGGAGGTTTAATCGCAGATGGTATTTCTGCTTCAATGAAACGGAGATAGACACAGCTATTGGAAAATAAAATTTTTCTGGCAGCTGTGGACCCAAGTCATCGTATACTGCTTAGTTAGGATGAGTGGCCTACAGGAGGACTGCCAGGCGCAAGAGGACTTGGGTCCTGACAGTGCTACTGCTGCCATATCTTCATCCTCATCAGATGAGGAGTTTGACTTTGACAAGTATTTGGATGATATGGAGCAGGCAAAGCGTTGCCGCAAGGAAAAAGATTTCACTCTGTCTCCTATAGCAGCAGATAGACCATATTTCAGCAAAATGTTTCACTTGCTCTCAAAGAAATAGAAAAATTCAACCTTTCATCAAAACGGACTGTGCACGAGGCAATTCCTTTATACCCAGAAATTGTTAGAGATGTTGCCCATGTGGTTACGGCTTTGCCTCCAACCCAAGTTAGTGTAGAGAGATTGTTCTCTAGCCTTAAAATTATTAGGTCAGATTTGAGGTCATCTATGAAGGAGGATCTGATGGAGGCAATTCTATTTCTTAGAACAAATTCATAGACTGCACAAATGTTATTTAGTATGTTTTTGTTGAAAACTGTTTGTTGCCACTTACCTAGTTTATTACATAGTGTTATATATATATATATAATAGATATTACATAGTGTATTGCATAATTACAATTTATTAGTTTTTTATGTTCTAAAGTTGTATTCCAATAAATATATATTCTGTTCTATCTAAATATCTTGATTATTGCATCATAAAAATGATTAAATGTCTGATGTTCACATTGTACTACAATAAGTTTTTCACTCAAATATAAGCAATATATGTGGGAGTCGGAGTCGTGGAGTCGGTGTAAGGGAAATTGAGGAGTCGGAGTCGCAGGTTTGGCTTACCGACTCCACAGCCCTGGACTAACCAGGGGAATCCCAACACCAGTCCCGCTGGAAGATTATCCAGAACATAACATGAAATTTATTCCTGGTGCAAGGAACCCACCTTGAGGAGAAACTCTTCAGAGATAAACTTAACAATATTCTTAACCAGCGGTGTCTTATCAATGGCAATGATATGGATTGGGGTTTCAAGCCTAACTGTCCCTATCTTACTCTTGGACACCAAGCTTGAGTCAATGAAGTTCATGGATGACCCACAGTCAACAAAAGCTGAAGTGGGTATTTAACCATGCCCACAAGAAAGTTCCACCTCCAGCAAATGATTTGCCACCTGATGAAGATGGGGTTACAGTCAAAACATGTTGTGGGTTAAAGAAGAAACATTTGTGGTGTCTTCTATCCCCAGCGCTCCACTGACCGTTCATGTTCTTCGTCCTAGTTCACTAGGCCACCTGGAGCTGCAGTGGATCCATTGACCTTCATTCACTTTAATTGCCGCCCTCCTTGCGCTCCCCAGTGACCGCTACCCCTATTGAACCTTAAGTGAACAATGTGAGCCCTGGCTTCAAAGGAAATAGATGAGACAGGCTGAATCAAAGGCAGCTGAAACATCTGAGCAATAGAAATGTCATCTTCAGGAAAAATGGATGAGACAGACTGAATCAAGGTATGCCGAAACATCTGAACAAAAAGGATGAATGTTGTCAAAATGACCGCATATGACATATGCAATGATGTAGGCAGGCTGACATGAGTTTGGAAGTGTTTCACTACGACCCAATTCAGGACTGTAGGTGACATCTGAAAGTCATAATCAGCAAAATGGACATAATATGAGAACATTGTCAAGCAAAAAAGTTTAACTTTAAATTGCCTGTTATCTGCTGCTCAAATGGTAAAGTCAATTTGCCACGTATTACAGAAACACACAGATCACATGATGCTCTACAATATCCTATAATATTGTGGAACGGCCTAGACGGCGATCACTATAATCTAACGAGGACTGATCCCAACACTGCGAGGCCAACCAATAAAAATATCAGCTATGGACGTCTACACCTACCAAATAATGATCAGACAACAATGTAGGCAACGTTCTCATCAATGTATAGTAGATATGTATGGCAAGGTGGAAAGCGAGCGTCTTCTGTACAACTGAACCAACAAAAACTTACAGGGAGGCCAAAAGCGAGGTCTGATGGAGGATGGTCCACACCGGGACATTGCAGGAGGCGTCCCTCACTCACTTCCCACCTCACCCTCGAAGCCTGGTCCCTATAATAACTCCATCCTGTGCTCCTTCCAATCCCCGGGCTCTATGGGACTGAGAATGTCCTAGAGAAGATATTCATAGAGAGCAGAGGAGAGGTAATCCGGACTGAGACATCAATGTCACTGCCGACATATTCACCAAAGTCCTCCTGACTCCAGAAGAAAGAAGCGAATGTATCAGTAGGAAAGCTCTAATAGCATTAGGGTCACCGGCACCAGCTCCACCGGACTCCGGGGTTATGGACGGAGAGATTCTGAGAGGAGCCCGGATTTATAAAGGATGGAGGAACGTGTCCCCTTATATAAGCCTCTATTGGTGATGAGCACAGATCGGAGGATTCAGCAATTACGGCTCAGACTCCAAGTGGAAATGGGAGACGGATTTTCCGGGAAAACATTCTTCATTAATTTGATGCTCACAGAAATTCTCCCAATCACTAACATTGCTCCGGCCGCTGCATCGTCTGGGATTGTGACCGCTCTCTAAGATGGAGGCCGTACGGCTCATTCAGCACCAGGATCACCCCTGAATCTAGCCCCCATGGAAACTCCCGTTTGTAATATCACTAAGATCTGGAAGGATCCAATCGCTTAATGGGGGGAATTGTTCTACTCTTTACAACCTTACCTGTTCTTAAAGGCGCAACACCAGCAGACGACCGAATACAGCACAGCGGAGTCCTGTATACACTGAGGCCCCTGATCATGTGACCTCTGACTCCTCCCCTCCTGTGACCTCACCACAGGTCCTGTGCGCACAGAGGAGCCATATATGTGGTGTGCGGCTCTACAAGAGGAGGTAGGTGCTGGAGATTCCCCCATTACTGGGCACGGGGGACATTAACCCCTTCAGCACTGGGGCGCTTTTGGGGTCTCTGTGTGGTGTGAACAGTGTTGTAGCTGTTTGCGTTCTGACCCAAAGCCAGATGTCAAGTGAGGCCAAATTAGGAGGTTACGCCATAATTGACAAGCGCTAGGAGACAAAGGAGGCCGCGCACAGGTCGTGGGCAAATCACTTTATCTGACATAATGAAACACGAGGCAATTTTTATACCATTTGCAACTAGTGTAACTCTATGTAGCTCATGTAGCCCCCCCTTTATAGAAGACCCAGTGTCGCGATGCTCGGCACACCGTCCTCAGGAAGCCGCTCGGGGAGAGTTGTTATAGGAGGGAGCTTAGATTATTGTCACCCCCTAAGTATTATCAAGTTGTATCCTTTAGTGTCTTTCCTGTGGCGCTATAGGGGGTATTTAACCCCTTCACCCCGAAGCCTGTCATCACCTTCCTGACCAGGCCAATTTTTATCATTCTGACCGATGTCACTTTATGAGGTAATAACTCTGGACGCTTCCATGGATCCCGGTCATTATGAAATTCTTTTTTCATGACATTGTACCTCATGAGAGGCCGGGATCACACATGCGAGAAACTCGGAAGAGTCTGGCATCTTAATACCCAGCACTTGGAAGCAGAGCGTGCGGCGGCATAGAAATACATGCAGCCGCACATTCCGCTCCGCAGTGCCGGGTATTAAGAAGTGAGACTTTTCCGAGTTTGTCGCATGCGTGATCCCGGCCACAGTGGTAACATTTCGTTGATATGATCTTCATTTAGTTGTAAAAAAAAAATCGGAAATTAGGTGAAAATTTATAAATTTCCAAACTTTTAAATTTTTAGGTCTTTAAATCAGGGAGATATGTCACACAAAATAGTTAATAAATTCCATTTCCCACATGTTTATTTTACATCAGCACAATTTTTGAAACATAATTTTGTTTTTGTTAGGAAGTTATAAGGATTAAAAGTTGACCAGCGATTTTTTTTTTATTTTTTTTTTTATTTTTATAATAACATTTTTTGAATGCTATTTTTTTAGGGACCACCTCACATTTGAAGTGACTTTGAGGGGCCTATATGACATAAAGTACCCAAAAGCGACACCCACCAGTCTAAAAACTGCACCCCTCAAGGTGCTCAAAACCACATTCAAGAAGATTATTAACCCTTTACAGGAACTGAAGCAACATGGAAGGAAAAAATTAACGTTTTAGTCACCAAAATGATCTTTTAGCCCCAATTTTTTTTTCACAAGAGTTAACAGGAGAAAATGGACCAGAAAAGTTATTGTGCAATTTCTCCTGAGCACGCTGATACCCCTTATGTGGGGCAAAACCATTGGGTGCACGGCAGGAAAGGAGCTCCAATAAACTTTTTGAAAGCAAAATTGGCTGGGATTGAGAGCGGACGCCATGTCGCATTTGCAGAGCCCCTGATGTGCTTAAAAAGTGGAAACCACTCACAAGTGACCTCATTTTGGGAATTAAGCCCCTCAAAGAACTTATCTAGATATATGGTGAGCACTTTGAACTCCCAGGTGCTTCACAGAAGTTTATAATATAGATCCGTGAAAATCTTTTTTTCCACAAAAATGATAACTTAGCCCCGATTTTTTTAATTTTCACAAGGGTAACAGGATATAAAGGATTCTAAAAGTTGTTGTGCAATTTCTCCTGAGTACACTGATACCCCATATGTGGGAGAAAACTACTGAATGGGCACACGTCGGGGCTCAGAAGGGAAGGAGTGGTGTTTTGGAATTGATGGAATGGTCTGAGGGCGTGGTATCGCGTTTGCAGAGCCCCTGATGTGCCTAAACAGTGGAAATCCCCCACAAGTGACCCCATTTTGGAAACTACAACCTCTCAAGGAATTTATCTAGAGCAGGGGTGGGCAACTAATTTTTCAAAGGGGCCACATAAAAAACTGGGACTGTTGTGGGGGTGCCGAACCAATTGTCTGATCATACTGTAATTCTCCTTAAGGCTTTGTTCACATGCAACGTTTTTGCTGCGTTTTGTTTCTGAAGCCAAAACCTGCTCTCTTGGTAGTAAAACTACTGTGTTCAATACGCCAGTTTTGCTGCATTTCATTGGGTGTGGATTATACGTGTGCTTTGTCTACATAACTTGTTTAATGAGGTTTGGCTTTATTTCCCAAAAATGCTTATCAGTTTATAAGAAGCAGTAAGACTGGTTTCACATTTGCGTTTCAGGACGCAGCGACGGCCTGCGCTTGGCCGCCGCTAAGCCCCGCGCCTCCGCCGGTAGCTCCGCCTCCAGGCGCATGACGCTTCATGCGTCCCCTATCTTTATCACTGAGGACGCAGGCCGTGCGCAGTATGCGTTTTGCGGCACCTGCGTCCTTTTGACGGTGCGCCGAGCGCAACCAAATTGCAACAGGTTGCGTCTGGCGCTGGTCGGCGCACCGTCAAAAGGACGCAGGCGCCGCCTAAACGCATACTGCGCACGGCCTGCGTCCTCAGTGATAAAGATGGGGATGCATGACGCATGCAGCGTCATGCGCCCGGAGGTGGAGCTACCGGCGGAGGCGCAGCAGGGGCGGGGCTTAGCGGCGGCCGTGCGCAGGCCGTCGCTGCGCCCTGAAACGCAAATGTGAAACCGGCCTAAGTTATGTTTTTAATTTGCTGCTGCTAACACCAATAGTAAGGCCTGGATCACACATGTGAGAAACACGGCCCAGTCTCGTATGTTAATACCCGGCACTGCCGCCGGCACTCGGGAGCGGAGCGTGCGGCTCCATGTATTGCTATGTGGCTGCACGCTCCGATCCGAGTGCCAAGTATTAACATACGAGACTCGGCCGTGTTTCTTGCATGTGTGATCCCGGCCTAACCTGTATTAGCCGTTAATTAAAGGGGTTTTCCAATTTCAGAAAATCCTTCTCATTAGCTGCAGTTCTAAAAAAATAAAAAAGTTTTTTTTTCTCCCCCTCCCAGGACCAGCGCCGTCTCCGTTACAGTTCCTGGCGCCTGTCATTGTCTGCAGTGCTCACGTCACGTCTACAGCGCTGCAGCCAGTCAGTGAGCTCATTGGCTATGGGCAACTCATGGCGTCAGCCCACGTGAAGCTGCTGAGCTCAGGTATTGGATCCAGTAGCGTCGACATGATGTCAGTGCTGCAGAAAACAGGCACCGGAATCAGCGGCTGAACCTGGGAGGGCGAGTAAGAGCTCATTCAGATGTGCGTTTTTTTCTTGTATCAGAAGATCAGTCCTTGTTTCATCAGTGATTATGTTCAGCTTTTCA